>NC_140165.1:53644323-54244323 GCF_963971535.1 Notolepis coatsorum | reverse complement strand
TTGTACAATTGGGTAGCTCTGTACTTAACATGAGTCTGTTTGATTGTTTTCAGAGGACGATTCGATTAGATCATACAGCACAAGTACAGTACAACAAAAATACATTTGGCATCCAACCAGAGTGCAAATGTAACAGTAAAGTGCAACAGCAATATACAATGTACAGATGAGTAAACTGGGTATACAAAATAAATAAATTAGTACTACCGAATGTAGTGCTACTCAGATATAATGTACAGAGTTGTAGTATCAATATGTACAGTGATACAGGTATACAGACACTATGGAAGCACTGGAACAACGTTTTAAACGCCATCATCTAAAAGATGATAAGTTAAGAGTGTTGTGTTCATTCATAGTTAAAAGACACAGTAGAGGCTGAGTACTCATTCACACCCAAAGTGATTAGGATTGATTTTTTTAAACTGGTACAAATACATGGGCAGTGCAAACCATTTTAAAACGGACTTGAATGGTTCTTCAGTGCAAGGGTCAACTGTATACAGTTTTCCACTGCATATTAAATATGTCTTATGGGCTAAAGTAACATGTGAACTATAATCTAGGCCAATATGTTGCATTCCTTTTAGGGCTGTCCCCAACTAAGGATTTGGATGGTCGGCTATGATTGGTCAAAATTAGCTGTTAGTCTACTATTGGTCAAAAAAAAATATATATATATATATATTTAATTTAATTTAATATTTTTTTTGTATCATTCCATCTGGGCTGTGGGGGGGTGCTTAATGTCTGAAGGAGTCGACTGAAGCCTTCTTGTCCTCTGCAAAAGCATGCAATTGGTCCACTGATGGACACATCTTGATATTTGTCTAGTCTAGTGTGTTCATTAGATGGGTGAAATCCTCTTTCAGTGCCTCTGTGCCTGTTTTCGTAGGCAGTTAGCCTCTGGTATGCGTGCCATTAGCGTTAGCCACGCTTCTAGGCCTCTTTTCTTTTGGAAAGAATGATTTAAAAAATATATATATATATATATATTATAATAATTTTTCTTTTTCTTTTTACTATTCTACTAAGAGGTTGGTTAGTCGACTATGGCTCCTATCGACCGATTAGTCGACTAATCGACTAATAGGGGTCAGCCCTAATTCCTTTAAATGCGATCCACCAGTGGATTCTCCTTGTTGTAAGGGCCTACTGTACTGAATGGGTTCCATCTCATATTTTGCTCGTAATGGTCATCATGATTTGATGTGTGACGTGTGTCTCTTCAATCCCACTATCCATGGAAAACCCAGCCAACCGTGTTACCTAAGCCAGTCTGGAAAGGCAGAGGGGGGGAGGTCTAAGCTGGCCTGTGGCCTGCTTTCTATCCATTGATCCACTGCAGTTCCAGCTGTGCGGAGTTGAAAGGTCACAGAAGGAAAGATAGGCCACACATGTCATTTCAATGAGCACGGCAGGCTGTGATGTGCTCTGCCCCGTCCGGGTGCCGCCTCGCACAGCCGCGTGCCGCAGGGGGGGAGGGTGGGGGGACTGTGTGATCGTCTATTGATCCGTGAGCCTGCAGGCTGTGCGGTGCAGTCTGCTGAAATGTTGGCGGTCATTATATCCGTGCGGCGCGCCCCGCCGTCTCTCCGCTAATCTCTGCTGCCGGGGCTTTTGAGGAACGCACCCCGAGACGTGCCGGGCCTTGTTGATGTGAAGAACGCTATTTTTTTTTTTATCTGTGCTCGAGTTCCTTAATGAATATAACTCGTCAGTTTCGTCAACATAAATAATCCAATAAGAGCACGGTTGGTACGAAAGTGATGGTGACGTCTTGATGGAGCGCCGAGTGCCAAGCGGATGCAGATAGGCTACATCATTTATGATAAATGTTTTATTAAAGTTTTTATGACGAGTCATATACTATAATTAGGGATGCCCCGATCACGTTTTTTGCCACCGATACCGATCACCGATCGTCTTGAGCCATATCGGCCGATACCGATCCGATACCGATCGTTTTTGATTTTATATATAAAGAAAATATATATACTTTTTTATTTTTTTTATTTATAAAATATATATATTATATAATTATACTTGTAGTTGTATTATCTGCGAGACATCGCCACCACGCAACAAGTCAAAATGCTCGCTATCTCCACTGTCTGTGTGTATACTCTGCTTTGGTCAAATCACATTCAGCATGCCCTCAGCAGGGTATCTGCGGCTCTGCAGATATACCCTACTCCCTCAGCTAGCCCCGTTCGTGACTGCGATGCAAGCCGGGGCTCGAATACGCATCGAATCAATGTTATAAGACATTGATATCAGGAGCTATCTGTAGCTACTGCTAGCCGGCTAGATACCGTTAGACAATGCCTCATGTATTAAACTAAAAGTGAATAGTTGACTGGGTCATTCTGTTTAAACAGTAACGATAGCTAGGTAGCTAACGTTAGCTCACGGTCCCATGCACTAGACTAGAGCGGAGCCTCCTCTGTGTTTACACGGGTAAGGGAGGGGCAGGGGAGGAGGAGGAGCGGCAGTTTGCTGCTCCGTGTGTCTGAGACAGAACTCAGCGAGTGAGATCTCCGCTAAGAATTGGATCATGTTTTTCGATCGGTTTTCACGATCGGCAAAAATAATCGGAATTCACTGATATCATATTTATACTGAATATCGGCCGATACTAGGGATGGGTACCTTTCACATTTGAACCGGTACCTGTGAATCGATACCGGTACCCAACGGTACCTTTTTTCTGTACTTTAGTATCAAAACTTCAAATAACTACAATTTCGACCGTTTTCGGCTTGCCATTGCTCCGACTGCTTTGTTGTTGAATCAAGTCAAATCCTAGGTAAGCATATATTGTGCGTGTGAACGTTGACATGAAAAGAAAAAAGGTAAAAAAAAAAAAAAAAAAAAAAATCTCTTCTCTGTATCTCACTTGAATCGATACTCGGTAGTACCAACGTGTTTCGGTTCGGTATCTCAAAAGTACCGAATTCGGTACCCATCCCTAGCCGATACCGATCACTGGCCGATCGATCGGGGCATCCCTAACTATAATAGTATAATACTATAATATTAGTGTAGCCTAATCTTTATCTGCAACTGTGAAGAAAAACCCCATTGGTTTAAACAGAATGAATAGACATAAATAAATTAAAGAATAACTCACTCACATACCGACGGCGGATGTGACCATGCAAGGTGCTGACCTGCTCATCGAGAGCAGTTAGGGGATAAGTGTCTTGCTCAAGGACACTTTGACGCGCTGCCGGGAGGAGCCGGAAACTAACCAGGAACCTTCTGATGACCAGACAACGGCTCTACTCCCTGAGCCATTATCATCGCCCCCCAGCATCCAACAATACCCTTAGATGTGAAGCAGCTCATAGACCGGCAAGAAGTGTTCATTTCGTCAGCCATTTTTTATTTTAGTTTTAGTTGTCCACACAAATCCAGATCTTTTGCAAAACGCACATTTTCTTCCACTGTTTGGGCCTTTCATCCACACGTAAACGGTGTTTTCAGAAACATAAACGGATTTTCCAAAATATCGGTTCAGTGGATCCGTGTAGCCACTGTAAACGCATAGTCTAGATAAGCAATGACGTCACAGTTCACTACGCATGCTCAGACCGTTGTTCTATGGCAATAGGCGCCCGTAGCCTTGAAGCACATAATAACGATGGACAGCGCCTGGTGCTGAAATGGCAGACAGAAGTATACAGTTTCTTCCCCCTCGAATGTATATATTTTCTTTTATTGATCTCTGCCTCTTAACACATTGGGTGCTAACGATGAATGACGATCTATCGCTTGTGTGCCACCACTCGAATCAATTGGAGGACAGGCACATTTGCGAATGCTTAAACTATATCTTAAATTAAGGCTATGGGTCTAATACACCCGTCGCTTATCAATGACTTGCTTGCAGTCAACATGTACGAAACTGATTGTTTTTTCATCAGTACATTTCCGTTTTATACCGCAAGTATAGTTTTGGAGATTTCTAGAGAAAAAAAAAGATTCCGCAGAAATAGCCCTTTACTGGAATACACACAACACTAGGGCTGCAACGATTAGTCGACATAATCGACGATGTCGATTATAAAAAATCGTCGACGAGGAATTGTTGCGTCGATTAGTCATTAAAAAAATTATATAATAATGTTTTATATATTTTTTTGCACTACCTATCTTTGTGAAAGTGGCTTCTCAGCTCTGGTCCAGCCAGCTGAAGACTTCTTAGCTTAACATAACAGACCGACAGTAAGTTTGGGGGAACTAATGGGATAACTGGGGATGTTGTTTCTCGAATTCCACCGGCCTGGCCGTGTGGCAATAAAAGGAACTTGAACTTGTTTGGTCCTGACAAGAGTCTCAAAGCAACTCTGAGGTCATGCTCAATGTCCAATCTGTTCCTCTGCTCTGCCACTTTCACAAAGATAGGTAGTGCAAAAAAAAATAAAAAAAATATCTTTTTATTTTTTATATATAATTGTTTTTCGATTAGTCAACTAATCGAAAAAATAATCGACAGATTAGTCGACTACCAAAATAGTCATTAGTTGCAGCCCTACACAACACGTTGTCATTTTCCTGCTGATTTATGAATAGTTTTCAAATAAATGCTAGATTATCGATAGTATATGTGTGTTTATGCACGCTAGAAAAGCGGGCTGAAAAATCACGCACAAACGTTACGCACACACTGTACACACAGGAGACACGTTGTGATCGCTGTGAAAAAAACATCTGATTACCCCAATACTGGTAAAATAAAGTCCTTACTCAGATCAGATGTTATGCAAAAAAATGTATCCAATTCCTGATCGCCATTCCAAATATCGATCGAGTTTATTGATCCAACATTATACTCCCAAACACATAATAGACGCTTCTTCCAGTGCCCTCAGTGGATGCAATAGTATCAGGTTACATGCCTCAGAAGTAAAATGTGGACCCCAGAGTTTTTTTATTCTGATGCATTCCCATCGATTCCAATGGGTGCAATACCATCCGGGGGAGACGATAGGGGGCGGTATTTGCCCTTTTCGAGCTCAGAGCCATTCCCAATGATAACGTGAGGCTGGATGGATGAAAAATGTATGGATATCGCTAATAAAAGAAATAACGATTAAATAACGAGATTTCTCTTTATTGGCACACAACGCATGGCGGCCAAC
The DNA here is from genome assembly GCF_963971535.1 of Notolepis coatsorum. Taxonomy (NCBI): domain Eukaryota; kingdom Metazoa; phylum Chordata; class Actinopteri; order Aulopiformes; family Paralepididae; genus Notolepis; species Notolepis coatsorum. Next base: position 54,239,176 of record NC_140165.1, on the reverse strand, counting down.
AACGAGATTTCTCGTCGTTGGCACCCAATGTGTTAAGCAGTACTGTATATTTGTATATCTTGTATCATAAATGTCTGGATGTAACAGTACTGTATATATCCATCTACTCCAGTGCCGTCTGACAGATTCGGCCATCAGACGCTGCTTGCGTGTAACAGATGTATCTGTTATTTTGTTAGGCCTACTGGACATTTTCGTTGACATAGACTTTTTGTTTTTTTATTAAGTTAATATAAACCGTGTTTCGAACGTTTTTGAGGTTGTTAAATACACGCTTTTGATTTCTTTAAGTGGCGAGTGACGTTTTATTCGTTGTCTGCACAATGCAATGTTGCGATCACAATATGCCGATTACGAAACAAAATAAGGCCAGTCCTTATCACAAACTGTTCCAAAGATATTTAATGTTTTGCTAAACATGTCTAGTGTTTCTCTCTCCGTCACCCAATGGCAGTGCGCAGAAGTAAAGCATGGAATCATGACATATCTAGATTGGTTGTTTCCTCTGGACTGCATCTAATCCTCCGCTATATCTATCTATTTATCATCTATGTATGTATGTCAATATAGCCAATGGAAATACTAGGAATGGTCAAGTGGGCTGGGGGAACCAATGGACAATTCCTAGTTTCTCAATCGTCCTGTCCGCTCTGTACCGCTGTGGTATTTGAGATATCGCTTATCGCCACCTACTGGCCCAGCATGCTTTTATATGCAATTTATATGCGTTTGCGTCTGGATCGATTTTCTTTTTAACGGAGCCTGAAAATATCAGTTTTGCAAAAGATCCAGATATGTGTGGACATGGCCTTAGTCATGTCTCAAATGCCCTTTTTCGTTTTCATCATATTTAGTCACCTTTATTCTATTTTTCGTTTAGTCAAGTTTTAGTCAACTACAAGTCTGAGCATTTTAGTTTTAGTCTTTTTTGTTTAGTCTCGCCACTCAGCCTCATAAGTTGGCGTGAGCTTTTTCTAAACAAAAACAAGCTAATGTTAGTGCTAGCTGGTTAGACTTATGTAAGCTATTTAATGCGTTCTATTGTGGTGGATCAACATAATTCACCCACAGAACTATGTGTTCAAGTTTCAAGTTTCTTTAATAGTTGTCATACAGAAGTACAGAATACTTTTATACAAAATGCTTCTTTCTGTTACGCTCCAGAGACTGTGCTAGACAAAAGATAAGTATGAAATAAAATAGTATAGCATGTAAAATAGAAGTAAAAAATAGAAGTCACGTACGTAGACAGTGTTCAATATATACATATGTACCATGTTCAATGCAGAATAGAAGTAACTGAGTTACCATACAATATACAATATACTAATATACAATATACTATATAGTGCAAAGCAGAAATGGGATGAGGTACAATTTACAGTAAGGTGTACTGAGGTATGGGTTGTAGTGCAAATCCTTTACCAATAAATATAAAGTGTGTTTAGGTGTTCTAAAGTGTGGAGAGTGGGTGCTGCAGTATGTTGTTTGTTTAAAGTGAGTGTGTGCGTGTGTGTGTTGTGAGTGCATTTGATGGTTGTTGCATAGTGTTATTGTTCATTGAGCAACCTGATGGCCTGGGGATAGAAGCTTCTTCTGAGTCTTTCTGTGCTTGCCATGAGACTCCGGTATCGCTTGCCTGACCGCAGCAGTTCAAAGAGGCAGTTGTTTGGGTGGCTGGAGTCCTTGATAATTCTCTCAGCCTTACCCCTGCACCGCTTGTTGTAAATGTTCTGGAGAGTGGGAAGCCCCCCTCCAATTGTGCGTTCGGCTGAACGTGCCACTCTCTGTAGTCTGCTACGGTCTTGTGCGGTGCTATTCCCAGTGTTGGGGATAAGGGTTCCGCACGGACAATATTGTTTGTTACTTTCCTGTCTGCAAATGAGTTCCTGTTAGCTAGCAAGTAACTGAGTGTTGAAGTTGATGTTGAATAAACGTTTAGCATTGTCTTTCGACACCCCGCCTGACTCCTATTCTTCTGCGCTTCACTATGTTATTATTGATGCTGACGTTATTAGGTGGAGTTGCGCGCCCTCTTGGGGTTTTGTTTTGGGGAAGAGTGGGGTGCGCGCCTGTGACAGGTCCGTTGTTGTGGAGTGGAAAGAGGAAGATGATTTTGGCAAGATTTTATTTTGGTAAGAAAATTTAGTGTCGTTGTTTTTAGTCAACAACGTTGCATGAATCATTTAGTCACATTAGTGTCACATAGGGGTGTAACGGTACACGAATACGTACTGTACTGCCTCAATGTGGTCCTCCGGTACAGTACGCGCTGTGCACCGAACGATTGCAACGGTACGGAACCTTTTTTTGCGGAACTTAAATCCCCCCGTCCCAAATATAACGTGCACAACTAACCGGATGTTGTTTGTTCATCCCACGCAGCCACGCAGCTACACTGAACAATAGCTGTAATTCAGCATAGCATATTAGCCTTAGTATGGCGGGTGCAATACTAACTGACAAGCCAGAGCTAGAAGATGCTCCCTCCCACAACATTCAAGTCTCCCGTTTGGGATAATTTCGGATTCCCAGTTAACGACAGTAATGGACAAAGCAGGGTGGATCGCACAAAAGCTACGTGCCGGCTAGCCCCTTTCGTGACTTTCAAGTCACGAAAGGGGCTACGTGCCGGCATTGTTCAACTTTATTGCAAACTTTATCACGCATTTGAAACGGCATCACCCGAATGTGAATATCACTGGTACAAGGAAGAAATAGACCCTAGTGCAAACCCAGCTCCCTGTGGCATTCAAGCAGCATCTCGCTATTAATTCAGACAGGGCCAAAGCAATAACAAAGCATAGGTGTTTTTATAGCAGCAGATCTGCGACCATACTCCGTTGTCAAGAACACAGGGTTTAAGCACATGTTAAAAGTAATAGAGCCCCGCTACCTAGTTCCCTCTCGTCCGTATTTCAGCCAGCAAGTCATACCAGCTCTGTATAAACAAGCACACGCTACAGTTGTCCACGACTTATCCAAGGCATCTGCTATATAATAATCTTCAGATTTACTTTAAGTGTTATTAGTAGGTTACAGCAGTAAGCCTTAGTTTGCTCAGTAAATTATGGCCAATTAGTTTTATATTGTTTAATACAGTTAAATAAATAAATAGATAAATGAAAAGCAATTTTTTTGTTTTGTATTTCTTCCCCCCCACTGTACCGAAAATCATACCGAACCATGACTTCAAAACCGAGGTACGTACCGAACCGTGGATTTTGTGTACCGTTACACCCCTAGTGTCACATGATCTCCATTAACGTGACGTCTCGTCGTCAGGGGGAAAAGCTTCGTTGACGACCATATTTAGTCATCATTTTCGTTGACTAAATTAACACTGCCGGCCAGGCTTGCGTTCCTGATATCAACTGGGGTTGCACACACCTAATGGCGCCACGTGCGCGCGCTCCCGCGCATGCGCATACATGTCCCCTCGCTTGAGCACAGACTACAGACAGTGCCTAATTGCCTCTACGAATGGAATGTAACACATATCATTCACAACAAGTTAGGTGTGAATGTATCCGAGAACGTATTTAACACACCTGACGACCGGCGCTATTGATATGCAAAGTAGCCCAGGTGGGTACTTATAGCGAGTTGGTGAGTGCAGCGCATTCCTGTGTGCGTGCACGCACTTTGGCTCAAATCTGGTCCTGCACGGAGTGCAACCCCGTCCCAAGAGCAACGCATGCCTGCTGCCGGCAAGGTCACCAACTCACCGTCCCCATTATTCATCCACTCACCCATAGTCAGCCACTCTGCCCCTAGTGGCGGCTCACAGGCGGGGCACTTTGTGTACGACCAATTCCATCCATGTGACAATGCTTCGCAATCGACGAAACTGCGCTTTCCTCGTTCTCAAATACATTGTATTGTATTCTTCAAATACAATTACAATGCGATGTCCCATACGGAAAGGATTGTAAGAAAACACACCGTTTCTGCCTTCACAGCGACGTTCCCATGGCGCCAGAGGAACAGGTCTGTTGCTGGTCTCTCCCCTTGTGGGCGGGCATATCTCTGCTGAGTGGGTGCGTTTGTGTCGTCGTGTGCGTCTGGCGGTGTGGGGTTCTTCCGTCACAACGCAGTAGGGCTGGGCGATTCTTGCTAAAATGTGAATCACGATTTTTCTCTCTAAGAATTGAGATCACGATTCTCTCACACAATTCTTATTTTTTTCAATAAAATCATTTATTGCACTCTTTCTTAAACAGACAACATAACATTATATGAAAGTGCTCGACTTAAACTTAAAAATATATATTTTTTTATAAAAAAAAATAGTCATAATTTAGAAATGAGATTGCATAGGATCGAGATCGCGATTTTTTTTTACGATTAATTGGCCAATGCTACAACACAGTATAACTCCCAGCTCCGGTGTCTTCCACCCCTGGCGAGGACACACAGGCTCTCTCTCCGTTGCCCAACCGTTGGCCCTAACACATCTACTACGATTAGCCGCCATCTCCAAGGACTGCCGGGTGCCACCTAGAGCTGCCGCGGTATTGATGTTTTCCTTACCGCACAAATTTGCGAAATATTTCCTACCGCCGCGGTTATTACCGCACACACACACACAAAAAAAGTTTGAATGCATTTTTTTTGTAGTCTACTCTTTATAGCATATAGCCTGCCTCTAGTCTAAATGTCTATCTTTAGAGGATGACTTTGCAGCATGAATATTGTTTGGGATTCGGCAAGCACGCATTCGTTAAAAGTGAAACACGGATTTGAAGTATCCCCTCTGTGTCGCGGGCAGGTGTGGTAGCGGCGCGCCCGCCGGTTACCCCCCGACCCTTTCTTCTTCTTCTTATTATTATAACGTTACTACTTATGATTACAAAGGCATTCGTTTTGTGGCATTACGTTATATAGTTACACGTTCGTATTTACCGGACCATAGCAAGGCAAGCGTTACTCAATTCATATCTCAGTTCCTTTCTTTGCTCAGAGCGTGCAGAGTTGTACCCATTCTGCGGTCTGTTAATAAAGTTTTCAATCAGACAAGTGTATAGAACGAAGGGCTTTTATTATAACATTTCGTTGCAGTAAAATCATTATGCCTCGTTCCCTGAGGAGCGACGGTACGTCGGTAATCCACTCCGGTCTCCGGTGGGAGCTAACGTATATTAGCCGTGTTGTGGCTGAGATTCAGGAAGTAAAAGCACTGCAAGACGATCCAACGTGGACGCGTCTCTCTTCTGACCAATCAGTGGTCTGCAATGTTTCACATGACTTTTCTGGTACCCAATAGGGTCGCTTGGAACCTCGATAGAGGAGTAGGGTATATCTGCAGAGCCGCAAGCCCAACGAGAGAAGGGTACTTTATTATTATAAAAAAAAACAGCGGTGACGCGGTATTCAGCCTACTCTTGCGGTGGGCGTGATGTAACAGCGATACCGCGGTAATGCGGTAATCGCGGCAGCTCTAGTGCCACCGTCTCCGAGCCGCCGTCTCGACACTACGGCCCATGAGCTGCACGGTAGACGACCGGGGGTCACCGAGATCCCTCAAAAGTTCCCAACACCTCTAGTCAGGCTTGATAATGAGCTCGCACTTCACTGGCTAAAGATAAAGATTCTTCACACTTCACTCACTGCAGGAGGCTTGGAGGGGCGGGGGCACCCAGGCTGGCGCTCTCCCGTCTGCTAAAGCTAGCGCTATAGAGACGGTAGATTGACAAGGAAGGGTGGGTGTGCTGTATATAAACTCAGCGCCTCTATCTCTCTCTCTCTCCCTCCCTCAGGCATGTCTCCAGGCCCCCTGTCCAGACATTAACAGGCGGAAAGGCAGACATGAGACAGACAGGAGACAGACAGGAGGACAGACAGGAGACAGACAGGAGACAGACAGGAGGACAGACAGGAGACAGACAGGAGACAGACAGGAGACAGACAGGAGACAGACAGGAGACAGACAGGAGGACAGACAGGAGACAGACAGGAGACAGACAGGAGACAGACAGACAGGAGACAGACAGACAGGAGACAGACAGGAGACAGACAGACAGGAGACAGACAGGAAACAGACATACAGGAGACAGACAGATAGGAGACAGGAGACAGACAGACAGGAGACAGACATGAGACAGACAGGAGACAGACAGACAGGAGACAGACAGACAGGAGACAGACAGGACAGACAGGAGACAGACAGGAGACAGACAGGACAGACAGGAGACAGACAGGACAGACAGGAGACAGACAGGAGACAGACAGACAGGAGACAGACAGACAGGAGACAGGAGACTGGAGACAGACAGGAGACAGACAGGAGACAGACAGACAGACAGGACAGACAGGAGACAGACAGGACAGACAGACAGGAGACGGACAGGAGACAGACAGACAGGAGACAGACAGGAGGACAGGAGACAGACAGGAGACAGATACGAGATGGACAGGAGACAGACAGGAGATGGACAGGCGGGGCAAAAGGGATCCCTTTTATCTGTCACCACAGTGTGAAGCAACACATGTGTTGTGCTGCTGTTAGCAGCCAGAGAACAAGGTGCAGATAAGGCATCTCACATCCGCTCTCTGCTGCTGCTGCTGACTCCAGATCAGGGGTGTTGGGTGAAGAGGGGGAGAAACCCGACCTCAGAGGCTGCAGCGATGGCTGGTCGGGGGAGGTGGGCAGATGTATAGTGTTTGCGGTGGTCGAGAGGGGAGGAAGGGAGGAGAGGATGGGAGGAGGGGAGGGCGGATCCCTATGGGAGCATTGTCTTCTCTGTGTTGTGGGGGGGGGGGGGGGGGTGAAATGGATAGCAGTGATTACGGGTGGATGGAAAGAGACTTTCTAGGAGGCCCTGACCTCCCTTTTCCGCCACTTTGGCCACGGATTGACAGCTCTTAGTGTGGGTGAGGACTGGAGGAAGAGGAGGGGGAGGAGGAGGATGAGGTGTCGGGAGAGAAAGTAGAGAGAGATGATGTTAACTTGTGGAACAACGCTGATATACAGTTAAGAATGAGTCGTTCGCTTTTGGTTTTTAAGAAAATGGTTTGTAAAGCTACTTTTGAAAACTACAAGGGTGAATAATACTGTTTTTTTTGCAATTTTCTTTTAGAATACTGTTTGAGTCTTTATTCTTGTTAAGAATATAGGACAGGCATATATAAGCATTATGCTTCAGTCTGTACCTTTTCAGTCACTGTAAAATCAAATATTGTTAAATGATGGTGTATATTGTATTGTGTGAGATGATGACTGAATAAACTACTACTATGTAGGAGAGAAAGTACTGTGGAAGAAATTAACACCACGAATTGGTAACATAACAAATGAAGAATTACCCCGTATATTGATGCACATCACAATATTATTTGTTCACTTCTGCTACAACCACTTTAACCCAATCCATTGTTGACCCTCAAACCATTGTTGACCCTCAAACCATTGTTGACCCTCAAACCATGTTGACCCTCAAACCATGTTGACCCTCAAACCATTGTTGACCCTCAATCCATGTTGACCCTCAATCCATGTTGACCCTCAATCCATGTTGACCCTCAATCCATATTGACCCTCAATCCATGTTGACCCTCAATCCATTGTTGACCCTGCGATCTGAATTCATATTTCATCAACCGAGTCTACCGTTGGGGAACCAGCTCCACCAGGAGCTCAGATGTGAAAAAAGCACCCCCTATCGTCTCCCAGATGGCAATGCACCCTTTTGGAATGGACTCAATGAAAATGGATGAGAGAAAAAAACTCCGGAATCCACATTTTACTTCTCACGCATGTAACCGGAGATGATCCCAGTCATTGTGGAGCCTCAGCACAGCGTGTAATATGTGTTTTACAGTATATGCGTTGGATCAATAAAATGATCGATTTTTGGAATGGCGATCAGGAATTGGAATAATCCATTTGGATACCATCTGATCTCAGGTAAGGAATCTATTTTACCAGTCTTAGGATAATCAGACCTGTTTTCACAGAGTTATAAGCTTTTCCCCTATGTGATATGGCTGTTTGACTGTGCGAGCGATCAGGAACTAAGAGAATCGATTTTCAGCTTGCGGCACCAGCGTGCATACGTACACATATACTATCGATAATCTAGCGTTTATTTGAAAACGATTCATAAATAGGCCGAAAAATTACAACGTTACAGTACAGGGCGTTTATCACAGATTATTTTTTCCCCCTTGAAAACGAGGGCTTTTCAAAATGCTATAAAACGGAAATTAACCGATAAAAAAACAATCCGCTTCGACAATGTTGACTGGAAAATGAGTCATTGATAAGCGACGGGCAGATTAGACACATAGCCATAATTTAAAACATAGATTAGGCGATATTAATGCTAACATTGAAGTGGATGGTGGGCATTCAAGCACTAAATGTTCACCCCCTGCTGGGCACTGAAAGTGTTAATGAGGAAAATGTTAAAAATAAGATCAGAACAAAATTTGCATTTTGGGGACAACATATAATGATAACCAACCCTACATTACGTCTCTGAAAAGGTTCACTTGTAGCTGGACAATGATTAAATTTTTTATTTTATTTAAGATAATTATAAACTGAAAAAACATGTACGTTTTTAGTTAGTCCTTGTCAAAAACTATTTGATATTTGGCTTTTCTGCTGTGGCGTTTTTGTTTACGCTTTAACGCGGAGGTTTGAGGCTTTCAAAAATGGAACCGTGAGCTTTTTGGGGGGAGAAATGGCAGCAGAAACAGTGTGACATTCGTCTGATAATTTACTATGAGAAGGGATACATATTCACACACTGAGACGGCATGCGTCGTGGCCAGAGTGGTGTCAGTAGGATGCCGTGTGTCTGTGCATGTAGGCTCAGTGTATAACTCAGTAAACACATATACGTGAATGTGTTATTAATACAATGAAGCCACGATATTGGGAGTGACCATTGTCGACGAGGACCAAAGTTGAACAATAAATGTATTCATTAAAAAAAATTATGATTTGAGGAACATTTTTGCAGATTTCACGAGGCCCTATGTGAAGGAATAGCAGAGGAGGAGGAGGAGAGATCAGAGGAGGAGGGATCAGAGGAGGAGAGATCAGAGAGGAGAGATCAGAGAGGAGGAGATGAGGGGAGGAGATGAGAGAGGAGGAGAGATCAGAGGAGAGGAGGAGAGGAGAGATCAGAGGAGGAGAGGAGGAGAGATCAGAGGGGAGATCAGAGAGGAGAGATCAGAGGAGGAGAGATCAGAGAGGAGGAGGAGAGATCAGAGGAGGAGAGATCAGAGAGGAGGAGGAGAGATCAGAGAGGAGGAGGAGAGATCAGAGGAGGAGAGATCAGAGGAGAGATCAGAGAGGAGAGATCAGAGGAGGAGAGATCAGAGAGGAGAGATCAGAGGAGGAGAGATCAGAGGAGGAGAGATCAGAGAGGAGGAGGAGAGATCAGAGACGAGAGATCAGAGGAGGAGAGATCAGAGAGGAGAGATCAGGAGGAGAGATCAGAGGAGGAGAGATCAGAGAGGAGGAGGAGAGATCAGAGACGAGAGATCAGAGGAGGAGAGATCAGAGAGGAGGAGGAGAGATCAGAGAGGAGAGATCAGAGGAGGAGAGATCAGAGAGGAGAGATCAGAGGAGGAGGAGTCGTCAGAGTAGGAGGGAAGGAGAGATCAGAGGAGGAGAGATCAGAGGAGGGAAGGAGAGATCAGAGGAGGAGAGATCAGAGGAGGGAAGGAGAGATCAGAGGAGGAGAGATCAGAGGAGGGAAGGAGAGATCAGAGGAGGAGAGATCAGAGGAGGGAAAGAGAGATCAGAGGAGGAGGGAAGGAGAGATCAGAGGAGGAGGAGTCAGAGGAGGAGGGAAGGAGAGATTAGAGAGGAGGAGGAGAGATCAGAGGAGGAGGAGGAGGGAAGGAGAGATCAGAGAGGAGGAGAGATCAGAGAGGAGAGATCAGAGGAGCAGAGATCAGAGGAGCAGAGATCAGAGAGGAGGATAGATCAGAGGAGGAAAGATCAGAGGAGGAGAGATCACAGGAGGAGGGAAGGAGAGATCAGAGGACGAGAGATCAGAGGAGGAGAGATCAGAGGAGGAGTCGTTGTCAGAGGAGGAGGGAAGGAGAGATCAGAGGAGGAGAGATCAGAGTCGCTGTCATCAGGAGGTGAACACGGGAGGAGTTGGGAGGCAGATGCCGCCTTTTAAAAAAACAAAACAGCAGCTGACCCCGGGGTGAAGGCGAGGGGGGGGGGGGGCTCTCTGGGGCCTAGTCGTGACACCGACACCCTAATTAAGTGCAGACAGAGCGCTCTGTCAGGAGGAGGGCCGTCTGATCCACTGACTGATGGAGTCATCACTTTCTGTTTCACCCCCTCGGCACGTCCAGTGGTGCATCCTGGGACGCGGCGCTGAAGCGGCTGCTTTAGTCGCCTCTACTGCATTTAGAGGAGAGAGGAGCTCTTTCTTTTACTCTGAGCTGTTTCAAGAGGAGCTCTTTCTTTTACTCTGAGCTGCTTCAAGAGGAGAGAGGAGCTCTTTCTATTACACTCTTGACAGGATGAGCCCCCAAAAAATAAATAAATGAATGAATAAGAAACTCACAATAGCAGCACCTCGGGCTGAGGGCCAGGAAGTGGCCAGCGTGGAAGAGATTTGATTAGGGCACAAACGCATTAAAGGAACACGCCAACATTTTGGGAAATTAGCTGACCGTCTTCTCCAGAGAGAGACAAGAAGATAGATACCAGTTTCCTCTCTGTGCGTTCAGTAGAAAGCTATCTGGCTGCATGTTAGCCTAGCTTAGCACGATGAATGGAAGCGGACATGGCCGGTTAGCCTAGGCATTGTACAACTAACAACTCTCCCGAAGGCTAACCGGCCATGTCCGCTTCCATTCATCGTGCTAAGCTAGGCTAACATACAGCCAGATAGCTTTCTACTGAACGTATCTATCTTATTGTCTCTCTCTGGAGAAGACGGTAAGCTAATTTCCCAAAATGTTGCCATGTTCCTTTAACACATTGAGTGCCAACGACGAGATTAGTCGTGTTAACTCGTCTTTTTCTCGTTTTTGCTTTTATTAGCAATATCCATTAATTTTTCATCCATCCAGCCTGACGTTATCATTGGGAATGGGTCTGAGCTCGAAAAGGGCAAATACCGCCGCCTATCGTCTCCCGGATGGTATGGCACATCATTAGATTGGATTGGGTGGGCATGTGCATCAGAAAAAAAGTCCGGTCCGGGGTTTTCCCTTCTCTGGCAAGCAGTATCTGTTACAGCATTCACTGGGGAGGCTGGGAGCAGCTTTCGATGTGTTTTTGACTATAACGTTGGATCAATAAACGTGATCAATATTTGGAATGGCGATCAGGAATTGGATTAATCTTTTTGCACAACATCTGATGTGAGGTAAGGACTCTATTTTACCAGTATTGGGTTAATCGGATGTTTTTTTCTCAGCCATCGCAGCGTGTCTGTGTGTGTGTGTGTATGACGTTAGCGCTGACCAGGTCATGGATAATAGATTTTTCAGCCGCTTCTCTAGCGTGCATAAGTACACATATACTATCGATAATCTAGCGTTTATTTGAAAATGATTCATCAATCAGCCGAAAAATTACAATGTGTTTTGTGTATTGTGTAAGAGCTATTATCGTGGAATTTCTCTAGAATTACTAGAACTCTCCAAAACTATACTCGTATTCAAAACGGTATAAAACGGAACTGTACCAATGAAAAAACAATCCGTTTCGTACATGTTGACTGCAAGCAAGTCATTGATAATAAGCGAGGGGTGTTTTAGACCCATAGCCATAATTTAAGATATAGTTTCCCCGACCTGCCATTGACTTCCTTACTGGCACTCTAGCCCATATATGGTCAAAGGGGTGTGGCACTCAATGTGTTAAGGCTCTAAGATTAAGAGTAGTTACACTTACTTACTTAGTAGTGTGGGAAAGATACAGAAATATATCGCAATATTTGGCAATATGGTGATATTCCAAATGACGCCAGTATCGTGATCATATTATGGTATCGTGGGCCTCTGGTGATTCCCCTATTACACTTAGTGATACGGCCTAACGTTCATATCACAATATATTTAGCATATATTATACTAAAAATACTAAATATTTTCAAAAGTAAGCTAAAAACGTATCTCTTCACCACAGCCTTTTAATACATTCTGCCACTCATTATATCCACACTGTGATTATTGTAAATGAGCTATTTCATTGCGCTGCTTTTATCCTGTCTATTTTTACTACATTTGATGTCTATTTTTACGAAATTGTATGTCTATTTTTACACTATTTTATTTTTTATTCCGTCAATGCTGTGCTCGATTTATGCCTATGTCTATTTGACTGCTGTGAAGCACATTGGGCTGCAATTCTTCGTATGAAAGGTGCCATACAAATAAAGTTTGTTTGTGACAAATAAAGTTTATTGTGATTATTATTATTTTGGACGGTGACAACATGCTGGTGCATCATGGTATATTGTAAATGAATAAATAGTACAGAAGCTCTATGGGAACGCGCGTTTCATGCCATGTGTCTCAACAGATTATATCATCATGCCAGTTATGGTACAGGCCTTGTGTATACCGTTACTCATGGTGTATATATATATTCAGATTCAGTCTTTCTAATTGCCTATATTTATTGTAACATATTATAACCGATGGGGCATACAGACTAGGGGTGGGAATCGCCAGAGACCTCACGATACGATAGTATCGCGATACTAAATATATCGCGATACGCTGAGTATAAATTTTTTTTTTTTTTTTATCAAATTAAATGTATTACCTTTTTTCAACTGCAAAGTAAAACTTTGTCAACATGTTTTATCTAATAAAATAAAGTTCAGTCTGTTCATCTCACTTCAATAATTTTTATTGCAGAACATGGTATTTTCTCAAGCAGACAGATGTCAACACTGTAATCCGTGTTGCATGTACCTGACAAACTGAACTGTTTGTATTACAGTCATATTCCAACTTAACTGAATGCACATGTGTGTGTGTGGACTACTGTACTATTACTGGTATTGAAATGAACAATGCAACTTCCTAAAAAATAAAATAAAAACTATTTTTTATGAATAATTAAATATCGATACTTGGCGTCCCTGTATCGATACAGTATCGCCACGCAAAGTATCGCGATACTACTACGTATACATTTTTCCCCCCACCCCTAATACAGACCTTCACCTGCACCTTTGTTTACACCGTTTATTTTATCATATTCATATTGTATTGGTTATATTCATGTCTTTCTATTACCCTGCCCATAAGTGTACCCCGCCCCCCCCCCCCCCCCCCGGGGCCCAATAAAGGAATATCTTGTGTTAATATTCATACTTCCCTGACAGAGTCTCCACGTGTCCGTCTGGTAGAAACGATATGGTGAGATGTAGCTCGTACCTTTGCTCAGATGTCTTCTCGGTGTATCATGTCTACCGGTACATCTACCGACACCTATGGTTACCGACACGGGAGCCTTTTGGGAACATGTCAACAACACCGTGACCTCACAAGGGGCACGCGAGGGGTCAGGTTGGCTCGGTTGGCGGGTGCGGGGCGACACAAAACCCAACGCTTAACGCGCCTAGTTGTAGAAGAGACGGAAGAATCTTTTAGAAACGGATAGGCGGAATGTGTCAAATGGATATTGGCCTTTGAAAAAGTGCTGTAAGTGGAATCTTTTGGTTGAAATAAGTGTTTAGAAGCTCTACAATCCGGGCGGCTACGTGGTGCAGTGGGCAAGGCGCTCACCACGAATACTGGAGAAGCTGGGTTCGCCTGTTCGAGCTGGTCGTCCGTACTAATACACATTGGCAGTATTAGGGGGTGGGAAACTGATGGGTGGGGATCGGGCGTTGTGGACAGCAACTCCTACAGGTCGGTTGGTGCGCCTGCGCAGTAGAATCAGGAAGCTATGGAGGCGGCGCCCCTCCAAAGCGCAGACCCCTGAGGCTGAAAGATCGCGCCGCGCAGGTGAAAAGATGCGACTGCTGTTACCTCGAGTATCGGAGGGGACTCGTGCTATGTATGGCTTAGTCCACATTGCAGCCGGCTTGTGGGAGGCAAGAAACAGCGTTCGAGACAGGGGAGGGTTGAATTGGATGATACGAAATTGGGATGGGAGAAAAATAGAAAATGGGAGAAAAAGTGGATAAAAAAAAAAAAGCTCTACAATCCAACAGTCATCACTGAGGAATGGGTCCCCCAGTTCCTCCACTCTGCAGTAGAGCTGTGAATATTCACTGGCCTCACGATTCGATTCTACGATGCAGCTCAATAATATATTACATCATCCTCAATTTTATAATCTATATTACTGCACATGGCTACTTTTTCATCAATTAATACAAGCAGTCAGATAAATAAACTTTTATTTAGAAAGTTCTTAAATCAGAATGTCAAAATAAATGTCTTTACTGTTGCATGATACAGATACTAGAAAGGTATCTCGATACCCAGCTGCTAAAAACGGTTCAATACTCTTTATTAGTATCAGTATTATTTAGTATCAATACTTTGTAAAAGAACATAAAAGCTAGCAAGAGTTAAAAAATATACATTTTTAAAATTTAATAATGGATTATGTTCCGTCACTGCATCGACGCAGAATCGTCCACGTCCGCATCGCGAGGCATCTTAGAATAGAGAAATGTCCACACCCCTACTGTGCAGTAAACACAAAATACTTTGTCTGGTATCCTGTTCCCACTTTATCCAATCAGGAGAGAGAACCCTTATTATACACTTATTTCAAGAAAACCTGCCAAGTCAAATTCGCTGGCAGATTATTTTACTTGCAGTGTGGAGTTGTCTCTCCTGATTGGATAAAGTGGGAACAGGATACGAGGAAATGTATTTTGTGTTTACTGCAGAGTGGAGGGACTGGGAGACCCATGTTACTGAACAGACACTCCGCATCAGTTGCTGTCTGATGCCGTCAGAATGTAGAGCTATTATTTCAACATATTTCAACAAAAACTAAAAAAGCATATCCCTGAACACAAGATGTAACTTCAGTGTTGTTCAGTCCAAAAGATTCATTAAAAAAAACATCCCACACTTTTGGACACGTCCTTGTGTTAATTAGGAGAAATAGCAATACGTCGTCTTATAGGCACTGCTGCCTTGTCCTCTCATTGAACTGTAAAGTAAGGAAGCCCTCTCCACCCCTCCCCTAGTCACCACTCCTCCCCTAGTCACCACTCCAGTCTCCTCCCCTAGTCACCACTCCTCCCCTAGTCACCACTCCTCCCCTAGTCACCACTCCTCCCCTAGTCACCACTCCTCCCCTAGTCACCACTCCTCCCCTAGTCACCACTCCTCCCACTCCTCCCCTAGTCACCACTCCTCCCCTAGTCACCACTCCTCCCCTAGTCACCACTCCTCCCCTAGTCACCACTCACTCCCTGCACCTCCCCTAGTCACCACTCCTCCCCTAGTCACCACTCGCTCCCTGCACCTCCCCTAGTCACCACTCGCTCCCTGCAAAACCAAGACTAGTGGAGGACCAGGTCCAGATGCCCCCTGCTGGTCCGACTCGTTATTGCTATAGAGTTATTTAACGGTCAACAACAAACGGGGAAAAAAAAAAAAAAAAAAAAAAAAACTTTCATGAGAGATTATTTCTGGTGAGACGGACTTGAGTTGCTGTGTGTATAAATTAACAGAAGCCGGCCGCGTCGCCTCGAGCGACGACTGTGGTTAGGCAGCTAGTCTGACTGTGGTTAGGCAGCTAGTCTGACTGTGGTTAGGCAGCTAGTCTGACTGTGGTTAGGCAGCTAGTCCGACTGTGGTTAAGCAGCTAGTCTGCATTGTGCGGCAAATATGAGTCAATGCCCTTAAGGTGGCAGGCCATCAGAAACTCTCTCTCTCGCCCTCTATCCCCCTCTCCTTTTCTCTCTCTCCATCTCTCCCTCCCCCCTCTCCTTTTCTCCCTCTCTCCTTCCATCTCTCCCATCTCCCTCTATCTCCCTCCACCTCCTCTCCATCCCACTCTATACCCACTCTCCCTCCTTCCATCTCTCCCTTTCTCTCTTCCTCTCCCCCTCCTCCTCTCCATCTCCCTCCATCCCTTCCTCTCTCCTTCCATCTCTCCATCTCCCTTTCTCTCCATTTCTCTCTCCCTTTCTCTCCATCTCTCTCTCTCGCTCTGGAATAGAGGCTAGACTAACATGTGTGCTGCTTCCTCGTGGCATGTTATCCGAGGCTGAAGACCATTCATACTTCACTGCAGTGTCTGACTGGGTAATAAAAGGACGTGGCTCTAATCTCAAGCTGAATTGATTAGCCTAATTGCGCTGCATTTCTCCTTTTTCTCCTCGCTCTCGCGCTCTCTCTCTTTCTCTCCTCGCTCTCTCACTTTCCCTTTCTCCTCGCTCTCTTTTGCCGCTTCTTCTAAAGAGACAGTTCATGGCCCACTGGGCAGCAGCAACAAGAAGTCTTTCAGGAGCTGGTTTACTGGGGGCCTGAGAGGACAAGCTGCACAGAGAACCACTGGGCTTCCTTCAGTTGTGTCTAGGGCTGTCTTAAATACTTCGAAGCTTCGTTCGATGGGCATGGGATTCGAATGAAAAAAGGATTCGAATGAAAAAATCAAATTTGAATATATTAAAATTAGGGATGCTCGATATTGGCTTTTTTACCGATACCGATATACCGATATTGTCCAACTCTTAATTTCCGATACCGATATCAACCGATATATGCAGGGTTTCCCCCCACAAAAAACGGAATAATTTCAGGTAATTAACATTACATATCTCTTGTTGTGGAATTAACACAACATTATGCATACTTTTGACAATAAATAAAATCAGAATTTGTTCTTACTTGCTTTCCTGGGTAAATAAAGGTTATAGATTTATTTTTTATTTTTTTAAACAATAGATATTTTCCGATATCACATTTGAATGCCAATATTGCCCGATAATATCGGTAGGCCGATAATATCGGACATCCCTAATTAAAATCAAATCAAATCAAATAAAATGTTTTGATGCTAAATCAACTCTGCCTCTCTTTGTTAACTACAACAAGCAATGCTGTTTGTTATTTAAGATGAGGTCGGACTCGGCACTGACAGATTTATGTTCATTGTGCTGCTTTTATAAAGCCTCAAATGACGGCTTACAATATTTCATGAAAGTGTTTCGTTTGTCTAAGATTTAAAAAGGTTTAAACTTTACAGCACTGACAAAGTTGAACAAAGTGCTGTACAAGTCCCAAAAAAAATATATATATATATATAAGAATTGTGTGCGTGTGTGTATGTATGTGTACATGTGTGTACGTGACGTGTGTGTGACGTGTGTGTATGTGTATGTGTGTGTATGTGTGTATATGTGTATGTGTGTGTGTGTGTGTGTGTGTGTGTGTGTGTGTGTGTGTGTATGTGTGTGTCGTGTGTGTATGTGTGTATGTATGTGTGTATGTGTGTATGTGTGTATGTGTGTGTGTGTGTATGTGTGTAATGTGTGTGTATGTGTTGTGTGTGCACGTGTGTGTGACGTGTGTGTATGTGTACATGTGTGTATGTGACATGTGTACGTGATGTGTGTGTGTGACGTGTGTATGTGTGTGTACGTGTGTACGTGTGTGTGTGTGTGTGTGTGTGTGACGTGTGTGTGTGTGTGTGACGTGTGTGTATGTGTGTGTGACGTGTGTGTGTGTGTGTGACGTGTGTGTATGTGTGTGTGTGTGTGTGAGAATCGGTTCACGGTAGGAAATCTCAGAAAGATTTTGGAGGGAAAATCTTGCCTCCACCAACGCATATCAAGAGGCATTTTGTGAAAATGTTGCTTATATTCATCTAAATATGTCAAAATAAATACTTTTAGGTGTTCTAAACTAAAGAATGAACTAACGGTATATTCAGAAAACATGCTGCAATGTGGTTGGGATATTTGCTGTACCAGTATGTGTTCCTTCCCGTGTGTATTTTATACATTATACCAGTATGTGTTCCTTCCTGTGTGTATTTTATACATTGAACCAGTATGTGTTCCTGTTAGGGGTGTAACAGTACACAAAAAACACGGTTCGGTACGTACTTCGGTTTTGAAGTCACGGTTCGGTACAGTGGGGGAAAGTTTGGCTTTCCATGTTCCACTCAGGGGTGATGCAGTAACTAATTGTACTTTTAGGGCTGTCAACTAATATTCTATATTGAAATTAATAATCAACTTGTTACACACATGATGAATTGAAAATGGGGGACCCTGATGTAAACAAGACGAAAGTCTTTCTCTGGTCTGCATCCCCTTAACAATTGTGTGTATTGCGGCTACGTGGCGTAGTGGGCAAGGCGCTCGCCACGAAATCTGGAGACGCTGGGCTTGCCTGTATTAGGGGGTGGGAAACTGATGGGTGGGGATCGGGCGTTGTGGACAGCGACTCCTACAGGTCGGTTGGTGCGCCTGCGCAGTAGAATCAGGAAGTGTCGGGGGCAGCGTGAGCCTCCCACGCGTTACTCCTCGCCACTGAGAGATCGAGCTGCGCAGGTGAAAAGATGCGACTGCTGTTACCTCAAGTACCGGAGGGGACTTGTGCTATGTATGACTTAGTCCACATTGCAGCCGGCTTGTGGGAGGCAAGAAACAGCGTTCGTGACAGGGGAGGGTTGAATTGGATGATACGAAATTGGGATGGGAGAAAATATAGAAAATGGGAGAAAAAGTGGATAAAAAAAAAAACAATTGTGTATTGAGCTGTACTGTATTGTACCCATTCTGCAATCTGTTAATAAAGTTTTCAATCAATCAATCAATCAATCAATGTTACAAAATATATATATATATTAGATTGTGAAAAAAGCAGCCCCCGGTGGGTGATTGTTATTGGTTAACATACGGTTGTATTCGTTCGGTACACACGCAGTGGAGGTTTCTCTATGACAACACGTGAAACACAAATCCACTCATAATTCATAATTATTATTAATTTACATATACCTATATATATATATATATATATATATATATATATATATATATATATATATATAAAAAAACTATATATATATATATTTTTAAATTATTATTATTATTATTTTTTTATTATAAATGTTTTCCTCTGTAAAAAAGATTCCAGTGAATTTTTTTTCTCTCCAGAAATGGCCTAAATTGACAGCTCTGAGCAGGCCTGCACTGCAGTATTGCCTGCAGTAATTATTCGTGAAGAAAACTTCACAGGTGTGACCCATTGTTAAATAAATAATAAATAACAGCGAATCAAAATAGGCTATTAACTTCATCTAAGCACGGTCTGTGCAGTTAAACTCTTGCCATTGAATGGAGGGTTGATTGATTGACAGCCCTTGACATCCAATACACGGAGGTTGAATATGATTGGCAGCCTTGCAAATCCAATCAGCGATTGCTGCATTGCAAAGTCAAAACGGGTCCAGCTGCATGTCCGGAGGATAGGTTTAGCTCGGGCCAATCTCAAGTTTCTCAAGTTTCTTTATTAGTTGTCATACAGAAGTACAGAATACTTGTATACAAAATGTAACATAAAGAAGCATTTTGTATAAAAGTATTCTGTACTTCTGTATGACAACTAATAAAGAAACTTGAGAAACTTGAGATTGGCCCGAGCTAAACCTATCCTCCGGACATGCAGCTGGACCCGTTTTGACTATGTGAAAGTTGAGACTATGAGAAAGTTGTTGTTTAGTAGTTAGTAAGATGTACAGCTATAACAAGTCAAGTCAGGCTAAATTAAACTTTGCGCCAACATTAGGACCGAAGTATAAACCAGCAACTGAGCAACATGAAGAAGTGGACTTATGCATCTGGATCAGAAAAAACGTTGTGGATGAAAAAGTAAGTAGGCTACAGTGCTTGTATGCTAACAGTAGCTAGCCAGCTTAGCCTACATCACAATGATAATCACCA
Organism: Notolepis coatsorum; assembly: GCF_963971535.1. Classification (NCBI taxonomy): domain Eukaryota; kingdom Metazoa; phylum Chordata; class Actinopteri; order Aulopiformes; family Paralepididae; genus Notolepis; species Notolepis coatsorum. The sequence continues at coordinate 54,219,305 of NC_140165.1, read as the reverse complement.
AGCTAACTTACTGTACACTCTGTAGGGCTGGGCAATTAATCGAAACAGAATCGCGATATCGATTCATAGACCTATGCAATCTCATTTCTAAGTTATGACTATTTTCTTTTATTAATTTTTTTTTTTTTTTTTTTACTTTTTAAATTATTTTATCTGGGTTGAACATGATTTGTGGAACTCCCTCTGGTGTTGTGGTCGTGGTATTCACTGACCTTTGGGAAGTATTTCGACATGCACATGGGTATCTTAGTGGTGTAGTGTATCTTGTAGACCAGGCCCATTGCAAGTTGCTGTACTCTGTCGTCTACTCTAAGCCATCCTAGGTTGTCAAAGTGGACAGGGGTGAGGTGGGTTTTAGGAGTAAGGTCAAGCAGTAGTCTGACCAGTTTGTTTTGTGATGTTTGTAATCTTGTTTTTAGTGCCTTTGAGGTGCTTTGGTACCATGAGGTGCAAGCATAGTCGTAGTACCCTTGAATGAGTGCTCCTGTTAGAGTCTTCAAGGTATTCTTGTTTACCAGAGAGGAGATCCGGTACAGGAATCTAGTTCGTTGGTTGACTTAGTTTTATTACATTGGATCCCATTTTGTCACAGGAAAGATTTGCCTCTATAGGATGGAACCCAGGTAGGTAATTTCATCTTTCCTTTTAAGATAAGATAAGATATTCCTTTATTGATCCCCTTGGGGAAATGCAGGCATCATAGCAGCATGGGGGAAGGGGGGGGGGGGTACAGGTAGTGAAAACAACACAAGCAGTGTAAACAAATAGGTCAATATAATTTACTATCTAACTAACTGAAATATACATTATTCATTATTCACAGTATCACAGTATCCACATAAGGTGCAGTATGCATAAGGTAGTGTTATTGTCCTACTTGGGTTCCTATTAGTTCTAGGTCGATGTCTGGCAGCAGTCGCTGCCCACTGTTGTGGAGCCTGATGGCCACTGGTATGAAGGACTGTCCGAGGCGGTTAGTTGAGTGTCGGGGGGGTATGAGTCTGTGGCTTCCTTGTCACCTTCACCTAATATGTTTTGATCTGGTCAGGTGCGCTGTCACCTAAAATGTTTTGATCTGATCAGGTGCGCTGTCAACTAATATGTTTTGATCTGGTCAGGTGCGCTGTCACCTAATATGATTTCATCTGGTCAGGTGCGCTGTCACCTAATATGATTTCATCTGGTCAGGTGCGCTGTCACCTAATATGTTTTCATCTGGTCAGGTCCGCTGTCACCTAATGTTAATATGTTTTCATCTGTGTCCACTGACCACTGACACACAGTGGGGGATGTTTTAAAAATATTATTTAATATATAATATAATATAATAATTTGTGCTTCACCTAAAAATTTGGTCAGCAGCCTCCACTGGTACACAGCCATACTGAACCTAAGGTCCAGTACTGAAACGGTTTGGTACGGATACGTGTACCTTTACACCCCTAGTTCCTGTGTGTATGTGTATGTCTGTGTGTATGTGTGTGTTTGTGTATGTCAGTTTGTGTGTATGTATGTCTGACTAACTGTGTGTGTGTGTGTGTGTGTGTGTGTGTGTGTGTGTGTGTGTGTGTGTGTCTGTGTGTGTGTGTGTGTGTGTGTGTGTGTGTGTGTGTGTGTGTGTGTGTGTCTGTGTGTGTCTGTGTGTGTCTGTGTGTGTGTCTGTGTCTGTGTGTCTGTGTGTGTGTCTGTGTCTGTGTGTGTGTGTGTGTCTGTGTCTGTGTCTGTGTGTGTGTGTGTCTGTGTGTGTGTGTGTGTGCGCAAGAGAGCACGTGTTAAAATGAAAGAGGACATAATGGCGGAACAAGAAAGAAAGAGGTGAACAGCGTCAGCTGCAGGCCTATAAGCAGAGAGAGGGAGAGAGGGAGATAGAGAAAGGGGGAGAGAGAGACAGAGAGAGAGAAAGGAGAAAGAGAGAGAGAAAGGAGACAGAGAGACAGAGAGACAGAGAGAGACACAGAGAGAGACAGAGACAGACAAGAGAGAGAGAGAGTGGTACTACTTAAGTGTTGGCACTGGAGCCAAAGGCAGAAGCCACCATCTGCTGTATGGTGAGACACAGCCTGGCAGGAAGAGAGAGAGAGGGGGAGGGAGGGGTAGAGAGAGGGGAAGGGAGGGAGGGAGGGAGGGGTAGACAGAGAGAGGGAGGAGGGAGGGAGGGGTAGAGAGAGAGGGGGAGGAGGGAAGGAGGGGGAGGGGTAGAGACAGAGGGGAAGTGAGGGATGGGTAGAGAGAGAGGGAGGAGGGGTAGAGAGAGAGGGGGAGGATGGAAGGAGGGGGAGGGAGGGATGGGTATAGAGAGGGGAAGGGAGGGAGGGGTAGAGAGAGGGGAAGGGAAGGAGGGAGGGGTAAAGAGAGAGGGGAAGGGAAGGAGGGAGGGGTAAAGAGAGAGGGGAAGGGAGGGAGGAGTAGAGAGAGGGAGGGTTAAAGAGAGATGGGGAGGAGGAAGGGAGGGGCAGAGAGAGGGGGAGGGAGGGTTAGAGAGAGAGGGGAAGGGAGGGGGGGAGGGGTAGAGAGAGGGGTAGAGGGAAAGACAATGAGGTAGAGAGAAAGGAGAGAGAGAAAGGAGAAAGAGAGAAAGGAGAAAGGGATAGAGACAGAGAGACAGAGGGACAGAGGGACAGAGAGACAGAGAGAGAGAGACAGAGGGAGAGAGACAGAGAGAGACAGAGGGACAGAGACAGAGAGACAGAGGGAGAGAGACAGAGGGAGAGAGACAGAGGGAGAGAGACAGAGGGAGAGAGACAGAGAGCCGGGGGACAGAGAGACAGAGAGACAGTGTGACAGAGAGACAGAGGGACAGATAGACAGATAGACAGAGAGACAGTGTGACAGTGTGACAGAGGGACAGAGGGACAGAGAGACAGTGTGACAGAGAGACAGAGAGACAGAGACAGAGAGACAGAGACAGAGGGACAGAGACAGAGGGACAGAGAGACAGAGACAGAGGGACAGAGGGACAGAGAGACAGAGAGACAGAGAGACAGAGATACAGAGAGAGAGAGGAGAGAGAGGGGTTGAGAGAGAGAGAGAGAGAGAGAGAGGGACAGAGAGACAGAGGGACAGAGAGACAGAGGGACAGAGAGACAGAGGGACAGAGAGACAGAGAGACAGAGAGAGAGAGAGAGAGAGAGAGAGAGAGAGAGAGAGAGAGAGAGAGAGACAGAGAGAGACAGAGAGAGACAGACTTGTCACCCGCCCTCCTCTGGCAGCCTCTCCCTGCTACCAGTGACACAACGAGATCAAACATGGCATCACAACACAAGACCCCCGGGAAGGAAGCATCCACTCTACCGAGGCAGAAAGAGCTAGTAGTAATAATAATAATAATAATAATCAGAGCATGAACTGTAGGACTGCCCCCTTGCAGTCTACCGTCGTTGGGAGTCGTTTTTAGCTGATTAGACGTATTTATTTATTTATTTATGTTTGGTTTGGTTTGTTTGGCTATTACATTGCATTAGTAACATACCTGGCACCCTAAGAATATTCCCAAATATGCTTCGGCCTTTAACGAGCACACCGTCAAAAGAGACCCTCTTGCACGATGGCATCAATCAGCAGAAGGTGTTCGTTGCCAAAGACAGGAAGAAGTTGCACAATAGTGTGGGGATTCAAATACATTTATATATTTAATATAATTTTAAAATTGTATATTATATATTAATATATATTTTAAATAATTAAATATTATTTCTTGCCATAAATGGACTAATCGATTAGTTGAATTGCTGAAGAAGTTACCAAAAAGTACTACAGGCTTGTTTGGGTGGATCTCGTTCCATTGTTTCCACCTACAGGCTACTGCAGGAAGCAGGATTCCCCCGTAAAGCCAAAGACCAGACAAAAAAACGACAGAATTTACATGCCATCCTTGACGTTTTGGATCGTTTGTCAAATTGAATACAAGAGGTTGTTTTCTTATGGATCGTCTAGTATCAATACCGAACGCCGATCCTCCTCAAAATCAACGTGTTTCATTAGCGTGTCTGACTGGAAATCACTATTTCAAGAAACGCGGTTGACCCTGGCGGGCGTGCTGCGACCCCGACCTGTGACCCTGAGATCTAGCCAGGGATTCAAACAGTTCGATGCAGAGGGTCAAGGGCTAAAAACGCACCACGGGTCGTGGGTCAAAGAAGGCAACTAGACATTAATAACAAAAGGATAATCAAGGTAATTTGTTTATCATTAATGTGGTTCCTCCTTTTAACAATCGACTTGTTTCGTCATCACTCCGCAAACATTAAATAAAACCAGAGCATCATTTTCGCCCCGTCGAGGAACAAAAGGATGACGTGGAAAAATCCCCCGCGGGTCCTCCTTTGAGGCAACCCCTGACCCCTCGTGACCCCGCGAGGACGACATCATCATCATCATCATCATCGGCGGCGTGCGGCGCCTCCTCCTCGCACGGTGAGAGAGGAACACTGTTGCAGCCAACCTTGGGTTTCATGCACAAGCTAAATTTATACCGCAGCCCGTTCTATTAATAGCGCCGGTCCCCCGTCTGACAAGGCTTCTTGCGGCACGACGCGCCTAGCAACCACCGGCCCCCCGGCCACACCGCTCCCCTAGCAACCACCGGGCCCCCGGCCGCACCGCTCCCCTAGCAACCACCGGGCCCCCGGCTGCACCGCTCCCCTAGCAACCACCGGGCCCCCGGCCACACCGCTCCCCTAGCAACCACCGGGCCCCCGGCCACACCGCTCCCCTAGCAACCACCGGGCCCCCGGCCGCACCGCTCCCCTAGCAACCACCGGGCCCCCGGCCGCACCGCTCCCCTAGCAACCACCGGGCCCCCGGCCGCACCGCTCCCCTAGCAACCACCGGGCCCCCGGCCGCACCGCTCCCCTAGCAACCACCGGGCCCCCGGCCGCACCGCTCCCCTAGCAACCACCGGGCCCCCGGCCACACCGCTCCCCTAGCAACCACCGGGCCCCCGGCTGCACCGCTCGCCTCTGCAGAGACGGCTCCCCGAGTCGCGTGGGGGGGGGGGGACCATACGTCTGGCCTCCGATTCCCACCGCGGTCTGGAGAGCCTTCCGCACAGCTGCCTTCTCAACCCTGTCGTTCTACTGTGGCGTTTAACCATTTCACTGCCACACCACCAAAATGGTTAACCTTTCACTGCGACAATACAGAAGGGTTATTATAACCCTTTCACTGCCACACGACAAAGGGTTAACCCTTTCATAACCACACTACAGAAAGTTAACCCCTTTCACCGTCTGTAGTGTGGTAGTGAAAGGGTTAACCTTCTGTAGTGTGGTAGTGAAAGGGTTAATCAGGAAGACGGAAATCTCGCCGTTTGTTCAGCAGTGGTGCTGCTGCTGCTGCTGTTAACAGGGGGGGCCTGCTTTGGGAGTCTTACACGCCATCTAGTGGAAAAACAACAGTAATGCAACAACACAGACTGTGGCTCCGGTGTTCATATTCAGAGAGGCACGTTTGGTTGAAGGGGACATATTATGGAAAATGGGATTTGCCAAGCCTGTGTATGGGATCAGCAGTCTATATATTCACATCCACACATTCATACTATATAGATATATATATATATATCCATCTGTCTGAATATACCTGCATATAACCCATATAACTCTGTATGACGGCATGTACAGAATAAAATCCATGCCATCCAATATCCCGCAGAAATAATACATTCAAGTCAGAGTGAAATGTTATTCTTTGCATGATAATAAGCCGTTTACGATGCGAGAGAACCACATTGTAGCCTCAGCTTGGCTGGTGGAATGTTACAGAGCCTACATGCAAGCAGACAAACGGGATCTTAACAACGTACCGTGGAAAATCCCCAACGTGCTAATTCACAGAGAGATTCGCAGACAACCACAACATACAAAGATGTCTGTAGCCAATACACAGACAGAAATAACAGCCAACACTCTGGCCCCCAGATCACAGAAACTGTGAACTCTGACTCCATTGCCTATATTTAATTTAATAATTATATTATATTGTGCTTAACTTAGTTCATATTTCATTTGACTCCACCTCCTTATTGTACTATCCGTCTGTTAATGTCTGTCCGCTAATGTCGCACCGAAAATGACCAAAGCTAATTCCTTGCATGTGAAAACTACTTGGCAATAAAGACTTTTTTTTTTTTTATTATCTTTTCCCCCCTCCTTTTTTCCGATTTTTCTCCCATCCCACTGTTAGTCGTTATGCCAATTCCCAACCCCCTTCCTGGTTGTTGCGCACTATCAATCTAGTCTCACGTTAGTGCTGCAAACTCTCTCTGAGCTCCATTGGGAAAATACCGCCCCCTATCGTCTCTCCCTGTTGTACTGCACCCCATTGGATTACAAAACAGCGTGGAATATATATTTCCAGTACCCAGCGCTGAATCAATAAACGCAATTGATATTTGGAATGGCGATCAGGAATTGGAATAATCTTTTTGGAGAACATCTGATCTGAGGTAAGGAATCTATTTTACCAGTCTTAGGATAATCAGACCTTTTTTCTCAGAGATATCAGCGTGTGCCATATGTGTATGTGTGTGTGTGTGTGTGTGTGTGTGTGTGGTGTGGTGTGGTGTGTGTGTGTGTGTGCTGATCAGGAAATGAGAGAATCGATTTTTCAGCCCGCTTATATAGCGTGCATAAGTACACATACTATCGATAATCTAGCGTTTATTTGAAAACGATTCATAAATAGGCCGAAAAATGACAACGTTTTTTGTGTATTCCAGAATATTCCAGTAAAGGGCGTTTATCACAGAATCTTTATATTTTCCTGAAACTTAAGAAAACAAGGGTTTTTCAAAATGGTATAAAATGGAAATGAACCGATTAAAAAACAATCCGTTTCGACAATGTTGACTGCAAACAAGTCATTGATAAGCGACGGCCAGATTAGACACATAGCCATAATTTAAGACATAGTTTATGCGTTCACAAATATGAGAGCGCCATCATTGAAGTGGGTGGTGGCATTCAACGGGGGTAAGGCGCACCGCATGGCTGGTAATCAAAGTGTTAAGATGTTAGATCCTAATATGAAAAACTATGTGATTTAATGTTCTTTGCCATACCTTGACTGTCTATTTTGCTGCTATCTATTTTATACTTGTTTTATTTTGTCCAAATTTTATGCCAATTCTGTGCAAATTGTATGCCTGTCTTTATTTTAATGTTTTTTACTGCTGTGAAGCACTTTGAGCTGCAATTCTTGTATGAAATGTGCTATACAAATACAATTGTATTAATTTGATAATTTATTAAATAAAGGTAGTATGACTACAACCATACTGTCTTTATACCTGTATCACTGTACATATTAATACTACAACTCTGTACACCAGATTAGCACAACACCCAGTACTACCAATTCATATATTTTATACCCAATTTAAAATCACCTGTACATTGTATATTGCTGTTGCACTTTACTGTTACATTTGCACTCTGGTTAGATGCCAAACTTATTTCCGTTGTACTGTATGATGAATGAATACATTTGAATCTCATCTAATCGAATGTTGTTTTGGTGCTTGTGTGAAAAATGTATAATGTACTCCTTGCTTTTTGAGCAGGGTTTGAAGGGTTTCAGATTCAGAATGACTTGCCCTCGATCATGTCACAACTTTGATTAACCGATTGGCTATGCTTTTTGAAGCCAGGAAAACTGCCTACCTAATGTACTGCCTACCTAATGTACTGTACTACCTAATGTAGTGCCTACCTAATGTACTGTACTACCTAATGTACTGTACTACCTAAGGTAATGTACTGCCCAATGTACTGCACTGCCTACCTAATGTACTGTACTGCCTACCTAATGTACTGTACTACCTAATGTACTGCCCACCTAATGTACTGTACTACCTAATGTACTGCCTACCTAATGTACTGTACTACCTAATGTACTGCCCACCTAATGTACTGCCTACCTAATGTACTGTACTGCCTACCTAATGTACTGTACTACCTAATGTACTGTACTACCTAATGTACTGCCTACCTAATGTACTGTACTACCTAATGTACTGCCTACCTAATGTACTGTACTACCTAATGTACTGCCTACCTAATGTACTGTACTACCTAATGTACTGTACTACCTAATGTACTGCCTACCTAATGTACTGTACTACCTAATGTACTGCCTACCTAATGTAATGTACTACCTAATGTACTGCCTACCTAATGTAATGTACTGCGTACCTAATGTACTGCCTACCTAATGTACTGTACTACCTAATGTACTGCCTACCTAATGTACTGTACTACCTAATGTACTGCCTACCTAATGTAATGTACTACCTAATGTACTGCCTACCTAATGTAATGTACTGCGTACCTAATGTACTGCCTACCTAATGTACTGCCTACCTAATGTAATGTACTACCTAATGTACTGCCTACCTAATGTAATGCCTACCTAATGTACTGTACTGCCTAATGTACTGCCTACCTAATGTACTGTACTACCTAATGTACTGCCTACCTAATGTAATGTACTGCCTACCTAATGTAATGTACTACCTACCTAATGTAATGTACTGCCTACCTAATGTACTGCCTACCTAATGTACTGTACTACCTAATGTACTGTACCGCCTAATGTACTGTACTGCCTACCTAATGTACTGTACCACCTAATGTACTGCCTACCTAATGTACTGTCTACCTAATGTACTGTACCGCCTAATGTACTGTACTGCCTACCTAATGTACTGTACCGCCTAATGTACTGCCTACCTAATGTACTGCCTACCTAATGTACTGCCTACCTAATGTACTGTACACCTAATGTACTGTACCGCCTAATGTACTGTACTGCCTACCTAATGTACTGTACTGCCTACCTAATGTACTGCCCAGTTTGTAAAGGTCTTTAAAAAGGCAGATATATAATAACAATAGCTTGGAGCAGGAAAGGACAGATATAACCCCAAAAATAATACATTTAGCATCAGCCTGTTATTTTCTTCCCAATCAGACACAGAATCCATTTCACACTGCAGGGTGTTAGTTAGTGCAGCAAGACTATCCAAGGCTTTATATAAAGTTGAATCGTCTGAGGTGAGCCTTGAATGCCTTTAAAATAGCCCTGAATGTGCTTAAAATAGCTCAACTTTGGAGCAACCTTTGCCAGTAAGCTAGCAGGACATGGATGGTACCTTTGGATTCAAGATGACCAGATTCACGTGACGGCAGTATCGTGGCGCTAGCGTAACCCTTTCACTGCCGTACTACCAAACGGTTAACCCTTTCACTGCGACAATACCCAGGTTAACCCTTTACTATCACACTACCGACGGTAACCGTCGGTAGTGTGATAGTAAAGGGTTAACCTTCTGTAGTGTGGCAGTGAAAGGGTTAAGAAATGGGCCCGCTAGAGCTAATCAAACGGCTGTTATTGGTAACATAACCGGTCGATACAGATGGTTTGTAAATCGTCCTATCGGCGCCGATTAATCTTCCAAAACGATCGGTCGACCTCTTGTTCTTTCCTCTTGGGTGTGTGGGGTAGCCAGGCAGGAGAGGAAGTCATTAATTTAAAAGGTTGGGTGTGTTTGTGTTTAATACAAGAGAAGAAATGGGTGCTTGAAAATAAAATAATCTAAATGAGATTTAGACCATTAAAAACTCAACAAGTCGTATACAATTCTTGAGAAGATGCATAACATGTCTCCTTTTAAGTAAACCGATTAACCAATTCGATTAATTAAATTGGTTCCATATTAACACATTGAGTGCCGTCCATTAACCCCATGTAAACGTAGTTGTCGTTTGTAGAGCTAAACCTATATTTTATAGTATAGCTATAGGTCTAATAACGCCGTCGAGTCTCAGTGAGTTGCTTCTGGTCAACGTGCAAAAAACAGATTCTTTTTTCATCTGTACATTTCCGTTTTATACCGTTTTGAATATGAATATAGTTTGGTTGCTTCTGAGTAATTCCAGGGAAAAGACGCTAAAACAGCGTTTGTGTAATTCAATAAACACGTTGTAATTTTTCACCTGATTATCGGATCTTCCTGAAATCAACGCTAGACCATTATTAGTAGATATGTAGGTTGTATATTATTAGTAGATATGTAGGTTGTATATTATTAGTAGAAATGTACAGTCTCCTCCCCACCGTATATATATTTCTCTCCCACCCACCCACCCCCTCCTAATGTACAGGCCCCTCCCCATCATATGTATATACTCTGTCAGGATCTATGGGTAACAGTACTGTATATTTGAATACCGTTTATGTCACAAATGTATCAGTACTAAATACCTGTATGTCCCTATGCCATAAATGTCACGTATGTTGTGTATGTCATAAATGTCAATATGAATTGAAAATGGGGGACCCTGATGTAAACAAGACAAACTTCTTTCTCTGGTCTGCATCCCCTTAACAATTGTGTGTATTGAGCCGTACTGTATTGTACCCATTCTGCAATCTGTTAAATAAAGTTTTCATTCATTCATTCCAGGAGCCATGCTATTGTCTGGTAAGATGCCCACTTTGACAACCTAGGATGGCTTAGAGTAGACGACAGAGTACAGCAACTTGCAATGGGCCTGGTCTACAAGATACACACCAGCGGTTCTCAACAGGGGTGCCGCGGCACCCTAGGGTGCCACAGAGAGCTGCCAGGGGTGCCTTGAGATTAAAAAAAATAAAAATATTTTTTTTTAATTCTTTTTGGATTACAGAAAATTATCACTAAAGTGCCATCTGTTGCATCTGCACTGTTTTCCATGAAAATACCATATTTGGATCAATTTGACCATTTCTCAAAATCTGAAAATCATTATTTAATAAAACACAGAAAAGGATCGCTAAGTTACTCTGGATAAAAAAAAACTTTACAGACAACATTGAGACAAAGCTTCCTGACACATCTCCATCCAAACTCTTGGAAGAACTCATTGAAATCTCATCTGATACCACCTGGAGAGCTAGTTTCAGAGTGTGGTGCTGAGTACCAAGTATCTCATGATGCAGCAGTTAAGGTGTTGATACCATTCAGCACCACATATCTGTGTGAAGCTGGCTTTTCATCCATGACAGCTCTGAAAACAAAATATAGGGCCAAGTTGATCCTTGAGGATGACATGCGTGTTGCCTTGACAAAGATCTCCCCACGTATTGACCGTATTATTAGCCAGCAGCAGCAGACCTCGCATTGAGCTAGAAATGTCCACTGAGTGAAGGAGTGCTTATTTTCTGTATTTATTTATATTTTTTGAGAAATGGTAACTTGGTGATCCTTTTCTGTGATCCTTTTCTATGATTTTCTGTTTTTGAGAAATGGTCAAACTTATCCAAATATGCTATTTTTATGGAAAAGTGTGCAGCTGCAACAGATAGCACTTTAGTGATAATATTCTGTAATTTTATTTAAAGAAATATGCTATTTGATTTACTACTACAAGCAGTGTAATGTAAACAGTACTAAGCCATTTAGACCTGAAACACCTGTTAATAATGTTATATAGCCTACATATTAGGGTTGCAACTAACGATTATTTTGGTAGTCGACTAATCTGTCGATTATTTTTTCGATTAGTCGACTAATCTAACGATTATTTCGGTCACACCCTCCATCTCTGCTTCCTGTGGGTGCGGCTCCTTTTCCGGGCTCTTAGCAGACTTCTTAGCTTAACATAACAGGCCGACAGTAAGTTTGGGGGAACTAATGGGATAACTGGGGTTGCAACAAAAGTGCAACTAGGGCTAAAAAAAAAAACAATGAAATAAAATAATAATAATAATAAATAATATATCCTTCTTAGCAGACTTCTTAGCTTAACATCCCAGGGAACTAATGGGATAACTGGGGATGTTGTTTGCTCCTGACAAGAGTCTCAAAGTCTGGGGTGATGGTAGACAAAGCAACTCTGAGGTCATGCTCAATGTCCAATCTGTTCCTCTGCTTTGTCTTCAGCTGGACCAGAGCTGAGAAGCCACTTTCACAAAGATAGGTAGTGCAACATTTTATTTATTATTTTTTTTAAATACGACGCATCGACACAAAAATTCTGCATATACACACAAATGTGTTTCCCGGTTTCTTAAATAAACATTATTTTGAAATTTGTTGATTGTAGCAAAAAAGACAGGACCAGAAAAGTCTTTATCGTATGTAGGGGTGCCCTGGAATATTTTCTTGAACACAGGGGTGCCTTGGCAGCAGAAAGGTTGAGAACCCCTGCACTACACGACTAAGGTACCCATGTACATGTCAAAATACTTCCCAAAGGTCAGTGAATACCACGACCACAACACCAGAGGGAGCTCCACAAATCATGTTAAACCCAGATTCGGCTCAAACAAGGGAATAAACACGTTTTGCAATTATAACACATCAATGTGGAATGCCCTACCCACAGCTGTAAAGGAATGTGAATCACTACCCACTCTCAAAGAGCACCTACGAGAGACTGCAATTCGAAACTGGCCCCTGTAAATGTCCTAACGCAAGTTACGCAACCCCCTCCAATGTACAATAAATGTCCTATTAAACCCAATAAGGCACAAGATACCAAAGTTCATTTGGGCACAATATGTGTGGTCATTGGCCACTGCATGAACACGTACTGGAGGTTTTGGGCTGGTTCTCACAGTGGGACCCTTTCTCCTCTTGGACTTAGGGCGATGCACAAATATGGTTGGAACAGCATCAGCCTTCAATTTTAGTTGGCCTTTTTGGTTTGCTGTGAATTGCTCTCCCTCAAAATGTGCCTGCAGAATCATTCCAGACTTTACCCCATAATTGTCAATCACAAATTCATTGTAGTCATGTACATATTACAGTAAAACACATTGAACCTGTTGTGGAATATTTTAAATGAGCCAAACAGTGAAACTGTACAAATTCAGATGAGTCAAATTGTATCAAAAATAGAATATAGTTTATTATCTGTTTTCTATGGCCATAGAAAGATTATGCACAGTTTAAAATGACAAATTAAGATGACAAATTAATAACAGATAATGACAAGAAAAGTAAACAAAGATGAGATTATGGGTTTTGTCGTATCCGTCACAAGATTGATATGAAGACAACGAGAATAAGAACAAGATGTGATTTACTTGGACATGTCATATCTAAGTCAAGCTGGCCTGACCTTTAAGTTGTTGTCTGAGCTGTATACTAGTTAAACTATATGAACTAGTCAACCTTTTTCTTCTCCCGTCTGTGTCTTTTGGGAAGCCAATAAGGCATACATCCGAATCCCTTTCTCGGACCGATTGGTGTATCCAAATGCTGCACAGCCAACCATGGTAAGATGTCGATCTATAAAAGTTAGATGCAAGCAAAATATGTATACTAAAATACCAATTTTCCCACAGCAGAAACTGGTGGGTGAACTCTAAACCCTCTAAAATATTGAAATCAAATAGTTTTATTGTCACATACACAATCATACACCTCTTGAAGTAGGATGCTTGCATGGTGTGGAATGGAAATGTTATAGATGAGAAGAGATACAAGATGTGTGTTGTTGTAGAGTGCATGAGCAACTCCATAACTCTCCATCTCCCTGTTTTGTTTTCTAGGATAAATTACCACGCGTGTGCGTGCGTGTGTCCAGTCTGAGGTTTGTGAGCAGCAGTCGTGACAGCAAGGCCCGAATCTAGCACTACCAACAACAGGAGTGGAAGACTGGACCTCTACCTGGACATATTATAGGCCTATAATAATAAAAAATTTGTGGAATGCAATTGCTTGCCTTGTATTTTTTCTACTGTTGACCAAACTTCTTTCTTGGCTTAATTGAGTAGTTTCTGGCATGATTGATATTTAGATTAGATTAGATTCAACTGTATTGTCATTTGCACAGACTACAAGTCGACAGCGCTCAGTGCAAAAACTAAGTGGAACTAAGGGAGCTACGTGAACCACGTGATCGCCTGGCGGCGAGATCAAAACATGTCGCAACTCTTATTATACGGCTCTGGTTTGTGTGACCAAAACAAACGCACAAGCAAACTGTCACTCATTGGTCAGATTTTGGTGGGTGCCCCCCCCCCCCTAACCCTGAATCTGACTCAAGCCGGACTTTACTGATGACCGCGGGCATAGCATGAAGCTACTGGCGTGATGTGTGTGGTCAGATTTTTTACAGTTGACAGTCTTCGCTTGGATTTTTCTTAACTCGAAAATACAGAATACACTAATCAGATCATCGAAAATGGAGCATCAGTAGCGTGTTTGGTTGCTTGTTTTAATTGGCATTCTCTGGATGATATACTACTGTTCAGTATGTGAAGAAAACATTCAATTTCAGCGAGCATCAAGGCTACGACTCGAAAATAATGTAATGATGCATATGATAAGAAAACGTGCTGCCTCACGTCGACACCGTAGGAGAAGACGCGCTCTGATGGACGCATACAACATATTCAACCAACGATTTCTCTTCCAAAGACGCATCATGCAAGCTATTTTTCATAAGCCACCGGACAATTCCAAATAAGTTATAACGTTAGCCTAACGTTAGCATGTATGTGTGTGTCTTCCTTTGATCACGTCGTGTTTTTTGTTATTAAAATTTGTTGACGTCATACAGCAACTCAGCTGTATTTGGCGATGTAATTGGGGACATGCAGCAAACTAGCCGTACTGTATTGTACCCATTCTGCAATCTGTTAATAAAGTTTTCAGTTTTTGGGGTGGGGTGGGGGACTGTACATTGGAGGAATACAACCTATTTTTTGTCAAATTGGTTGTATTTGAATGGTGGGTAGTAAGCTCAATAGGTTACGCTTACCTGCCATGTTGACCTGATCTGTATTTGCTGGTTGTAAACCATAATGTTAATGACTCATTGGAATAACATTTTCTATCTCTCTGCCTTTACTGCAGGGGCATATGGGTATATCCACGTACCCATGCTTGGTGGCCACTGGCCACACATCTACAGTACTTTGACTGACCACGAATGGCTGCTAAACTTCAGGATGCGAAGAGGGACTTTCATACACTTGTGTGATACACTCCGGCCCTGGTTGACCCGTCACACCACCAGATTTAGAAAGCCAGTTCCTGTAGAGGTTCGAGTGGCAATCTGTGTCTGGAGATTGGCAACAAACCTTGAATACCGCGCTCTCTCATTTGTTTGGCGTTGGCTTGTCCACATGCTGTGTTATAACTCAACAAGTTGTCACTGCCATAAATGTTATAATGAAGCCACAGTATATAAAAACACCCTCTGCTGCCCAGTTCAGATCAATAGCACAAGGCTTTCGCGATAAATGGAGATTTCCCCAAGTAGCTGGTGCTATTGATGGAACCCATATTAACACTTTAATCGCCGTTGACGCTGAAACACGTCTTTCCCCGCCATGCTCATTCTGCCGAAGACGCTGGACAGCGTCTTTGATATCAATATTTCAAACATCTGTGATCGAAATCATATTTCTCCCCCGGAGACATGAGATGTACGATCACTCGGTAATAGTCCCAGGACTCGAGCTGATCACAACGGATAGTGATCCGTTACCAATAACTCGATAAACAACATGATTTGGACGTATATACTATTATACAACCTGGAAATGGATCGGATATTTCGACATCCCATAATAGAAAAAATTCTGTTCCACGCTCATCTCCCAACGGCGAGAGGAAGCTACGGTGAGTTTCAGCGTTATTTGTTAATGTCTTCGATACTAACTGCTCTGATGATCATATCACCCACACTAGATGAATGATATAACGTTGCCCACGGAATTATAAACGACCCCCCGCCCATCCGGTCAACATCAGATCATACGTAGTAACTCCTAGAACCACGTCCAGTTGACATTTTTTATCTCGCACAGATTCCTACCAAACTGTATTTGATCATCAATATAATGCATTTAGGGCTATAAATCATGTTCTGGAGAAAGCTGCAGAAAACGATAAAAACATACTTATACTTTAGACCGTATTTTAGTATGAATATGTGAATGAAAAAGTATAACGTTGCTACACCCTGAACAATAGATACTTGATGTTGAATGGGCCATAGTAATGTCAATTTAGCAATACAATTTAAAAAGTTATAGCCCTGCAAAGAAGGGGAACTTCTCCATGTTAAATAGGGCTGGCGAGGGATGGTAAATTATGAATTTAACCCCGGCGATCAAAGTGTTAACATCAGAGCTCCACCTGACACTCCGGCGGATTACTTCAATAGAAAAGGCCATTATTCCATTATTTTACATGGTGTGGTGGACAACAAGCTCAAGTTTTGGGACATAAATGTTGGGCGGCCAGGTAGGATACACGATGCCCGTGTTTTCGCCCTGTTGAGACTGTATGAGCGTGGTGACAGAGGCACACTGGTAACAAGTGACTGAAGCATTTGAGGGAGTTGATGTGCCACTTGTCATTTTAGGTGATTCGGCCTACCCTCTGCTGTCTTAGGTTATGAAACCTTACCGTGAGGGTAGAGGAGTAACACCAGAACAGATGGGTTTCAACCATCGCCTTAGTCAAGCACGCATGACTGTAGAGCGTGCCGCTGGAGATGTCTCCTAAAGTGTAATGATGCCCACATTACCCTGGTCAGCCAAATCATTGCAGCATGTTGTGTACTACACAACTTCTGTGAAGTCAGACAACAAACAGTTCCTTGATGGAGACAATGTAGTGAGAGAGGAGGATGAGGACGAAGAAGATGTGAGACAAGGCCATCAGCAGGACAACGGAAGGGCAAATTAAATTAGAAATGCACTTTGCAGATATTTTTCTAGAATGTAACGTCAGGATTCCTGTAACTTCAAATCAAATCCTCCAGATGAATACCTAGCCCTTGGTTTTGTGTCATTCTTTTCTCTCTATTGCTGTCAGGGTTGTAAAAAGGATTATGTTTATTGTTCTCAGGGTTGTGAAAATAAGTTACTGGAGGCAAGCTGTTTGTTGTAATGTTATGTCATTTTATAAAAGGTTTAACAATTTAAAAATACAATGTTACTTTAAAAAAAAAACAAGAAAAATTGTAACAGTGTTTATACAATTGTAAACTATTTTCTTATAAAATGCTAAATAAAGTGCAATTTCTTTTTTTAAAAGCCTTTCTCTTCACTTACATCATACAAAACAACAGGCCAGAACAATCCCAACAATCTTAACAGGGTTCAGCAATGTTTCAATCTGCTTCAACGCATAGTAAAACATATAACAATATAACATAAGACATATAACAATAGGTCTGAACAATTCAAGTTCTGAAGAACTAATATACACTACTTGTGCTCAATTCTACAAGTGACAGAATTGCTGAACTGTGCCGTTAACGTCATGTAATACAGACGAGACATCAAGGGATTGATTTGCCATTTCACCAGGTTGGCTGACATGCTGGGGGATGGGCTGTGGAGGACATGGTGGTAGAGGGTAGGGCAGGTGCTGCTGTGGAGGCAGGTGCTGCTGTGGAGGCAGATGTTGCTGTGGAGGCAGATGCTGCTGTGGAGGCAGATGCTGCTGTGGAGGCAGATGCTGCTGTGGAGGCAGATGCTGCTGTGGAGGCAGATGTTGCTGTGGAGGCAGATGCTGCTGTGGAGGCAGGTGCTGCTGTGGAGGCAGGTGCTGCTGTGGAGGCAGGTGTTGCTGTGGAGGCAGGTGCTACTGTGGAGGCAGGTGCTACTGTGGAGGCAGGTGCTGCTGTGGAGGCAGGTGCTGCTGTGGAGGCAGGTGCTGCTGTGGAGGCAGGTGTTGCTGTGGAGGCAGATGTTGCTGTGGAGGCAGGTGTTGCTGTGGAGGCAGGTGTTGCTGTGGAGGCAGATGCTGCTGTGGAGGCAGGTGTTGCTGTGGAGGCAGATGTTGCCGTTGAGGTGCTGGCATCATTGGTGGTGGAATGAGTGAAGAATTATGGAAAGGGTTGTTGGAATGTGGTTGCGGACACAAAGCACTGATGACCGTGCCCATCAGTTGCATGAACATCTGATGGATCGTCTGTTGTTGGGCTTGCATGGCTTGGAATCGCCTCTCCTCATCCTCCCGCTGTACTCTCAGCATGTTCTCCAGGGCAGCTGTGTGTTGGGCTTGGTGGATTCGATCAGCTTCTTGCATTAGCTCCAGATGCCTCCTCTGTTCAGCCTGATAATGCTGTAGCTCATCAGACAGGCCAAATCTGGCTTTCCTCTTCCTCGATTGAGACCCAGGAATGGCCAGTCGGCTTCCTCCATCTTGGCTCCTGCTTCCTGTTGCTGGTTCTTGTGTATCAGCAGCACGGCCCTCTGTGTCAGCAGAGTTGGGAGTATCACCCAGTGCAATTGTTCCAGTATCAGCCACTGTCGAATGAAAGCAAGTAATTACTCACTGCAATATCTGAAATGCCAAACCTACATGGTAGCTAGCCAACTAGTAGTTTGGAAGAGAATGTAAACAAAAACATGTTCATGGTAAACAGGGTTTGCAACGTTGGTCCAGTATCAGCCACTGTCAATTAAAGCCAGTAATTACTCACTGTAATACAGGGTTTTGTAACGTTGGTCCAGTATCAGCCACTGTCAATTAAAGCCAGTAATTACTCACTGTAATACAGGGTTTGCAACGTTGTACACCGTTCAGCCAAATAAGTGCAGTAATACAGCTACAAGACTATTTCTATTACAAACTTTGGTAATCAGCATCAGGGTTGAGAGGGTCACTTTTCAAATGTAATCAGTTACTTATTAAAGATTATATGCTTTTAAATGTATTCAGTAAAGTATTCTTTTTAGATTACTCTATATCAGTAACGTAATCTGAATACTTTAATACTTTTTTCTTAAATAATGCTGGAGCTGAATTTAACAATAACCAAGTATAGAACAATTGAAGATGATAATTTATCTTCCAACTATATTAATTTGTAAAAAGTACATGCTATTTTACCATCTGTTTCCAAACTAGGCTACTGTAGCAACACCACTGCTCAGTTTAGGTATAGAGCGTGAGAGGAGCTGATGTTGAGTAGGCCTATGATGGTCACACAACACATGTGTTACAGTATAAGATGTTGCCATTGTTTACTATTAATTAACCATGGGCTCATGGGAATTGACATGATAGTAGGCTATGTTGAAATAAGCATGTCTGTTTTGGGTTATTCATTTTATCAAGAAAGAAAACAGATTTAACACTATGGTCGCCAAAAACACCTTACCACGTCATTCCCCGCCATGCTCATTCTGCCAAAGACGCCGTACCACGTCTTTGATATCAATATTTAAAAAATCTGTGATCGCAATCATATTTCTCCCCCGGAGACTTGAGATCTACTGTTGATCCCCTCTCAACTCTCCAACGGTTCAAGAGCGCCATCTGGTGGCGGATCGGCGGATCGCTCAAACCAGAAACGGAAGCTGGTGCTCATTCCAATTCGGTCCAATCACTTGCTAATAGTCGCGGGACTCGGGCTAGACACAATGGATAGCAATCCAATAACTCGATAAACAACATGATTTGGACGTATATACTATTATACAACCTGGAGATGGATCGCATATTTCTACATCCCATAATAGGAATATTTCTGCTCCACGCTCATCGCCCAACGCTACAAGGAAGCTACGGTGAGATTCAGCGTTTTTTTTTTTAGCGTGTTCGATATAAATTGCTCTGATGATCATATCACCCACACTAGATGAATCATCTAATGTTGGCCACGGAATTATAAACGACCCCCCCCCCCCATCCGGTCAACATCAGATGATAAGTAGTAACTTCTAGAAGCACGTCCATTTGAAATTTTTTATCTCGCGCCGATTGCTATCAAACTGTATACAATCATCAATATAATGCATTTAGGGCTATAAATCACGTTCTGGAGAAAGCTGCAGAAAACGATAAAAACATACTTTAGACCGTATTTTAGTATGAATATGTGAATGAAAAAGTATAACGTTGCTACACCCTGAACAATAGATACTCGATGTTGAATGGGCCATAGTAATGTCAATTTAGCAATACAATTTAAAAAGTTATAGCCCTGCAAAGAAGGAGAACTTCTCCATAGACAAATAGAGCTGGCGTGGGATGGTTTATTCTGAATTTAAGCCTGGCGACCAAAGTGTTAATAGATGTTCATAGATTGGCTCGAGCACGAGCACGGTATGTTTGTAAACAGAAAACAGGTGATCGGCATAACAGAGACAGATGGTAAAAGTGCTTTGTCGGAATATAGTTTACTGTGTTTTTGTAATCTTATTACGTAACATTGTGTGTATATATACCCTGATCAGCATAACAAGTGGAGATACTCACCATTTCCATCATCCGATTCAGCATCGGCAGAATAGCTGGTGTCATCACTGTCATCACTGTCATCACAGGAAGACTCCACAATATCCACCGGCTCAACCACGGGTTTAGTCCCTATAATTTTGTCCAACTCGTCAAACCAGGGAAACGTGTCCCTTTCCTCCCCGAACTTCCACTTCTACCAAGACTATCACGTAGTTTGACATATTGTTGGCTACGTTTTTTGGCTTTCGCACGACACTGTTCGACAGACCTTTCAAAGCCCCTTTCCCTCATTCCGTCACTAAACTTTCTGTACACTTCAGTGTTCTTGTGCGTGTTCTCCAACATCTGACGAATGTGATCGTCTGCCCAAATATCAACGAGGCAGTCTACCTCATCGCTGCTCCACGTTGACCCACGACTCATTATTATTTGCAACGTTGACCAGCTACCGATCTAGCTGCCTAAAGACTACAAACTGATCCCGCCCACAATTCAATGCGAAAGAGTCATCATGCAACGCGTACAGGGACCGAAACTAAAGCCCGCCGCCCGCCAGGGGCGCTCAGTTTTTACCTTTGGCGCTTGACACTTAGAGGGCTGCACGCCGTGTGGCGTGTAACCGTGGCAACGAGTCATATCCGCCCAGCCCTGCAGCGGGATACTATTGGCTAAGGGCTTCTGCTCGCAGTGCTCATGTCAACACAGGCAGTCTGCTCTAGAAGAGCGGACCTCCACGAGCTACCGTTACTGTTTAAACTATGACCCAGTCAACTATTCACTTTTAGTTTAATACATGACGAGGCATTGTCTAACGGTATCTAGCTGGCTAGCTACTGATAGCTGCTGATATCAACAAATGCTCCAGCAATAGTCGACTCGAGTGCATAAATACCTCCGTTCCCTCGTTAGCTCGCGTTAGCTAGCTCACGTTAGATGATCGATCTGTCCCAGTAAACTAAATTGTCTTAACGTTATCTACCGGGCTAGCAGTAGCTACAGATAGCTCCTGATATCAATGTCTTATAACATTGATTGAATGCGTATTCTAGCTGAGGGCATGTTGAATGTGATTTGACAAAAGGACCGTAACGTTATAAATAGGTTCCAGCTGCATCGCCGGAGAATCCTTGCATGCTGAATGTAGGGTCTAGCTGAATATAGGGTCTAGCTGCAGGGCCGGAGAATCCTTGCTGGAGCTGGAGGCTACTCAAGTATACACACAGACAGTGGAGCTGTTTGCAGATAGCAAGCATTTTGACTTATTGCCTGGTGGCGATGTCTCGCAGATAATACAACTACAAGTATGATTATATAATATATATTTTATTAAAAAAAAAATTTATATAAAATATATATATATATATTTTTTTTAATCAAAACAATTTTGGCAGGTAAGAAATATGCTTGGCGGGTAGACTCTTCCCATCTACCCGCCACTGGCCGGTGAGTCAAAAAGTTAATTTCGCTCCCTGAACGCGTATACAGTACGGCAAGTGAGTTGTGTCGGTTTGTTAAGTCGATTGCATTCTCACAGCGTACGAGTCGCTTCGGGTTCGGTTGGAAGTGCACCGAGACCACCCTCTCTAGGCGCGCTTGTTTTGTTCCGCAACAGAATGCGATTGCTATGTTCACATATGCCCAAATTAACCGAAATAGGGGGTAAACGCTCCAGGTTCCGGAACAGGTCCAAACGAGCTAGGTGTGAAAACGCCCTTAGTCAGACAAGTTCAACATTATAAATGTTGCGAGTGCGCATACAGCAGAGCTTAGGTCTCAGTAGAGAGTCGCAGTACAGAGTAGCTCAAGTTTCACTTTCACTTCTAGAGTAGATTAAACTTCACTTGAAGCAGAGTCGAACTGATCTAAATAGAGGTGGTGGCCGAGAGGACAAGGGAAAAGCTGGATCCTATACTGGAAAACCCCTCCCATCACCTCTATGAGGAGCTAGCCAAGATGAGGAGCACGTTCAGCCACTTATCCCCCCACAACACACCACAAACTGCCTCAGCCAGTCCTTTCATGCCAGTAGCCAATAGGGGTTGGGGAAAAAATCGATACGTAGTAGTATCGCGATACTTTGCGTGGCGATACAGGGACGCCAAGTATCGATATTTAATTATTCATAAAAAAATGTAAATGTTTTTTTTTGTATAAGGAAGTTGCATTGTTCATTTGAATACCTGTAATAGTACAGTAGTCCACACACACATGTGCATTCAGTTAAGTTGGAATATGACTGTAATACAGTTCAGTTTGTCAGGTACATGCAACACAGATTAAAGTGTTGACATCCGTCTGCTTGAGAAAATACCATGTTCAGTAGGGATGGGTACCTTTCACATTTGAACCGATACCGGTACCGGTACCTGTGAATCGATACCGGTACTCAACGGTACCTTTTTTCGGTACTTTAAAAAAATATATATATATATATTTTTTATTATTATTTTTTTTTTACTTTTTTTTTTTTACTTTTTTTTTTTATGTCAACGTTCACACGCACAATATATGCTTACCTAGGATTTGACTTGATTCAACAACAAAGCAGTCGGAGCAATGACGAGCCGAAAACTGTCGAAATTTAATTTACCTACCTCAGTCGTAAAAAAAAATCCAAACTTCAAATAACTACAATTTCGACAGTTTTCGGCTTGTCATTGCTCCGACTGCTTTGTTGTTTAATCAAGTCAAATCCTAGGTAAGCATATATTGTGCGTGTGAACGTTGACATGAAAAGAGAAAAGTAAAAAAAAAAAAAAAAAGTAAAAAAAAAAAGATTAATAACAAATATTTTTTTTTAATTTTTTTTTCGGTTTCTCACTTGATTCGATACTCGGTAGTACCGACGTGTTTCGGTTCGGTACCTCAAAAGTAGCGAATTCGGTACCCATCCCTAATGTTCAGCAATAAAAATGATTGAAGTGAGATGAACAGACTGAACTTTATTTTATTAGATAAAACATGTCGACAGTTTTACTTTGCAGTTGAAAAAAGGTAATAAATCGCAATATATCGCAATATTAATATCGCAATACTCAGCATATCGCAATATATTTAGTATCGCAATACTATTGTATCGTGACTCAAGTATCGTGATAGTATTGTATCGTGAGGCCTCTGGTGATTCCCAGCCCTAGTAGCCAACAGGCTCCACAACCGTGGGCACGGACTGCTGCCAATTGCTGGAGAGCTAACGGCTGGTGAACTCGAGAACTGTCGGGACTCTCTGACTCTTAATAATAAACAAGGCAGTGCAGAGACTCTGGTGTGAATTACAGCAGTGAATTACTAAACACCACCGGTTCTCTGTAACGTCTCTCCTACATTTTGACATGGGGACGGGCGTCCTACGATACGGAATGAGGGAGGAAACGAGCATGGAATGAGGAGAGGTACTGCAGCCCGGTGCGTCCGGTTGAGCAGTGTCCGTCATCAAAAGATACCCAAAACAAAAAAACATTAATTATTTTCTTAATTTTGAGCAGTGAAAATAATTGTAATCATTTTTTGGAATGGTGTGCGTCTGGAGAAAAGCGACAGAAAAAAAGTAGGGATGCCCCGATCGATCGGCCAGCGATCGGTATCGGCCGATAATCAGTATAAATATGCGATCGGGGAATTCCGATAATGACTCATATTCGCCGATCGCGGAAACTGATCAAGTGGACTTCTCATTCGCTGTCTGTCTCAGACGCACAGGACCTGCAAACTGCCGCTGCTCCCTAGCCCCGCCCGCACCCGTGTAGAGTTTGTAAACAGAGGAGGCGGCTCCTCTGCATTCGACCTGAGCTAACGTTAGCTACCTAGCTATCGTTACTGTTTAAACAAAATTACCCAGTCAACTATTCACTTTTAGTAGGCATTGTCTAACGGTATTTAGCCGGCTAGCTACTGATAGCTCCGGATATCAACAAATGCCCCAGGAAGTCTAGTAGTCCATGTTGATATCTCCGTTAGCTTGCGTTAGCTTGCGTTAGCTGACGTTAGTTCTCTGTTCAAAACGAAATGTCCCATTGAACTAAAGTTCTGTCTTAACGTCATCTAGCCGGCTAGCAGTAGCTATAGATAGCTCTTGATATCAATGTCTTATAACATTGATTCAATGCGTATTGGAGCTGAGGGCTTGCTGAATGTGAAATGACCAAATAACCGTAACGTTACCAATAGGGTCCAGCTGCAGCGCCGGAGAATCCTTTTTGGAGCTGGAGGCTACTAGAGTACACAGACAGTGGAGCTGTTTGCAGATAGCGAGCATTTTGACTTGTTGCGTGGTGGCGATGTCTCGCAGATAATACAAGTACAAGTCTAATTATATAATATATATATTTTATAAAAAAAAAAAAAAAAATGTATATAAAATAATTTTTAATTTCTTTTTAATCAAAAACAATCGGTATCGGATCGGTATCGGCCGATATGGCTCACGACGATCGGTGATCGGTATCGGTGGCAAAAAACGTGATCGGGGCATCCCTAAAAAAAAGCGACTAGTTGGAGGGCTACATGACCCACTACCACTACCCCTCGATCCCACAACACGATCGGGACACCCCCCCTCCCCATGCGGTCATGTGCAAAACGGAACATTTCAGATAATGGTTGAAGAAGTGCGTCTTTAGTCGACGGCGAAAGATTGGACGGGTTTCGGCTGTCCTAACTGTGGTGGGCAGTTCGTTCCACCATTGTGGGGCAAGGACTGAGAATAGGCGGCTTCTCCTTGATGACCCTCCCGGAGCTCGGATAGGAGTGGGTCAATTCATCAAGTATTTCTATTGTTATCATAATTTAATATTATTTTATTCTATGTTCACTGTGGAGACAATATTCATACAATACGTCAATACAATCTTCATGAATTCAAGTCATCACGGGATGAGTAACTGATATAGAATTTTTTTTTTTTTTGGGGTGAAGTGCTCCTTTAATACAGTTGCTGACAGGAAATAAACAGAGGACAGAGCTGGTCCTCTTGACAATGGAATAGCAACAGAATAATTGTGAAAAGGTCTAGTTTACCTTTCTTGGCAGGTATCACAGCATCGGAAGGTTCTTCAAACTTCAGTGTTTGCACCAAGGCCTCCTTAGTGATCTCAGTGCCAGCAAAGATGCCAGATGGAAAGGAACTTGCCTGTGTGGGGGGGGGGGGGGAGGAGCATCCTTTTCAGTCATAGAGCTAACTAGCCCCTTTCGTGACTGTGATGCACCGAGTGAATCCACAGTCACTTGCTCCTCAATAGGAAACCAACGTATGTTGACCATGAAGGACTGGTTCTGGCCGAACCGTTCGTTATACAAGTATCACAGAGAAATGTCAAAGGTACTCACAGTTGCACAAGGGTTTCGAAAGGAGATACGGGATGGTTTGAAAGCTCGGCGTTGCTAATAAACATTTTTAAATATATTTTATAAACTGGTCAACACTGCTCAAAACGGCATTATTTTCGGCGTTGGCTGCCTGGTGCGCCTGCGCTGTGATCGCACACACAGCAGGCACCCAACGCCGGATATAATGCCGTTTTGAGCAGTTTATAAAAAGTATTTAAAATGTTTATTAGCAACGCCGAGCTTTCAAACCATCCCGTATCTCTGTCCGAAATCCTCGTGCAACTGCGAGCACCGTTGTAATTTCTCTGTGATACTTGTATAACGAACGGTTCGGCCAGAACCAGTGCCTCATGGTCAACATACGTTGGTTTCCTATTGAGGAGCAAGTGACTGTGGATTCACTCCGTGCATCACAGTCACGAAAGGGGCTATCATAGAGCTAACATTACATCCCTCAACAAAAGAAAAACAGTCAATATTTGGCAATTGTTTAAACTGTTTGCGGACACGGACCTGCGTGTGTTTTCCGCTGTCGTTCTTCGTAGTGTTCAGCTGTGATGGTGGAAAAGTTATCTTGTTGATATGAAATAACGAGCCACTCGGAGTCTCCACTGCGGGTCTCGGTGCCTTCTCCAAACTCTGGGCTGAAAGAGGCCGTGCGAGGCCGCCGACAGCCGCCTGGTGGAGCTTCTGGCGAACATGTTTAATCTTTCCGACCATGTTTTGGACTTTATGAGCACCGAATTAGCGTGTTAAATCGTATCCTAGTTCACCCTAGGCCACATTTGTTATCCGTCTCTCTCTCTCTCTTCTCTCTCGGCGTGTGAAATTTGACAACAAGCGCTCCGCCATAATGGCTCCGTGGGGAAGCAGCGGTGGGGGATTTTAAAGTTCCGCGTGCTTTTCTTCACCACAAGGTTCCGCGCTGCAGACAGTGTGCAGTGCTGAGTTCATGTTGTCTAAAAATCTGCAACGTTTTCTCCACTCATTTATATACTGTAGCTTTTATAGTTTTAAATAATATCGTAATAAAATACAAAAATATATAGATTTTTACAAAGGTAATCCTAATCCCAAAATCATCCCACTATGCATGGTCGGGTGATCAGTGAATCAAAGGTCAGTGAATACCACAACCACAACACCAGAGGAAGCTCAACAAATCATGTTAAACCCAGATTCGGCTCAAACAAGGGACTAAACACGTTTCGCAATTATGCCACATCAATGTGGAACGCCCTACCCACAGCTGTAAAGGAATGTGAATCCCTACCCACATTCAAAACCGCTCTTAAAGAGCACCTACGGGAGGTTGCAATATGTCCAAACCCCCCGACCCCCACCCCCTCCTAATGTACAGTCTCCTCCCCACCGCATGTATATATTCTCTCCCCGCCGTATGTATATTTCTCTCCCACCCATGACCCACCCCCTCCAAATGTACAGTCTCCTCCCCACCGTATGTATATATTCTCTCCCCACCGTATGTATATTTCTCTCCCACCCACCCACCCCCTCCTAATGTACAGTCCCCTCCCCATCATATGTATACTCTGTCAGGATCTATGGGTAACAGTACTGTATATTTGAATATCGTATATGTCACAAATGTAACAGTACTAAATACCTATATGTCATGTCCCTATGCCATAAATGTCATGTATGTTGTATTGTTGTGTATGTCATAAATGTCACTATGAATTGAAAATGGGGGACCCTGATGTAAACAAGACAAACGTCTTTCTCTGGTCTGCATCCCCTTAACAATTGTGTGTATTGAGCCGTACTGTATTGTACCCATTCTGCAATCTGTTAAATAAAGTTTTCATTCATTCATTCATTCATTCATTCATTCATTCAGTCATTCAGTCATTCAGTCGGTGGCACAGATAACATCTTCTGCTTTATTTGAGTTGATTGATTGATTGATTGATTGATTGATTGAAAACGTTATTAATTAACAGATTGCAGAATGGGTACAATAGGGAGGTGTAGTCTGACGGGGATCATCCATATGTTCCCCGGGTCCTATGTTCCCCGGGTCCTATGTTCCCAGATTGATTGATTAATTGATTGAAAATTGTATTAATTTTTATTATTTTATTAATTATTAATGGCCGCCTTGTTTCGAACTGTTAAGCTTAGGCCCTCTTTCGAAGTTGGTTAAGGTTAGAGTTTGGAATCAGGGCTGGTGGTCTAAAATGTTCAATCAATCAATCAATCAATCAGGGAACATTGGACCCGGGGAACATAGGACCCAGGGAACATAGACATGCTCCCGTCTGACGTCACATGGTTGTTCCACCCATACAGGGATTTATCATTGGGAAAATGGATTATCAGCTATTGTAACAATTCTGCCACATGGAAATTGAAAAGCTTTACATTTTTGCACAAAATGAGTTCCCTTCTATCACATAACATTATTGTTTAAATATTTTTGGTTGAAATAAAAATTTGCGATTTTCTTTTATGATTAATTGCGAATATTTTCATGTTGAGCTATAGATTGTGGATGAATAAACACAGAAAGTTACACCATGCCAATGTTAATGCTTTATTTGTTTTAAACGAGGCGATTTAGAAATGGGCAATGGGGAAATACATTGGGTTGGACAGAGGGTGGAACACGAAAAACGGCAATGACGTAACCACTACACCTCCCTATACAGTACAGCTCAATACAAACAACTGGAGGATGAAGACCAGAAAAATAATTTCGTCTTGTTTAGGAGTGATGTATAAGTATAACTAGTTTAAATTGTTGCTGGTAATACATTATGTCAGTCTAAGGCTATTAAGAAAACATAGTTTCTTCCTTGTACTTACTATTACTAATTGTTTTATTACTTTTATTTTCAGACTATTGGCTGAGCAGTTTCTACTTGCTCTTTATAGGCTACTTTTTAGATTAGATTACATTAGATTAGATTCAAATGTATTGTCATTATACAGCACAAGTACAGTACAACCAAAATAAGTTTGACATCCAACCAGAGTGTAAATGTAACAGTAAATGCAACAGTAATATACAATGTACAGGTGATTAAACTGTGTATAAAATATATGAATTAGAAGTACTGTGTGCAGTGCTAGTCAGATGTATAGTACATAGTAAGAGTTGTTGTAGTATAATATGTACAGTGATACAGGTATAAAGACAGTATGGTAGTAGTCATACTGGCCAGCAGCATAACTAGTAAGAGTAGGATACAGTATGTACAGATATAGATATAGTATCTACAGATATGTAAAAAGACTATGTGCAGGTAAGTAGGTGTGGATAGATATGTATGCGGTGAGAATATATATATATATGGTATATACAACATTATTGTACATGCTATCATACAGAATGATGGGTTATATGCAGGTGTTTAACCTGTTCCACAAAGGTGAAAATCCGCCTAAAATATATACCTAGGTAAATGGAATATTGCTCCACTTCTCCAAGGGCTATTTGCATATTCTTGGTATCTAGGTACATCTATGGACCTCAGGGAATGTATTCACAGTGTCAGAAATATTGTGTCTATTACTAGGCTTGCTTAAATTGTGATGAAACAAAGGAGAATATGAATTATGATTTTTCTTTGCATCTTTGACAGTGAATAACACCATGATAATAATGACCAAACTTAAAAAACTGC
Organism: Notolepis coatsorum; assembly: GCF_963971535.1. Taxonomy (NCBI): domain Eukaryota; kingdom Metazoa; phylum Chordata; class Actinopteri; order Aulopiformes; family Paralepididae; genus Notolepis; species Notolepis coatsorum. The sequence continues at coordinate 54,190,127 of NC_140165.1, read as the reverse complement.
CACTGACCTGGTTCAGTACCCTCTTGAGATCATGTGTACAAAAAAATCTAAGAAAATTAATAAAGGGAAGATGATTAAACCGAAGGTTCTGTAGATACAGTACTGAATTCTCCCATCCGGACCAATGCAATTTGAAATATTATTGTAGAATATAGAATATGATGCTTATACATTACCTTATTATAGCCAATTTGCACATTTATATATACATATATTATCTTTCAAATGCCCAAGTTCAATTTGGATATATATATATTTTTTTAAGATTTATTTTTTAGCATTTATTGCTTTTTCATAGTCAGACATGACCGACAGATGAGGAAAGGATGAACGGGAGAAGAGGCAGGGAAGACATGCGACAAATGTCACCGGGAGCGGGAAGCGAACCCGGGACGGCCGCGTAGGTGTGCGATGCACTAACATGGTGCGCCACGAGGGCGCCCAGTTCAATTTGGATTTAGTATCACCAGGCGTGCATAAGAACAGATAATGAAATCTACTGTAATCTACTGTACTTTTTAATTTTCCCCACAGTGCAACCGTTTTGAAACTAATTTCAGATCTAATTGTTCCTACATGCTAACAATAGGGAGGAGAAACTAACTGCGTTTCAATATTTGTCAAAAACGTTACCTTTTGTGGCTTATTATCGCGAATCATAACAGTTATTGATATGATTCATTCAGAACGCTGAACTTTGAAACCCCACAGTATCTGACAGGAAGTGTAGTTCGGAAAAATTCCAACGCTGGTCGACAGCTATGCACCCCCTCTACAAAATGGCTGCAAAAAGACTTTCCATTTCCGTTTCCGTCTGCAATAGACTTCAGAAAATCGAAAACTTAAAACTATCTAATGGCACTTTTAACCTATTGCTAAACTAACGTATTGATGATAATATACATTCTACATGCTTTTGTGACATGTTAGTGATGTTAATACTTGAAAACGTTTGATTAAAAAATCGCAACCTAAATGCAACACTGAAAAATATTGATTTATGACCAGATGTAATTTTTGGGTCGGTACCGACCCCGTGGGGTGTAAGTAAGTATATAGAGTGGTTATATGCAGGTATATTCAGACACAAATAAATAAATAAATAAATATGGAGTATATACAGCACTGTTGTACAAGCTATCTTGCAAGAGTATATGGGTAGACTATATGAGGTGGGTAGTTCAGATAATTATGATTACAGTGCAGGGTGGTTGTAGACAGTGAAGGCAGTAGGTACTAGGTATAAGTTGACTGAGTATAGGCAACAGAGTCGTAGAGTATGGGTAACAGCGCCGCCCTGTAGGCAGTGGAGTCAGAGTTCAGCGTTTATATAGTAGGTATTTTGGCTACTTCCCATAGAAAAACGTTCAATGTTTTGAGAAATAGGAGAGTATCTCATTAACCCTTTCACTGACACACTACCAAAACGGTTAGCCCTTTCACTGCGGCGACACACAGAAGGTTAACCCTTTCACTGCCACACGACAGCCGGTTAACCCTTTCACTGCCACACAACAGAAGGTTAAATAAAGGGTTAACCTTCTGTCGTGTGGCAGTGAAAGGGTTATCACTCTGTGCTGCCTGGTGGATTATTTGCTACTACAGGTCCCTGAGGCCCAACACAGGTCCTTGTTTGAGACCATTTGGAACGAGAAGCCCCTGAGCTCTAAGTACTGTCTCATGTGGCCCCTAAGATTCTGTCTCATGTGGCCCCTAAGATTCTCCGAAACATTTCCAGACTCCGACCATCACTTTCCAACACCACAGCTGAGACCCTCATCCACGCCTTCGTCACCTCCCGCCTGGACTACTGCAACGGGGTCCTGTCCGGGGTCCCAAGCAAAACCCTGGACAGGCTCCAGTATGTTCAAAATTCAGCTGCCAGGGTTCTAACCCGCACCAAACCCTGGCAGCACATCACCCCCATCCTCATCCAGCTCCACTGGCTCCCCATCAAATCCCGCATCATATCACCTACAAAACCCTCCTGCTCACCTACAAATCCCTTCACGCCCTGGCACCTCAGTACCTCACTGACCTCCTCCACCCCTACACTCAGTCACGGTCCCTGCGATCCACGGACACTGGTCAGCTCTCCATCCCCCGAACCAGACTACGGACGTTCGGGGACAGAGCTTTCAGTGTGGCAGCTCCCACCCTCTGGAACTCCCTCCCCGCAGAACTCCGCACCACCCCAAGTCTGGACTCATTTAAAAAACTGCTCAAAACCCACCTCTTCAACCTGGCCTTCAACCCCTAACTTTCTCACTTTATATGTATATGTTGTGTCTGTCCACTATGTTTGTTAATTTGTTATCTCCCCCCCCCCTTATGTAAAGCGACCTTGGGTCCTCTGAAAGGCGCTATATAAAACGAAGTACTATTATTATTATTATTATTATTATTATATTATTATTATTATTATTATTATTATTATTATTATTATTATTATTATTATTATTATTATTATTATTATTATTATTCAGTCTCATGTGGCCCCTAACATTCTGTCTCATATGGCCCCTAACATTCTGTCTCATGTGGCCCCTAACATTCTGTCTCATGTGGCCCCTAACATTCTGTCTCATGTGGCCCCTAACATTCTGTCTCATGTGGCCCCTAACATTCTGTCTCATGTGGCCCCTAACATTCTGTCTCATGTGGCCTCTAACATTCTGTCTCATGTGGCCCCTAACATTCTGTCTCATGTGGCCCCTAACATTCTGTCTCATGTGGCCTCTAACATTCTGTCTCATGTGGCCCCTAACATTGTCTCATGTGGCCCCTAACATTCTGTCTCATGTGGCCTCTAACATTCTGTCTCATGTGGCCCCTAACATTCTGTCTCATGTGGCCCCTAATATTCTGTCTCATGTGGCCCCTAACATTCTGTCTCATGTGGCCCCTAAGATTGTCTCATGTGGCCTCTAAGATTCTGTCTCATGTGGCCCCTAAGATTGTCTCATGTGGCCCCTAACATTCTGTCTCATGTGGCCCCTAACATTCTGTCTCATGTGGCCCCTAAGATTCTGTCTCATGTGGCCCCTAACATTCTGTCTCATATGGCCCCTAGCATTGTCTCATATGGCCCCTAACATTCTGTCTCATATGGCCCCTAACATTCTGTCTCATGTGGCCCCTAACATTCTGTCTCATGTGGCCCCTAACATTGTCTCATGTGGCCCCTAACATTCTGTCTCATGTGGCCCCTAACATTCTGTCTCATGTGGCCCCTAACATTCTGTCTCATGTGGCCTCTAACATTCTGTCTCATGTGGCCCCTAACATTCTGTCTCATGTGGCCCCTAACATTCTGTCTCATGTGGCCTCTAACATTCTGTCTCATGTGGCCCCTAACATTGTCTCATGTGGCCCCTAACATTCTGTCTCATGTGGCCTCTAACATTCTGTCTCATGTGGCCCCTAACATTCTGTCTCATGTGGCCCCTAATATTCTGTCTCATGTGGCCCCTAACATTCTGTCTCATGTGGCCCCTAAGATTGTCCGAAACATTTCCAGACTCCGACCATCACTTTCCAACACCACAGCTGAGACCCTCATCCACGCCTTCGTCACCTCCCGCCTGGACTACTGCAACGGGGTCCTGTCCGGGGTCCCAAGCAAAACCCTGGACAGGCTCCAGTATGTTCAAAATTCAGCTGCCAGGGTTCTAACCCGCACCAAACCCTGGCAGCACATCACCCCCATCCTCATCCAGCTCCACTGGCTCCCCATCAAATCCCGCATCATATCACCTACAAAACCCTCCTGCTCACCTACAAATCCCTTCACGCCCTGGCACCTCAGTACCTCACTGACCTCCTCCACCCCTACACTCAGTCACGGTCCCTGCGATCCACGGACACTGGTAAGCTCTCCATCCCCCGAACCAGACTACGGACGTTCGGGGACAGAGCTTTCAGTGTGGCAGCTCCCACCCTCTGGAACTCCCTCCCCGCAGAACTCCGCACCACCCCAACTCTGGACTCATTTAAAAAACTGCTCAAAACCCACCTCTTCAACCTGGCCTTCAACCCCTAACTTTCTCACTTTATATGTATATGTTGTGTCTGTCCACTATGTTTGTTAATTTGTTATCTCCCCCCCCCCCTTATGTAAAGCGACCTTGGGTCCTCTGAAAGGCGCTATATAAAACGAAGTATTATTATTATTATTATTATTATTATTCAGTCTCATGTGGCCCCTAACATTCTGTCTCATATGGCCCCTAACATTCTGTCTCATGTGGCCCCTAACATTCTGTCTCATGTGGCCCCTAACATTCTGTCTCATGTGGCCCCTAACATTCTGTCTCATGTGGCCCCTAACATTCTGTCTCATGTGGCCCCTAACATTCTGTCTCATGTGGCCTCTAACATTCTGTCTCATGTGGCCCCTAACATTCTGTCTCATGTGGCCCCTAACATTCTGTCTCATGTGGCCTCTAACATTATGTCTCATGTGGCCCCTAACATTGTCTCATGTGGCCCCTAACATTCTGTCTCATGTGGCCTCTAACATTCTGTCTCATGTGGCCCCTAACATTCTGTCTCATGTGGCCCCTAATATTCTGTCTCATGTGGCCCCTAACATTCTGTCTCATGTGGCCCCTAAGATTGTCTCATGTGGCCTCTAAGATTCTGTCTCATGTGGCCCCTAAGATTGTCTCATGTGGCCCCTAACATTCTGTCTCATGTGGCCCCTAACATTCTGTCTCATGTGGCCCCTAAGATTCTGTCTCATGTGGCCCCTAACATTCTGTCTCATATGGCCCCTAGCATTGTCTCATATGGCCCCTAACATTCTGTCTCATATGGCCCCTAACATCCTGTCTCATGTGGACCCTAACATTCTGTCTCATGTGGCCCCTAACATTGTCTCATGTGGCCCCTAACATTCTGTCTCATGTGGCCCCTAACATTCTGTCTCATGTGGCCCCTAACATTCTGTCTCATGTGGCCTCTAACATTCTGTCTCATGTGGCCCCTAACATTCTGTCTCATGTGGCCCCTAACATTCTGTCTCATGTGGCCTCTAACATTCTGTCTCATGTGGCCCCTAACATTGTCTCATGTGGCCCCTAACATTCTGTCTCATGTGGCCTCTAACATTCTGTCTCATGTGGCCCCTAACATTCTGTCTCATGTGGCCCCTAATATTCTGTCTCATGTGGCCCCTAACATTCTGTCTCATGTGGCCCCTAAGATTGTCTCATGTGGCCTCTAAGATTCTGTCTCATGTGGCCCCTAAGATTGTCTCATGTGGCCCCTAACATTCTGTCTCATGTGGCCCCTAACATTCTGTCTCATGTGGCCCCTAAGATTCTGTCTCATGTGGCCCCTAACATTCTGTCTCATATGGCCCCTAGCATTGTCTCATATGGCCCCTAACATTCTGTCTCATATGGCCCCTAACATTCTGTCTCATGTGGCCCCTAACATTCTGTTTCATGTGGCCCCTAACATTGTCTCATGTGGCCCCTAACATTCTGTCTCATGTGGCCCCTAACATTCTGTCTCATATGGCCCCTAACATTGTCTCATATGGCCCCTAAGATTCTGTCTCATGTGGCCCCTAACATTGTCTCATATGGCCCCTAACATTCTGTCTCATATGGCCCCTAAGATTCTGGGTTAATCTTCTGTATTGTCGCAGTGAAAGGTTAACCCTTTGGTAGTGTGGTAGTGAAAGGGTTAACCTTCTATAGTGTGGTAGTGAAAGGTTAACCTTCTGTAGTGTGGCATTGAAAGGGTTAACCCTTAGTTGTACGGCAGTGAAAGGTTAACCCTTTGGTAGTGTGGTAGTGAAAGGGTTAACCTTCTGTAGTGTGGTAGTAAAAGGTTAAGCTTCTGTAGTGTGGTAGTGAAAGGTTAACTTTCTGTAGTGTGGTAGTAAAAGGTTAAGCTTCTGTAGTGTGGTAGTGAAAGGTTAACTTTCTGTAGTGTGGTAATGAAAGGTTAACATTCTGTAGTGTGGTAGTGAAAGGTTAACCCTTTGGTAGTGTGGTAGTGAAAGGGTTAAAGAGCCTCTGTTTAAAGCCTAACATATAAATATTAAATTCTACCAACCGACCAAATGAACAGGAAATAAAACCATCCAAAAGGTAAATGAAAATCATATTTATTTGCAAACAACGGTGACAAATGAATATGAGGTCTTCTACAACAATATAAAACAAGCACACATGGGTATTGTAATACTACAACAACCTATACACAGTATGAGTCGATGGGTACAAAAATAGACAACTATTAAACACAACATGTACACAAGCAGGATATTTACATAACTATGCTGTACAACAACAACAACACTTGTGAGAAACTATGCTGCCGGTCCGTCGTCTAAAAGCGCTTCAGAAGACAGAGCCGACTTAGCATCACATTCTCTTTTTTAGAACATCGGCTACGTTCACACTGCAGACAAAGAGTGTCTCAAACCATATTCCTTTGCTCATATGTGACTCATTTTCAGATTTTTTTCATGACAGTGTGGACAGCATAAATCACAGGGAATCTGATCTTTTCAATTCTGATTCGAGCCACTTTCATAATATGGTCCTAAATCAGATACAGGTCTGATTTTTTACGCAACGCAACCTCAGTCTTTCGACTTTCATGTGACTTTTACGTCACTCTAGATTTGTCACAATTCTTACGTCATCCATCTTCTTTAATGTTAATTTGCGCATGCGGGTCAGTTCAGGAGCGTGACCGGTTCACACTGGAACCTGATCTTGGGCCACATTTAAAAAACAATGTGAACAGCTAAACAAAATAAAATCAGATCTGAGCAATAAATCAGAATTGAGCACCAAGGCTTGCAGTGTGAACGGAGCCGTAGTAAGCTTGAAACGGCCATCGTTTGTTCCGCGTTCTCGGTTGCTACTTCGCATGAATGCAAAGATAATTAAAAATAAAAATAAAACAACAGATGTTTCAGTTGACAGAGCTACACGCGGGCCCGTTACAGGTCCATATTGGGACCGTTACAACATCAGTGTGCTCAAGTGATTAATTTTCAAAATGTATCTTTTAGAACACAAACCACATGCGATTCTAAACACTGATTCTAGATCAGCATCCAGTCGCAAACACTTTGCCAACACAGACCATTTCCACAAGCCTTGTGCTTCTGTGTAGCCGTGGAAAAATAAAGGCAATCCAAGCTTCGCCACCGTGACCAAAAGGTCGAAGGTCAAACCTTCCCGAACGCCCCGGACGACGTTCCTGAACGGTGTCCTTTGAAGTGCGACGCTATTGTATTATGGAAGAATACTGACAAGATATCTGCCTGATTGAAAACACCTTGGCGGCACGCTCCGCTCCTCTCCTCTGCGACGACACGACCTCACGACAGCAGGATACAATATCCACTACCGGTACATAGTTAGAATACAGAAAACGTGAGCGTCGGCGACCCGATAACGCCTCTTGAGCGTCCAGCGCGGCAAGTTCATTTGCCGAGCGGCAAATAGGCCGCGCCTGACACTACTACGGATCGTTGGTGAACAGAATGGAAACCACTCAATATGCAATAGACTACCATTACTGCCTAACAGCTACGAAACATTTGGCTTAGTAGTATCTCTTCACATCAAATAAGAACAACATCAAATACTATTGAGGAGTGATGGGTGTCTTCAAAGCAACCTTTTGAATAGTTCTTCTGCTCTTGAATGGCCTCCATAGAGTGCCAACGGGGACTATCGCTCAGTTTGAAAATTCACACATGAATCCTTACAGACTGGGACAGCTCAGGTTGAGCGCAAACAACTCTGCCCCAAAGCCAGGAGCCACTATTGACATGTATGAAAGTAGTTTTCTATGCTTTTCAAATGTGATTGTAAAAGTTAGTTACAATTATGAGGTAAAATACTCTGTATTGGGACTATGCATTGCAACAACATCATTATGTATCAACATCAATTTAGTTAGATTAAATTAGGCGTGTATGAACTAATGTTTGGGCATATAGTTATGTACAGTTAAGTATTCTTTTTTTTTATAATTTTTTTCTCCCCCTTTTTTCCGTATTTTCTCCCATCCCAATTTTTGTCGTTATGCCAATTCCCTTCCTGGTCGTTGCACGCATTTCCCCCCCACTTGCCGGCCTAGGGAGAGTTGAAGACTATCACTATCAGATCCCTTCCCTGCTGAGCAGGCGCCCAACCGATCAGTAGGAGTCGCTGTTTACGACCAGGACACATACCCCACCGGCTTCCTACCCGCTAATACTGCCAATTGTGTTAGTAGGGACGACTGACCAAGTCGGAGGTACCGCTGACAGCTGGATTAGAACCCAGTGTCTCTGCGGTGGTAGGCGAGCGCTTGGTCCGCTGCACTACCCAGCCGCCCCTTACAGTTAAGTATTCTTAGCTATTTCACATAGCTGATTATTGTATATTGGATTATTGTATATTGGAGCATTTGTGTGTGTCTGTGTGTACTAGTCGAAGTCTCTAGTCATTTGTCCTGATTACTTGTAACGTTATATATTATGATGTAATTATTATGATGTAAGTATTATGTCTGTGTGTGTGTACTTGTCCTTTGTCCTGTTTACTTGTAATATCATGTTATGTAATGATGTAAGTATCATGTTGCACAGTCACACGTTTTCTTGTGGACCCCAGGAAGAATAGCTACTGCAATGCTGTAGCTAATTGTGGATCCTAATGAACTAAACTAAACTAAACTAAACTAAACTAAACTAAACTAAAGAGAACTTGGAGTTGGACCTATGATGTCAAATCTGGAGCTGCTCCATAGAGGATGAAAAAAATTGAAAAAAATAGAATATGATTACTGTCCACTACATTATGATTACTGTCAACTACATTATGATTACTGTCCACTACATTATTATTACTGTCCACTACATGATGATTACTGTCCACTACATTTTCACACGTACCAGGGATTTGTCCCCCGCACCTATCTCATCCTAACTATTTAGGGTCAGTTGGGGGTTAAGTGCCTTGCTCAAGGTCACTCTAACGATGGGTATTGAAGGACGGGAGCGCATTACTCGTTCACTTCCCCCATCCGGATGTCCGGGGGATCGAACTGGCGTCCTTCCAGTCACAAGGCCGCTTCTCTGACCATTATAGGCGGCCGATGGGAAAGGTGAGAGCACCCAAGGGGATGTTCTGGGGATGAGGTTGTATTTTCTGGTTTGGAACTGACACCACTACTATAGAACTTAGCTCAATATGAAACCGTAAACAAACATTCTGTGGGTCCACAATGAACCAGCTGTCCATGGACATGTCATTGCAGGGTAATCACAGGTGTAAGTTTTAACATTAGTCCTGGTCCCGGGCCTGGTATCGTGCATGCGGTCTCACTGGTTATTAACTCTTTAATGGCCATACCCGAGTATAATCGGGTTATCTCGCCAACGGTTGAGCGCCAAAACCTGAGTATACTCAGGTTTTGATCCTTTGATATTTTCCTTTGATCCCCGTTCTATATGGTCAGCCGGAGCCATCTAGGTGTCTATGATTCATCTACCTACGTTAGAATTGCAATGACGATCGAATATCACAAGGTGGCAGTATCGCCCACCTCATCGACTCAGAAAGAAATGGATCAGGAGAGGCAATGAATGAACTGGACTATCAAGACTCACTCTGAGGGGTTGGAGCTCTTCCAAAGCAATCGCTAGCAGATCTGCTCGCCTCAAAACCTATAGTGTTCCGTAAACACGTGTAATTACATATAAACGTGTAATCGCGATCGCCGATGGGATCATTGGAATTATTATTTTTGGATTACCTTTTGGCTAAGGTAAGGACCCCCTATGTGTATTTTACCGAACCTGAAACATGTTTATGTAACGATCACAGTGTCTTACTTTACCGGACATAAACCAAGCGTTTTGTAATGATCACATTTTCGGGGTAAGACTACCCCCGCCCCCCCCCCCCCCCCCCTTGATAATTTTGTTTTGTGAAGGCATGGTATATACCTTTGATTTGTGAGTATTTGGGGTTTCAGGGGATCAACCAGAACGGTTTGGGCTTATTGCATATAACGCGTTTTATCTCGCAATCTATGGAAAAAGACTGGTTTATCTAGGAAATGGGCGATGTTTAGCGTGTAATAAACTACAAACTACAGTGTGTAGAAACAAACTCTTTTTTACATGTTGGACTAGAAATAGTGTCTGTCAAATGAGCCATACTATTGTCTCCATAGCTATAATATAGAATATACAATGGCTCCGCAAAGATCGTGAAATATCGCGAAAATGGTCATGAAAAGCTGGCGCTAGACAGTGAAGGATGGGGGAAGCTTGTGGCGCTCAATGTGTTAATTACACCCGTGTTTACCCTGCGATGACACAACAAAATGGCTGCCATGAAACACTTTGGAGACATCATGGTTTCAGGTCGTAGTGTCTCTTTGTTTGCAGCTTCGGGACAGACTCGTTCACGTCTATAAATATTGATCGTTCTAAAGACACAGGAGTAAAACATGAATTATTTCTCAAATTGAGCGGCGTTCCCCGTTAAGACTTTGTGTAAGCGGTAAGCGGTGACTTCATTCAGACCTATGCGAAGGAGAGAGTTGACGAGGACGTGTCCAGGTGTGACGAGGAGCGAGGACGTGTCCAGGCGTGACGAGGAGCGAGGACGCGTCCAGGTGTGACGAGGAGCGAGGACGTGTCCAGGCGTGACGAGGAGCGAGGACGCGTCCAGGCGTGACGAGGAGCGAGGACGAGTCCAGGCGTGACAAGGACGTGTCCAGGCATGACAAGGACGTGTCCAGGCATGACGAGGACATGTCCAGACGTGACGAGGACGTGTCCAGGCGTGCAAGGACGTGTCCAGGCGTGCAAGGCTGACGTCATCAGAGCTCGCTGATTCTGATGTGCACGAATAAGGAAGAGGGTGGAATACTGGTTCCGTCTTTGGACAATAGGTGAATGTGACGATAACCTGGAGAGAAAATAACACAAAAACATTGCTCTGTTAAGATAACCTTCCATCTAGACAACGGACAAGTGACCTGTACATTTAAAAGTCAATAAAAATGTATTCATAAATGTTTAAGGTAACGGAAAGAAACGGTTAGTTTAGTTCCTGTTCCTGACAGTAGATCGTCGTCCAACTCTCTGCGTAGGAATGCGTCTAAGCCTGCTAGTGCAAGTCAATGCCGGTGAAGCATGACTATTGCTTAATTAACAACAGAATTTAGAATACTATATGCCCCCCATTGATGTCCACTAGCAGGCCTAGATGCTTACAAATTATAACAATTTCTGTTTGCTATATCTCCCTTGTATAGTGCAAGTGATTTTTGTACAGAATGAAAGCCTGTGACAAATCAGACTTCTTAGAAATGTGGACAATCTCTTTTAATTGGTCATTTGTGAGCTTGGTTGTGGATTGGTTGCTTATATACCAAAACATAGTTAACTCTTGTGTGGTGTTTGCATTTTTGTTACCCACTGTTCGCGGGTCTGGTCGACCCACAGCATTATTATTGGGATTTTAAAACAATAAAGCCATGACAATTCATGTAGAAATACTCAACAGTTGTTAATGTTATCTCAATTACAAGCAATCTAGACAGCATATATGGTTCATATTTGTCATTTACCTCTGCTAGATCATATTTATCAATAAATGTGCTATAAGATTTTATAAAAATGTGCCTGAAAAAAATTTGAAATCCTGTTCATTTTGAAAAATACAAATGAGGCAAATAGTGTAGGTACACAGAGAACCTGTTCCACCCATGGTGAAAATCCACCTAAAATATATACCTAGGTAAATAGAATATTGCTCCACTTCTACAAGGTCCATTTGCATATTCTTGGTATCTAGGTACATCTATGGACCTCAGGGAATGTATTCACAGTGTCAAAAATATTGTGTCTATTACTAGGCTTGCTTAAATTGTGATGAAACAAAGGAGAATATGAATTATGATTTTTATTTGCATATTTGACAGTGAATAACACCATGCTAATAATGACCAAACATAACAAACTGCCACTGATCTCATTCAGTACCTTCTTGAGATCATGTGTACAAATAATCTAAGGAAATTAATAAAGGGAAGATGATTAAACAGAAGGTTCTGTAGATACAGTACTGAATTCTCCCATCCGGACCAATGCTATTTGAAATATTATTATAGAATATAGAATAGGAGGCTTATAAATTACCTTATTATAGCCAATTCGCACATTTATATATATATATTAGAGCTGGGCCGTTAACGGCGTTAACGTGCTGCGTTATCGCGAGAGTAGTGTCGCGCGATAATATAATTGACGTTAATCTTTTTCTCAACGTTGGGTCTGTATTGTCCTTAAATACTTGCCGTAGTTCCCAGCTGTGGTACCAGGAAGTGATTGCACTACCGGAGCTGTAGTCAGAATAATGTGTTAAACTAAAGTAGTGGTCCGGTAATCATTGTTATACAGGTGAGGTTAAGAAGTCCTCAGGATATAACACAATTCGGCGATGAGGACGTCTGAATCTGCGCAATGCAAGAAAAAAGAAGTCCGTTGCAAGCCTTGTTTACATTATTAACTTAGCGAGTTAGCATGTTAGCTCACGTTGATACGGGCGGCACTGGGAAACATCTACAAGAGGAGGAAATCCACTTTACACACTAAAGGAAGGATCGACTGGACTATCGTGAGTGTTTACAACAGAAATGGCTTGGGTTATTGGAAATATTGGACCGTTTGATGACAATGTAGCCCCTTTCGTGACTGTGATGCACGGAGTGAATCCACAGTCACTTGCTCCTCAATAGGAAACTAACCTAGATTTACCATGAAGGACTGGTTCTGGCTGAACCGTTCGTTATACAAGAATCACAGAGACGTTTCAAAGGTGCTCACAGTTGCACAAGGGTTTCGGACAGAGATACGGGATGGTTTGAAAGCTCTGCGTTGCTAATAAACATTTTAAATAATTTTTATAAACTGCTCAAAACGGCATTATTTCCGCCGTTGGGTGATCACAGCTAGCGCATGCGCACCATCCCTTATCTCTGTCCGAAATCCTCGTGCAACTGTGAGTACCTTTGTAATTTCTCTGTGATTCTTGTATAACGAACGGTTCGGCCAGAACCAGTCCTTCATGGTAAATCTATGTTGGTTTCCTATTGAGGAGCAAGTGACTGGATTCACTCAGTGCATCACAGTCACGAAAGGGGCTAATGACAATGTGGAGCAAATAAATGAAAATGGGGGACCCTGATGTAAACAAGACAAACGTCTTTCTCTGGTCTGCATCCCCTTAACAATTGTATGTATTGAGCCGTACTGTATTGTACCCATTCTGCAATCTGTTAAATAACGTTTTCATTCATTCATTCATTCATGGAACTGTTACACTGAGCTTGCACTGAATTTGTTGAGAAACCTGCTTCTGCAGCAGTCTGTGTGTGAGCAACCAGTCAGCAGCATTGTGAATTTAGAGATTCACTAAAAGACACATTGAGAGACAGGTTTGTCTGTGGATTAAGAAATGAAGGTTCACAGAAGAAACTACTGACAGAGAGTGATTTGACACTGGAGAGAGCTGTCAATATCAGTGTAACAATGTTAATGGCATCAAAGGAAGGGCACAGAAAATTACGATAAATCTGGTTTTAAAAGAAACACTGGAAATTACAAAAAGAAGAGACATGTTCATGCTGTTGAACAAGGAGATAGAACAGCTAGTGACTCCTCAGATGAAGAGGAGAGGATAAATCTCCTCCTCTGGTCATTATTTGGGTAGAACACACCTATTTTGAACACCTTCGGCAGACTTTTAAAAAAAATGTTAGCCATTTTAATCTAGATTAATCTAGATTAATTCCAGGATTGCAGGTAGATTAATCTAGATTAAAAAAAAAGATCTATGCCCAGCTCTAATATATATACATATATTATCTGTCAAATGCCCGAGTTCAATTTGGATTTAGTATCACCAGGCGTGCATAAGAACAGATAATGATGGGCGGCTAGGTGGTGTAGTGGGCAAGGCACTCACCACCAGTGTGGAGACGCTAGGATTCGCGTGTTCGAATCCAGCTCTCCACATTGTTTTCAGTTTAGCTGGTCGTCCGCAGTAATACACATTGGCCGTATTACGGGGAGGGAAACTGAAGGGTGGGGATCGGGCGTTGTGAACAAGCGACTCCTACAAGTCGGTTGGTGCGCCTGCGCAGTAGAATCAGGAAGTGTCGGGGGCAGCGTGAGCCTCCCACGCGTTACTCCTCGACACTGAGAGATCGAGCTGCGCAGGTGAAAAGATGCGACTGCTGTTACCTCAAGTACCGGAGGGGACTTGTGCTATGTATGACTTAGTCCACATTGCAGCCGGCTTGTGGGAGGCAAGAAACAGCGTTCGTGACAGGGGAGGGTTGAATCGGATGATACGAAATTGGGATGGGAGAAAATATAGAAAAATGGGAGAAAAAGTGGATCAAAAAAAAAAGAACAGATAATGATATCTACATGGTTGCACTGTACTTTTTTATTTTCACCACAGTGCAACCATTTTGAAACTAATTTCAGATCTAATTGTTGCTACATGCTAACAATAGGGAGGAGAAACTAACTGCGTTTCAATATTTGTCAAAAACGTTACCTTTTGTGGCTTATTATCCCGAATAATAACAGTTATTGATATAATTCATTCAGAACGCTGAACTTTGAACCCCCACAGAATCTGCCAGGAAGTGTAGTTCGGAAAACGCTGATCAGCAGCTATAGATGCCCTCCATAAAATGGCCACAAAAAAACTGCAATTCCCATGGTTCACAATTTCCAAAATGGTCACAGTCTCGCTTCAGTAAATCGAAAACTTAAAACTATCTAATGGCACTTTTAACCTATTGCTAAACTAACGTATTGATGATAATATACATTCTACATGCTTTTGTGACATGTTAGTGATGTTAATACTTGAATACGTTTGATTTTAAAATCGCAAATGTTTTGCATCACTCTGAAAAATATTGATTTATGACCAGATGCCATTTTGGGACCGGATCCGGTCCTGTGTTAATGAAAAAAAGATTTCACCTTTTGGGGCTAGATCCACAAAGAATGGATTGCACGGTGCTAATTGCACCCTTACTTGCGCGGTGATTGATTGGATGAACATTTTATTAACAGATTGCAGAATGGGTACCTTGCAGAATGCAGCTGGGAGGCAGCGTGTACTAAACCGTACCTTGCTGAATGCAGCTGAAAGGCAGAGTGTCCTAAACCGTACCTTGCTGAATGCAGCTGAGAGGCAGCGTGTACTAAACCGTACCTTGCTGAATGCAGCTGAGAGGCAGCGTGTACTAAACCGTACCTTGCTGAATGCAGCTGAGAGGCAGCGTGTACTAAACCGTACCTTGCTGAATGCAGCTGAGAGGCAGAGTGTACTAAACCGTACCTTGCTGAATGCAGCTGAAAGGCAGAGTGTACTAAACCGTACCTTGCTGAATGCAGCTGAAAGGCAGCGTGTACTAAACCGTACCTTGCTGAATGCAGCTGAAAGGCAGAGTGTACTAAACCGTACCTTGCTGAATGCAGCTGAAAGGCAGCGTGTACTAAACCGTACCTTGCTGAATGCAGCTGAAAGGCAGAGTGTACTAAACCGTACCTTGCTGAATGCAGCTGAAAGGCAGAGTGTACTAAACCGTACCTTGCTGAATGCAGCTGAAAGGCAGAGTGTACTAAACCGTACCTTGCTGAATGCAGCTGAAAGGCAGAGTGTACTGCCCCACGAAGTCATTCTTCGACGTCTTGTCGTAGTCCTCTACCACGAAGCGCACCAGGGCCAGCTCAGGTGTGTGGAGGGTGAAGCGCAGAGTGTCATACCACACAGGGTTGAACCCTGGGGGGAAATGACAAAATGACAATGTATGTGTATGTGTGTACGCTCAGTCAGCAGTGCTGACACATGACGCTAAATATCATCCGTCCATCCATCCATGTGTTCATCTGTTCATCCATCCATCCGTTTATCTGTTCATCCATCCATCCATCCGTCCATCCATCTGTTCATCCATCCATCCATCCATCCATCCGTCCATCCATGCATCCGTTTATCCGTTCATCCATCCATCCATCTATCCGTTCATCCATCCATCCATCCGTTTATCCGTTCATCCATCCATCCATCTATCTGTTCATCCATCCATCCGTTTATCCATTCATCCATCCATGCATCCATCCATCCGTTTATTTGTTCATCCATCCATCCGTTCATCCATCTATCCGTACATCCATTCATCCATCCATGCATCCATCCGTTCATCCATCCATCCATCTATCCATTTATCCGTTCATCCATCCATGCATCCATCCGTTTATCCGTTCATCCATCCATCCATCAATCCATGCATCATCCATCTATCCGTTTATCCATCCATCCATCCATGTGTCCATGTGTCCATGTGAGGTGGGGGGTCTACTGTATATACTGTACCGTTGTTATCGATGTATCTGGTCTCCTGCCTGGCTTGGTCCATCGGGACTCCGTGGATCTCCACCCTGACCAGCGGGTCCACGATGGAGCCCTCCTTGATGTTGACCTTGGGCAGCTGCTGCCCGCTGATCACCTTAGAGACACAAACACCAAGACGTCCACGAGGTCAGCAGGTCAAAGACGTCCATGCGGTCAGCAGGTCAAAGACGTCCACGAGGTCAGCAGGTCAAAGACGTCCACGAGGTCAGCAGGTCAAAGACGTCCACGAGGTCAGCAGGTCAAAGACGTCCACGAGGTCAGCAGGTCAAAGACGTCCACGAGGTCAGCAGAGGAAACCTTTCTGACGACGCTTTACTTCAAGCCGCCACTAGTTGATGAAATCGGCGCTATAGAACACAGAGGGACTAAAGGGGTCCTGGAAGCGTCTATACTTTTACACCTGTTTCTGCGCCTATTTCCGGGTCTAACAGCCTGCAAACTACCTAACGTCTAGTTTATTACTGGTTAAGCTTAGGCGACTCTTACGAAGTTAGTTAAGGTTAAAGTTTGGAATCAGGGCTGGTGTTCTATCGCCCTGCTCTAAGACAAACTCTAACCTTAACCGACTTCGAAAGAGTGCCTAAGCTTAACCGGTGATATGACCAGAAACGTCAGTGGCCAATCAGATCGCAGAACGCGACGCGGAACTGGAAACCGGTTGGTAAAAGTAATGACGCTTCCTGGAAAGTTGTGTGTCATGTGTTCTTCCAGTGCACTACAGGTGTGTTCTTCCAGTGCACTACAGGTGTGTCCATGTGTTCTTCCAGTGCACTACAGGTGTGTTGTGTGTTCTTCCAGTGCACTACAGGTGTGTCGTGTGTTCTTCCAGTGCACTACAGGTGTGTTGTGTGTTCTTCCAGTGCACTACAGGTGTGTCCATGTGTTCTTCCAGTGCACTACAGGTGTGTTGTGTGTTCTTCCAGTGCACTACAGGTGTGTCCATGTGTTCTTCCAGTGCACTACAGGTGTGTTGTGTGTTCTTCCAGTGCACTACAGGTGTGTCCATGTGTTCTTCCAGTGCACTACAGGTGTGTTGTGTGTTCTTCCAGTGCACTACAGGTGTGTCCATGTGTTCTTCCAGTGCACTACAGGTGTGTTGTGTGTTCTTCCAGTGCACTACAGGTGTGTTGTGTGTTCTTCCAGTGCACTACAGGTGTGTCCTGTGTTCTTCCAGTGCACTACAGGTGTGTTGTGTGTTCTTCCAGTGCACTACAGGTGTGTTGTGTGTTCTTCCAGTGCACTACAGGTGTGTTGTGTGTTCTTCCAGTGCACTACAGGTGTGTCCATGTGTTCTTCCAGTGCACTACAGGTGTGTCCATGTGTTCTTCCAGTGCACTACAGGTGTGTTGTGTGTTCTTCCAGTGCACTACAGGTGTGTCGTGTGTTCTTCCAGTGCACTACAGGTTTCAAGTTTCAAGTTTCAAGTTTCTTTAATAGTTGTCATACAGAAGTACAGAATACTTTCATACAAAATGCTTCTTACTGTTACGCTCCAGAGACTGTGCTAGACAAGATAGTATCAAATAACATAGTATAGCATGTAATTTAGAAGAAGAAAATGAGGTCACAGTGTTCGGTATAGACATATGTACAATGTTCTGAGTTACCATATAATATACAATACTATGCAGTGTACTAATGTACAGTACTATATAGTGCAAAGCAGAAATGGGATGAGGTACAATTTAGGTACAATTTACAGTAAGGTGTACGAGTTGTAGTGCAATCCTTCATCAATAAATATAAAGTGTGGGGAGTGGGTGCTACAGTGTGTTTGTTTAAAGTGGGTGTGTGCTATAAAGTGTGTGGAGTAGGTGCTACAGTGTGTTTGTTTAAAGTGAGTGTGTGCGTGTGGATGTGTGTGCTATGTGCGTTTGGTGGTTGTTGTTGTGTAGTGTTCATTGTTCGTTTAGCAGCCTGATGGCCTGGGGATAGAAGCTTCTTCTGAGTCTTTCTGTGCTCGCCTTGAGACTCCGGTATCGCTTGCCTGACCGCAGCAGTTCAAAGAGGCAGTTGTTCGGGTGACTGGAGTCTTTAATGATTCTCTTAGCCTTGCCCTTGCAACGCTTGTTGTAAATGTTCTGGAGGGTGGGGAGCCCCCCTCCAATTGTGCGTTCGGCTGAACGTGTCACTCTTTGTAGTCTGCTTCGGTCTTGTGCAGTGCTATTCCCAAACCAGGAGGTGATGTTGCCGGTCAAGATGCTCTCTATTGTACATGAGTAGAAGTTCTTAAGGATCTTCTGACTGACTTGGAACTTCCTTAGGCGCCTGAGGAAGTAGAGGCGTTGTCGTGCCTTCTTCACAACACTGTCAATGTGTGTGGTCCATGTCAAGTCCTCGGATATGTAGGCTCCGAGGTACTTAAAGCTGTTGACTCTCTCAACCGGTGCCCCGTCGATGCTGAGGGGGCTGTAGTCCTTGACCCCCGACCTCCTGAAGTCCACAATCATCTCCTTTGTTTTGCTGACGTTCAGGGAGAGGCTGTTTTCCTGGCACCATCCCGCCAGGACCTTGACCTCTTCCAGGTAGGCCCTCTCGTCGTTGGCAGAGATCAGGCCCACCACCACTGTGTCGTCAGCAAATTTGATGATTGTATTGCTACTCCGCTGAGCCACACAGTCGTGTGTGTACAGGGAGTAGAGGAGGGGACTCAGAACACAGCCCTGGGGGGCCCCTATGTTGAGGGTGATGGATGAGGAGGTGCAGTTGCCTGCTCTCACCACCTGGGGTCTGCCAGTCAGGAAGTCCAAGACCCACTGGCAGAGGTCATAGTTCAAGCCCAGGTCCCTGAGCTTGGCTATGAGTATGGAGGGGACTATGGTATTGAATGCCGAGCTGTAGTCGATGAATAGCATTCTCACATAGTTCCCCTGCCTCTTGTCCAGGTGTGATGCTGCTGTGTGCAGCACATGGGCTATGGCGTCCTCCGTGGACCTGTTGGGGCGGTATGCAAATTGCAGGGGGTCCATGTTGATGGGGAGGGAGGAGCAGATGTAGCCCTTTACTAGCTTCTCAAAGCACTTCATGGCTATGGAGGTGAGAGCTACAGGGCGGTAGTCGTTGAGGCAAGCAGGCTTGGATTTTTTGGGTACAGGGATAATAGTGGACTTCTTCAGGCAGGTGGGGATGACAGCCTGTTCTAAGGACAGGTTAAATATGTCAGTGAATACTGGGGCCAGTTGGTCGGCACAGACTTTTAGGACGCGGCCGGGGATGCCGTCCGGACCTGCTGCCTTCCTGATATTCACTTTTTTAAAGGTCCGCCTCACCTCATGCTCTGTTACCCTGAACACTGCGCCTCCATCAGCAGCCGACCCCCCCCCCCCCCCATTGCCGTGGCTTGTGAGCTGGTGTTGTTATTACCAGCATCAAACCTTGCATAGAAGGTATTGAGGTCATTTGCTAAGGAGATGTCACTGTTCAGTTTGAGGGAGGCGCCTTTGAGCCCCTGCCACATAGCTCTAGAGTCAGCTTGTTCAAACTGGAGTTCAATTTTATCCCTGTAGCGCCGTTTGGCCTCTGACACTGTCCTCCTTAGGTGTGTTGTGTGTTCTTCCAGTGCACTACAGGTGTGTTGTGTGTTCTTCCAGTGCACTACAGGTGTGTTGTGTGTTCTTCCAGTGCACTACAGGTGTGTTCTTCCAGTGCACTACAGGTGTGTTGTGTGTTCTTCCAGTGCACTACAGGTGTGTTGTGTGTTCTTCCAGTGCACTACAGGTGTGTCCTGTGTTCTTCCAGTGCACTACAGGTGTGTTGTGTGTTCTTCCAGTGCACTACAGGTGTGTTGTGTGTTCTTCCAGTGCACTACAGGTGTGTTGTGTGTTCTTCCAGTGCACTACAGGTGTGTCCTGTGTTCTTCCAGTGCACTACAGGTGTGTTGTGTGTTCTTCCAGTGCACTACAGGTGTGTTGTGTGTTCTTCCAGTGCACTACAGGTGTGTCGTGTGTTCTTCCAGTGCACTACAGGTGTGTCGTGTGTTCTTCCGGAATTAACTTTATTTTCTTTTCCTTTCCTGTTTACCAGTAGTTGTCATTGATGCTGCATGTGGGGTTAATTAATGGGAAAAGTGTGTTTCGCCCAAAGGATTACGTGTTTTGTTAACGTTCCAATTTTTTTAAGTTGAACCGCTGATCCTAAATGACCGGATGTTGCAGGGAACGCACCAACGCTGGTGACGTCGGGTGACCTGTTCTGTGATGCTGAGCTAGTTTTGGCAAGAGATCTTTATTTTTTTTTTTAAATCCACTGCCTTATCAGAGAGAGAAATGTATATTAGAAGGGTTTGTTTATAGCTGTAGCAAAGACTGGAGACTCTGTATCCATTTTAGCATTTTTAGATTATATATTAGATTCGATTTAGACTATTGGATTATATATTGCATATATTTAGCATTTAGTTTTTATTTATTTATAATATATTAGATTAGATTTAGATTATTAGATTATATATTATTTGTAACTATATTTATTGTAGGGCAAATATAACTGAGTGGGCAATGCATACATACCCTCATCTCGCACCTTGTTGCCAATATGCGCATGTCCAGAGTTAATTATATTGTATATTGTTTACACTGCCTTTTTATTCAATTTTTATGTTTTACTTCTCCACTGTACTATAATTCTGTGATCTGTACCTGTATGTCTTCTACTACCTGTACCCCCCCCCCCCCCATGCTGCTATGATGCCTGAATTTCCCCAAGGGGATCAATAAAGGAATATCTTATCTTATCTTAACGTGTCTGGCTGTGTGACGTCACTTGTCAGCATGAAAACAACAGCACCAGGATAGCTTAACACAATAGCTTAAAAGACGTTGTTGCTTTTGGGATTTAGTACAAACCCATTTATTATTATTTTTTTATCTACTTTTTCTCCACATTTTTCTATTTTTCTCAACTACTAGCCACATCGTTACTAGAGAACTAACATAACAAGTTGACGCTGCTGTCGGACGTCAGGTGGAAGGAACAGGAAGTAAAGCAGTAGCTACATTAGGTACAAACAATGGAGCACCACCTAGTGACCAAACAAACATGGCACTGCAATTAAAGAACAAACATGGCACTGCAATTAAAGAACAACACAGAAATACAATAGGCACATTTGTGACTGTTACAACTCGGGAGCTGCAGGAGAACCAGTAGCGGCTGGTACTATCGCTGCCTTGTGGGTCGCAGCCGGGGTTCACGTTAGGTCGAGTTGAAAATGTAATGCTCTGAGATGCTCTGGAGCAATCTCTCTCTCTGTCTCTCGGATCAATCCAATAAAATAATTAACACATGTATGACTGTTGTCATTTTAAACAACTCACCATTCATTCATTATGCATCAGCAGCAGCTAAATTAATGTTATAGTTCACAACACAGCAGCGCGTTTTGAATCGCTAGCCTATTATCGTCTCGTCTCAGCAAGCACAGTCAATAATTTCCGTAGCCGCATTTCTCGGAGACAGCTGTGTAGCGAGAGAGAGAGAGAGCGAGAGAGAGAGAGAGAGACTTACTGTTTAGTTGAAACGTCCAGGGCAGGAGGGCTTGATAAAGTGTATAATCCACTGTTGATGTATTCCAGACCACTGTCCACTCTCCAGACTGCATCCGCCATATAGCTTGTTAGCCAAGTGTTAGCTGTTAGCAGTTAGCACCACACAACACAAGTACTTCATTTCTTTGTCCATTTCCGCGTCGAACAGACTGCAAACTACCTGGCGTTCTATCGCCATGCTCTAAGACAAACTCTAACCTTAACCAACTTTGAAAGAGTGCCTAAGCTTAACCGTCGAAAGAACTTGCATCTGCTGCATCTGATCTCACAACAACACAACTATCTTTACCAAGCTAGAAAACCTAAAATTGGAACATTGAAAAGTGGCGTCGGCCAATCAGAGAGCGTCTCCGCGAAATGCTGCTACGGAAAAAAATACTGGCGTCGGCCAATCAGAGAGCGTCTCCGCGAAATGCGGCTACGGAAATTCTTGACGCTGCTGCCTAGACCGCTTCAAATCGCGCCCGGATTCCAACATAATAGTCATATTTCAACGCACAACGCGTTACGCACTGATTGGCTGCGACGGACACAGCGATCAAACAGTGACGCGCACTCAGAGCGCTATTGCGTCTAGCCCGGGCCGAGAAATACAAAAAAATAAAAGAAATTAAAAAAGTGAGTCACTTCCTGTTCAGGAAAACAAGTATTTTTTATTTTATATATTAACGTTATATTGTGCATTGTAAACACAAACATACTTAAAATGAGTAAATATTATTCATTTTAAACATGTTTATATTATTTATAGGGCTATAAAACAAAAAACAAAAAAGTTTTTTTTCTTCTTCTCTGATTTAACAGGTGGGTCGGCGCCCTAGCGCCCCCGGTGGCGAGCCGCCACTGAGGAGAACGTGTCACTCGTGAGAATCTTATCTGAATGAAACTGGAATAAAAGTATTGCTTTTCCCCCCAATTTATAATTTAAAAAAAAGTTGGCAGGTCCAAAATGAGTGTTGTTGTTTACATGTTGTGTGGACGTATATCCCCTCCCTACTTCCCATTTCCCCACATGGGATGCACCTGATTGGATAAACAATATGCCGGTGCTCTAGTGCAGGGGTTCCCAAACATTTCAGGCCGCAACCCAAAAATAACGGGGTCAGAGAGCCGCGACCCCCACTATTATAGGAGGTAAAAAAAAATTATTAATTTTTTTTCTTTTTATAAATGGAAATGTATGGTTGAAACATGCACACGTTAAAACGCACACACACTAATAAGCATTGGAGGCTTTTAACCAGGGCCGGACTGGGGAAATCATTCAGGCCAGGAAATATAGTGCAAAATATAGCCCCAGTCAGGCCACTTTTTAAGCAGGGGGTCTGGGGGTCCCCCACCAGGACATTTCTTGTTACAAAGACTTAATTTCCTACATTCTGGTGCAGGCATTTTTTTTATTTGTACCCTTTAAATGCCAGTGTTTGTGATGGCATCACAGATTATTGTTAAAAAACAGGCTAGCATATGTATGATTAGCAACAACACTGATTTTGATGGATTTTCAGTTTTTTTGTAATGTCAGATTGAAAATAATACAATCTTTTATTCAACTTCAGCCCTGATCATAACACCACATATTAATTTTATAATTCTAACCCTTTAAATGCCAGTGTGTGTGATATATATATATATATATCAAATGCAAAGTAGATTTTTCTGGGGGGGATTATTACAGGCTAGCATGTGTCAATGATTAGCAACAACAGTTTTTTGTAAGGGTCCCGCCTCCACCAATCACATGCGGCTCCTTTTGTGTGTGTGTGTGTGAGAGCAAGAGAGAGAGAGAGAGAGAGAGATAGTTCTCCAACTTGTGTGAGTTGCAGTGATCTCCTGGTTGTTCCCCACCTAGGTTATCTAACTATTGTGCTGCTGCAACTAGAAACACTGTCCTGGCCTGCTTCTAAGTTCAGTGGCCTGACTGCAAAAAAAAAAAAAAAAATTCTTTTATTAATTTTTTTTGAAATCATCTGGCGACCCCTCCGCGGCGACTCGCGACCCTCCTGTGGGTAGCGACCCCGACTTTGGGAACCCCTGCTCTAGTGTGACATCTAGTGGCTGAATGTTATCTATAGCACCTTTAAGTATTTATGTCTGTATTATTCCAAATTAGCAAATATTTCATAAAAATAAATGCACAAATGTGCACGTTAGTTAGAACACTTTTTTCTACTCAATGGATTAAGTCAGAGTTAATCTTTTTGTTTTAACGTGATGAATAACTAATTAGTTGGTAATTTACAAAGGGTTTTTCGAAATGTTTTAAAATATGTATTCAAATAAAATAATATGTATAGGGCATGAAATGGAAATGACAACTTTTGAGTACAGAGGATGGTCAGATCAGTCAAGCCAAGAATACTGTTGGCCTTTATATATATAGGACTGATTATTGTACAACAATAATCAGTCCTTGAATCAATAGTCAGTCAATGGTGTTGACCATGGTGTTGGTGTCAATGCTGTTGACAATAAGACATTGATTGATTGATTGATTGATTGATTGAATTTATTGATTGAAAACTTTATTAACAGATTGCAGAATGGATACAAACAATACAGTACAGCTCAATACTTGCATCTATTGCTATGTCCGCCCACTACAATCACGCGAGCTGTCTAACGCCTGTCCCGTCTCCCTGTCTCCCTGTGAGTTGCTGTCCTGGAGTGTAGACCGGAGTGTCGGACGTCCCGTGATGAAGGCCGGGAGGATGCGACCCTCTCTGCGTGCCTGTCACATCTTTTCACCTGCCAGCGCGGACTCATTGGCGAGGTGTAACGTGTGGGAGGCTCACACTACCCCCACTATTTCCTTTCTCTGCTGTGCAGGCGTCCCCCAACCAACTTGTAGGAGTCGCTGTCCACAACGTCCAGATTACCACCCATCGACTTCCACCCGCTGACTCTGCCAATTGAGCCAGTATGACCGCCGGCCCAAGCCGGAGGCAATGCTGATACCCAGATTCGAGACCGGAGTCTCTTGCATTGGTGACGAGCGCAAGCTCCTCTGCGCCACCCAGCCGCCCTACAGTACTGCTATATCTATACATTTATGACATACCAGATTTACAAATACAGTACTGTTTTTGATACAAGAAGAGTCTAAAAAAGAGAGTATATACATTTGATGAAGAAACTGTACATTGGAGGAGGTTGGTAGGTAGGAGGTTGGTAGGAGGGGTGGAGGGGGGGGGTTGGGTAGGTGGGGTGGGGGGGAAACTGTACATTGGAGGTGGTGGGGTGGGGGGGGGGTTACTGTACATTGGATTATCGACTAAACCTTGTTTTTAGCGCCTTTGAGGTGCTTTGGTACCATGAGGTGCAAGCATAGTCGTAGTACCCTTGAATTGACCAGATTTACATTCCTCCAATACTATTGCTTTGCTGTGGTGGGTCTACTGTTTAATTTATATTTTGATAGAGGATTGGGCCTTTAAGTAAAATGGTACCAAAAAGCTCTTAAGACATCCAATGTAAGTGGATGGAAGGATAGATGGAAGGATAGATGAAAGGATAGATGGAAAGATAGATGGAATGATAGATAGAAGGATAGATGGACGGACAGATGGATGGATGGACGGATAAATAAATAAATAAATGAATGACTGGGTGGATTCTTATTCTTATTTCTCAAGTCGTTGATTTTATTCACTGGTTATTCTTCTTTGTTTACCTGTATGGTGAGAGTCAGGGGCTGGTAGCCGTCACGTTTGTGGGGATGCTCCGGGTCGAAGCGTCTCTCCGCGTGTCTCATGAAGTCGGGCTTCAAGACGTAGCCACTGCGACCGTTCTGACCGAACAGCCCGTCGTTTAGGTCCATCCCCTCCCCCGCCGTCTGGAAATTCAACGCGACTGAGGAGGAAAAGAAAGCAGTTGGTATTCATTTAACCTCTTGGGTGATTTACTTTAATCTACTGTATCTACACACGCCCCACTAGCGGCTCCTAGAGGCCACGCCGTTCATTACACCCAACTGGACCAAAGCGGTTTGACCCCACAGACATTGATCGATGCGCTAAAAAGGCACGTTATTTGCACACAAAAAAAGCACAGACCTCTAGTGAAATGCAGACACTATTTCCACAGCTATCTTTTTATTTTTTATTTGCTGGGCACAGGTCTTGACACCCCCCTCATTTTTACATCCATCATCATCATGTCCTCCTCACAACAGACCAATAGGATTAAACAAAACAAAAATGCCATTCATTATTAGTCCCTCTCTATCTCTCTCTCTCTCTCTCTCCCCCAAAGGTATCTGCCAGTGCAGGTGGGTGACTGTCACTCAAAGCGCATTGCGAGTATGGGCGGAGCCCAGCCAAAAACAGCTTTAATTTTGTAAGGGGAGAAAGTGGTGCACCAAAGTACTTGATTAAAAATACAAAACAATGAATTTTATTGAAAAAAAAACAGATGTGTTCCATAGACTCACAGGAATAGTGTAAAATTGCCCAAATAGTGAAAGAAATAGCAAAATAGTTCCTCTTTAAGAAAATCCACTTCCTGACGTCACTTCGTGAGAACAGGTAACATATACATGATCATGAGACACTGTGCTCTCCTAGAACAGCTACTCATAATAACATGTGATCATGAGACACTGTGCTCTCCTAGAACAGCTACTCATAATAACATGTGATCATGAGACACTGTGCTCTCCTGAGAACAGGTACTCATAATAACATGTGATCATGAGACACTGTGCTCTCCTAGAACAGGTACTCATAATAACATGTGATCATGAGACACTGTGCTCTCCTAGAACAGCTACTCATAATAACATGTGATCATGAGACAATGTGCTCTCCTAGAACAGCTACTCATAATAACATGTGATCATGAGACACTGTGCTCTCCTAGAACAGCTACTCATAATAACATGTGATCATGAGACAATGTGCTCTCCTAGAACAGCTACTCATAATAACATGCCTGTTATTCACATCACCTATTTGGCAGCCGGTGTTCCACATCTCCTGAGGGTTGAAGTTGGAGGAGTCCGTCCGGAAGCCACTGGGGTAAATCCTGGTCAGCTGACGAGAGTTGTGATGCACGAACTCGGCTGCTGGACGACAAGACGGGGAACGGACACAACGTAATGTGCTTCGTGTCCAGGGCCGGACCTAGCACATTTAGGTGCCCTAGGCAAGCTTCACCCCTGGCAAATTTGCTTTCAAATAAAATTATATATTGTAAAATATGTTACACGTGTTAAATAATCTAAATATAATGTGCAAAATAAATAAAAAGTACAAATTCACTTTGTCTAAAAAAAACTCCTATTTTTTTATTTTTTTTTAACTCTTTATTTAAAAGGGCGGCTACGTGGCGTAGTGGGCAAGGCGCTCGCCACGAGCCCAGCGCTCCACATTGCTTTCAGTTTAGCTGGTCGTTCATACTAATACACATTGGCCGTATTAGGGGGTGGGAAACTGATGGGTGGGGATCGGGGCGTTGTGGACAGCGACTCCTACAGGTCGGTTGGTGCGCCTGCGCAGTAGAATCAGGAAGTGTCGGGGGCAGCGTGAGCCTCCCACGCGCTACTCCTCGCCACTGAGAGATCAAGCTGCGCAGGTGAAAAGATGCGACTGCTGTTACCTCAAGTACCGGAGGGGACTTGTGCTATGTATGACTTAGTCCACATTGCAGCCGGCTTGTGGGAGGCAAGAAACAGCGTTCGTGACAGGGGAGGGTTGAATTGGATGATACGAAATTGGGATGGGAGAAAATATATAGAAAATGGGAGAAAAAGTGGATAAAAAAAACTCTTTATTTAAAAAAAAAAAAAGATTTAGCTGGGCGCAGTTTTTGGCACCCCCCTTTGGGTGGCGCTCTAGGCAACTGCCTATGTCACCTATAGAAAGCTCCGCCCCTGTGCATGTCAGCGGTTCACTTGACCAAGAAGAAGTCTTTAGCAGTCTTTATTTGTAGCACACGTTGTTACATTGTCATGGTGCGAACACACATGCGAGATGGGCGACACATACAGTAGGAACACACAAACATTTTTTGGGGGGGGTCGCCGATTAAATTTCCTCTCTTGCTTGACTCATCCCGTCATCCTTCCCCCCAAAGGCATCCCTCTCCACCTCTCTCTATCCATCTCCCCCTTGTTTTCTCCATCTCTCCCCATCTCTTTCTCCATCCCTCTCCCTCTCTCTCCATCCATGTCTCCCTCTCTCTCCATCCCTCTCCCTCTCTCCATCCATGTCTCCCTCTCTCTCCATCCCTCTCCACCTCTCTCTATCCATCTCCCCCTTGTTCTCTCCATCCCTCTCCATCCCTCTCCATCTCTCTCCATCTCTCCCTCGATCTTTCTCCATCTCTTTCCATCCATGTCTCCCTCTTTCTCCATCTCTCTCTCATCTCTCTCTCCATCTCTCTCTCTCCATCTCTCACTATCCATCTATCTCTCCATCTCTCTCCATCTCTCTCTCCATCTCTCACTATCTATCTCTTTCCATCTCTCACTATCCATCTCTCTCTCCATTTCTCTCTCCACCTCTCATTATCTATCTCTCTCTACATCTCTCTCTCCATCTCTCATTATTCATCTCTCCATCTATCTCTCCATCGCTCTCTCCATCTCTCACTATCCATCTCTCTCTCCATTTCTCTCTCCAGCTCTCACTATCCATCTCTCTCTCCATCTCTCTCCACCTCTCACTATCCATCTCTCTCTCCATCTCTCATTATTCATGTCTCTCCATCTCTCACTATCCACCTCTCTCTCCATCTCTCATTATTCATCTCTCTCCATCTCTCATTATTCATCTCTCTCCATCTCTCACTATCCATCTCTCATTATTCATCTCTCTCCATCTCTCTCTCCTGCTGACTTTTCCTCCCGACCAATCCAAGTGCTCCTGTCCATCTTCATCAGAGACGCAACAGCGTTAGCGTTCTGTTCTGCATGTTTTTCCATTGGGTTTATCTCTTCTTCTGGAGGGGAAACCCTTGCGAGCACGGGGGGAGAACATGCAAACTCCACAGAAAGGCCCGGGAGATACCCCACCTGGGTACCCGGCAACCCGGCAACCTGGTCCCCAAGCGGGAATCGAACCCAGGACCTTCTTGCTGTCCTGCACCACCATGCACCACCATGCACCACCATGCACCACCATGCCGGCGAACAATTCGACTTGGCTTGAGAATTGAGAAGGCGAAGAATACAGTTTGTATACTCACCATAATTAAACCCTTGACATAAAGAAGCATACAAGTCCATTTTAAACTTTGTTTTGGACAGTCGTAGCATCAATCCAAATCACTGGGAGTGTCAACAAGAAGTGAACTGTATTCCCAGGATATCAGCGATCAACACAATGTTGCCTCAGATGAGCGTCTCATTTGTGCTACATTCTTAACCCTTTCACTACCACACTACAGAAGGTTAACCTTTCACTACCACACTACAGACGGTTAAGTGAAAGGTTAACCTTCTGTAGTGTGGTAGTGAAAGGGTTAACTCTGGGAAGGCTCTGGCAGGAGCACTCATTCAGGGGTACTACGACTATGCTTGTACCTCATGGTACCAAAGCACCTCAAAGGCGCTAAAAACAAAATTACAAACATCTCAAAACAAACTGGTCAGACTACTGCTTGACCTTACTCCTAGAACCCACCTCACCCCTGCCCACTTTGACAACCTAGGATGGCTTAGAGTAGACGACAGAGTACAGCAACTTGCAATGGGCCTGGTCTACAAGATACACTACACGACCAAGGTACCCATGTACAGGCAAAATACTTCCCAAAGGTCAGTGAATACCACGATCACAACACCAGAGGGAGCTCCACAAATCATGTTAAACCCAGATTCGGCTCAAATAAGGGACTAAACACGTTTCGCAATTATGCCACATCAATGTGGAACGCCCTACCCAAAGCTGTAAAGGAATGTGGATCACTTCCCACTTTCAAAACCTCTCTCAAGGGACACCTACGGGAGACTGCTATTCAACACTGGCCCCTGTAAATATCCTAACCCAACCCCCTCCAATGTACAGTCATTTACCTAGTATGGTTTTGTCAATAGTCCAATGTACAATTTTGTTTGTTTGTACAGTGTCTCCCCCCCCCCCCCCTCAATGTACAGTTTTGCCAATGTACAGTCATTTACCTAGTATGGTTGTCAATAGTCCAATGTACAATTTTGTTTGTTTGTACAGTGTCTCCCCCCCCCCCCCCCCTCAATGTACAGTTTTGCGTGTTTATACAGTGTGCCCCCCCCCCCCCCCCCCCCAACCACCTCCAATGTAGATTACCCAGTATGGTTGTCAATATCCCAGTTTTTTTTCTCACTAGTGCGGGGCATAGGCTTCATTCAACCATGTGGCGATTTATTTCCCTTTACAGTAGAAATGTAGGTAAATATTGGAGCATATCTTACAAGTTGAAAGTGTTCTGAACATTTCTGACCCGTAGATCCAGTGTAAATGTAAACAAAAGAGACGTGTAAAAGGACCTACCTGCTTCTCTCAGTTGCTTACGAGCTTTGGACTCGGTGAAGGAGGACACCTCGTAGAACTTGGAGTGGATGCGGGAGTGCTTGAAGCTGCTGAAGTGGACGCTCTTGCAGTAGACCACGCAGTCGGAGAGCTCTTTGGACAAACGCTGCTTGGACTTCTGAAAGGAAAGAGAGAAATTGTAGTGAGCTGATCAGGGTATTCTTCTGACACGCCCAGAGATGAGGGTGTAGTAGCGGGTAAGAACTAGATTCGATTAGATTAAAATTAGGGATGTCCGATATTATCAGCCGATATTGGCATTAAAATGTAATATCGGAAATTATCGGTATCGGTTTAAAATTAAAAAAAAAAATTATTATTATTTTTTTAAACATTTATTTGACCTTTATTTACCCAGGCAAGCAAGTAAGAACTAATTCTTATTTTATTTATTGTGAAAAGTATGCATAATGTTGTGTTAATTCCACGACAAGAGATATGTAATGTTAATTACCTGAAATTATTCCGTTTTTGGGGAGTGGGGGGAGGGGGGGGGGGGGGGGTGGGGGGGGGGGGGAGGAGGACCCCTGCATATATCGGTATCAGTTGATATCGGTATCGGAAATTAGGAGTTGGACAATATGGGTATATCGGATATTGGTAAAAAAGCCAATATCGAACATCCCTAATTAAAATGTATTGTCATCATACAGCACAAGTACTGTACAACGAAAATAAGTTTGGCATCCAACCAGAGTGCAAATGTAGCAGTAAAGTGCAACAGCAATATACAATGTACAGGTGGTTAAACTGGGTACAAAATATACAAATGAGTACTCCTGAATGTAGTGCTAATCAGATGTATGTACAGAGTTGTAGTATAATAAATAAAGACAGTATGACTACTTCTGGCCAGCAGCGTACTAGTAAGAGTAGAATATGTACAGATATAGATATAGTAAAGTATACAGTAAATTCTGAGTACAAGTAAACTATATAGTATGTACAACTGTCTGCTCATGCTGGCCTCCTGTGTTCTCTCCTCCTGTGTTCTCTCCTCCTCTGGCTCCCTCTCTAACTCCCTCTCTAACTCCCTCTCTGGCTCCCCTCCTCTGGCTCCCTCTCTAACTCCCTCTCTAACTCCCTCTCTAACTCCCTCTCTGGCTCCCTCTCTAACTCCCTCTCTAACTCCCTATCTGGCTCCCTCTCTGGCTCCCTCTCAGCCATCCTACTTCCTCAATGGCTGTCCCCGCCATTAAACCATTTGCCGCTCAGATCACGAGGAACGAGATGATTAGCTGCTCACTGATCCTAGATCGGTACGGCCGCAGTAGCCTGCAAGTTGGAGAAGTGAACGAGTGACCAAGAAATGGAGAGAGGTTGCAAACCCCCATCACTCGTTCCACTGAGTGGCAGTAAATGGAGAGAGGTGCAAACCCCCCATCACTCGTTCCACTGAGTGGCAGTAAATGGAGAAATGTCATTGTTCCAACCAGTGCAAGCATTGTTGTCTTCTGGGTAGAAAACAGAGTTTTCTGAATGTGTCTCTAATGGCGTAGTAGCAGTGGGCATGCTGTACCATAGATATATATAACTAGATGGTGCAAGGCAGAGTCTCCAGCATAGTTCACCATCTTGTCACAGGCAGCACGCCCACGCATAACATGAATGTCTATGGTGAATGTACTAATAACCATAGCTTGCAAAAATGTTCAACCAATTTAAAAACGGTTTGGTTTATTACAAACTTTCCCTGCCACGCAATTTGAGCATCTTATACCTTCTGTAGTGTGGTAGTGAAAGGTTAACCTTCTGTAGTGTGGTAGTGAAAGGTTACCCTTCTGTAGTGTGTTAGTGAAAGGATTAAACCTTCTGCAGTGTGAGGGGGCGGCTAAGTGGCGCCAGTGGGCAAGGCGCTCGCCACTAACGCAGGATATGCTGGGTTCGAGCCACACTACAGAAGGTTAATCCTTTCACTACCACACTACAGACGGTTAACCCTTTCACTACCACACTACAGAAGGTTAACCCTTTCACTACCACACTACAGGAGGTTAATCCTTTCACTAACACACTACAGACGGTTAGCCCTTTCACTAACACACTACAGACGGTTAGCCCTTTCACTAACACACTACAGACGGTTAGCCTTTCACTAACACACTACAGACGGTTAGCCCTTTCACTAACACACTACAGACGGTTAGCCTTTCACTAACACACTACAGACGGTTAACCAGAGGAATCCTGCGGCGGGTGACAACAGCGCTGAGTCTACGCAACACACAACCCGTGGGGAGCAAGTGATACCTAACCGCCATGTTGACCAAAAAGTAGGTCTCGCTGCCAGCCAATCCGGGGCTTCTATGAGTGTTAAAAACACCAGAGCGACAAACGAAACCTCCTCGCGCTCCGCCTCCCCCCCCTCCCTCCCCCCCGCGCGCACGAAAGGTGATCCTGGACCTTGGAAGAGCGAGACTCCGGGTTCGGCGAGACGGCTGTCACCAAGGTCACTTACACCCAGCGGCGGGCGTTCAGCTCGCATTGCTGCCAGACCCAGGACCTGGACCACCTCACCTGTCATACGGCTGCCAGACCAGACCTGGACCACCTCACCTGTCATACGGCTGCCAGACCAGGACCTGGACCTCACCTGTCATACGGCTGCCAGACCAGGACCTGGACCTCACCCCTGTCATAACGGCTGCCAGACCAGGACCTGGACCACCTCACCTGTCATACGGCTGCCAGACCAGGACCTGGACCTCACCTGTTATACGGCTGCCAGACCAGGACCTGGGCCTCACCTGTCATACGGCTGCCAGACCAGGACCTGGACCTCACCTGACATACGGCTGCCCAGACCAGGACCTGGACCACCTCACCTGTCATACGGCTGCCAGACCAGGACCTGGACCACCTCACCTGTCATACGGCTGCCAGACCAGGACCTGGACCTCACCTGTCATACGGCTGCCAGACCAGGACCTGGACCTCACCTGTCATACGGCTGCCAGACCAGAACCTGGACCACCTCACCTGTCATACGGCTGCCAGACCAGGACCTGGACCACCTCACCTGTCATACGGCTGCCAAACCAGGACCTGGACCTCACCTGACATACGGCTGCCAGACCAGGACCTGGGCCTCACCTGTCATACGGCTGCCAGACCAGGACCTGGACCTCACCTGACATACGGCTGCCAGACCGGGACCTGGACCTCACCTGTCATACGGCTGCCAGACCGGGACCTGGACCTCACCTGTCATACGGCTGCCAGACCAGGACCTGGACCTCACCTGTCATACGGCTGCCAGACCAGGACCTGGACCACCTCACCTGTCATACGGCTGCCAGACCAGGACCTGGACCTCACCTGTCATACGGCTGCCAGACCAGGACCTGGACCTCACCTGTCATACGGCTGCCAGACCAGAACCTGGACCACCTCACCTGTCATACGGCTGCCAGACCAGGACCTGGACCACCTCACCTGTCATACGGCTGCCAAACCAGGACCTGGACCTCACCTGACATACGGCTGCCAGACCAGGACCTGGGCCTCACCTGTCATACGGCTGCCAGACCAGGACCTGGACCTCACCTGACATACGGCTGCCAGACCGGGACCTGGACCTCACCTGTCATACGGCTGCCAGACCGGGACCTGGACCTCACCTGTCATACGGCTGCCAGACCAGGACCTGGACCACACACACACACACACACACACACACACACACACACACACACACACACACACACACACACACACACACACACACACACACACACACACACACACACACACACACACACACACACACACACACACACACACACACACACACACACACACACACACACACACACACACACACACACACACACACACACACACACACACACACACACACACACACACACACACAGTGTAGTGCACCATCACTCTCACACAATCACAACTTGAAAATTATGTAAATATTATCGGTCTAGCTAAATACACGTCCTGTGCTATCTGTCTTCAGAGTGTATACTGTATGTCAATAGGACTGAAATGGAATTGCTTAAAAAGAGCATAGCGCCCTCAGAAAATCTAAATATACAAATATATTAAAAAGAGGTTCAAAATAAATAAATAAGTAAATGGAAAAATACAGTATATGAAACGTGAACTCTGTTCCTTGTCCTATAATCCCTAATGTTTAGCGCTCTTGATAACTCGTTTGTGTGACATCTGTGTCACTGAGAGGACAGTCAGAGGTCCCGCACGGTGCTTAGCGACAGAGGTGATCCCCGACGCAATTAACACTTCTCAGAGGATCAAGTGTCCCATTTCAGAGGCTCTGTGCCCACGACCTTCACCTGGTCGTCCAATCAGCCCTCTCATGTGGCCATCTGTCTGTCTCTCTGTCTGTGTCAGCCGTCTGTCTGTCTGTCTGTCTGTCTGTCTGTCTGTCTGTCTGTCTGTCTGTCTGTCTGTCTGTCTGTCTGTCTGTCTGTCTGTCTGTCTGCCTGTCTGTCTGTCTGTCTGTCTGTCTGTCTGTCTGTCTGTCTGTCTGTCTGTCTGTCTGTCTGTTTGTATGTCTGTCTGTGTCAGCCGTCTGATGTCTGTCTGTCTGTCTGTCTGTCTGTCTGTCTGTCTGTCTGTCTGTCTGTGTCAGCCGTCTGTCTGTCTGTCTGTCTGTCTGTCTGTCTGTCTGTGTCAGCCGTCTGTCTGTCTGTTTCTGTGTTCTTAAAAGGGGAACAACACCCAAATTAAGAATTGCAATATGTTATTTCCCCGTCCATGAAAGTTCAATCAATATTTTTATTTTTTTTATCCACTTTTTCTCCCCATTTTCTATTTTTCTCCCATCCCAATTTCGAATTTCCAATTCTTCCCTCCCCTGTCTTGAATGTTGCTAGACTATGCCTCCCACTGGTCGTCTGTAGTGAGGATAGAAGCCTTGCATCACGTGTCCCCTCCGGTACACGAGGAGGAAGCCTGTCGCATCTTTTCACCGCAGCAGCTCAAACTCTCAGTGGCGAGGAGTAACGCATGGGAGGCTCACGCTGCCCCCGATACTTCCTGTTTCCGCCGCACCGGCGTCACCCAACCGACCTGTAGGAGTCGCTGTCCACAATGTCCAATCCCCACCCACCGGCTTTCCCACCCTCTAACACTGCCAATTGTGTTAGTATGACGGCCGGCCAAGCCGGTAGCAACGCCGAGAGCTGGGCTCGATACCAGCATCTCCTGCGTTAGTGGCAAGCGACTTGCCCACTGCGCCACTCAGCCGCCCCTTCAATCAATATTTGTGAACAAGAGTGTCTCTCTCTCTCTCTCTCTCTCTCTCTCTCTCTCTCTCTCTCTCTCTCTTAGGCGTCACACTTCAATACCATACAGAACCAATATAATAAACATATGTTACCATACATGACTGTTACGTATTACTTTCACATGGTGGAGGGATACTTACTGTCTGTGATGCATATTCACATTGTGGTAGTAGTGTGTTGTCACTAATGGGTGGTTTGATTGACACACCGTTTTCTTTCTGTTGTCATTTAGCTTGTAGTTAAAATGGCCGCTTTTCTAATTTGCCACAGGTGTAAAAAAAAAAGCAGAGTGCAGGCTGCAGATTCTAGTTCGTTCTCTCTCTCGCAGCTGTCTGTATAGTATGGCTCATTTGACAGGCACTGTTTATAGTCCAACATGGACAAACCAGTTCATTTATACATACTTTAGTTTGTGCGCTATTCCACTTTAAACATCGCCCGTTTCAAAATAATCCAGTCTAGTTTTCTAGATAGTGAGATATGACGTGTTATATGCATATGCGCAAATCGTTCTGGTTGCTCGCCTGAAACCTATATTATTTCCAAATCAAAGATATATACCAATATAGATGTTTCTTCACAAAATCATCAAGGGAGGGGGGTCGTTTTACGAAGCTGCGATCGTTACCAAAAGCATGTTTTAGGTTCGGTAAAATACGACGCTGTGATCAATACAAAAGCATGTATTAGGTTAGGTAAAATATACCTAAAATAGACCTTACCTTAGTCAGAAGGTACTCCAAAATGAATAATCCCAGTAGTTCCATCGCGATCACCATTAGTCGTGTGCATTGGGCCTGGCTATAATATGGGAAACTAGTGCAGTCAGGCGATTAAAAAAATTAATCTAATTAATTACAGGATTTGTAATTAATTAATCTAATTAATCGCATTTTAATCGCATAACCATTTTATGCCTGATATTCTATATTCTATAATCATATTTCAAATTGCATGTGTCCGGATGGCAGAATTCAGTACTGTATCTACAAAACCTTCTGTTTAATCATCTTCCATCTATTAATTTGCTTAGATTTTTCAGGTCTGGTCAATTTGAGCATAGTGTTATTC
The DNA here is from genome assembly GCF_963971535.1 of Notolepis coatsorum. Taxonomy (NCBI): domain Eukaryota; kingdom Metazoa; phylum Chordata; class Actinopteri; order Aulopiformes; family Paralepididae; genus Notolepis; species Notolepis coatsorum. The sequence goes on along the minus strand of NC_140165.1, from coordinate 54,153,252 downwards.
ACAGTCAAAGATAATTTTTTTTTTTATTGATATTCTCATTTGGTTCATTACAATTTACTCAAGCCTAGTAACAGACACAGTATTTCGGACACTGGGAATACATTCCCTGAGATCCATAGATGTCCCTAGAATCAGATACCAAGAACATGCAAATGGACCATATAAAAAAAAGTCTGTAATGTGTATTCTACGTTCTTATGGAATGAATGAGATAAAAAAAAAATTATAATAAAAAAAAAAAAAAAAAAACTTTTTTTTTGTAATTAATTTTGAGTTAATTTTCATAACGCGATAATTTGCTGTGTAATTAATTAATCTAATTAACGCGATAAACTGACAGCCCTATGGGAAACAATAGGTTTCAGGCGAGCAGATCGGCGACAGATAGCTGTGTGCTGATTCACTTCCTAATAAACTAACCTACACTGTAACACGCAACACTTTGATGAACATTGTTACTCAGCTGATAGAGTTATACCCTTCTTGCTGTCTTGTCGCACAGAACTTGTAAGTCGCTTTGGATAAAAGCGTCAGCTAAATGACTAAATGTAAATGTAAATGAGGAGATTCCTGCAGCCGGAGGTACCTCAGTACTGAAAGACAACTGAGAGACCCAGTTCAAAAGGTAGGCGATACTGCCATCTGTCGGTATTCGATCGCCATTGCAATTATAACATAGGCAGCAGTGCCAGGGAGACACAGGCAGGTCCACGCAAGTGTTTAGAATGGGGAAATAGAAAAAAATTAAAAAGGATCAAAACCCGAGAAATCTCGGGTTTGGCGCTCAACGGTTGGATTCGAAACACGAGAAATCTTGGGTTTGTCACAGAAAGGGTTAATATACAGGGAAATGTGTTGTGTGGACGAACGAGAAACGCATCCCTCCCCTCCTTCAACGTGCCCATGAGCAAGGCATTCAACCCCCCAGCTGTTCCGTTGGAGCGGCCCGGTGGCTCCGAGGTGTTGACGTGCGAGTGTGACACAGGAAATTGCTGAAAAAGAACAACATTCTCTAAATAATTGATGTTTTAATAAAAGTTTTATACCCAGTGAGTGAGCCAGGCCGGGGCACAGAGCATGGATTAATTTGTAAAGGCGCTATAGATAACATTCTTATGTAGACTAATCATTTATAAAAAAAATAAAGAAAGAAAAACATCCACAGAGATTTTAGAAAGGTGCAGAATAAAGGTATTGCTTTTCCCTATAAATATATAATAATATAATATAAAGGATTCATTGATATGATTAAAGTATTATACAAAGACCCATCGGCCATGATTACAACAGGTACAATCATCTCCAAAATCTTTCCGGTATCACGCTCAGCCAGACAGGGTTGCCCTCTTAGTCCCGGACTATTCGATCTATCATTAGAGCCTTTAGCACAATATATAAGACAATCCCAATCCATAGAACCAATCATAATCAAGGGCACACAACATAAAATTTGTTTATATGCGGACGACGTAATATTGTTCATGCAAAACCCCAACACCACATTGCCTCATCTGCTCAAGTTGATTGAGAACTTTGGTGATTTATCGGGATTTAAGATAAATTGGCCGAAGTCGGCTTTCCTTCCACTTAACACCCCTGCAAAAAAAGATATAACCCTCCCAGGAGAGATACCTATGGTAAAACATTTTAGATGCTTGGGAGTGGAAATATTCCCCACCATAAGACAAACGGTGAAGTACAATTACACAAAAATCCAAAACAAAATCAAATACGACCTTGATAGGTGGGCAAAACTTAAAAACTCAGTACAAGCACGGATATCAATAGTTAAGATGGATGTACTACCTAGAATCAACTTCTTCAGTTCAATGCTACCGTTACCCCCTCCAGAGGGTTACTGGAAAAGATTACACTCCTCCACATACAAATTTATTTGGAATAACAAACCACCACGTATAAAAAGATCCACCGCACAGAGAAATAAAGCAGATGGTGGCATGGCATTTCCAGATTTTTTCCACTATTTTAAGGCGTACACATTAAGACCATTGACAACATGGTTTGATCCCCAAGCATTAGTATCCTGTAGAAAATTAGAAGAAAACATAGTAGCCCCACATAGACTGAAGGACATAGCATACACTAAACTACCAATCAAGCACTGTGAACGGAAATTTGGCCCCATAATTACTCATGCGATCCGGATATGGCGTGAAACACAAAAAAAAAATCCTAACCCACATAAATGGCACAATCATACTCCCTTATTCAATAACAATGCACTCTTAATTGAAAAACGACCTATAAGATTCCCTATATGGGAAGAGCAAGGCATACACTCATTAGGGGATGTTTTTAACAAACAGGGTTTTTGTAGTTATGGAGAAATATGCAAAAAATGTAATCTCACCAAGTCCACATGGCTTTTTTACATACAGTTACGGCTATGTTTGAAGTCTCACGGTGTTCCATTAGACATACCAATTGAACACCACAGATACCACAAATTCTTCTATGAAAGAGAGACATCGAGAGGTTTTGTTTCAGATTTTTATCATCAATTACTAACGTCCTCGTATGAAACCCTCCAACTAGACTCTGCCTGGAGGAGGGATATACCAGACCTGGAAAGTGACTTTGATTGGCAAGGAGCCTGGGCAAATGTCCGACTTACATCAAGGAACCCGGACCATCAACAAATCAATCTTAACTATATTCACAGGACATACTTGACTCCTATAAGACTGAGCAGAATGGGTCTTAAACAAGACTCCAAATGCTCCCAATGTACAAATGGGAACGAAGGGACATTTATGCACATGTATTGGGACTGCCCACCAGTTAAGACATTCTGGAAAGATGTGACCCAACAATTATCAAAACTCGTATCTTGGAATATACCTGTACACCCCTCGGTATTACTATTGAATGATGTTTTTGAGTTTGCAGTAAATCCACAGCTAAAGAGATAGGTTTTATCGGGTATCACAGTAGCTAAAAAGCTGATCGCATCACGCTGGTTTCAACCGGAAAAAATTTGCCGGAAAGTTTGGTTTCTTACATATCTCGATGTGATTTATCAAGAAATATCTACAGCAAGAATTCTGGGTCTCAATGAATCCAAAATGTCAATGTGGTTAGAAGTGGTGGAGAGAATAAAAGCTAGCTTATAATGGTAGTGTCTGGTTAGGTGCGAGGGATAATGGAGGTACTATCCAAGGTGGGGTCCAGGAGGGGGGGGTTCGAGCTGGAGCGTATGTGTGTAGGTTTTTAGATAACAGGTATTAGGGGTATATCCTATATAAGACAATTAACTAAAATGTGATTTCATTGGATGTGCACTGACAACTAATGCTTGTATATCTTATCGTGTGTTGTCATGTTTGTTTATGTGTTTGTTTAAAAAAAATAAAAATAAAATAAACAGATATTACAATCCCTTAAAAAAAATAATAATAATAATAATTTATTTATGAATTTATCATTTAAAAAATGAATGTTGTTGTTTACATGTTGCTGACATGCTGGTTCTCTAGTGGGACATCTAGTGGCTCAATGTTATCTATAGCACCTTTAACACTTTCATCACCACACTACATACGGTTGTGAAAGGGTTAACCTTATGTAGTATGGTAGTGAAAGGATTAACATTAGGTAGTGTGGTAGTGCAAGGGTTAACCCTTTGTAGTATGGTAGTGAAATGGTTAACCTTCTGTAGTGTGGTAGTGAAAGGGTTAATCTTCTGTAGTGTGGTAGTGAAAGGGTTAACCTTCTGTAGTGTGGTAGTTAAAGGGTTAACATTATGTAGTATGGTAGTGAACGTGTTAACATTCTGTAGTATGGTAGTGAAAGGGTTAACCTTCTGTAGTTTGGTAGTGAAAGGGTTAACCTTATGTAGTGTGGTAGTGAAAGGGTTAACCTTATGTAGTGTGGTAGTGAAAGGGTTACATGTAAGTAAAGGCTGATGGGGGAAATAAAACACCACAGTAAATAGAAAGGGAATAGAAGTAGTACATATGAAGTGACATTTCAAAGGGAGCCATAGGAGAAGGAGGGATTGGACGATGACAGCGTTTGCCTTGCACCCACTGCTGAGCACATGTGGAGGAAACACTGCAACACGTCCCCTCCTGCTCTTCCCTTCAGTCACGTCTCCGGTATCTCTGTGATGCAAGCCTCGCGTGTCCGGTGTCAAGCGCTCGACGCAGTCAGACGGAATCTTAGAGGCTACTAAGAGAAAGGTTGGTGATGCCCGCGGAGAGCTAGATTCCATTTCATTTACTTTTTGTTTTGTTTTTTTGGAAGTAGGAATTGCTGTCGCCATGTTCACACCTCTGGTTTATTAGTGATGAACAGACACAAGAAAACAGTTAATCTACCTACGCATTGTCGGCATGGGGGTTAGAATTGGCCGCTTCCATGATTGTTTTGGTTTAGGGTACATCAATGAAGTAGGCCTACATGCATACAACATGTAATGTTTGGGAGTAAAGTGTAAATCCACTTCCTGGAGGTATGGTTATTGAGTATGTTTAGCTTAGTTTAGTTTGGGAGTAAAGTGTAAATCCACTTCGTGAAGGTGTGGTTATTGAGTATGTTTAGCTTAGTTTAGTTTGGGAGTAAAGTGTAAATCCACTTCGTGAAGGTGTGGTTATTGAGTATGTTTAGCTTAGTTTAGTTTGGGAGTAAAGTGTAAATCCACTTCGTGAAGGTATGGTTACCTTCAGGAAGTGGATTTACACTTTACCCCCAAACTAAACCATGCTAAACATACTCAATAAAACCCGGAAGACAGTAGACATCCGGGAATTTTAGGAGTACCAAAAAATACCTACTCAACCTCCGCACTGAAGGGACCGTACTGCTACTAAACCATCATAAATGTAAGATACTGAACCATTATAAAGTTAAGATACTGAACCTCATAAAGTTAAGATACTAAACCATCATAAAGTTAAGATACTGAACCTCTGTACTGAAAATACCGCACTGCTAGGGGTTTTCAGACACAGGCGCATGTTCCAACTTCCACGTCGTGTGGTGGTGAGTTGAGGTTGTGTGGTGGTGATGGTGAGGTTGTGTGATGGTGAGGTGAGGTTGTGTGATGGTGAGTTGAGGTTGTGTGATGGTGAGTTGAGGTTGTGTGGTGGTGAGTTGAGGTCATGTGATGGTGAGTTGAGGTTGTGTGGTGGTGATGGTGAGTTGAGGTTGTGTGGTGGTGAGTTGAGGTTGTGTGGTGGTGATGGTGAGTTGAGGTTGTGTGGTGGTGATGGTGAGTTGAGGTCGTGTGGTGGTGAGTTGAGGTTGTGTGGTGAGTTGAGGTTGTGTGGTGGTGAGTTGAGGTCGTGTGGTGGTGATGGTGAGTTGAGGGCCTCGCAGTTCAGACCAGGATTGACCACATGTTTCATAACGTGCACACGGGAATCACCTGGTAACCCATTGAAAACAGGAAACACATTTGTGTGTATATGCAGGCTATATGATGCATTATTAGCAGGCGTTTTAGGTCTAAATGGGTTGGGCCCAGAATAGGTGACGATGATGCATGAATAAGTGCAGTGAACTCGCTGTCACTGTGGCGTCTGTCAACGAGGACGTTCTGCTAAAAATATTAACTGTAGTTTGGGGGGGATTAACTGAAACCTAACATCAGTAATCAAAGGAAGTACCGTTTATCTCTAATTCCACTTCAATCAGCCTAATCCAGGAAGTATTCCATATTCCAAATTATAATCCCTCTTGCTAGGACAACTAGAGGGTCCCGCGTTAGAAATTAGTGAAAGGAGAGTGAATGGGAGCTGATCCAGAATGTTCATGTTCCGTCTAGTTCAGGCAATTCCATAATGCACTCCACACTTTTGAAGAAATTGGGCATCTTAATCTGCAAAGTTTGGGGGCTGCTGGCTGCTGTGTCTCCCCTCCCTTCAACCATACTTTCTCAATGTCGTTTGCACTAACCTGTATATTCTGGAATAACTGCAGTTGCACATACAGTACAGTACATATACTATGGTTTTGTTCTGTATCGACACAAATATCTGCATTGTGATCATTCGTACTTGTATATTAAAGGGCGGAGACCCCTCTGACCTAAATAATTATCGCCCTATTTCCAGACTGTCTGTAATGGCCAAAGTCTTTGAATTTCTTGTAAACGAACAACTGAAAAAGTTTCTAACTGACCATAATATTCTTAACGAGTCGTTTGCACTAACCTGTATTGGTGGTAATCTTGCCAACGTCCGGACATTGCGTTGACAATGATCGACATTGACATCCTACACACGGGGATTTTAAGTAAAAGACTGGGACATTTACCACCCACCTTGGGCTTGATGCGGACGCTGTTGCGGTGGACGTCGTCCTCGTCGATCTCCGCCGCCTCGTCCTCATCGCTCACCTCCCCCGTCAGGGAGTCTCCCCCCGTGCCGTTCAGGCTCTCCTCCAGGCCGCCGATCTTCTTGGCTTTCAGTAGGATCTTCCCCTTCAGATCCTGAACCGGGAGAAGGAGAGGGCTCCGTTAGATGACAATGAGGCTTAGCCTACTGTTTAGGTCATGGGCTACATGACATTCTAGTGGCAGTATGTCTGGCTTATGTATGTGCAACTATACCAACATAATATGGGTTGCACATGTTGCCTACAAAATCAGTGAATATAATTTGTGTGTTCATACAGTCAGGATTTCCAGGGACAAAGGGTAGGCCATATCTTACATGTAGGCTACTGTCTTCAGTGTCTCTCAGCTGTCCTTGGTAGGCTATAGTGACTTGTCCTTGGTAGGCTAGTGACGTGTCCTTGGTAGGACTTGTCCTTGGTAGGCTAGTGACTCATCCTTGGTTAGTGACTTGTCCTTGGTAGGCTAGTGACTCATCCTTGGTTAGTGACTTGTCCTTGGTAGGCTAGTGACTCATCCTTGGTTAGTGACTTGTCCTTGGTAGGCTAGTGACTTGTCCTTGGTAGGTTAGAGAGGGAGAGAAGACATGTGTGGCTCCTGCATCGCCCAGGTGTGTTGAACTACTTGTGCGTCCACCCTGTGACGTTCAGAGGACGAGACACTCAGGCACATTGAACAAACTGTCTGACCGCTGGCCCGGTGGAGATTTGCGCTCTACGGAGCGCACTTTTCTAGTCACAAGAGTGACCGCTGCGATATCGGTCATCAGCATCGACTACAAACATTTCCGACTGTGGGTCCGACATTCAGCCATCTCATATACATCTCGACATCCATCCGTTATAATGGAGAAACACAACAAGGAAGTAAATAATACAGTTTGCTCTGAGAAGAGGCGGCCGGTCAGATGATACAGGGCTGGATTACAACCCGAAGCTTCAACTGGCTGAGGACATAATACTGTCTGAGGACCTTGGGGTGTCTCTCTCTCTCTCTCTCTCTCTCTCTCTCTCTCTCTCTCTCTCTCTCTCTCTCTCCCTCTCTCCCTCTCTCTCTCTCTCTCTCTCTCTCTCTCTCTCTCTCCCTCTCTCCCTCTCCCCCTCTCTCTCTCTCTCTCTCTCTCTCTCTCTCTCTCCCTCTCTCTCTCCCTCTCTCCCTCTCTCCCTCTCTCTCTCCCTCTCTCTCTCTCCCTCTCTCTCTCCTATCTATCATGCCAGTTAGGGTACCTTGTGTATACTGTATACTTTACTTACTCATAGTATTCAGGATATGAGGACTGTGTGTCACTAGGAGGGATATGATGACTGTGTGTCACTAGGAGGGATATGAGGACTGTGTGTAACTAGGAGGGATATGAGGACTGTGTGTAACTAGGAGGGATATGAGGACTGTGTGTATGTGTAACTAGGAGGGATATGAAGACTGTGTAACTAGGAGGGATATGAGGACTGTGTGTATGTGTAACTAGGAGGGATATGAAGACTGTGTAACTAGGAGGGATATGAGGACTGTGTGTCACTAGGAGGGATATGAGGACTGTGTGTATGTGTAACTAGGAGGGATATGAGGACTGTGTGTAACTAGGAGGAATATGAAGACTGTGTGTATGTGTAACTAGGAGGGATATGAGGACTGTGTTTATGTGTAACTAGGAGGGATATGAGGACTGTGTGTAACTAGGAGGAATATGAAGACTGTGTGTATGTGTAACTAGGAGGGATATGAGGACTGTGTGTAACTAGGATGATAGGAGGACTGTGTGTCACTAGGAGGGATATGAGGACTGTGTGTAACTAGGAGGGATATTAGGACTGTGTGTAACTAGGAGGGATATGAGGACTGTGTGTAACTAGGATGGATATGAGGACTGTGTGTAACTAGGACGGATATGAGGACTGTGTGTAACTAGGAGGGATATGAGGACTGTGTGTAACTAGGAGGGATATGAGGACTGTGTGTCACTAGGAGGGATATGAGGACTGTGTGTAACTAGGAGGGATATGAGGACTGTGTGTAACTAGGAGGGATATGAGGACTGTGTGTCACTAGGAGGGGTATGAGGACTGTGTGTAACTAGGAGGGATATGAAGACTGTGTAACTAGGAGGGACATGAGGACTGTGTGTCACTAGGAGGGATATGAGGACTGTGTGTCACTAGGAGGGATATGAGGACTGTGTGTCACTAGGAGGGGTATGAGGACTGTGTGTATGTGTAACTAGGAGGGATATGAGGACTGTGTGTCACTAGGAGGGATATTAGGACTGTGTGTAACTAGGAGGGGTATGAGGACTGTGTGTAACTATAGGGATATGAGGACTGTGTGTAACTAGGAGGGATATGAGGACTGTGTGTAACTAGGAGGGGTATGAGGACTGTGTGTAACTAGGAGGGGTATGAGGACTGTGTGTAACTAGGAGGGGTATGAGGACTGTGTGTCACTAGGAGGGATATGAAGACTGTGTGTAAGTGTAACTAGGAGGGATATGAGGACTGTGTGTAACTAGGAGGGGTATGAGGACTGTGTGTAACTAGGAGGGGTATGAGGACTGTGTGTCACTAGGAGGGATATGAAGACTGTGTGTAAGTGTAACTAGGAGGGATATGAGGACTGTGTGTAACTAGGAGGGATATGAGGACTGTGTGTAACTAGGAGGGATATGAGGACTGTGTGTCACTAGGAGGGATATGAGGACTGTGTGTAACTAGGAGGGATATGAAGACTGTGTAAGTGTAACTAGGAGGGATATGAGGACTGTGTGTAACTAGGAGGGATATGAAGACTGTGTAAGTGTAACTAGGAGGGATATGAGGACTGTGTGTAACTAGGAGGGATATGAGGACTGTGTGTAACTAGGAGGGATATGAAGACTGTGTAAGTGTAACTAGGAGGGATATGAGGACTGTGTGTAACTAGGAGGGATATGAGGACTGTGTGTAACTAGGATGGATAGGAGGACTGTGTGTCACTAGGAGGGATATGAGGACTGTGTGTAACTAGGAGGGATATGAGGACTGTGTGTAACTAGGATGGATATGAGGACTGTGTGTAACTAGGAGGGATATGAGGACTGTGTGTAACTAGGAGGGATATGAGGACTGTGTGTAACTAGGAGGGATATGAGGACTGTGTGTAACTAGGAGGGATATGAGGACTGTGTGTAACTAGGAGGGATATGAGGACTGTGTGTCACTAGGAGGGATATGAGGACTGTGTGTAACTAGGAGGGATATGAGGACTGTGTGTCACTAGGAGGGATATGAGGACTGTGTGTAACTAGGAGGGATATGAGGACTGTGTGTAACTAGGAGGGATATGAGGACTGTGTGTAACTAGGAGGGATATGAGGACTGTGTGTCACTAGGAGGGATATGAAGACTGTGTGTCACTAGGAAGGATATGAGTGTACGTGTCACTAGGAGGTATATGAGGACTGTGTACGTGTCACTAGGAGGGATATGAGGACTGTGTGTACGTGTCACTAGGAGGGATATGAGGACTGTGTGTCACTAAGAGGGATATGAGGACTGTGTGTAACTAGGAGGGATATGAGGACTGTGTGTAACTAGGAGGGATATGAGGACTGTGTGTAACTAGGAGGGATATGAGGACTGTGTGTACGTGTAACTAGGAGGGATATGAGGACTGTGTGTAACTAGGAGGGATATGAGGACTGTGTGTAACTAGGAGGGATATGAGGACTGTGTGTCACTAGGAGGGATATGAGGACTGTGTGTCACTAGGAAGGATATGAGTGTACGTGTCACTAGGAGGTATATGAGGACTGTGTGTACGTGTCACTAGGAGGGATATGAGGACTGTGTGTACGTGTCACTAGGAGGGATATGAGGACTGTGTGTCACTAGGAGGGATATGAGGACTGTGTGTAACTAGGAGGGATATGAGGACTGTGTGTCACTAGGAGGGATATGAGGACTGTGTGTCACTAGGAGGGATCAGCGTTTCCGTTAGCCGGTAATTACCGGTATTTGACCGGCAAAATCTGTTGAAGTCCGACATATTTAATCTCTCCGGTCTTAATGTCCGGTGAAAATAATTCCCTGAGTCTAAGCACAATTTGATTATTTGAATTGTATTAAAATAGGCTAAAATTAAATAGCCTATGTGTTCTGAAGGATCAGATTAAACCGAATATATATATTTATTTATATATATATATTTAATTGTATTTGTATATCCCCTGATATCCCTTGTATATTCCTTGTACAATATGCATTGAATATCCCTTCTAGTCTACTGAACATCCCATAATAGTCTCCATTCTACCATTGGACGAGACCTTGGTGCCAGGTCGCCATACCCCTCAGACCAGGTTCAATCGTACCGCTCAACATGTATGGACAAGTCCTAGTTCCGCGTAGGAATATGTCTACCGCACCACTAATGGTACTATTTGTTCATAGTGCGTATATATACTGCGCTATTAAAGTAGAGCTTTCCTTTAGTCCAGTTCCTTACCCTCCAACAGAGTGACAGACGCAAAAGCCTCCCCGCGAACCACGTGTGGGCAGTAAGGCCAATTCGGCCCAGTATCGGCATTGAGACATCGTGTATATTAATATTTGAATAGTCATATTTGGCACTATATCGTCGAGTTGGACGTATTCTATTAAGCTAATAATAGTATATTCATATGTAGTGCCTCGTGCGGTAAGAGTTCTATAGTAATCAGCACCCCCATCGTTTCGGGCATCAGCTGGACGCTTATCCAGGGTGGTTGACCCCACGTGAAGCTGCACCCGAGGAGCTCCAGGCCAAAGAGCGAGTGGACCTGTATATTGGATTATTCTACCGACGACGGCTAGCCTTCCCCGGCTTGGATTATGCTTTGAGTACTTTGATTATTCTATGGATAAAGGCCAACACTGCGGTGTGTTGGAAATACCCCCCCCGGAGAGGACGACAGGTGAGAAGACGCTCTACACGACGAGGTCGCCTCACGTCTCTCCATCGTGGACCGGAGGACGCCGGCCACAGAGAGTCCAACTGCTTTCATCTGTGGATCGAGGATCGCTGGGCACCGGGTCGCACGACTGTGGGCTCTCCCAGGATACCCTCGGCCAGACGGGATACAGCCAGACTCTACCCCCCCCCTCCAGCTGTCCTACAAGCAGTCGGAACCTTCCCCTAGTGTATCCAGCTATATAATCATTCAAGTATCATTGCTATTGTTCCCTAAATATTCCAGGTTGTATATTTGCTTCCTGCGCAATCAGAGATTGGACATTCGATATTGATCTACCTACGAATACTCATTTGCCATAAAAGTGCATACTATTTCAAATCATAAATGTAATTAAGTGATCGTTGTACATACCTTTTGCTATGTATTATTATTAAACGCAGACTTTCGACTTGGTACATTTGTGTTGGATCCGTTTCATCAGGTGGGAGTGTTTATCATAATTATTTATACCTAGTACTGGGTGGCCAGAGTCTAAAGTACAAGAGGTAGTGGTAGTAAGTATCATATCTAACAATACAGTCAGGGAATTGTACCCCTCAGTTACAATTGGTCCTTCGAGCCGGAGGGTAATCAGTGTAATATTAATATAGTGTTATTAATATTAAAATGGCCTATGATGAACACTCCACGAAACGATCCTCCTAACCAACAACGCCCGCGGCGCAAACGACAGCTCCCTCAGTACCTAGAGGCTTACGCTGTCAGTCAACAACCTAGTCTTCTACCAACAGTAAACGCGGTAAAACTAGAAAGTAAAATTATGTCTAACCCTAACGACCAGGCTACCCCGACCATAGAGGCCCCTATGGGTTCTAACGTAACTGACCCAGCTCACGGTGGGGACCAGGGGGAACCAGACATGACTTTACACCCCGCCAATACCGAAGAAGTAGTCCCCGACGAGTCCCGGGAGGAAGACAACACTACCGAGAGAGAACTCGGCACGGAAGAAGATGAGGAGAGCACCGTGGAGATAGAGCTCCAAGACTCCGCACGGAGTACCCCAAGGGACGGCTCCCCTATACAACCGTCTTCTCCCAGCGAGGCAGAGAGGACACTACAGCAGGCATTCCTCGTCAGCCTGAAAGCCTCTACTGAACGCGATAGACTCCAGGGTGAACGCGATCGATTGCAGATACAGCAACGGAGCGAAGAAGAGCACATACGCCTGGAAATAAGACGCATTCAGATGGAAGAGAATATGGCAAGAGACCGGGCCGACGCCCAGCGCGCCGCCACCGGTGCCCAGAGAGAATCGGATCTCACCAAGCGCGAAGCCGAGCGCGACAGAGCACAAGCGCAACTAATAGAACAGCTGATCAGAAGGACAACACCCCCTCCCTCCACCAGAGGCTCCAGGAACTCGTCTAGACATCACTCCAGGGCGGCATCCCCTAGCCGAGTAAGCGACCCTGAACTTGACCAACAGACGAGGTTTATACCCCCCGCAGACCCCCTTCCCCAACTGGTCCAAGCGAGACCCAGCCACCGGGAAGGAGCAGCATACACTGCGGAGAGGCTAAATCAGAGACTACAAGCCCTGGATGACCTAACGGAAGACGAAGAGGAAGAGGAGGAGAACCACGCCCGACGACAGCACAGTACTCTACCGGACCAGGAGGTCCAGTACAGCCCAGGCTATACCCCCGCGGAGCTGCGCTACAGACCCCCGACGCTATTCACGGGTGAGCACGACGCACGACCCGCACCGAGGAACAGCACCTGGACCAGCGGGCCATGGTACACAGCCGGTACCAGCCCACGCCAAGGAGCAGGAGGAGACTCGCCTAGGAGGCCTCTCCCCCAACGCTCGCCGATGTATCAACAATCCGCGTCATACATTGGCACACCTATGGTACCAGACTTCACCCAGGAGAACCGGGCCCAGTATACGGAGCTCCGCATGTGTCTGGAGACAATGTTGGTGGATGTCATTGATGAACGCCATAAATACGCGATACTACTGAAGCATTTAAAGGTACCCCGCGCGCACAACATAGCGCTCGCCTACGCCACTTCCACGACCCCATACACCGCAGCGCTGGTAGCGTTGGACCAGAGATATGGACGTATATGGGATTACGTGATCCAGGAGATCAGGCACATCGACCGCCTACCCCCAGCAACAGACAATCGAGCACTGGACGACCTGTCCATCAGAGTGCAGTCCCTGGTAGGGATGCTGGGAGCGCAGAGGGAAAAGGGTAGGCATGAACTATACGCCAACTCAAATGTAGAGAGGATCTTGGAGAAGCTACCGCCCGCCCGACAGGAGCGCTTTAGGCGGCAGAGAGACCACCGAGACCCTAATGGCCCCGAACCGAACCTCCTCGATCTAGCCGACTTCCTGGCGAGAGAAGTCAGCAGCTTACGGCCAGATACATTCGGACGGAGCACCCCTGGCTCCAGAGAAGGAACCAGGAGACTAAATGATGGAAGAAGATCGGTGACTGTCATGCACCAATCGGAGTCAGTGCCAAGCAGTAGGAGCCACAGTACCCCCTCAAGAAAGGAGAAGTGGAAGATAGTGTGCCCCTACTGTGAGAAAGAACACTGGCTGTCACAATGTGACTCATTCCCCAAGATGAATGCGGAGGAAGCGAGTCAATGGATAAAGTCCAACAGACGCTGTTTTCGCTGTGCGCGATCACACATGGCAGCCGAATGCCGCTTAAAGAAAAAGTGCAGTCGGTGCGATGGAGCCCATCTGGACATACTCCACGACAGTAACAGACGGCGGCCTCCACCCGCACCATCCAGCAGCAAAGCAAGCGTCATGTACATCGACCCCGCCAGCAGCAGCGGAGCCAGAGTGCTCTTAAAGGTAGTCCGTGTGACATTGAGCTACCAGAATAAAGTCATGGACACTTACGCCGTCCTTGATGACGGGTCAGAGAAGACCCTTCTGCTCGCGTCCGCTGCGGCCTAGCTAGGGCTGCGGGGGAGCGAAAACCAAATGACAATTCGGACAATAAGAAGAGATTTGAAAACGATAAAGGGCGAGAATGTCTCATTCTCTATCGCAGCAAGCGGCCAGCCCGAGCGACGGTACAGGATTACAGACGCTTTCACCAGCCAAGAAATAGGACTCTCGCGGTACACATACCCCGTAGCCAAGCTGATGGAGAAATATGTACATCTACGCAAGCTACCGATCCCACTCATAGACGGTGCTACCCCGACACTGTTGATAGGCTCCGACCATGCAGACCTCATTGTCCCGATAGACCGGGTTCATACCGGACCCAGAGGCTGTCCTGCAGCAGTCGAGACCCGCCTAGGATGGACTCTCCAAGGCCCACTCGCCAAATCTCTCAACCGAACCACAGCCACTAGCTGTCTCCACTCCCGAGTAACAGAGGGAGACACCGCACTCCTGCAGCATGTAGAGAGGCTATGGACCTTAGAACAAATGCCCTTTAAGAACGAAAAGAAAGACATTCGCTCTAAAGACGACATCTACGCCATTAACCTCCTCGAGACGGGAACAAAGAGAGTCCCAGTCAGCGGCGTGTTGAGATACGCCACGCCACTCCTGCGGCGGGAAGGGATGCCTACCTTTCACGCAAAGAAAGACGCCACAGAGCGGTACCTACTAAACACAGAGCGGCGCTTAGCCAAGGACCCCGCCCAAGAAAGTGTATACCGCGCTGAGATTGAGAAGCTCATCACAGCGGGACACGTCACAAAGATTGACATTAAAGAGGCCGACCAGACGACTGAATCGTGGTACGTGCCCCACCACAAGGTTCATCACAACGGCAAAGACCGCATCGTGTTTAACTGCAGCTACCAGATCGGATCCCAAAATCTGAATAAAGAGCTATTGCCCGGTCCTACACTCGGCCCCTCCCTACTAGGCGTACTACTCCGCTTCCGCCAGGACAAGGTGGCTATCAGCGGGGATATCAAAGGGATGTTCCTGCAGGTGAGATTAGTAGAGGAGGACAAGCCCCTGTTGCGGTTCCTATGGAGAGAGAGGCCAGGAGATGAGCACCCAGCCATCTACCAATGGGAAGTCCTCCCTTTCGGAACTACATGCAGCCCATGCTGTGCTACATTTGCACTACAGAGACATGTCGCAGAGGACCCAGCAGCGGACGAAGAGGTCCGACACAGTGTGAAGAACAGCTTCTACGTAGATAACTGTCTACAAAGCGTTTCGACCCAGGAAGAAGCCGAGGCTCTCCTACATAAACTCCGCGCCTCTCTGATCAAAGGCGGCTTTGATCTCAGGCAGTGGGCCAGCAGCGATCCGCACGTACTGCGCAGCCTCTCCTCCGAGGACAAGGCAGCGAGCAGCGAGACCTGGATGGCCACAATCCCAGGAGAAGCCCAAGAGATGACACTAGGACTAGTGTGGCGCTTCAAAACAGATTCGCTCCACTATAGACACAAACCCCTGACCACGGAGCAGGGAAGGTCGACGGCAATACCGACCACCAGACGGAGTGTGTACAGAACACTCGCCCGACAATATGACCCGTTAGGATGTATACTACCGTACACCACCAGGGCAAAGATGATTGTACGAGCATTGTGGGACAAGGACCAGGGCTGGGACGACCCCATTCCCGCACACCTTGCATCCACCTGGAGAGAGTGGGAGATGGAACTCCACTCACTCCCAGGCGTTAATATACGCCGAAGCTACTTCCCACCCACGGTGAGGCCAGAGACATGTAAAATGGATTTACACGTCTTCAGTGACGCCTCCGAGGTCGCCTACGGATCAGTAGCCTACTTGCGGGCCCAAGAAGAGGGGGGAGAGATCTACACAGCATTCATCCTCGCCCGCTCGAGAATAGCCCCACGCAAGCAACAGTCTATCCCACGTCTGGAGCTCTGCGCAGCCCTCGCAGGAGCGCATCTAGCCACGCTCATCCAACGTGAGCTCACCATTCCGGTGCATGGAACAATCCTGTGGTCAGATTCCACGACAGTACTCGCCTGGATCAAATCGGATTCATGCAAATACAAAGTCTTCGTGGGAGTCAGAGTCACTGAGATTCAAGAGTTAACCGGAGAGTTAACCGGAGAAGCAAGCTGGCGCTATGTTGATACAGGGCACAACCCAGCTGACGTCATCACCCGGGGAATGTCCCTAGATGACTTGACCCGTCATGGCATCTACAGTGGCGGACCAGCATTCCTCAGGCTCCCGGAAGGAGATTGGCCCACGCCCGCCCCGAGGGAGGCAGGTGACGAGGAGGCTGAGAATAAGAAACCCATGTTCTGTGGATTGAGCACTGTTGTCTCCGCAGACCCCAACATAGACGATTGCATTACCATGGAGAGTGCGCAGCAACGGACATTCCTGCGGCACCACCCAGAGATTAAGTCCCCCGCTGATATGTCAGCAGCTGACTACGAGGAAGCAGAACTGCTTCTACTGCAGCGAGCCCAGAGAGACTCGTTCCCCGATGGACTAGACTGTCTGCAGGGAGACAGCAGATTGATTCATCTGGCCCCCGAGAGTGACACACATACCCTCATCAGAGTGGGTGGTCGCCTGCGGAGAGCCCCCAATTTACCGGATGACATTAAGTACCCGATCGTATTGAACAGCCGACACAAGGTCACAGAGCTGATTATAAAGAAATACGACGAGGATGTACACCACGCAGGAGCAGAGAGAGTCTTCGCGGAAATCAGACGTCGTTACTGGATACTTCAAGGAAGAGAGGCGGTGCGACGCTTCCAGCGAACCTGTCTAGACTGCCGAAAGTGGCGCGCGCAGCCCAGCATACCACGGATGGCTGACCTACCTCCATGTCGCCTCCGACTCGGCGACAAGCCATTCCACTCAACAGGCATGGACTGTTTTGGCCCGCTGCACATAAAGAAAGGAAGAGGCACCGAGAAGCGGTGGGGTATTGTATTCAAATGCATGACCACCAGAGCGATACATATCGAGCTCCTTCCGACCATGAGCGCAGACTCATTCCTTATGGCCTTCCGAAGATTCACATCACGGAAAGGAAAACCGTCTACATTATTGTCCGATCACGGGACAAACTTCAAAGGCGGAGAAAGAGAGCTGAGGGAGAGCTTCCAAGCTATGGGCCCAGAACTTAAGACCCACCTCGCTCCAGCCCAGATTGACTTCCAATTCAACCCCCCAAACGCACCCCACTTCGGTGGAACTTGGGAACGAGAAGTACGTTCTATAAAGACAGCCCTGTACGCAGTACTTGGGGCCCAGACTGTGGCGGAAGAAGTCCTAATGACAGTCCTCACGGAGATTGAGGGAGTATTGAACTCAAAGCCCCTCGGTTACGTCTCCAGTGATGTAGCAGATGTCGACCCAGTCACCCCCAACACCCTCCTGATGGGGCGGCTAGATCCCGCGTTACCCCAGACAATGTACCGGCCTGAAGAAGCGAACGGCCGACGAATGTGGAGGTACAGCCAAGTATTAGCCGACAAGTTTTGGAGCAGTTTCCTACTGCACTACCTACCGTCTCTACAGACCCGCCAGAAGTGGGTAAAAGGGAGAGACAATTTGACGGAAGGAACAGTCGTCATGATTATTGACCAGTCACTACCCAGAGCTATGTGGCCGGCTGGCCGCGTAAGCAAAGTGATCACCGGTGCCGATGGCAAGGTCCGAGCAGCTGAAGTACTCGTCCAGGGGCGCATTTACACCCGTCCTGTGGCGAGGCTCATAGAACTGCCCCGACTCCCAGACACAATCGATGATGACCATGACCCTATGACTTTGTGAGTTGACTGACCCTTACAGCGAACCCTTGAGTGGTAGACAATGCGGTTAATCTGTCTCTGCTTAACTAATTGGGTTGGGACCAATTAGGGGGCGGCTGTTCTGAAGGATCAGATTAAACCGAATATATATATTTATTTATATATATATATTTAATTGTATTTGTATATCCCCTGATATCCCTTGTATATTCCTTGTACAATATGCATTGAATATCCCTTCTAGTCTACTGAACATCCCATAATAGTCTCCATTCTACCATTGGACGAGACCTTGGTGCCAGGTCGCCATACCCCTCAGACCAGGTTCAATCGTACCGCTCAACATGTATGGACAAGTCCTAGTTCCGCATAGGAATATGTCTACCGCACCACTAATGGTACTATTTGTTCATAGTGCGTATATATACTGCGCTATTAAAGTAGAGCTTTCCTTTAGTCCAGTTCCTTACCCTCCAACAGAGTGACAGACGCAAAAGCGAACCACGTGTGGGCAGTAAGGCCAATTCGGCCCAGTATCGGCATTGAGACATCGTGTATATTAATATTTGAATAGTCATATTTGGCACTATATCGTCGAGTTGGACGTATTCTATTAAGCTAATAATAGTCTATTCATATGTAGTGCCTCGTGCGGTAAGAGTTCTATAGTAATCAGCACCCCCATCGTTTCGGGCATCAGCTGGACGCTTATCCAGGGTGGTTGACCCCACGTGAAGCTGCACCCGAGGAGCTCCAGGCCAAAGAGCGAGTGGACCTGTATATTGGATTATTCTACCGACGACGGCTAGCCTTCCCCGGCTTGGATTATGCTTTGAGTACTTTGATTATTCTATGGATAAAGGCCAACACTGCGGTGTGTTGGAAATACCCCCCCCGGAGAGGACGACAGGTGAGAAGACGCTCTACACGACGAGGTCGCCTCATGTCTCTCCATCGTGGACCGGAGGACGCCGGCCACAGAGAGTCCAACTGCTTTCATCTGTGGATCGAGGATCGCTGGGCACCGGGTCGCACGACTGTGGGCTCTCCCAGGATACCCTCGGCCAGACGGGATACAGCCAGACTCTACCCCCCCCCTCCAGCTGTTCTACAAGCAGTCGGAACCTTCCCCTAGTGTATCCAGCTATATAATCATTCAAGTATCATTGCTATTGTTCCCTAAATATTCCAGGTTGTATATTTGCTTCCTGCGCAATCAGAGATTGGACATTCGATATTGATCTACCTACGAATACTCATTTGCCATAAAAGTGCATACTATTTCAAATCATAAATGTAATTAAGTGATCGTTGTACATACCTTTTGCTATGTATTATTATTAAACGCAGACTTTCGACTTGGATCCGTTTCATCAGGTGGGAGTGTTTATCATAATTATTTATACCTAGTACTGGGTGGCCAGAGTCTAAAGTACAAGAGGTAGTGGTAGTAAGTATCATATCTAACAATACAGTCAGGGAATTGTACCCCTCAGTTACACTATGCGATGAACGAAACAATCATTACATTTGTTTCATCGTTGCTTCTAATAATGACAACGACGTTGTCAGCGAGAGCTTAGTGCTGGGTGTGCGAATGCATGTGAAGCTGCAGAGCCGGAGCAGCAGCAGCACAGTGCAGTACTCCAATTCAGCCATTGGCAATTCAGCTGTTGGGTGGGGGGCGCTGCTGTGCGGTCCCCAGAAAAGAGCCAATAACAGCTGAATCTGCTGCTCTGCATCGACATACTCTCGCAAATAAGTCATTGGGAGGTGGAGAGAGAGAGAGTCGTCACGCAAACCCACGATAATGTTGCCGTCTCTCTCTGCCAAATTTCTCAGTTCTTCGCTTGATATAATTAATACAAATGTCCAATATAACGGAATTCGTTAGCTCATAAAAATGTGATTATAACAGACTGCCGTTTATTAATGTCGGGCGACTGCCCACAGACACCCATTTGATTTAAAGTCGGCAGCAGCACGGAGTCTCTGGACTTATTTTATTTGGAATATAATGACTTTATACGCAAAAGTAGCCTAGTTTTAAGTAAAAATATTATAAATCTACATGCCTTGATGATGTCATTCTTTTGTTTTGTTGTCATTCTTTTGCCTATCAATTGTTTTTAAGCTCAATAAACTCTGACCGGAATTTCTCTCATTTGACCGGTAGATTGAAATCTACCGGACACTGAGGCCGGCAACAATTTTTTCGAACGGAAACCCTGGGAGGGATATGAGTGTACTGTACGTGTCACTAGGAGGGATATGAGGACTGTGTGTACATGTCACTAGGAGGGATATGAGGACTGTGTGTACGTGTCACTAGGAGGGATATGAGGACTGTGTGTACGTGTCACTAGGAGGGATATGAGGACTGTGTGTACGTGTCACTAGGAGGGATATGCATGTTTTAAAGGGGAACTATTTTACTATTTCCTTCACTATTTGGGCAATTTTACACAATTCCTGTGAGTCTATGGAACACCTCTGTAAATTAATTGTTTTGTATTTCTAATCAAGTACTCAAAAACAGCATTTTTCTACCTCAAGATCTTAAGCCGTTTTGAGGCTGGGCTCCAACCACTGTGTGGCCTGGTGCCAACTGCCACATCAACTGCCACATTATTATGCAGCTGAGAAATCTCTGACATCACAGATATGCTCATTTTCAGATGACTCAGTTCAGTGAGGGTGAATATTGTGAGAGGAGAATTGGAAGAATGCGCCAATATGAGAATTAGAGACATAGATCCTATTAATATAAGTCCACATAGCTAGGAAACAATGCTAAACACTGAAAAAGGCCATTTATAAGATAGTTCCCCTTTAAGTGAAAAACAACATGTCTTCTGCGTGACGGCGCGGCAGTGAGACGGCGCAGTATATATTTTATTAAGAAAATGTAGTGGAGTAAAAGTGAAAGTAACAATATAAATAACAAAGTAAAGTACAGATACGTGGAAAATGCGTACTTTGTTACATTAGCACCTGAGAGAACTGTCATAATCTTCCTGGACAATTAAAATTTTTTACACTTATTATTACTGTACATTTGACTGTATATCTCTGTATATTTTTGGCTGGATAGTTGTACACTTAAGATTTTAGAATGTATATATACATACCAGAATGTATATCCCAGACCGTATTTGATTCTTTATTATATTCTTTTCTTCTTATTTTAGTCCTATTGACTACCTAAATGTTTATTGTTGTTCAATGTGAGCGATCTGTAGTGCCGAATTTCCCTCTGTATTATTAAAGGATTTCTATTCTATTCTATTCTCGGACTCTCACAGCGGGGGGGGGGGGGGGGGGGTGACAATATTTTGCGGCTTTGAATAATTCAGGGTGCGCGCCAGCGTGTTTCATGTGTGTAGGAGGATCATATGACACAGGGACGGGACTCCTCCTGACGGGGAGCAGGGAGAAAGTGACAATGCAGGGTTCCCACATACATTGCAAAATGAAATTCAAGGACTTTCAAGTACTTTTCCAAGCACTATTTTTCATTTTAAAAGGGCATTGAAAAAGGATACAATTAACTTTTAAATGCGTTTTTTTTATAGATTTTTTTTTTAAATCCAATATTTATGGCTTAAAACCAATTAACGACAATTAGTTACACTTTAAATAAAAAAAAAAAAATCTTGATTCAGAACAATTTGATCATGGATGAACAAAACTGTCAATGCGAATGGTTGATTTGAATTTCAATTACTTTTTAGGCACATTGTTAAAAAAATTTGCTGTTTTCTTTATTTTTTTAAAGATAAATTTTTTAGCGTTTATCGCTTTATTCTACTGGGCAGTCCAGTAGAGAGAGAGAGAGAGTGGGGGGAAGACATTCGACAAATAACGACGTGTTCGGGAATCGAACCCGGGTCGGCCGTGCCGCGACTCAGCGCGTTATGTGGTTCGCCACTGGGGCGCCCCAAAATGGGCTGTTTTCAAGGAATTCCAGGCCTTGACTTTTTTTTGGGTAAAAAATCTAGCACTTCAAGGACCTTGTGTGAGAGGTCCTGGTCTCTGCAGGTCAGTCAGCCCCCAAGTGGATTAGGATGTCTAGCCAAGCACAAGACATCTGGGGGCGTCAGTGGAGGTAGAGCAGTCGATTGTCGATTGTCCTTGAGCAAGACACTTAACCCCTAATTTCTCCCGATGAGCAGGTTGGCACCTCGCATGGTCGCCTCCGCCGTCGGTGTGTGAATGTGTGAGTGAATGGGTCAAATGTGAGTAACAAATTGTAAAGCGCTTTGGATAAAAGCGCTATATAAAAAAGCAGCCATTTACCATTTACCATCATCACTAATACTACAGATGCACAGATATATATCACTTTCCGTACCGATTCTAAGTACCGGTACTCAACTTTTTAAGCACTGCTCGATGCAGAATAGCAATCCCATCCACTGCTACTGATGATTATTTAAGTAATCGATTCATCCACTGATTATTATCATTTCTTTATTACCCTTTCACCAATATTTTACCGATATCAGATTCGGTTAGATTAGATTAGATTCAAATGTATTGTCATTATACAGCACAAGTACAGTACAACAAAAATAAGTTTGGCATCCAATCAGAGTGCAAATATAACAGTAAAGTGCAATAGCAACAATATACAGGTAATTATTAAGTACAGTGATACAGGTATAAAGACACTATGGTAGTAGGTCATGCAGGCCAGCAGCGTAACTAGTAAGAGTAGGTAAGGGATATACAGATATAGATGTAGTATCTACAGATATGTAAAAAGGATTATATGCAGGTATGTACAGACAGATGTGGATATCAGTATTAGTACCATACCAATACCCCCAATATTGATATCAGTATTAGTACCATACCAATACCCCCAATATTGATATCAGTATTAGTACCATACCAATACCCAATATTGATATCAGTATTAGTACCATACCAATACCCCCAATATTGATATCAGTATTAGTACCATACCAATACCCCCAATATTGATATCAGTATTAGTACCATACCAATACCCCCAATATTGATATCAGTATTAGTACCATACCACAGTTAAAGGAAGACTTAGGTCAATTCAGTTGTCCAGTTAGGGACAGTAGATTTGATATTAATAACTTTTAATTATGAATGATCAATTTAATTATTATCAGTTGTCGACCCTGAAAGAGCTTTTCTCATTAAGAGAGTGTCTCTGCGACACGATACATTACATTACATTGCATACATTTGCATGAATGGGGGACTTTTCATTTACTACTTGCGTCTGTTTTAATCTATTCTATTCTACAATTTTATTGCACTGCACTATTGCACTATTTTACTCTGTCTATTTTATCTCTTTTTATTATTGTCTATTTAAAACTCAATCAAACCATAAACAAGGTGGCCTGTTGGGATGTTAGATCCTAATGTGAAAAACTGATTTTATATGTCTGCACTTTATGTGCTCATTTTATGCCTGTCTTTTTTCTATGAAAGGTGCTATACAAATAAAGTGTATTATTATTATTACTCTATCAGGGTATATAAACTTTTTCCTAAGTCACATGAGGCCCACATTAGACCCATTAGGTTTCGGACACATTTTGGGTTCCGAGCCACAGTTTGTCTGGCAGTCTGGCAGCGTCCGGGGGACCAGGGAAGCGGTCGTCTTACAATACCTCAGGAGAGGGCAGCCCGATGGGGACCTTGCCGTCCAGGGTGCTTTTCAGCAGCTTGTGGCCCAGGATGTGGTTGAGGTGATGGGCCATGACTCTCTGCTGCTCCACGCTGCAGTGGTTCTCGATGGACAGGATGACCGGGTACTCCGATACCTGGACGGGGGAGGAGAAAGAGGAGGAGGAGGAAGAGGAGGAGGGAGAGATTGCGGGAGGGAGGGAGTAACTCAACACTGGAAGGCATTATCTCAGGGGATAGGTAACACCCCTGTCTACTGCCCTGCACCAGGTCTGTGTCCGCCCGGGCGAACTGACACACCAACACACCGACAGACGGATGGACGGGGGGGGGGTCACAACTCACAAGGCCACAATGTTCAGGTGTGGACAGACACTCCCCTGTGACACGCGGGAACCCGGCTGACTGCTGGTCGTGGCACACTTAAAATCTGCAAGCACTCTACGGACTTTTAAGGCCATGCTCAAAACCCACCTTTTCGCCATAAAAAATCCATGAGCTAGTTTTTGTATTGTAGTATGACTGGTGTATTATGTCTGACCGTTCTCTATCTGCTTGGTTGGCCTGCATGTATTTTTTTCTGTTTTCATATTGTTCCTGTCTTTCTTTCTTTCCCGGGCTGCGCCCCGGGCCGATGTAACTATTGGTTGAGGGGCGCAATATAAATGAATGTATCATATCATATCATATCAAGGGGGACGCTAGCAGCTAGGTTCCTTTAAATGGTGCTCTCAGCCTTGTGCTTTGGATATCATAGTAGGATATGATGATGTGATGTGATGTGCATAGGCGGCGCGTGCGCATTAGGGCAGGGTAGGCTCCAAAAGGAACGCCCCCTTTTAGGAATGCCCCCTTTTATTTTTGGTCGCAAACTGTCCAGGGGTTCTGATTTCATATACACACACACACGTAACTAGGCTATACTACAGCGAGCCCCACTCATTTATATATATTGCAAATTAAGTGTTCAAATGAAGGCATCCAATAATATATTAACCATTGTCTTACCTTAATGCAGATAAATGCGACATCCAATATGATTAACGGTTCACTGATCATGAAATATGAACTACTATACAATTGCAATAGTATTAGAAAGGATATATAATAACAACACAACAAATTTGTTTCAAATTCAAGGACATTTATTAGAGAATCAAGAGGTTTATTCAGGGAAATGTCATGTGAAATGCGGGTGGTCATCGATTGTGCAAAATACAATAATAAAATAAAAACGGTATTAAGAAGACATAATGTGCATGATAAAAATAGACATGCTAAATTCCTGAGACGGCACTGGTTCCTATATACACTATTATACAATATATAATTTTAACTCCATCATTATACTTATCTAAATAAACGTTCCAAGATGAACCACATCTGTTCCTTGCTTAAAGTGACTTTTACTTTCCTCCTTCCTTTAAGACCAGACATGTAGGTTATTATGAAATACTAATAATATCAGTAGTTGCAGTTGCAGTCAATATTGCACATTTTATTTGCAAATTAAATCAGTAACGGGCTGCGCGTTCTCTTCGCCAGTCTGATGTCTCTCTTCTCGTCTTTCGTCTGTGTTGCTGTAATGGGGCGAGAATGGGGGGGGGGGGGGAGCGGTGACACAAATTAATTACTGTCCATGGTCCTGAATTTATACACACACACACACACTAGACTACAGCGAGCCTATCCCCTTTCGTTAGATATACTGTAGTGCAAATTATGTGTTCAAATTAAGGCATTCAATATGATTTCAATCAATCAGTCTTACCTTAATGCAGCAATATGCGACGTTTTGTCTTGGCATCGTAGGCAGCAATGATCTCTTCTACTTCAAGTGTGCGTGTCAGATCACTTTCAATGTGAAGCAGACTCAGAGTTGACAGTCTCTCCTGGCGCATGGTGGTTCTTAGCCAGTTCCGGATGCGTCGCATTGCTGAGAAAGATCGTTCACATGTTGCTGTGCCTACGGGCAATGACAGAGCCAAACGGAAAAGCTTTTCATAATTTGGATAATGTCCAGACACAAGTTCCATTCTGATGTTTTCAGTGGATCCGTTTGGGATTTGTGTTGACACCATTCTCATCTCAGTCAGTGTGAGTTGGGGGTTGATGTTGAGTACCTTTGCATACTGGCTGATCAGGCTCTCTGCACCCCCGTAATCACATTTTCTCCCAAATCCACCCCAAATCAGTGTGGGGTGGATTACCTGAAGCCTCAGGTGATCGGGTCACGGTGTTATGCCCAGGGGCAGGGCTCGCTGTGGCTTCACGGATGCGATCTTCTAGAGCTTCTGAATTACTGTTATCTTCTTCTTGCTCCTTTGTCTTGAAAAAATTACGTATATCCATCTTGCATTTGTGCAGCCGTTGCTGTGTGCTGTGACCTGGAACCAACTGGCGACTGCATTCGAATTCAGATGTTTATACAAACGGATGCGTGCGATGTGATTGGTACAGACTGGATGCGGTCTGGAATGTCAACTGCCCATTGACACCTCCGTCGGGGCGACCCCCCCCCCCCCCCCCCACACACACACACAGAGTTTCAAGTTTCAAGTTCAAGTTTAGACACACACAGGCTGCCTAATTCTGCAGTATGCCCATATATTATTTATATATAAATGCTAAATATTTACATCAGACATGTACAGACAATGTACAAACAAACAATAATTCTACATATTAGGTACAGGCAATCATATGGTGTTAGAGTTCTGCAGGGATGTTGTTGACAAGTTATTTTTTTAACCATGTTTTGAAGTGGGGGTGGGTGGGGGTGGGTGCCTGCAGGGCCGTCTGGAATGTTAAGTGTAGAGAGAGCTATAGTCTTCCTGGGGTCCACACAGAAAGACAACACAAAACACAAAACATAACAACATGAGATACATATGACAATCACAATTAACAATGATAATCTAAAAACAGTAAAACATTGTAGACATCATTAGAATCAGAATATTTTGCTCACATATTTAAGTAGTGCATTCTCAGGTGGTATTTGAAAGACACTTTACTATTCAATTTACTTTTGTTCATTGGGCAGTTATTCCAATGATTGATGGCACGATAAACAACAGTCCTCTTTAAAGCATTTGATTTTGGACGTGGTAACATAATCTGTCCATCATCGGCTGACCTAGTAAAATAAGAATGAACCTGACTGCATCTGACAATTTGTTTGTATAAGAAAACAGGTTGAGATGAAAAGACAGTGTTCCTGAAAAATTTAACTGTGTTGAAAACCAGCCTATTCTCCTTAGTGTGCCTTTGACTCAAAGGCTTTGAGGTGCTTTGGTATAGGTGCAAGCATATTCATAGTACCCTTGAATGAGTGCTCCTGCCTGCAGTCTTCAGACAGTGTATTCAGGACGTCTGGAATGTTAAGTGTCACCACACCTATCCATTGACGGACCCCAGCCCCCCCCCCCCACACACACAGGTACACAGGGGAAAAAAAATAAAGGATTTTTTTTTTTTTTTTTTTTTATAAATAAATAAAAAATAATGTGTCGACTGGTCTGGGAAGGCACAGCCTGCCCCAGCCTTATACACCCGCCGCCCATGGTGATGTGATGTGATGTGATGTGATGTGCCGTGACGTGATGCTTATGAAAACACGAGGCAGCGTGTTGATACAGCAGGACAACAATGACAACGAAAGCAGAAACCGTTCTAATGCCATTGCAAGGGGATCACACTACTGGGATTTATCTTAGTCTTTACTAGGGCTGTCAGTTTATCGCGTTAATTAGATTAATTAATTACACAGCAAATGATCGCGTTATGAAAATTAACAATTTTTTTTTTTAATTAATATATATATTTCTTTTTAGATCTCATTCATACCATTAAAACGTAGAATAAACATTTACAGACTTTTTTTTTAAATGATCCATTTGCATGTTCTTGGTATCTGAATCTATGGATCTCAGGGAATGTATTCCCAGTGTCAGAAATACTGTGTCTGTTACTAGGCTTGAGTAAATTGTAATGAACCAAATGAGAATATCAATTAAATTATTTTTTTTTCTTTTCTTTTTTTGGCTGTGAATAACACCATGCTAAAATTGACCAGACCTGAACAATCTAAGCAAATTAATAAAGGGAAGATGATTAAACAGAAGGTTTTGTAGATACAGTACTGAATTCTGCCATCCGGACACATGCAATTTGAAATATGATTATAGAATATAGAATATCAGGCCTAAAATGGTTATGCGATTAAAATGCGATTAATTAGATTAATTAATTACAAATCCTGTAATTAATTAGATAATTTTTTTTAATCGCCTGACAGCACTAGTCTTTACTTCATTAGATCTATCTATTCACAAAGCCACATCAAATTTATATAGCAGCTTTTACCCAAAGCGATTTAAAGAATTTTGTTCCTTTTTTACGCATTCACACATGGCCACACACATACACATACGGACGGCAGAAGCGACCATCAAAGGTGCCGACCTGCTCATCGGGAGCAGGGGTTAAGGGTCTTGCTCAAGGACACTTCGACACGCTGCCCACTGCCAGGAGGAGCGGGAATCAAACTGGGAACCTTCCGATTACCAGACGACCGCTCTACCTCCTGAGCCACTGTCGCCCCCATCAAGAGATTGATTTATTTGTTGATTGGTTGGTTGGTTGATTGGTTGATTGGTTGATTGATTGATTGATTGATTGATTGATTGGTTGATTGATTATTGAGTCCACAACATAAAAAAATGCAATACACAAACAACTCACAAAAACACATTAACATTGATGGCATAATACACACAACAGCCTGTAGGGATAATAACGCATACATGCCAAACATTCAATCTCACAATTACTATATACATCCACACCAATATACCATATACGTACGAAATCCTCAATTCAGATTAACTTTGTATATTATGTTAAGCCATTGACTCAGTACAAACACAGATATTACAAATAGAGCCCGACCGAAACTGGATTTTTTTAGGGCCGATACCGATATTAGAGAGTAAAAGAATTCCAATATCGATATATATATATATATGTATACATATATATATGATATATGTAGTCGCACACCTTACTTCTTCCACCCTCAGCCGTCTGTAAAAAAAAAGTTTAATAAAAAAGAAAAGTGAGACATTAACTGAATTGTATTTGAGTTGGAATATTCTTTACATATATATACATATGTAAATCAATCATCTTCCTTTTGAATAAAATAGGCTTGGGAATCAGGATTGTTAAAGCTAATTAGCCTAATCTATGTAAAAAAAAAAAAAAGAGTACTATAGCAAATGTACACACACACACACACACAGAGGGAGAATGGCGTATACCTGAGTTATGATTTTAGAATATTTCAGCTAAAGAAGTGAAATATTTATTATCACCAACTATCCAATTCGTTTTTATAGTGTAACGCTTGGCTACGGGAAATCAGAGAGAGAGACACAGATAGAGGTTAAGTGTCTCGGACTCAGCCCCTCCCATTCCTCACTGTTGGAGCTGGAGCACTTTTGCCATCTTCGCAAAAACTAATCTTAAGTCGTCCAGAGGACTGTTCCGCTGTGTTAGTTTAACTGTTCTGGGACCAGCTTAGTTAACGTTAGCCACAGCAACCACCTTCAACTTAACATCAGCAAGACCAAGGAGCTGGTGGTGGACCACCCCCGACTTCCATCAGCATCCGAGGGGATGAGGTGGAGACATACAGGTTCCCTGGAGTACCCCTGAACAACAAATTAGACTGGTCGGACAACACAGAGGCCCTCTACAGGAAGGGACAGAGCAGGCTGTTCTTCCTGAGGAGACTCGGTCCTTCAACGTGTGCAGTAGACTGCTGCAGTCGCTTTACCAGTCTGTAGTGGCCAGCGTCCTCTTCTTTGCTGTGGCGTGGCATGCTGGGGGGGCTACATCAACTCAAGAGACACCAACAAACTGAACAAGCTGGTGAGAAAGGCCAGCTATGTGGTGGGAGTCGAGTCGGTCAGACTAGAGGTGGTGGCAGAGAGGGGGATGAGAAGGAAGCTGGCCGTTGTCCTGGAAAACCCCTCACACACACCCCCTCTAGCTAGCCAAGATGAGGAGCACATTCAGCCAGACTCATAGTTTGTATTATGTAGTATCATGTACTCTTATCTGCACAAAGAAGGACACAACGAAAAAAACACCCCCACCACTGAGTTCGCGCAGAGGACGGGCGGACGCTCTACCTTGAAGGCGTAGCTGCCCAACACGCTGACCACGTCCTTGAAGAGGATCTTGGAGGTGAAGGTGTGTCCGTGGTAGACGATGGGCTCTCCGTTGGCTCCGTCCCAGCAGTCCACCTCCACGCAGCGACAGCCTCGTTTCAGAGCCCTGCCGAGAAGAGCCACGCGATTTTTTATTTTTTTGGATCCCAATTAGTCTACAACAGTGGTTCTCAAACTACGGGTCCCGCTACCAATTTGGGTCACGGGTAGGTGACAGTGGGGTCACGCATTGGAAAGTAAAAAAAATAAAAATAAATGTTTGGCTAAAGATGCCTCGTTTTATAAATGTGTAAGGGCTGTAATAAAATGTTCTAATAAATATGCATGATCAAGTTCAACAACGTGTGCTTTTATTTTGATATTCCTTAATTCCACCTTGAAATTACGCGATACATTAAGTGTGGGGTCCCCAAAATAAATCCTAAATAAAATGGGGTCACGGTATGAAAAAGTTTGAGATCCCCTGGTCTACACCAAGGTGAGACTACTCTTCCTGGGGTCCAAACATTTAAAATACAAAAGAATTTAATAAAAATATAAAACCACAAACATTGAAGAACTAACAAGAAAACATCACAACAAAGAAAACAAGTGAATCAAAGCTCACTCAATATTCATAAGTCAAATATCACAATTCTCCAACCATAGAATACATATTCCATAATCAGTCCATAAGAACAAATTAAATCGTTTATATGATTTTAACTCATAATACAGCATAACTCGTCTCAAGTCACCGATCACCTTTATATTTCCATACTAATTTCCATAATAAGTCAATGACAAATGTATCTTGTTATTCCTGAGTGCAATTTTAAACTTTTTTTTAAACATAAATTTGTTCCTTACCATAGTTATATTTCTCTGTATACTATTCCAATAAGCAACATTACCGTCTTTTTCAGAGCATTTGTTTTTGGTAGAGGTAAAGTAAAGCATGAATCTAATGCTTGCCTTGTGGTATATCCATGTCTCATGTTTGTTGACACGGTCAACGGCGGACGGTGAAAATAAATAAGATGGTAAATGGCTGCATTTATATATCGGCTTTTAACCAAAGCGCTTTACAATTTGTTCCTCACATTTGACCCATACACTCACACATTCACACATGACACAGGGGGAACCATGCAAGGTGCCAGTTAGAGGTTAAAAGTGTCTTGCTCAAGGACACTTCGACTGGGCCCCCATGGAAGGAGCGGGAATCTAACCGAGAACCTCCGGATTACCAGACGACTGCTCTACCTCCTGAGCCACTGTCCCACTTAATTACGTCGACGTCCGCAGTTAATAAAAACCCAGGGAGTAGACAGGTTTCTTGTTTATAAATATACCGTGTTTTTGAGCCAATCAGCAATACCCGAATCACGTGACTTAGCTGTCCCCTTCGTGCGTGAGCTGCTGCGCTAACAAAGTGGTCCTCTGACTAAAAGTTGCAAATGGCTGGATGTCATTTTGCCAAATCAGCATGGTTGTGAGTGCGAGTCTTTCACCTTTTGCATATCGCTGCTGGCGGGACAAAACCGCCTAACTCCATTTTCTTTTTTTTTATCAACTCAGTAGATCATCCTCCATGTGTGTGTGGTTTTACAAAGTCTACACAATGGGAAAGCATTAAACCAATCATCCGTCTAAACCTCGTAACTCTATTCGCCCTCAAACAATTTTTTTTATCTGCTGAAAAGTTGGGTTTTTGGAGTTATGAGGTTTTGTCCCGCCAGCAGCGATATCTAGCTTTGGCATGGATTGATTGTTTAGGTCACTAGCATGGCTAATAAATGTGAATATATTGTAGTCTTCCCCGTTGTTCTGACGAGGATTATGTTCCTTTTCGCCTCCTTGATGCACAGGCACACTGAGTCTGCCGTGGTTGAGAAACCCGTCTATAGGATGAGTCCATCCTGAATGGTACGTGGGTGGGGGCTGGGGGGGGGGGGGGGGGGGGGGGGCTGAGAGTCTCCGGCAGGGTGTCCCAAGGTCCAGGGGCCCTGACGTCGACCGTCTTTAGCCTGGACTGAAACAGCCAAAAGGGCTCTGCCTGAGAATCTCATAGGCCCAGCTATGCCTTAAAAGTTATCCGTTTAAATCAACAAAAATCTATTCTACAGTAAAACTGACATGAAACCAGTGTGGAGAGGCAAACATAGCAGAATCTGTTTTTAACCTATCTATCCTGAATTTCCCCAAGGGGATCAATAAAGAAATACCTTATCTTATCTTAAAGGATAGGAAAATGTGCTGATTTTTGGCTTTAAAGTTACAAATAATTAAAAGACCATACCAGTATAATTTTGGCTTCTTGAAATTGTGTGTATGTCTTTGTAGATCTCAGCCTACCTTTCACATGGCCATTGATGTAAATGGTAAATAGCTGCATTTATATAGTGCTTTTATCCAAATCGCTTTACAATTTGTTACTCACATTCACCCATTCACTCACACATTCACACACCGACGGCGGAGGCAACCATGCAAGGTGCCAACCTGCTCATCGGGAAGTACAGAGAGGCTCTCCCTCTCCGGGGGAAGACTGTGGAAAAAGTGGATGGAGCTTTAAAGCTTTTTAGGTGGATACTGTAAATCGTCAAACGGTGATATTTTTGGGGGGGGGAAATCACATAGCGAAAATTCCATATGGCGTTAAATCCCTACTTGACACAAAGTTGGATCCCCCCCCCCCCCCCGAGGAAATGGGTATGGGTCAGGTGCATTAGAGGACTCTGGGATCTTTTTCACAATGCAAGAGACAGACCCCCGGAGAGATTGGGGAGGACGGATCAGAGAAGATCAAAATAAATCTTTTGTATTTGGTTCTGAGATGCTTTAATGGAGCAGCATTAGGCATAAGTACAACGGGGCTTTGCAGGTTGTAGACCTAAATTATGTGAGCTGCTGGTATTGTGAGTTGCTTTGGTTAAAAGCATCTGCCAAATGGACTGCATTTTTTCATAATCTTTTTAATTTTATACAGTCCTTTTATCCAACGCGCTTCACAACTCATGCCTCACATTCACCCATTCACTCACACATTCAAACACAGATGGGCTAGGCTAGGCAACCATGCAAGGTGCCAACCAGCTCATTGGGAACAGTTAGGGGGTTAAGTGTCTTTGCTCAAGGACACTTTGACACACTGTCGGGAGGAGCTGGAATCAAACCAGGAACCTTCCGATTACCAGATGATCTCTCTACTTCCTGAGCCACTGTCGCCCCCAAAATGGTGAATGGTATGATGTCCGAACTCTGTCAGGTCATGTTTCAGTTGGTTGTGACAGAGATGTGGTTGTTTGTTCAGTTTGGGAAGGTCTTTGGTCTCTCATTGGTTCCTTTAGCCTGTACATGTTGAAACGGGCATGAAGACAAAAGCTTTTT
The DNA here is from genome assembly GCF_963971535.1 of Notolepis coatsorum. Classification (NCBI taxonomy): domain Eukaryota; kingdom Metazoa; phylum Chordata; class Actinopteri; order Aulopiformes; family Paralepididae; genus Notolepis; species Notolepis coatsorum. The sequence goes on along the minus strand of NC_140165.1, from coordinate 54,119,915 downwards.
TGGATGTGGAATTAGGAGGTCAGACAAAACTGCACTTTACTACTGTTTTGGGACAATGAGGATCATGAAAGCATCTGCCAAATTACAAAAAAGAAAAAGTGTTTAAGCTGGTGCTACACACTGGGTCAACGTTTTGATGTAGCACAAAGCACTAAGCACTTGCCTACCACCACAGAGACTCTGGGTTTGAATCCAGCTGTCAGCGGTACCTCCGGCTTGGTCAGTCGTCCCTACGAACACGATTGGCAGTGTTCACGGTGGGAAGCCGGTGGGGTATGAGTCCTGGTTGTTGCAAACAGCGACTCCTACTGGTCGGGGCGCCTGTTCAACAGGGAGGGGATCTGGGGAAGATAGTGTGAACCTCTGTGGGGCATCTAATGGCTCAATGTTACCTATAGCACCTTTAAGGCACGGCTCAACATGGTATTTTTAGAGCATCTTAGCGCTTATGTAGGAAATGACTCTTCTTTTGTATTTCCATCAGACGAGACGCTTTGGGACATTTAACTGCCGCCAATGAAATGTTTCGAATCATTGAGTAATCTCTAATTGATTCCTTATTTTCTTTTTTTAAATCGCTTTATTCGATTCAGATGATTAATCGTGACACCCCAGCATGCAAGGAAAGATGGCATGGCCAAAAAACAGTCTGACGGCAGAACAAGTCTACGTCATCACTGATAGGACTGTCTCCTTCTCCTACAGTACCTGAAGGCGTCCTAACTACCGTTAGGTGAGTTTAGCTCCAAACCTTGGCCATAGTGTGACGAACTACCGCAGCCTCTGATATCGCGCTGTGATTGGCTGAGACATTCTCCATGCTGGCTTCCGCCCCACTGCTGTGCGTCAGTGTGAAGCTGTTAGCTAGAAGCTAACGTCATGCTTAGCCAGCCTTATTGTTGCTAGTTATCTACAGTTGGAAATAATAATTAGTGAATAATAATTATATAAATAATAACAATGTTTGTTAAAATAGCTAACTAGCTACTTCATTGTCTCAGCAATTTTGGCCAACAGATACATTAGGGGCACTAGCGTAACGTTATCTCTCCCATTATCAGTGCTGCTGACTGGGTCCACTGAGATCTTCTTGAGGAAGGACAGGACACATTCACTGAGAAACATTGCTTTATACTGAAACCTAGGGTAAGCCATTTTAAGTTTATTAGTGAAATCTTAAAACCAGCTGACTTGATTAACACTATGGTTGCCAAAAACGCCTTACCACGTCATTCCCCGCCATGCTCATTCTGCCAATTTTTTTTATCTCGCGCCGATTGCTATCAAACTGTATACAATCATCAATATAATGCATTTAGGGCTATAAATCACGTTCTGGAGAAAGCTGCAGAAAACGCTAAAAACATACTTATACTTTAGACCGTATTTTAGTATGAATATGTGAATGAAAAAGTATAACATTGCTACACCCTGAACAATAGATACTTGATGTTGAATGGGCCATAGTAATGTCAATTTAGCAATACAATTTAAAAAGTTATAGCCCTGCAAATAGACAAAGATAGATTTGTCCATAGACAAATAGAGCTGGCGTGGGATGGTTTATTAAGAATATAAGCCTGGCGACCAAAGTGTTAAAGGGGCGTGTTTAAAACGGCCATTTTGTTTAGTTAAGTGACACATTAAGGGACTGTTTCCTGTTTACCAGTAGCAACTGTTTTGTTAAGTGAGCCATTAACACTTTCATAGCCCAAGCTTAATTCCTTTTTACCTCCTTGAATGCCCAGCACCACTTCAATGTTAACGTTAATATCGCCTAATCTATGTTTTAAATTATGGCTATGTGTCTAATCTGCCCGTCGCTTATCAAAGACTCATTTTCCAGTCAACATTGTCGTAGCAGATTTTTTTATCGCTTCATTTCCATTTTCTAGCATTTTGAAAAGCACTCGTTTTCACGGAAAATCAGACATTCCATGATTCAGATTCAGATTCAGATTCAGACAACTTTATTGATCCCGCGTGGGGCAATTCATATTTGCAGCTTCACCAACAAGCAACAAAGACAAACAAACAACAAAACTGTAATGTATTGGATATTACATATAGCCTATCGCTAGAGTGTCAGCACCATCTACTGGCCACTAATATCATGCCCTGGATTACGTGCAGTCGAGACCCATTAAACCAGCTATACAGCACGTATCTGAGGGAAAGGGAAATGGATGAGGGAAAGAAGGTCAGTGTGTTCCTAACAGCCATTGGAGCAGAAGCATACAGACTTTTGAAAAATCTACTCAGTCCTGACAAGCCCAGTGCAAAGACGTACAAGGAGCTATGTGATACGCTCAGTGAGCATTACAAGCCAAAGCCAATCGTGATTATGGAAAGATTCCATTTTCAAAAGAGAAATCAGCAGGATGGTGAGTCAATTGCGGAGTATGTAGTAGCATTAAAGCAACTGTCAACTCACTGTGATTTTGGTGCACATTTGAACGATGCACTTCGCGACCGTTTTGTGAGTGGATTAAAAGCCGAAGACGTGCAAAGGAGACTGTTATCGCGGCAAGCGCTGACGTTCAAGGATGCATGTGAAACTGCATTAGCAATGGAGATGGCATCACTCAATGCACAAGAATTTTCAAGCAAGCTGAAGGAGACGGGGAATGTAAACAGTGTGAGGGAAAATGAAAAAAGGCAGTGGAAAAAGAAATCTGAGCCACACCGTACACAAAAGAGCTGGCAACTAAAACAAGATGGTGACCAGAAGGAGTTTAAGCCTTGCTACAGATGTGGGGGTAAGCAGCATTCACACGAGGCATGTAAATTCAAGGATGAAAAGTGCCACAATTGTTCGAAAGTGGGACATATTGCACGGATGTGTAGGAACAGGAAGACGCATTATGTACAACAGGAGGCTGGGGAAAGCGATACAGATGAAGAGCTTTCTGTGTACACAGTGTACACTGCTGCTAACAAAACACATGGCATTCACATCCCTGTTACAGTTGAAGGCAGGGTGGTGGATATGTTACTGGACACAGGAGCTCAAGCAACTCTAGTGTCAGAGACTGTTTACAGAAAGTCGTTAGCTCATCTAACCCTGAGGAAATGCAACACAAAACTGTTCACTTTTACGGGAGAGAGAATCCCCACGCTGGGAGAAGTGACAGTAAATGTAGAATATGAGCGGCAGACAGACAAGTTGCCCCTGGTGATTGTGAAGGGAGACAGACCAGCGCTGCTAGGTTGTGACTGGCTGAAGATACTCAGGCTGAACTGGAGAGAAATATTCACGGTGAGAGCCAGCAGTGACAGTGATGGAGACATGGAGGCTGTGTTACAGAAACACAAGGCTGTGTTTGAGGAAGGCCCCAGCACAATCCGTGAGTTCAAAGCCTCTATCAGAGTAAAGCCAGGAGCCCAGCCCATCATCAGGAAGGCTAGACCGATGCCATATGCCCTCAAAGAACCAGTTGAGAAGGAGCTGGATCGACTGGAAGGACTAGGCATCATATCCAAGGTTGACAGAAGTGAGTGGGCGTCGCCCATAGTCATAGTCCCAAAGCCGGATAAGTCAATCAGGATCTGTGGTGACTACAAGGTAACCATAAAGCAGAGTGTGGAGGAAGAAACATACCCACTACCGAACACAGAGGATCTGTTCGCAACATTGGCTGGAGGAAAGTTGTTCACCAAATTGGACTTGTCACATGCATATCAGCAGTTAGAACTGGATAAAATATCTCACGGTGAACACACACCGGGGACTGTATGTGTATCACCGTCTCTCATATGGAGTCTCCAGCGCGCCATCCATCTTCCAGGGAGTGATGGATCAAATCCTGCAAGGGCTAGACCACGTGACATGTTTTCTGGATGACATTCTCATCACAGCGGAGTCTAAAGAGGACCACTTGAAAATGCTGGACGAGGTCCTGAGTCGTCTGGGGAGATATGGCGTCAGAGTGAAACGTGCCAAGTGCAAATTCATGGAGAGCAGAGTGGAGTATTTAGGGCACATGGTGGACAGCAAAGGACTCCACCCCACCAAAGAGAAGGTGGAAGCGATAATGAATGCTCCAAGCCCCACAAATGAATCGGAACTCCGTTCATTCATTGGATTATTGAACTACTATGGGAGGTTCATAAAGAACCTGTCTTCTCTGTTACAACCACTGTATGCGCTACTGAAGAAGGACAGACCTTGGAAGTGGACAGCGGAATGTGACCAAGTGTTCAAAAAGGCGACAAACCAGCTGTTAGAGAGCACAGCGGTTGTACATTATGACACCAAGAAGCCAATGAGACTAGCATGCGATGCATCACCCTACGGGGTAGGTGCGGTGATATCGCACATCATGGAAAATGGAGAAGAAAAGCCCATTGCATTTGCGTCACGCACCCTGACGGATGCAGAGCGTAATTATGCGCAAATTGAGAAAGAGGCTCTAGCCATCATTTTCGGAGTGAAGAAATTTCATAAATACCTCTATGGAAGAAAGTTCACCCTGATCACGGATCACAAGCCGCTCTTGGTGATCCTGGGCCCAAAGTCAGACATTCCTACCCTGGCTGCTCAGAGAATGCAGTGGTGGGCACTGATACTCATGGCGTATAATTATGACATTGAATATCGCAGATCTGCCGATCATGCCAACGCTGATGCGTTATCCAGGCTGCCGAGACGTGACAAGGACAAAACGGCTGAAGATAAAAACATCTTCTACTTCTCAGCAGTAGATGACCTCCCTGTGCATGCAAGCGACATAGCACGGAGCACTCGCAAAGATCCAGTGCTGAGCAAAGTCAGAGAGATCACTTTAAATGGTTGGCCAGACCACATTGAGGATGAGGCTCTCAGACCGTTCTTCATTAGGAGGACAGAGCTATCTGAAGAGCAAGGATGTGTTCTGTGGGGCAGGAGAGTTATTGTTCCTGCAGCGCACAGAGCCAAACTACTGAGTGATCTACACACTGGACACCCGGGGATCTGCCGTATGAAAGCATTCGCAAGGTCGTATGTGTGGTGGCCCCACATGGATAATGACATTGAGAAAACAGTACAGCACTGTGGAGCGTGTCAGTCAGAGAGAACACTGCCCGCCGCAGCCCCGCTGCACTGTTGGCAGTGGCCAGCCTGTGTATGGCAGAGGATACACATAGACTTCTGTGAGAGAGACAAACAGTACTTCCTGGTACTCGTTGACAGTCACTCAAAATGGCTCGAAGTTGTTCCCATGACAACCACTACAGCAGTGAAGACCATTGACGTGCTCCGGAACATATTTGCTTCTCAGGGCCTACCAGAAGAAGTGGTTTCAGATAATGGACCACAATTTACATCCTGTGAGTTCAAGCAGTTTCTGAGGAGCAACGGTATCAAACAGACACTGGTGCCAGCATACCACCCCGCCTCGAACGGGGCAGCGGAGAGGTCCGTACGAACCGTTAAAGCAGCACTCATGAAACAGGTTATTGGAGAAGAGGTTCTGCAGACCAAACTGTCACTACAACACAGACTGGCAAACTTCCTGTTGATGTACAGGAGCACACCGCACTCGGTGACAGGAGTCACACCAGCGGAGCTGTTCTTAAAACGTCAACTGAGAACCAGATTCAGTCTACTCAAACCAAGCCTGGCGAGAACAGTTGAAGAGAAACAACTAAAGCAAAAGACCTACCATGACAAAACAACAACAAAGCTGAGAGACCTACAGCCAGGTGACCAAGTGCGTGTAAAAAACGTCCGTGAGGGAAAGGAAAAGTGGTTAAGAGCAACAGTGGTAAAGCGCCTCGGACCAGTCAGGTACCTGATCGACGATGGAGGGAGACAGCGCTCAGTCCATATTGACCACTTACTGTTCTCCAAAGAAGAAACACCATACCAACACACCAGTGAAAATGTGACACAGACTCTGGATTGCACAGAGCTGTCTGTCAGACCAACCACTAAAGAGACTCAGATCACCAGGGAGTCCACACCAGGACCAGCTCACACTCCGAGGAGGCCTGCAAATGACAGCCCTGAACCAGCACCGCCACCGCAGCTGCAGCAAAGCCCAACACAGCATAAACCATCGCAGAGTACAGCTCAACCCAGAGACACTCTGCCGACACCTGTTAAAGCAAGCAGTCCTACCCTGAGCCAGTACCCGCAAAGAGCGCACAGGACACCAGCAAGGTTCAAGAATGATTAGATGAGACTCAAGCTGTTAAAGAGAAACGAATGTTCTTTCGTATTAGTGATGTTATGTTCTGGGAATGTTTTAATAGAACAAAAGGCACTTTAAAGATACGGGTGTTGTTATAACGTATTAAGTTATGCCAGTAATAGTTGAAGTGATTTTGGTTATGGGGATAACAAAGGAAAAGAAAAACGAAACAGTACGAGTTTGTATTTACAGGGAAGGAGTGTAATGTATTGGATATTACATATAGCCTATAGCTAGAGTGTCAGCACCATCTACTGGCCACTATTATCATGCCCTGGATTACGTGCAGTCGAGACCCATTAAACCAGCTATACAGCACGTATCTGTCTCCGGAGTATTCTTATAGATCATAAGAACCCTAATATGTTACAAAAACATCTCAACGACAGCACAGCAATAAAAAGAGAAACACTCCATGTGATACAATCCAGCAATAAAAGTAAAAGTAAAAACAGACAACCAAGTGCAAAAGGCTACTTAAAATGACTACTGTCTGTGTTTAAAAGTCTGATAGCCGAGGGGACAAAAGATTTGGCGTAGCGGTTGGTCCTACTTGGTGGGATGTCATGATAATCGCCCTTTACTGGAATATTCTAGAACGTTGTAATTTTTCGGCCTATTTATGAATCGTTTTCAAATAAACGCTAGAATATTGATAGTATATGTGTACGCATGCACGCTCTGGCCGCGAGCTGAAAATCGATTCTCCTATTTCCTGACCGCTCGCACAGTCAATCAGCCATATCACATAATCACATAAAAGCTTATATCTCCGTGAAAACGAGTCTGATTATCGTAAGACTGGTAACATAGATTCCTTACCTGAGATCAGATGGTATTCAAATGGATTATTCCAATTCCTGATCGCCATTCGAAAAAATCAATCCTTTTATTGATCCACCGTGTATACTGTAAAAACACATAATCCCCGCTGCTCTGAGGCTCCAGAGTGGAGCTGATCGACCCGGCTGCGTGAGTGAGAAGTAAAATGTGGAGTCCGGGATTTTTTTTCTCATTCATTTTCATTGAGTTCAATCCAAAAGGGTGAATTACCATCTGGGAGACGATAGGGGGCGCTTTTTTCACATCTGAGCGCCTGGAGTGGCTGAATTTCCAACGGTAGACTCGGTTGATGAAATATGATTTCAGATCGCTAATAAAAAAAAAGAGAGAAAATACGAGAATTCTCGTGAGTGGGCATTCAACCCGCGGGGGGTAAACCCGAGAAAACTCGGGTTGGGCAATCAAAGTGTTAAGGCCTTGTCTCCTGTTCAGAAGCAGCAGTCCAGTCTGTGTTGAAATCTCTCTGTACCGAGATATTCTTGAGGAAGGACAGGACACATTCACTGAGAAACATTGCTTTATACTGAAACCTAGGGTAAGCCATTTTAAGTTTATTAGTGAAATCTTAAAACCAGCTGACTTGATTAAAGGGGCGTGTTTAAAACGGCCATTTTGTTTAGTTAAGTGACACATTAAGGGCCAGGTGCTAGACAGCACTAATTAGTGATAGTGATTTAAAGGCTTGCTGGCTTGGCGTCAGCGAAGCGTCGAGAAATGAAGAGGGACAAAGAGGAGTTGTCCTGGAGTTATCCGCTGAGGGATCCACCTAGTGCTACGTACACCATAGTCCTATCCTCCACTCCACCCCAAAAATAGCTTCTTTCCCTCCCACTCTGCTATTCCTCTACTACCTCGCTCCCTCTCTACTCCCTTCACCTTTCTCCTTGCCACTCTTGACACCAAAATGTATCTCATACCTATATCCACAATCTGCTCCTCCAGAACAGATTCAACCCACCCACGGCAGTTTGCTAGCAACCCGGCTAATCTCTCCTACCCTCCTACAGCCACTAATACACCTGTCACAGTACGGGGAGGCTTATGGAATTGTCAATCAGCAGTCAAGAAAGCTGACTTCATTACTGCCTACGCCCATAGTCAAAATCTGCAGCTCCTGGCTCTAACTGAGACCTGGATAACCCCCAATAACTCATAAACACCTGCAGCATTATCTACAAACTATAACTTCACTCACACACCTCAACCTTCCAGACGGGGTGGAGGCACTGGCGTCATGACATCTCCTTCATGGGCTACAAACTTAACACCACTCCCAGATCTGTCACTCTCCTCTCTCGAATATCATGCAGTATCTGTCTCTAATCCTTTCAATCTCACCATTGTTACACTCTATCGCCCTCCAGGTCCCCTCGATCACTTCACAGTTGAGCTGGACATGCTTCTAAGCTCCTTACCGGAAGATGGTACCCCTCTCCTTCTATTGGGCGACTTCAACCTGCCTGACTCATCTCAGTCGGTCCCAGTGGTCTCCCTCCTACAATCGTTTGACCTGACTCCCACTGCCATGCCTCCCACCCACAAAGCAGGCAACTCCTTGGATCTCATATTTTCCCGTAACTCCAGCATCATTAACACCACGGTAACTCCCCTACATGTATCTGACCATTCCTTCATATCCTTCTCACTAACTCTCATGCTTAACCGAAAGGTCTTCACCCCAACTCAAACCGTCTCACTCAGATGCAACCTGCCCTCCCTATCCCCCTCCACCCTCTCCTCTGACATACTATCCGCTCTACCTTTGAGTGACACCTTCTCTGCTCTCCCCACAGAGATGGCAACCTCCACCCTCCTCTCAGCCCTTGCAACCTTCTTCGACAAGCTCTGTCCCCTCGTTGAGAAACCTGCCCGCCGTTCCCCACCCAGTCCATGGCTGACAGATCCAGTGAGAGAACAAAGATAGGTCCTGAGAGCGGCTGAGAGGAAGTATAGAAAGTCACGCCTCACTGCTGACATCGACACATATCATAACCTCTTGTTAACATTCTCCAAAACCATTACTAATGCCAAAGCTTCCTTCTTTCACCATAGGATCGAGGCCTCTGCCAAGAATCTTCGCAAACTGCATGCTACCATGTCCTGCCTCCTCACTCCCCCCCCACCCCCTCCCCCCTCATCTTTCTCTGCCAAAGACTTCGCGATCTTCTTTGAGGAAAAAGTGGAGAACATCCGCAGCTCCTTCTCCCAACCCCCACCCATTCCAAATGCTGAATCGAGAACCTCATCCTTCACTCTGTCATCTTTCTCTCCCATTACAGAAGCCGAGACCCTGACACTGGTAACGTCGAACCGTCTGACTACATGCCAGCTGGACCGGCTACCCTCCCCACTCCTCCAGACCATAGCACCAGACATCCTCCCATTCCTAACTGCAACCATCAACTCCTCACTCAACTCGGGGGTGGTCCCCACCTCCCTAAAACAAGCCAGAGTCAAGCCGCTCATAAAAAAACCAACCCTGAACCCCACCGTCATAGGCAACTATCGTCCTGTCTCTCTTCTCTCCTTCCTTTCTAAAACACTTGAACGTGCTGTATCCAACCAACTTACTGCTTATCTCTTACAGAATGACCTCCTAGACCCTGATCAGTCTGGCTTCCGGACTGGCCACTCCACAGAAACGGCCCTCATTGCGGTCACAGAGGCACTTCACTTAGCAAAAGCGAAAGGCCTCTCCTCTGTCATGATTCTCCTAGATCTATCTGCAGCCTTCGACACAGTCAACCATCAGATCCTCCTCGCGGCCCTCGCAGGAATGAGAGTGGCTGGCTCTGCGCTGACATGGCTGACATCATACCTCAATGACCGCTCCTACCAAGTGTCATGGAGAGGGACCCTGTCGGCCACCAGCCCCCTGAGGACGGGTGTCCCCCAGGGCTCGGTCCTAGGACCTCTTCTCTTCTCCCTCTACACTAAATCACTGGGTAACATTATCACATCTCATGGCTTCTTGTATCATTGTTATGCCGACAATACTCTTCCTCTCCTTCCCTCCCTCTGATATCCACATCTCTGAGCGGATCTTGGCCTGTCTGTCTGACATCTCCGCCTGGATGACGACCAACCACCTTAAACTGAACCTAAGCAAAACAGAATTGCTCCACCTGCCGGCCAAATCCTCCCCCCTGACCGACCTTTCCATCACAGTCGAGAATGCAGCTGTGACCGCGTCCCCGACCGCCAAGAACCTTGGTGTTGTCCTCGACGACCAGTTGAACTTCTCTGCTCACATCGCAGCGACAACCAGAACCTGCAGATTCCTCCTGAGCAACGTCAGAAGGATCCGCCCCTTCCTGACAAACGAAGCCACCCAACTCCTCGTCCAATCAACAGTCATCTCCCGCCTCGACTACTGCAACGCACTGCTCGCTGGCCTCCCGGCCACTGCCACCAAGCCTCTTCAACTCATTCAGAACGCAGCGGCCCGCCTGATCTCAAACCTACCGAAGACGGCCCATGTCACCCCACTTCTTAGGGACCTGCACTGGCTCCCCATTGCTGCACGAATCCGCTTCAAGGCCCTCGACCTAGTATACCGTGCGGCAAAGGGAATCGCTCCCACCTACCTCCGGTCAATGGTCTCCAACTACACACCCTCAAGACCCCTACGCTCTGCATCTTCTGGCCGCCTCAGACCTACTCCTATCCGAGCTCCGGGAGGGTCATCAAGGAGAAGCGGCCTATTCTCAGTCCTTGCCCCACAATGGTGGAATGAACTACCCACCCCAGTTAGAACAGCCGAAACCCGTCCAATCTTTCGCCGTCGACTAAAGACGCACTTCTTCAACCATTATCTGAAAAAAAAAAAATAAAAAAAAAAAATATATATCTAACCCTAACTAACCTTACTGTCATGCACTTGTCCTAATAAACTAACCTACACTGTAACACTCAACACTTTGATGAACATTGTTACATTGTTACATTGTTACATTGTAACCTGTTACAGGTCGAAAAGTACCTAGCGGAAAAAAATCTAATCTACGAATTCCAATCTGGCTTCAGAACATCCCACTCCACTGACACATGCCTTCTCTATTTGAATGACCACATCAAACAAGAGGTGGACGCAGGCAAATACTGCGGCATGGTCATGCTGGACCTACAAAAGGCCTTTGACACGGTCAATCACTCCATTCTGATTGACAAGCTAAAAGCAATTGGTTTTGATAGTCTATCAGTGAGCTGGATGCAATCCTACCTTGAGGGGAGGGAACAGATGGTGGAGGTAAACGGTACCCTATCCCCCCCCCTCACAGTGAGCTGTGGTGTTCCACAAGGAAGCATACTAGGACCGCTACTGTTCCTAATTTATGCAAATGACATGTCGTCAGCTTGTGACTGCAACTTGTTCCTGTTTGCGGACGACTCAGCCCTGCTGGTCTCTGACAAGAACAAGTTACAGGTTGAAAAAACCCTCAGCTCGGAACTAGGCAGAATCTGCATATGGCTCGCTGATAACAAACTATCATTACACATGGGCAAAACAGAGTCCATTCTCTTCGGTTCAAATAACAAACTCAGCAAGACCGACGGCTTCTCAGTTACAGTGGGTGACAATATTGTCACAAGGAAAGATGAAATTACCTACCTGGGTTCCATCCTAGAGGCTAATCTCTCCTGTGACAAAATGGCATCCAATGTAATAAAAAAAGTCAACCAACGAACTCGATTCTTGTACCGGATCTCCTCTCTGGTAAACAAGAATACCCTGAAGACTCTGGCAGGAGCACTCATTCAGGGGTACTACGACTATGCTTGCACCTCATGGTACCAAAGCACCTCAAAGGCGCTAAAAACAAAATTACAAACATCTCAAAACAAACTGGTCAGACTACTGCTTGACCTTACTCCTAGAACCCACCTCACCCCTGCCCACTTTGACAACCTAGGATGGCTTAGAGTAGACGACAGAGTACAGCAACTTGCAATGGGCCTGGTCTACAAGATACACTACACGACCAAGGTACCCATGTACATGTCAAAATACTTCCCAAAGGTCAGTGAATACCACGATCACAACACCAGAGGGAGCTCCACAAATCATGTTAAACCCAGATTCGGCTCAAATAAGGGACTAAACACGTTTCGCAATTATGCCACATCAATGTGGAACGCCCTACCCAAAGCTGTAAAGGAATGTGGATCACTACCCACTTTCAAAACCTCTCTCAAGGGACACCTACGGGAGACTGCAATTCAACACTGGCCCCTGTAAATATCCTAACCCAACCCCCTCCAATGTACAGTCATTTACCTAGTATGGTTTTGTCAATAGTCCAATGTACAATTTTGTTTGTTTGTACAGTGTCTCCCCCCCCCCCCCTCAATGTACAGTTTTACTTGTTTATACAGTGTGCCCCCCCCCCCCCCCCAACCACCTCCAATGTAAATTACCCAGTATGGTTGTCAATATCCCAATGTACCCAACCCCCCGGGCCCCCACCCAACCTCCTCCAATGTACAGTTTCTACGTCAAATGTATATACTCCCTTTTCTTGACTCCTTCTGTATCACAAACAGTACTGTATTTGCAAATCTGGTATGTCATAAATGTATAGATGTAGCAGTACTGACTATCTGTATGTCATGTATGTCATATATGTCCTGATGAATTGAAAATGGGGGACCCTGATGTAAACAAGACGAAAGTCTTTCTCTGGTCTGCATCCCCTTAACAATTGTGTGTATTGAGCTGTACTGTATTGTACCCATTCTGCAATCTGTTAATAAAGTTTTCAATCAATCAATCAATCTAACTCAGCTGATGGAGTTGTACCCTTCCTGATGACTTGTTGTACAGAACTTGTAAGTCGCTTTGGATAAAAGCGTCAGCTAAATGATTAAATGTAAATGTAAATGAGCATGAAACTTTTACACGTTCCTTGTAAAACAGGCACAAATACGAAAATGAGGAATGAAAGTCCCTATCATTGGCCTACTGAAATATCGTCATTCATCAGAAACTTGGGAATGTTTTCATATTTTGAATGACTGATTTCCACTTTCGTACCGTCGTAGGCCTAGGAACAACGCAGCTACCAGGGGCAACACCGCTAACGTCAGCTCCGCGGTAGGGCTGACCTCGACTAGTCGACTAATCGATAGAAAATAACCGTAGTCGACTGCCAACCTCTTAATCGGATGCAAAAAAGAAATAATAAAATAAAAGGATAATATATATGTATATATATATAAATTAGAAGAAAACATAGTAGCCCCACATAGACTGAAGGACATAGCATACACTAAACTACCAATCAAGCACTGTGAACGAAAATTTGGCCCCATAATTACTCATGCGATCCGGATATGGCGTGAATCACAAAAAAAAAATCCTAACCCACAAAAATGGCACAATCATACTCCCTTATTCAATAACAATGCACTCTTAATTGGAAAACGACCTATAAGATTCCCTATGTGGGAAGAGCAAGGCATACACTCATTAGGGGATGTTTTTAACAAACAGGGTTTTTGTAGTGATAAAGAAATACGCAAAAAAATTTATCTCACCAAGTCCACATGGCTTTTTTACAAACAGTTACAGCTATGTTTGAAGTCTCACGGTGTTCCATTAGACAGACCAATTGAACACCACAGATACCACAAATTCTTCTACGAAAGAGAGACATCGAGAGGTTTTGTTTCAGAATTTTATCATCAATTACTAACGTCCTCGTATGAAACCCTCCAACTAGACTCTGTCTGGAGGAGGGATATACCAGACCTGGAAAATGACTTTGATTGGCAAGGAGCCTGGGCAAATGTCCGACTTACATCAAGGAACCCGGATCATCAACAAATCAATCTTAACTATATTCACAGGACATACTTGACTCCTATAAGACTGTGCCGAATGGGGCTTAAACAAGACTCCAAATGCTCCCAATGTACAAATGGGGACGAAGGGACATTTATGCACATGTATTGGGACTGCTCACCAGTTAAGGCATTCTGGAAAGATGTGACCCAACAAATATCAAAACTCGTATCTTGGAATATACCTGTACACCCCTCGGTATTACTATTGAATGATGTTTTTGAGTTTGCAGTGAATCCACAGCTAAAGAGATTGGTTTTATCGGGTATCACAGTAGCTAAAAAGCTGATCGCATCACGCTGGTTTCAACCGGAAAAGATTTGCCGTAAAGTTTGGTTTCTTACATATCTCGGTGTAATTTACCATGAAATATCTACAGCAAGAATTCTGGGTCTCAATGAATCCAAAATGTCAATGTGGTTAGAAGTGGTGGAGAGAATAAAAGCTAGCTTATAATGGTAGTGTCTGGTTAGGTGCGAGGGATAGTGGAGGTACTTCTCAAGGTGGGGTCCGGGAGGGGGGGGTTCGAGCTGGAGCATATGTGTGTAGGTTTTTTAGATAACAGGTATTAGGGGTATATCTTATATAAGACAACTAACTAAAATGTGATCTCATTGGATGTGCCCTGACAATTAATGCTTGTATATCTTATCGTGTGTTGTCATGTTTGTTTATATGTTTGTTTAAAAAATAATAAAAAAATAAAATACAAAAAATATATATGTATATTTTTTATCATTCTTTCCAAAAGCAAAGAGGTCTAGAAGCGTGGCTAACGCTAATGGCGCGCATACCAGTGAGGCTAACTGCCTAAGACAACGGGCACAGAAAGAGGATTTCACCGGTCTAATGAACACACTAGACCAGGGGTCAGCAACCTTTACTATCAAAAGAGCCACTTTTCCCCCCTCCCACAAAATAAAATGCTCAGGGAGCCGCACAACCTATTTACCCTTAAAATGAAGATAACACAGTGTATAACGTTTTATATATCCCCAAGCATACCCCACATTTAGCATAAAATGCCTGACAATTGCATACCCAAAGTAATTTGCGATTTATTATACTTTATACTTATAGCACACAGTTTGTTGCATTAATGGAATTATAAAGCAACAAAAATTAAAATGTTGACTTTTTATTTCTGTTTTTACCTGTTATAACAAAGGGAAACCTCAAACTCTTATGAAGAGGAGAAAAAATACTGGCTGTGTAGACCTATTTTTAAATAAAACACAGAAGAGGCGACAAAACACTGGTGTCTGTAGACCGACTTTGAAATAAAACCCTGAACTATTCAGGTATATTTGAGTCCTTCCCTTATTTGTGGAAAATTTATAAAATAAAAAGTTGTCCACTTTGAAAAAAGACTACCATGTGTAGACCTACTTTGAAATCAAACACAGAAAAGGAGAAAAAACACTGGCATCTGTAGATCTACTTTGAAATAAAACCCTGAACTATGCAGCTCTATTTGAGTCCTTCCCTTATTTGTGGAAAATCTATAAAATAAAAAGTACATTTTTTGTTGTTCGCAAATTTCGCATCACATATCAGGCATACAGGTAAGCCTGCATCGTTAGTCGTGAAAGCAAATTAATCTGTCCACGATGAATTAAACCCTCTATTTTCTTCAGACTTTCCTTTTTTTGGATTTATCCATGGTTAGCTTACTGGGCGGTCGGAAACTCAAGATTAGCCACTTGCAGACGGCAGGGAGAGGCGCAGGGTGTGATGTAGTGTATATTTTAGTTGATGAAATATTTTTTCATTTCAGTGTCACAGTATGACATCGATCTCCAAAATAAGAGAACAAAAAATAAATTTAAATGTTTTGATTTTTAATTTATTTTTTGCCAGGGAGCCGCAGCTGATTGGCTAAAGAGCCGCATGCGGCTCCGGAGCCGCAGGTTGCCGACCCCTGCACTAGACAAATATCAAGATATATCCATCAGTGGACCAATTGCATGCTTTCGCAGGGAACAAGAAGCCTTTAGTCGACTCGCGAGAGGTTAAGCGTTGGGCCGTGACGTCAGAGGAGTCACTCCAAGCTGCACTTGGATGCACAGACTGGAGTGTATTCCGTGATAACACAGCCAATATTAACGAATACACCGAAACGGTGATTGACTATGTCTGTACTCTGGTAGAAGAAACAATCCCCTCCACCAAAATTAAAATCTACCCAAATCAAAAGCCCTGGGTAGACAAATCCGTCCGTGAGGCTCTGAAAGTGCGCACATCAGCATACAACACCGGGCTGGTGACAGGCAACATGGAAGAACACAAGATGGCAAGATACAACGTCAGGAGAGCAGTAATAGAGGCAAAACGGCGTTACAGGGATAAAGTTGAACTTCAGTTTGAACAGGCTGACTCTAGAGGCATGTGGCAGGGCCTCAGAACAATGACAGACTACAAAGGCACCCCCCTCAAACTGAACAGTGACATCTCCTTAGCAAATGATCTCAATTCCTTCTATGCGAGGTTTGAGGCTGTGAATAACAACACCAGCCTACAAACCACGGCAATGGGGGGGGGGGGGGTCTGCTGATGGAGACTCAGTGTTCAGGGTAACAGAGCATGAGGTGAGACGGATCTTTAAAAAAGTGAATATCAGGAAGGCAGCAGGACCGGACGGCATCCCCGGCCGCGTCCTAAAAGTCTGTGCCGACCAACTGGCCCCGGTATTCACTGACATCTTCAACCTGTCCTTGGAACAGGCTGTCATCCCCACCTGTCTGAAGAAGTCCACCATCATCCCTGTACCCAAAAAATCTACGCCCGCTTGCCTCAACGACTACCGCCCTGTAGCCCTCACCTCCATAGCCATGAAGTGCTTTGAGAAGCTAGTGAAGGGCTACATCTGTTCCTCCCTCCCCATCAACCTGGACCCTCTGCAATTTGCATATCGCCCCAACAGGTCCACGGAGGACGCCATAGCCCATGTGCTGCACACAGCAGCATCACACCTGGACAAGAGGCAGGGGAACTATGTGAGAATGCTGTTCATCGACTACAGCTCAGCATTCAATACCATAGTCCCCTCCAAACTCATAGCCAAGCTCAGGGACCTGGGCTTGAACTATGACCTCTGCCAGTGGGTCTTGGACTTCCTGACGGGCAGACCCCAGGTGGTAAGAGCCGGCAACTGCACCTCCTCATCCATCACGCTCAACATAGGGGCCCCCCAGGGCTGTGTTCTGAGCCCCCTCCTCTACTCCCTGTACACACATGACTGCGTAGCACAGCGGAACAACACCATCATCAAATTTGCTGATGACACAGTAGTGGTGGGCCTGATCTCTGCCAACGACGAAAGGGCCTACCTGGAAGAGGTAGAGAACCTGTCACAGTGGTGTCAGGAGAACTGCCTCTCCCTGAACGTCAGCAAAACAAAAGAGATGATTGTGGACTTCAGGAGGTCGGGGGTCAAGGACTACAGCCCCCTCAGCATCGACGGGGCACCGGTTGAGAGAGTGAACAGTTTCAAGTACCTCGGAGCCCACATATCCGAGGACTTGACATGGACCACACACATTGACAGTGTTGTGAAGAAGGCACGACAACGCCTCTACTTCCTCAGGCGCCTAAGGAAGTTCCAAGTCAGTCAGAAGATCCTTAGGAACTTCTACTCATGTACAATAGAGAGCATCCTGACCGGCAACATCACCTCCTGGTTTGGGAATAGCACTGCACAAGACCGTAGCAGACTACAAAGAGTGACACGTTCAGCCGAACGCACAATTGGAGGGGGGCTTCCCACCCTCCAGAACATTTACAACAAGCGGTGCAAGGGGAAGGCTAAGAGAATTATTAAGGACTCGAGCCACCCGAACAACTGCCTCTTTGAACTGCTGCGGTCAGGCAAGCGATACCGGAGTCTTAAGGCGAGCACAGAAAGACTCAGAAGAAGCTTCTATCCCCAGGCCATCAGGCTGCTAAACGAACAATAATCACTATGCAACAACCATCAAATGCACACAGCACACACACCCACACACTCACTTAAACAAACAACACACTGCAGCAGCACCCACTCTCCACACTTTAGATCACCTAAACACACTTTACACTTTATATTTATTGGTAAAGGATTTGCACTACAACTCGTACACCTTACTGTAAATTGCACCTAAATTGTACCTCATCCCATTTCTCCATTTCTGCCTTGCACTATATAGTATTGTATATTAGTACACTGCACAGTATTGTATATTGTATGGTAACTACGTCTATTCTGCATCGAACATTGTACATATGTCTAAACTGAACACTGTGACCTCATTTTTTTTACTTCTAATTTTACTATGTTATTTTATTTCATACTTATCTTGTCTTGCACAGTCTCTGGAGCGCAACAGTAAGAAGCATTTTGTATAAAAGTATTCTGTACTTCTGTATGACAACTATTAAAGAAACTTGAACTTGAGAAACTTGACTCCTTCAGACATTAAGCACCACCCACAGCCCAAATGTAATGATAAAAAAATATATATATATAGTTGGGTCAAGAACCAAAATTCCGTGACCATTCTCTGGCTAAGATGTTTTGATGATTGATTTGACTTCTATGGACCTTTTATAAAATATTTAGCCCCCGTGTCCCTCCCAAAAATCCCGGCATTTTTTGTCAGATGGCCAAATCCAAAATACCTGCCGACGCCATCTTGAAACATTTACTTTTGATCCAGAGCACCTAGAATCATGTATGAATACACTTTTGTGTGTAAGTCAACCATGACGATTCCAATTCTGACATCAGTTTGACTCTATGACATCAATTTGACCCAGAAATCCAAGATGGCCACCATCCAGTAGAGCAAACATTTTGATAGAGACAGTAGAGCGAAAATGTAACTTTTGAATGGGAAGGTAAGATTTGGTGTTTGGGCAGGGCTTCAGACTAACCTTTCCACTGATGGCACTGGTGCTACCAACTTTCCCAATAGCTAGCTAGCTAGCTAGCTAGCTAGCAACAACAACTAGTTAGCTAATATAGTCATTGTAGCCCTGTGTTTGGGGTTTGTTAACCCTTGTGTTGTGTTCGAAAGCTGTTTCTTTTAGGAGTTATTTTGATGATGTTCTGAGCTTGTGCTCAGCCTTCTGTTTCAAAAGGAATCCTGGACCACACCATCTCGCCATTCCTTGACATGAAGAACTCCTGTTGACCTCGCTCATCCAGGCTTCTTCTTCAACAGACTGCGAGAGTGTGTGTGTGTGCGTACGTGCGTGCATGTGTGATGCCCACTAGAAGTGGTATCACGTTAATATCTTTAGATTATGTGTCAAAACAGTGTGAACATATTGGTACAGGATTACCTCCATCAGAAACAAGGTAGAACAGTCATTTATATGTAATGGGAGACATTAACATAATTTGGTCAATAGGTGGCAGTATAGGACTGGTGTTTAGTGGCTTCGCCTTCCAGGGAACCGTACTTTGTGCTTAGGGACGCACGAGGCGATCTCAGCCTCACAACCGGGAGGACCCAGAGTCAGTAACATCGTGTCTGCACCTTCCTTTGTCAAATGACTAACTACAACCTGTTTCATAGGTGGGTAATATACTACAAAACACACATAAAGGTTAACAAGGATACATGCAATGTCGAGGGTTCAAATGAAGTAACTATTGTCGATGTTTGAGTCAAGTTTAAGAAGTTTAAGACAACAAGTAACGTGGTTGAGAAGCAGACCGTCTATTGATGGCGCCATGTTTCGTGGTACATTTAAATAGAGTGTTGGAATACAATTGTCCATTTAATCACTAACGTGTCGAAGTTAAGTATCTCCAAGGGGATTATAAAGGTTTATGTTTTGAAATACATACTGTTTTGGGTTGAATTGCTGTGTAGTAAATGTGTATATTGTGTACAAGACGGTTAGAGGGAAATTACTTTAGCTTACACTACCTGGGAGGTGGCTAAACACCGGAGCGGTACCACATGCTTCTGCTCTCTCTCTCTCTCTCTCTCTCTCTCTCTCTCTCTCTCTCTCTCTCTCTCTCTGGCCCGATACATATATAGATATATAAATGCACTTGCATTGCACATTTGAGTTTCAATAGAACTTGAACCGGAACACTGAGGTGTGGAGGTATTTCTGTATACTAGAGAATAGTGGATATGACTGATGATAAAGGTAACACTTATTGGTGATTTAAGGAATTGTTTGACAGACAATGAGAATGACAGTGTTGTTTAAAAGACATACAATGGTCTCTTCCAACATGTCTAGACAGAGGTTAACAGGAGAATGTTTCTCTTCTCACGTGCGTATACTTAAGACGCCAAATATGTATAAAGACATAAGTAATCACAATGTACAGTATATAATACTGGATAACTACATTTAAAAGGAAAATGCTATTGAAGTGAACCAGGGTATCCTAAAAGGGTAGAATGTGTGTTGCAATGATGAATATGCTTTTGAATTAATAACAAGAATGGGATTATAATTGAATGTATTAAAGTAATGTAACTAATTGAACTGAATGATGATACAATGATGATACAATGATGATACAATGATTGATTGATTATTCTGTGGAATAAATAAACGTTGTTGAAAGACAACCGGGAGGACCCAGAGTCAGTAACATCGTGTCTGCACCTTCCTTTGTCAAATGACTAACTACAACCTGTTTCATAGGTTAAACATATATCTGCTATCAGGTGCCATATCCTGGTACCTGTAACACATGTGTGTGTTTACGTTCAAGAATAATATGAGTGTCCATATTCTGTGAGAAAGGTTGAGTTCCCGTGGGGGGAGGGGTGCCAGAGGGATTGGGAGAACAGGTGCATGTTGCAAAAAGTAAGTGTTCCTGTGGAGAAAAGAGATGGGGGTGGGGTGTCTAAAGATCAAAGATGAATCTTGACTGACCCAAATTTGACACAGAGTTACCCACAACATTTAAATGCATGCTGGGTATTTCCAGGGTTCTATGTCAGAGTAAGGTTAGAGTTTGAAAGGAAGAGTTGCACAGTGTAGATGCATAACAGCTTTAAAATGGAAGAAATCACTCAACTGACAGGGACAAATAGACAGTGCATAACCCATCAGACTACATGTATCCTTCAGTGTGGCGGGCTTTGTGATGAAGCCACCGATTCCATTACCTCAATTGAGAGATGGGAAAATATAAAGAATAAGGCACTGTTATGGAGCGGTATTGACATGTTCGGAAACGTCCATGCAACTGTGGATTGGCTTATTTTCAATCAACCGCCGAACAAGTCAGTTGTGAATGACATCATGGAGAAGCTGTCTACCATCATCGCCACTAAGCACATGCCCTTCGCCTTCTTAGTGGGAGATTATCCTGTGTACGTCCTCATCACTCTGCTCAAGGCCGAGAACCCAAACAAGTACCATGACATTGTACCCTTTCTTGGTCCCTTCCATACACAGTGTGTGATGATGAGCGCTATCTACAAGCACTACAAGGGGAGTGAGCTAGGAGATGTACTCGTGGCAGGAGGAGTTATTGCAGAGGGCTCCATCGACCGTGCACTGAAAGGCAAGCATTACAAGAGGGGGCTGCGTTGCTTGAGGCTCGTCTATGAGGCACTCATGAGTCAGCTGGTAAAGGGGAGGCTCATGCCCAACCTGGCTGATGAGACAAGGGAGAACCTTGAGATTCTGAGAGATATGAGTCTCTCCCAAGAACCCCGTGCAGCTGCACATGCGGCACTGGAGGATGATAGTGACCTCGAGCCTCATTACCAATTTATTCACCCAGGTGGAGGCCAGTGACATGGCGGACTACTGGAGGGACTTCCTGTCTATGACAGATGCACTCATGCAGAATGTGCATGCAGTACATATCTACAACTGAGATGAGTATGTCAGCTCTCTGCGTGCCATGCTGCCATGGATGGTAGTGTACGACAACAATAGGTATGGAAGGTGGCTGCCTGACTTCTGGGCAATGCTGACAGCTCTCCCTGCTGATCAGGTCGCCTTCCTTCATACTCACTTCACTCAGTCCATCACAGGAAACCCCTACTCCAACATGGCCTGGGACATGTGGATCGAGTGTACAATGAACAAGGGCAGAAAAATGAAGTCTGGCTGGCTCTCCATCCTCCAGAATGAGAAGCAGCTGCTGGTGCACTCAAGAAATGTAAACAATTTGGCCAAGATCCGGGTGGCTCACAATGCCCTGGCCAAAAAAATAAAGCCAAGAGGAAGCACATAGAATGTGGTTCGAAAAGGATGAGAGAAGATGAGCAGCGCATGCATGCATGAGTTTGATTCCTTCCCATTTGATCCAGCCTCACCCACCCTCCGCACCCTACAGTCAGCCATGCCTGCCTCCGATGAACTCATCGCGGACTTCAACTCAGCCCATGCTGTGGAAGAGGAGAAGTTGACCAGCTTCTTGCGAGACCGGGTGTTCAGTAAGAAAACCTCCTTCCATGCACCTGTCCCTTGAGCAAACGCTTGACATTTGCCAAGCGGCCCTGCATGGAGAAGCCCGGGGAGGAACTGAAAGCAAGAGCTGCTGAGATGGAGTGGAGTGGTCTCAAGGCAGTGATCGACCTGGTTGAGGTCAGTCAACTTGTGAATCTCTCCGAGTTGCTGGAACATCATGTTGTTGAGGAATGTGTGGCCTTATTCAACTCCAACGGCACATATAGGAAGACACAGAAGAGCAAGCTCATTCAGAAGCTCTCTCTCCAATCTGTAGATCTGCAAGAACCCTACACCGCTCTTGTCGACATGGGCATGATCTGGAGGATGGCAACCCCATCAGCAGAAGATCGGCAGACACAAGATGGCACCCCATACAAGTGGTTGGACTATGTCCACAAGGTATCATCCATCATCCTTGCCCGCCATGGTGATGCTGACCGTATTTTCTGTGTAAATGACCCGTATGATGCAGCATACTCAACTAAAGATGATGAGCGAGATCTGCGGGTACAAGGTAAGGTACATGTCCCCAACACCTACATGAAGCTGGGCGACCCCTTCCCCTCTGCCAGAGAGTTCAAAACACTGCTGTGTAGCGTCAGCAACAAGGAGCGACTACAAAAAGTAATATGCAGCTATCTGACAGACCTTGTTGCACAGGGTGTAGATACAGAGATCGTCTACTCTGTTGGCTCCCACTGCACCAACTTGTCAACCCAGCAACCAATGCAGAACTACAGCTTTGACCAGTCTGAGGCTGACACCATCCTCTTCTCTGCTTACACAGTTCTACGTGAGTCAGGCTACAGTGGCCCTGTTGTCATTGATGCAGCCGACACAGATGCCTATGTCACGGCAGCGTCATCTCTCAACAGCTGCCCGGTATGCTCTGTATCAAGAGAAAGCAGGACACAGTCTTCTGCCATGGCCTGGTTACTGAGGAGATGGCAGATTGTATTGTCCAGCTACACTGTATTACAGGCTGTGATGCCAACTCAGGCTTCTATGGCAAGGGTAAGTCGTCGGTGTATGACAAGGTGGCAAAGAGCCCTATGGCACGACGGCTGCTCTCGCTGTGGGGAGATCGCCTTGACCTTGAGAAGGAGGTGCTAGAGGAGCTGTTCGAGTTCACACGACATGTTATTTATGGCGACAAGAAGAGTAGCACCATGGCTGAGGCCCGTGCCACAAAGTGGAAGAGAATGAAGAACAAATCATTTATCCATCTCCCTCCAGATGCAGATAGCCTACGCCAACACTGCCTCCGTGCCAACTACTTGGCATATCTAGTAGTGCGCCACCCCTCCCTGAAGCGACACCCTTCGCCACTCGAAAAATGGCTGGGAGCTGGTGGGTGGTCGCTGTCGCCCTGTCTGCCACACACAACCTGCTCTCCCAACACATCTACCTGCACCAGGGCCAGCTGAAGAAAGTGAGGAAGAGGAGAGTGAGGAGGATGATGAAGAGAAGGGAGATGATGATGTATGGAGGAGGAGGGGTGATTCATTGGAATCTGATTATTCAGAATCTAGTGAGGCAGAATGCTCTGATTCGGACTGATCATGACATGTTTAAAGTGGTTTCATTGTTAACCTGTTCAAGTTACAGCTTTAAGAGAGTGTATTTTGAAGTATAATTAGTTATCTTGTCATACTGTACATTCATAAATTATTTAGCTGAGATCCTTATGAAGGTAGTTTAAAGTACAGCAGTACCATGGTAAAATTGGTTTTGACATTAAAAGTTACATTTTCGCTCTACTAGATGGTGGCCATCTTGGATTTCTGGGTCAAATTGATGTCATAGAGTCAAACTGAAAAATTAATTGGAATCGTCATGGTTGACTTAGACAAAAAAGTGTATTCATACATGATTCTAGGTCCTCTGGATCAAAAGTAAATTTTTCAAGATGGCGTCAGCAGGTATTTTGGATTTGGCCATCTGACAAAAAATTTCTGGATTTTTGGGAGGGACACGCAGGCTAAATATTTTATAAAAGGTCCATAGAAGTCAAATCAATCATCAAAACATCTTAGCCAGAGAATGGTCACAGAATTTTGGTTCTTGACCCAACTATATATATATTTTTTGCATTCAGGGGGGTAGTTGACTACCAGTCTATCGGAAAATGTTTACCAATCAAAGTCGACTATACAAATCCTGAGTCGGGGACAGGCCTACTCCGCGGTCAGCCGGGGGCTTGACAACCAGTAAAAAAGCACAAAGAAGAAAAACAGGCCAGGATGGGGGGGCGTGGCTTGGCCCATCGTCAGGGTTACCTGATGTAGCCCTCCACGCTGCTGTGGCCCCGGAGCTGGTCCTCCATCAGGTACGTGTTGTGTGACGAGGAGACGAAGTAGTGGCACAGCGGGCGGCCCATGTCCTGGTAGACACCCCGGCACCGCGGGTTGAAGACCGAGCCCTCGGCCGAGGCCAGGTACATCAGGAAGCCGTCGAACGTCATCGCCTTCAGCAGCTTGGCTGAAGGAGAGGGGGGGGGGGGGGGAAGAAACGTCAGAACCCACCCTGGTACAACCATTTAGTGTATATTATGTAATGTAATGTCATGTTGGTATGTCATGTTATTATTATGTCGTTATTTTCAACCATGTGTTGAAATGGCAATAAAGTATCTATCTATTATGTAATGTAATGTTATTATGTCTTGTAATGTCATGTTATTGTGTCATGTATTATGTCATGTACCACCACACTACAGAAGGTTAACCTTTCACTACCACACTACAGACGGTTAACCTTTCACTACCACACTACAGAAGGTTAACCCTTTCACTACCACACTACAGAAGGTTAACCCTTTCACTACCACACTACAGACGGTTAACCTTTCACTACCACACTACAGACGGTTAACCTTTCACTACCACACTACAGAAGGTTAACCTTTCACTACCACACTACAGAAGGTTAACCCTTTCACTACCACACTACAGAAGGTTAACCTTTCACTACCACACTACAGACGGTTAACCTTTCACTACCACACTACAGAAGGTTAACCCTTTCACTACCACACTACAGACGGTTAACCTTTCACTACCACACTACAGAAGGTTAACCCTTTCACTACCACACTACAGATGGTTAACCTTTCACTACCACACTACAGAAGGTTAACCCTTTCACTACCACACTACAGACGGTTAACCTTTCACTACCACACTACAGACGGTTAACCTTTCACTACCACACTACAGAAGGTTAACCCTTTCACTACTACACTACAGACGGTTAACCTTTCACTACCACACTACAGAAGGTTAACCCTTTCACTACCACACTACAGACGGTTAACCTTTCACTACCACACTACAAAAGGTTAACCCTTTCACTACCACACTACAGAAGGTTAACCCTTTCACCACACTACAGACAGTTAACCCTTTCACCACCACACTACAGAAGGTTAACCCTTTCACCACACTACAGACAGTTAACCCTTTCACCACCACACTACAGAAGGTTAACCCTTTCACTACCACACTACAGACGGTTAACAACCCTAATCTCCTGGTTGTCAAGCGATGACCCGGCCGCACCACCACACCTGTGTCGGAGGGTTCGTACAGCTGGACGAGCTGTGCGGCGTGCTCCCGGGGGTCGTCCCCTTCCAACTGCTCCTCCCGCAGGAAGTCCTCCAGGTCGCCCAGGGTCAGCTTCTGGCCGTCAGCCGAGTAGTCCTGGAACACCCGCAGGACCTCCTCGCGCCGGGTCAGCATCCTGTAGAACAGCACGAACTCATCGTCCTCCAGCGAGCCTGACTGGGACCTGTCAGCCATCTGGTGAGAGGGGGGGGGAGAGAGAGAGATCAAGAGAGAGGGAGGAGGGAGGGAGAGAGAGGGGGGAGACAGGGAGAGAGAGAGAGAGGGGGGGGTGAGAGAGAGAGAGAGAGAGAGAGAGAGAGAGAGAGAGAGAGAGAGAGAGAGAGAGAGAGAGGGGGGAGACAGGGAGAGAGAGAGAGGGAGGGAGGGAGAGAGAGAAAGAGAGGGAGAGAGAGATAGAGATAGAGAAAGAGAGAGAGAGAGAGAGAGAGAGAGAGGGAGGGAGAGAGATAGGGGGGGAGGGAGAGAGAGGGGGGGAGTGTGAGAGAGAGAGAGGGGGGGGGGTGGAGAGAGAGAAAGAGAGAGCTCATGAGACAGGTGTATTGAAAGTCTAGCCCCTGCAGCTAACCAGGCTTCCACAGCTAGTCCAGCCCCGTCTGCTAGCTTAGCCCCTGCAGCTAACCCCATGGTTTCAACAGCTAGTCCAGCCCCGTCTGCTAGTTTAGCTCGGGCAGCTAGCGCAGCCTCTATGCTAATGTAGCGTTACAGCTGGCATAGGCCCTGTAGCTAGCAATGCCCAGATAGCTACCCTGTTCCCCACTGCTAGGACTGCCCCTTCAGCTAGCAAGGTCAGTTTTCCTGGAGCCGCCCTGATGGCTAATTCCTTGTTCCCCACTGCTAGGACTGCCCCTTCAGCTAGCAAGGTCAGTTTTCCTGGAGCCGCCCTGTCGGCTAATCCCTTGTTCCCCACTGCTAGGACTGCCCCTTCAGCTAGCAAGGTCAGTTTCCCCTGGAGCCTCTCTGATTTTTTTTAGCGTTCCCACCCCTGCGGGCCTGGCTGGTCGCCAGGTGGCTCCCGTGGAGGGGGGGTACTGTGAGGGCTGGTGGAACTCTGCACGCTTCCCAAACAATCAGTTTCACGCACCTGAGAGTGGTTGGCAATCAGCTCGTGCATAAGGATTGCAGACTGCCTTCCACTCTTTGCCAGGTCGTTCTGTACGCTACCATCTTCCGCCGTTTCCTGGAGTGGGACATCGTCTTCGCTCTCTATACTTCCACGGGAGGATCCCTATGTTCTCACTCCAGACGTCGTGCCTTCTACATTGCTACCATCTACTGCCGCGTCTCCGGCGTGAGACGTCGTGCCATCTACATCCTACCACCTACTGCCGCGTCCCCGGTGTGAGACGTTTGCGTCGTTTTCCTGCTGGGACGTTTTCATGCTCCTGTGGATACTCCCTGTGTAATCACTGCTTCCGTGCTGTCCAAGTTCCCTGTTGGCACCTTTGCCTGGTGAGTCTCTTGACTACCTGAACATTTCCGTGATGTCCTGGATGTTTTTCGTTCGCCCCTTAAAAAGGGACAGCGCTGCATTTTTGTTGTTCATGGACTGAAGTGTATTTCACCCTTAACTCATTCAGGGCCTACAGCGCCCTCTGCTGATGCCCTTCTGGGCCAACACTGTATCCAATGGAGAATAGGACTTATTTGCGAGTACTTAAAACATATAAAATATAATAGCAAGCAATAGATCTAAATAACACAGTGGTCGTCAATGAGTTGCTTCCAGTCAGCATGCACGAAACAGATAATTATTTCATACATACATTTCCATTTTATACCGTGATGAATATCAATATATTTCTAGAGCGTTCCGTCTCATCTCAATAAACCCCAGCAAATCGAGCTTAAATGTATTTCCTTAGAAATCGTGCCATTTGTCGCTTGATTTATGAATCGTTTTCAAATAAACGCTAGATTATCGCTATTATATGTGTACTTATGCACGAAGAGCAGCGGGTTCTGAAAAATCGGTTCTCCGTACTTTGGTCGGCGCAAACCTCACACACACACGCTCCGATGGAGGTGATAGGAACATCTGATTACCCCAAGACTCGTAACATAAAGGCCTTACCGCGCATCTGATGTCATGCAAAAAGATTAATCCAATTCCTGATCGCCATTCCAAATATTGATTGCGTTTATTTATCCAACGTTATATCCAAAAACACATAGATCCACACTGCTCCCAGTCCGCACAGTCAATGCAATAGTATCCAGCTGCATCACGAGAAGTAAAACCTGGACCGGACAATTCTTTTGCTGCACAGTCCCAGCCAATCCAATCCAATGATGTGCAATACCATCCGGGAGACGATAGGCGGCTGTATCTGCCATTTGCAAGCTCAGACCCATTCCCAATGATAACGTCAGACTGGATGGATGAAAAATGAATGGATATCGTTAATAAAAGAAATATGGATTAAAACCCGGGATTTCTCTGGTTTGGCGCCCAGAGCATGGCGAGTTAACCCAGACTATCTCGGGTTTGGCCTCCAGTGAGTTAAAGGGTCAGTGTTGCTTTTTTCCCTGTGAAATAAATAATGCCCTGTTTTTGGCTAACTCTCATACCTGTCTTGTGTTGTGCTATTGGGGTCGCTTTACAAACCATAACAACTACGTTTCTGTGGCCTAACGGTTGAGTGCCGTTAACGTAGATCTACGTTTTTGTCTCTGTATTTCGCGCTCCAAGCCCCATTTCATGTGTGCATGAGGAAGGATAATAACGATAATCTAGCATTGATTTCAGGAAGATTCGATAATCAGGCGAAAAATGACAACGTGATAACTGGATTCCACTAAAGGGCTATTTTCACGTCTTTTCCTGGGATTACTGAGAATCACCCAAACTATACTCATATTCAAAACGGTATAAAACGGAAATGTACGGATGAAAAAACAATCAGTTTTTTGCATGTTGACCAGAAGCAACTCACTGACAATCGACAGTGTTATTAGATCCATAGCTATAATATTTCACATAGTTTAAGCACTTGCAAACACGGCCTTCTCTCCATTGAACAAAGCGATGGCAGACAGCGGCCCACTTCCCGGAAGGGGCGTGGCACTTGTGTTAAAGGCTCTCTCACTGTAAAGAGCCAGTGGGTGTGGCTGGGACCAGTGGGGTCTTTAAAGGCTCTCTCACCGTAAAGAGCCGGTGGGCGTGGTGCTCGTTCATGTCCGTGTTCATCATCCTCAGCAGGTCCTGCACCTCCTTGAAGTTCATCCTGCCATCGTTGTTCTTGTCCGCCTTCTTGAACCAGTCTCCGATCCACCTGGGGGCGCCGCTTAAGGAGAGTACTGCTTTCAGTGGGAAGGAAAAGCATGGCGTCTCTATAGATCCTTGGGGGGCAGGGGGGAGAGAGAGAGAGACAGAGAGAGAGACAGAGAGAGAGACAGAGAGAGAGACAGAGAGAGAGAGAGAGAGACAGAGAGCCAGAGAGCCAGAGAGACTGAACTGAAGACTGGCGAGCTGACTTTTCATTGCAGAAAAACCACAGCTTTGAAGGTAGAATCTGCAATGCTGTCAAACAGCGACCTCTAGGCAAAAGAACGCAGCTAAGAATGCCCTCCCCCTCTCACTAGTTTAGAAGGGAATGCCCTCCCCCTCTCACTAGTTTAGAAGGGAATGCCCCTCCCCCTCTCACTAGTTTAGAAGGGAATGCCCCTCCCACTCCCACTAGTTTAGAAGGGAATGCCCCTCCCCCCTCCCACTAGTTTAGAAGGGAATGCCCCTCCCCCTCCCTCTCACTAGTTTAGAAGAGAATGCCCTCCCCCTCCCTCTCACTAGTTTAGAAGGGAATGCCCCTCCCCCTCCCACTAGTTTAGAAGGGAATGCCCCTCCCCTCCCACTAGTTTAGAAGGGAATGCCCCTCCCCCTCCCTCACTAGTTTAGAAGGGAATGCCCCTCCCCCTCCCTCACTAGTTTAGAAGGGAATGCCCCTCCCCCTCTCACTAGTTTAGAAGGGAATGCCCCTCCCCCCTCTCACTAGTTTAGAAGGGAATGCCCCTCCCCCTCACTAGTTTAGAAGGGAATGCCCCTCCCCCTCCCTCTCACTAGTTTAGAAGGGAATGCCCCTCCCCCTCCCTAGTTTAGAAGGGAATGCCCCTCCCCCTCCCTCACTAGTTTAGAAGGGAATGCCCCTCCCCCTCCCTCACTAGTTTAGAAGGGAATGCTCCTCCCCCTCTCACTAGTTTAGAAGGGAATGCCCCTCCCCCTCCCTCTCACTAGTTTAGAAGGGAATGCCCCTCCCCCTCTCACTAGTTTAGAAGGGAATGCCCCTCCCCCTCTCACTAGTTTAGAAGGGAATGCCCCTCCCCCCTCTCACTAGTTTATAAGGGAATGCCCCTCCCCCTCACTAGTTTAGAAGGGAATGCCCCTCCCCCCTCTCACTAGTTTAGAAGGGAATGCCCCTCCCCCTCCCTAGTTTAGAAGGGAATGCCCCTCCCCCTATCACTAGTTTAGAAGGGAATGCCCCTCCCCTCCCTCTCACTAGTTTAGAAGGGAATGCCCCTCCCCCTCCCTCACTAGTTTAGAAGGGAATGCCCCTCCCCCTCTCACTAGTTTAGAAGGGAATGCCCCTCCCCCTCCCTCACTAGTTTAGAAGGGAATGCCCCTCCCCCTCTCACTAGTTTAGAAGGGAATGCCCCTCCCCCTCCCCCTAGTTTAGAAGGGAATGCCCCTCCCCCTCTCACTAGTTTAGAAGGGAATGCCCCTCCCCCTCCCTCACTAGTTTAGAAGGGAATGCCCCTCCCCCTCCCCCTCTCACTAGTTTAGAAGGGAATGCCCCTCCCCCTCCCTCACTAGTTTAGAAGGGAATGCCCCTCCCCCTCTCACTAGTTTAGAAGGGAATGCCCCTCCCCCTCCCTCACTAGTTTAGAAGGGAATGCCCCTCCTCCCTCTCACTAGTTTAGAAGGGAATGCCCCTCCCTCTCACTAGTTTAAAAGGGAATGCCCCTCCCCCTCTCACTAGTTTAGAAGGGAATGCCCCTCTCCCTCTCACTAGTTTAGAAGGGAATGCCCCTCCCTCTCACTAGTTTAAAAGGGAATGCCCCTCCCCCTCCCTCTCACTAGTTTAGAAGGGAATGCCCCTCCCCCTCTCACTAGTATAGAAGGGAATGCCCCTCCCCCCTCTCACTAGTTTAGAAGGGAATGCCCCTCCCCCTCTCACTAGTTTAAAAGGGAATGCCCCTCCCCCTCCCTCTCACTAGTTTAGAAGGGAATGCCCCTCCCCCTCCCACTAGTTTAGAAGGGAATGCCCCTCCCCCTCCCTCTCACTAGTTTAGAAGGGAATGCCCCTCCCCCTCCCTCTCACTAGTTTAGAAGGGAATGCCCCTCCCCCTCCCTCTCACTAGTTTAGAAGGGAATGCCCCTCCCCCTCCCTCTCACTAGTTTAGAAGGGAATGCCCCTCCCCCTCCCTCTCACTAGTTTAGAAGGGAATGCCCCTCCCCCTCCCTCTCACTAGTTTAGAAGGGAATGCCCCTCCCTTCCTCTCACTAGTTTAGAAGGGAATGCCCCTCCCCCTCTCACTAGTTTAGAAGGGAATGCCCCTCCCCCTCTCACTAGTTTAGAAGGGAATTCCCCTCCCCCTCTCACTAGTTTAGAAGGGAATGCCCCTCCCCCTCTCACTAGTTTAGAAGGGAATGCCCCTCCCCCTCTCACTAGTTTAGAAGGGAATTCCCCTCCCCCTCCCTCTCACTAGTTTAGAAGGGAATGCCCCTCCCCCTCTCACTAGTTTAGAAGGGAATGCCCCTCCCCCTCCCTCTCACTAGTTTAGAAGGGAATGCCCCTCCCCCTCCCTCTCACTCGTTTAGAAGGGAATGCCCCTCCCCCTCTCACTAGTTTAGAAGGGAATGCCCCTCCCTTCCTCTCACTAGTTTAGAAGGGAATGCCACCCATTAAGAAGTCCCACTATTCCTCCACTCCGGGACAGTTCAGTCAATATCTGTGACCATGCGCCCACTCTCTCCTGAAGCGTGAAATCATTCAGAGGTTAACCCGTCGGTAGTGTGATAGTAAAGGGTTAACCTTCTGATAGTAAAGGGTTAACCTTCTGTAGTGTGGCAGTGAAAGGGTTAAGTGTTAAACTACCCTCCATCCACAAACGTTCTTGTACAGTATGTGCGGTGAGATTGTCTTCTCTGCTAGTTGATCTCGGATCGTCTTCTCTATCATGTCCCCAAACTCGCATGGCATCATCGCAGGGCAGCGGCGTACAACTCTGCTCCTCTATGCTCTTTCGCCCCATTGCCGAAACGTACGACTTACGTAAACGTACGTATCTTTCTGTCATCACGTTCGTTTTTGGGTACAAAGAAAGCTCTCAATGCTGCCACTGCAGTCGTGTATCTATCATCGTCCAGTTTTAATGTATAGAAAGGTCTTTGTCCTTCTGTGCCCAACAGTGGATCGGTAGTGTGCGCTTCTGTGTGTCCGGAATTTCCTTGTTCAGAAGAGCGAGAACGTCATTTTCTAATCCAGGCATTAAACGCAGAAAAGGTGTGGGTGCAGGAAGATTAACTGCCATCCTCGTCGTCAGTATGTTGTGTCATATTCAAAGATCCCATATTATACAGACCTCTCCAGTCCTCCAGATCTAGGCCTATACAATGTTTGTGTTGAGCTCTTACACCTAGAATACAATAACAATACTAGAATGTAATTTTAGTAGAGTAGTCCCAGATTTCATCTAGGTGACAAACCCGAGGGCTTCGGCGGAGAGTGGCCTCTGAGAATGTTCACACCTACTGACTGAACTGTCCTGGGGCACAGGAATATATGTGAATTCTTAAAATGTGCGACATTCCCCTTTTAATAGCGGAAGCAATAGTTACATTAATATTAGGGCTGTCAGTTTATCGCGTTAATTAGATTAATTAATTACACAGTAAATTATCGCGTTATGAAAACTAACAATTTTTTTTTTTTTTATATATATATATTTTTTTAAATCTCATTAATTCCATAAGAACGTAAAATAAACATTTACAGACTTTCTTTTTTAAATGGTCCATTTGCATGTTCTTGGTATCTGAATCTAGGGACATCTATGGATCTCAGGGAATGTATTCCCAGTGTCAGAAATACTGTGTCTGTTACTAGGCTTGAGTAAATTGTAATGAACCAAATGAGAATATCAATAAAATTTTTACTGTGAATAACACCATGCTAAAATTGACCAGACCTGAAAAATCTAAGCAAATGAATAAAGGGAAGATAATTAAACAGAAGGTTTTGTAGATACAGTACTGAATTCTGCCATCCAGACACATGCCATTTGAAATATGATTATAGAATATAGAATATCAGGGCTAAAATGGTTATGCGATTAAAATGCGATTAATTAGATTCATTAATTACAAATCCTGTAATTAATTAGATACATTTTTTTAATCGCCTGACGGCCCTAATTAATATACATGGTATAGATGTGTGATTGTGTGAAGGATACTGATCCAGCTTCTCCCTCTCGCCCATGTTCTCCACGTTCTCGATCAGCTTCCTCATGCCCTGGATCCACGACCGGGCCTCCTCCGCAGACTCGGCCACCAGGTCCAGGTTGCCGCGGCGACCACGGAAGACCAGTGTGAAGCAGCGGTCCGCCGGGAACTCGTCCGCGATGCTAAGCAGGACCTCGGACTGGTGGCCCTCACGCACCGCCTCCACGTCGCTCACAGAAACTGATCACAGAGACTGGGATTCACTGTACAGTAGCCTCAAGTCAAGCCTCAAGTCCCGCCAGCCTCGAGTCAAGCCTCAAGTCCCGCCAGCCTCGAGTCAAGCCTCAAGTCCCGCCAGCCTCGAGTCAAGCCTCAAGTCATTAATGTCAAGTTTAGAGTCAAATCTCAAGTCATTAATGTCAAGTTTCAAGTCAGGTTCCAAGTCTAATGTCAAGTTTCAGGTCAAGTCCCAGGTCATTAATGGCAAGTATCAAGTCAAGTTCCAAGTCATTAATGCCAAGTCAAGTTCCAAGTCATTAATGTCAAGTTTCAAGTCAAGTCTCAAGTCATTAATGGCAAGTTTCAAGTTAAGTTCCAAGTCATCAATGTTAAGTCTCAAGTCAGGTTCCAAGTCACTAATGTCAAGTCCCAGGTCATTAATGGCAAGTCAAGTTCCAAGTAATATATACGAAGTCAAGCCTCAAGTCATTAATGTCAAGTCAAGTTCCAAGTCATTAATGACAAGTCTCAAGTCAACTACAAGGTCATTAATTTCAACTCTCAAGTCCTAATGTCAAGTCTATTATATGACAGCTATAATTAATTTATCATAAAGGGGACATATTATGGAAAATGGCTCTTAGTCTTTGAAATGTTATTCAGGCGCATACTCCTTGCTGTTTGGCCAGGGTTTGAAGTTTTCAGATTTTAAATATGTTGTACATTTATTTACATTTAGTCATTTAGCTGACACTTTTATCCAAAGCGACTTACAAGTTCTGTACGACAAGTCATCAGGAAGGGCACAACTCTATCAGCTGAGTAACAATGTTCATCAAAGTGTTGAGTGCTACAGTGTGTTTATTAGGACAAGTGCATGACAATAAGGTTAGTTAGGGTTATATATATACCGTATATATATATATATTTTTTTTTCTTTCCCCCCCCCGTTGTGATGTAATAAATTAGCTTTAATCAATCAATTAGCTGTGCTTAGCCAGGAACACAGCCTACCTCGTGTACTGCACAGTTTGTAAAATGTCTTACTCTTGGCTGTGGGGCAGCCAGGCAGGGAAGGAAATCATGAATGTAAAGTGTGGCGTGTTGCTACAGCCACCAAGAACACTGTTTCAATACAAGGGAAGAAAGAGGTGCTGGAAAATAAATCATTCAAATTATATTTAGAGTGAGTTCCTTTGCAAAGAAATGTGTAAAACAAAAATGCATATGTGTTCTGAGTTTGTCACACCACAGAAAAGTGTTATTAACCACCGAGCCAAATGTGAATGGTTAAAAAACTTTAATAGCTATTATGAAACCCAGCTGAAAAACAGATCATCTGGGTCAGGTCATCTGCTCAGACCATTTCTCAGGATTGTGGGGGGGGGGGGGGGGGGGGTCAGATCACACTTGATTGACAGCACCCCTCTCAGCTCAAGTGACATTTTATTTTCCATTCAATCACTAAAACGCTTTACGTTATGTCTAGTTTAGTTGTTTTCTATGTATCATGTTGCGTTTGCCTTGTCTCACTGTCTTGGTCTAGTTCTTTGTATTACATTTCTCTTGCCCTGGTTCAGTGTATTTTGTTCCTCGTCTAGTTCCTTACTTGTAGTCCTTTGATTTCCTGTAGTTCTTTGTTAGTCAGTTTCCCTCCCAGGCGTCTCCCGTTTGTAATCCTTACCATGTGTATATGTAGTTTGCTCCCTCTGTTCAGTCCTTGTTGTGTCAATGTAAATGTATTCCTAGTCCTAAATTGTAGATGTTGGAGATTTAAAATGTTTTTCCCGGGTTGAGAACCATTAGTGAGTCTATAAGGGTTTGAGGGGGCCGACTAGGGAATTTGGGGTTCTGGTTCTGTGTGAAGTGCCTAATTTGGAAGAAACGAAACAGGCTGGTGGGATTTGGGAAGGTCGAATTTATTTACAAGGTCTGGAAAAGACATGAAAGTCCCTTGGTCATAGAGATCATTAAAAGTGGTTATCCCTTTGTCAAACCAGACTTGAAAGGAAGAATCAGTGCAAGAGGGCAGGAATAAATGATTGTTAAAAGTGGGGGAGAGGTCAGAGGCCCTATGGAGGCCGAGGCTTTTCCTGATTTGAATCAACATTTTTGTGGAGTCGACCACCATTGGGTTTGCAGAAAGTCCAGTAACCGAGATAGGGAGTTGGGAGCACAGCAGAGAGCGAAGAGAGTATCTAGAGGAAGAGAGTTCCATGTCGACCCACACCGGGCATAAGTTGTGTCGTGCCCCTCATCCAATATAAAAGTTTGTGGATGTTACACGACCAGTAGTAGTGCTGGAAATTAGGCAGTGCCAGTCCCCCTAGCACTTTGGGGAGTTGTAGTATTGATCTCCTCATCCGTGGGATCTTATTGCCCCAGAGGAAGGAGCTTATTAATCGACCGAGTGTCTTAAAGAACAACTTCTTAATGAGGACTGGGATATGGGTGAAGAGATATAAAAACTTTGGTAGCACTACCATTTTGATTAAATTGACTCTGCCCACTAGTGACAGTGGAAGACATGTCCACCTGTTGAAGTCAAGTTTGCACTTTTCAAGAAGAGGTGAGAAGTTTTTCAAGAATGGCATCCAATGTAATAAGAAAAAGTCAACCAACGAACTCGATTCTTGTACCGGATCTCCTCTCTGGTAAACAAGAATACCCTGAAGACTCTGGCAGGAGCACTCATTCAAGGGTACAATGACTATGCTTGCACCTCATGGTACCAAAGCACCTCAAAGGCACTAAAAACCAAATTACAAACATCTCAAAACAAACTAGTCAGACTACTGCTTGACCTGACTCCTAGAACCCACCTCACCCCTGCCCACTTTGACAACCTAGGATGGCTTAGAGTAGACGACAGAGTACAGCAACTTGCAATGGGCCTGGTCTACAAGATACACTACACGACCAAGGTACCCATGTACATGTCAAAATACTTCCCAAAGGTCAGTGAATACCACGATCACAACACCAGAGGGAGCTCCACAAATCATGTTAAACCCAGATTCGGCTCAAACAAGGGACTAAACACGTTTAGCAATTATGTCACATCAATGTGGAACGCCCTACCCAAAGCTGTAAAGGAATGTGAATCGCTACCCACTTTCAAAAACACTCTCAAAAACACCTACGGGAGACTGCAATTCGAAACTGGCCCCTACAAATGTCCTAACCCAGTTGTACAGTAAATTACCAAGTATGGCTTTGTCAGTATTCCAATGTACAGTGTACAGTGTGTGTCATCCCTACCCAACCCCCCCCCCCCCCCCCCCCACCTCCAATGTACACCCCCCCCCCCCCACCCCACCTACCCAACCTCCTCCAATGTACAGTTTCTACGTCAAATGTATATACACTCTTTTTCTGGACACTTTTTGTATCACAAACAGTACTGTATTTGCAAATCTGGTATGTCATAAATGTATAGATGTAGCAGTACTGTCTATCTGTATGTCGTGTGTGTCATATGATGAATTGAAAATGGGGGACCCTGATGTAAACAAGACGAAAGTCTTTCTCTGGTCTGCATCCCCTTAACAATTGTATGTATTGAGCTGTACTGTACTGTACCCATTCTGCAATCTGTTAATAAACTTTTCAATCAATCAATCAATCAATCAAACATTGTTTGGATTGAGTTGGTGATGTTAACCCGGGGTATTTTTTTGGCTGAGGTGTTGATTGGAAAGAGTTCGCTTTTATGAAGGTTTAACTTATAGCCAGAGTAGGACCCGAACTTGTCCAGTGTATTAAGAATTATAGGGAGAGAATTAGGGGAATTGAGAATATTAAGAAGCCTTCTAGTGTTATGAGTATTTTGTATTTTTACATGTGGAGTGACTGACTTCCTGGGTTCTTACATGTGGAGTGACTGACTTCCTGGGTTCTTACATGTGGAGTGACAGACTTCCTGTGTTCTTAGATGTGGAGTGACTGACTTCCTGGGTTCTTACATGTGGAGTGACAGACTTCCTGGGTGCGTGTATACCAAACCAAGCCGCATTTCTCGGAGACGCTCTCCGATTGGCGCTGACTGACGCTCTCTGATTGGCCACTGACGCGTTTGCCCAATCCGTGACGAGCTGTGTCTTTGCCCATTTCCACGCCAAACAGCCTGCAAACTACCTGGCGTTCTATCGCCATGCTCTAAGACAAACTCTAACCTTAACCAACTTCGAAAGAGTGCCTAAGCTTAACCGTCGAAAGAACTTGCCGTCACGCTCTAAGACAAACTCTAACCTTAACCAACTTCGAACAGTGCCTAAGCTTAACCAGTGTAGAAACAGGCGTCGGCCAATCAGAGAGCGTCTCCGAGAAATGCGGCTTGGTTTGGTATTCACGCTTCCTGGGTTCTTACATGTGGAGTGACAGACTTCCTGTGTTCTTACATGTGGAGTGACTGACTTCCTGGGTTCTTACATGTGGAGTGACTGACTTCCTGGGTTCTTACATGTGAAGTGACAGACTTCCTGTGTTCTTACATGTGGAGTGACAGATTTCCTGTGTTCTTACATGTGGAGTGACTGACTTCCTGGGTTCTTACATGTGAAGTGACTGACTTCCTGGGTTCTTACATGTGGAGTGACTGACTTCCTGGGTTTTTACATGTAGAGTGACAGACTTCCTGGGTTCTTACATGTGAAGTGACTGACTTCCTGGGTTCTTACAGAGAGAATGTTCTGTTGGGATCTGATCCCAGACCAGCAGGTTCTTACATGTGGAGTGGGCGTTACCAGCCTTCTTGGACTTGTACCAGATGGTCATACAGTCCTCCTGCAGCTTAAAGTAGCGCTGCTTCTTCCAGGTACGAGACTTGATCTTCCTCATCTGGGTCCCGACCAGCATAGACTGGAGGTTATCATCGCCCTGGATACCTGGAGAGAGAGACAGACAGAGAGAGAGACACAAACAGAGGGAGAGAGGGAGAAAGAGAGGGAGACACACCCAGAGAGAGAGAGAGAGAGAGAGAGAGAGAGAGAGAGAGAGAGAGAGAGAGAGAGAGAGAGAGACAGAGAGATTACAAATTATATATTGATAGATGTGTTGATGTATAGATGATGTAAAGTGAGATAGAGACAGACAGACAGAAATACAGACAGAGAGATACATATTACAAATTATACATAGATGTATTGATATATAGAGTAAGAAAGATAGATAGCAGGAAAAAATCTAAAATAAGAGGGAATAGACACACAGAGTGAGTGAGTGAGCGGATGCACGTGAACACAAACGCACACAGTAATCCAGCCATTAACAGACAAGAGATTTTCTTGAGCGGAAGGAGAATTTGCACACCCCGTGCAGATGCGCGTGCACACACAGACACAGATACACACTAACAGTAACACACAAACACACACATAAACACACAGTAAGCCAGCCATTAACGGACAAGAGATTGTCTTGAATGGATAAATTAATGCAAATTTGGACACACTGTCCTGAGCTTTGATTGATTAAAGTAAGTCCCAATCCCATTTCAGCAGGCGAAAATAAACTTACGCAAGCCACTCCCCATGGACGCCATTGTTCAGTCACACTTCTGTCATCTGCAAAGAAAATAGAACAGGCAATGTCAATATATAGTTACTGCCAGTGGAAAGTAACTGAGTGCTCTGACTTACGGACCAGCTAGCCTAGTTGCCCAAAAACACCTCTCCCGGAGTTTTAAGCTAGGCTAGTGGTCCGTATCTGCTTTCATTCATTTGTGCTAAGCTAGGCTAGCTTGCAGCCGGATAGCTTTCTACTGAACGCACATAGAGGTATCTATCTTCTTATCTGACTCTGGAGAAGACAGTAAGCGCATTTCCCATAAGGTCGGTGTGTTCCTTTAAAGGTAGAATCTGTAATGTTGTCAGGGACCTTGAAGTGATTTATTAAGTACAGTTCGTTTTTTGTAGTTTGTCTTTACTGAGACACACTGTAAACAAATGTTTACATATGTTTGTTTGAAGATGTTTCAACTTATATTTTCAAGATCATTCAATATCAAGTTCACTTCTGTTTAGTTGATCCAACAAAAGTAAAGAAGCCAATGTAAAAAGGTCTTGTGTTATGTTGCGTGGAGGTCAAGTGTGTGTTTGTGTGTGTGTGTGTGTGTGTGTGTGTGTGTGTGTGTGTGTGTGTGTGTGTGTGTGTGTGTGTCAGTGGGAGTGCACTGACGAGGGTTGGGAGGGGGAAGGCAAAACCACGACCACGAGGACAGAGCTAGCTTCGGCTAATAGAACAGATAGCTACAGGCTAACGGAACAGATAGCTAACAGGCTAACAGGCCACAACCACCGAGCGGGTATCGAGAAATTAATCTATTAATCTAGGTTCATTAGACCATCAAAGACTTTCCATTTTGTATGTTTATGAAAAGAAACATCCGCTGATAAAGAGACCACGTTTCCAGTTGATTCTTTTGCCCGGATGCATTACGGGAACAGTGTTCAGCCAGTAAGATAACCATCAACAAACAACAAACACAACGCAGAGACTTCACGGAACGGCAGATGACGGGTTGATAAGGGCTGAGAACACTGATATCTATCAATCTCCATGTGTAAAAACTTAGTGGGCGCCACCATGCCAGTCTAGACTAGAGTAAACACTGCATCCGCATGTGACACAGGAGACAGGACTGCGCTGCAGCTACAGTAGCTACCAATCTACATAAAAATAACGCAGTAACAAACCATTTAGTAATGGTAATTGAGTTACTGAATTTGAAAAGTAATGCGTTACTGTAACACTGGTGATAATATAGTGTTGCTATGGATGATCGATGGGTGGAGATTAAAACAGGCGAATAGTTGGTATGTATGTACATATACATGTAATAAAACACATATATGTACATGATTTAATTTCTTTTTAATAATTTTCTTTTTTTAATCTAATAAAAAAATCCCAGATATCTTCTCTCCAGACATCCTGAAGCTCTTCCAGACGAGAGGCCTTGATACAATCGTATGATGACTGGGGTGGAAGTTACGTGTGTGTGTGGTGTGTGGTGTGTGTGTGTGTGTGTGTGTGTGTGTGTGTGTGTGTGTGTGTGTGTGTGAGATTGTAATGATAAACCCTGGCCACCTTTCAACCTGCCTACCAGAATGACAGCTCAAAGGAGTCCCAGCAACTGCCTCCTCAGGTGTTGGCCTGAGTAAATCAGGTATCCATTTGGTTTATTTTTATGCAATTTAACGATATTGGACAAGTGATTTTGAGATAACTTGCTTATTACAAGATGTAAACTACTAAACGAGTCGGTCGCAGTCAACCAGCACCTGCTAACAGGTCTGACCCTTTAGCTCATCTGGTTAGTGTGGATCCTATAGTCCTAGGTAGGGATGCACCGAGCCTACTTTTTCAGTCCCGATACAGATACCTGGGCTTTGGGTATCGGCCGATAACGAGTACCGATCCGATACCCATTGTTCAATTAATAAACTGTATGCCTCACTGTGTGGAAGAGACTGGGATCATTCTTTTGTGCAAGGCAACATCAGGCTTGACTTAAAACATTACTTTCCTAACTTAGTGAAACAAAATGTAACAAATTAACAAATAGATATAAATGTACTGAATTGTTATTTATTATTATATTTTACATATATTATATATAAAAGAAAATTCTATACCCGATCCAGCTATTTTAGTCATATCGGGGCCGATATCCAATATCAATATCGGATCGGTGCATCCTTAGTCCTAGGTTCAAATCCACTCGGTTACATTGGCGACAGTGGTGGGATCTCACTGCCCTGTGAATCTGTATCCAGGTTCATGTAGCAATGGGGGGTGGGATCTCAGTGCCTCAACCCCTGGGAAAGTGCGTGCATGGTGAGGATGCACTTCTTTGGGAGAGGACGACTGTAAACTACTAAACGAGTCGGTTGCAGTCAACCAGCACCTGCTAATGTGGCTGACCCTTTAGCCCAGCTGGTTAGTGGATCCTATGGTCCCAGGATCAAATCCACTCGGTTACACAAGATGTATTAAAAAATACACCATGCAGACAGAAGCCCTAAGAAGCCTTCTACCTTTTTAAATGATCGAGCTCCAAGCAAATTCCTCGACTCTCAGCTCTATATTTTCAAGTATGTATATATCTTCTTACATGAGAGTTGAGTTAACTACATAGGAGACATTATATTTAAGGAAACATGGCAACATTATGTGCAATGTGCTTACCATCTTCTCCAGAATCAGATGAGAAGATAGATGCCAATTTCCTCTCTGTGTGTTCAGTAGAAAGCTATCTGGCTGCAAGCTAGCCTAGCTTAGCACAAATTAATGTAAGTGGATGCGGCCCACTAGCCTACAGTAGTTTAAAACTACAGGAGAGGTATTTTTGGCCAACAGATAGGCTAGCTGGTCCGTATCTGCTTCCATTAATTTGTGCTAAGCTATGCTAGCTTGCAGCTGGATAGCTTTCTACTGAACACGAGAGGGAATTGGTATCCATCTTCTTGTCTGACTCTGGAGAAGACGATAAAGCACATCTCCCCAAATGTTGGCGAGAGGTCTTGGTCTTTGGTCGAGAAGAAAAGTAAAACAAATTCAGTCGTCGTCATATGATGTTCTCAAATCAATGAGATCATGTTTGATAATTGTGATTTCAATATCAATCAAAATAATCACGAGTATGACTTTTGCCATAATCGAGCAGCCCTAATACACACACATTAACATTATCAAGGAAAATAAGACTCAGGAATAAAGTCATAACGCCTTAATTCCACTGCGGTCCTCTGTGTTCATAGAAGTCCACAACCATGCATCAGCAAACTGTTTTTTCCAACCCTATTGTCTCTGTTGGGTCGTCACACAGCTGCTGTGTCTACAGTGTAGAGCGGGTCTTGCTCTGTGTTGCCCTGTCCTGCTGTGTCCTGTTGTAGTGTGTTGTAGTGTGTTGTAGTGTGTTGTAGTGTGTTGTGTTGTAGTGTGTTGTGTTGTGTGGTGTGTTGTAGTGTGGTGTGTTGTAGTGTGTTGTGTTGTAGTGTGTTGTGTTGTAGTGTGTTGTGTTGTGGTGTGTTGTGTTGTGTTGTAGTGTGTTGTGTTGTAGTAGTGTGTTGTGTTGTAGTGTGTTGTGTTATGTTGTGTTGTAGTGTGTTGGGTTGGGTTGTGTTGGGTTGTAGTGTGTTGTGTTGTAGTGTGTTGTGTTGTAGTGTGTTGTGTTGTAGTGTGTTGTGTTGTAGTAGTGTGTTGTGTTGTAGTGTGTTGTGTTATGTTGTGTTGTAGTGTGTTGGGTTGTGTTGGGTTGTAGTGTGTTGTGTTTTTGTGTGTTGTGTTGTAGTGTGTTGTGTTGTAGTGTGTTGTGTTGTAGTGTGTTGTAGTGTGTTGTGTTGTGTTGTAGTGTGTTGTGTTGTGTTGTAGTGTAGTGTGTTGTAATGTGTTGTAATGTGTTGTG
Source organism: Notolepis coatsorum (assembly GCF_963971535.1). Classification (NCBI taxonomy): domain Eukaryota; kingdom Metazoa; phylum Chordata; class Actinopteri; order Aulopiformes; family Paralepididae; genus Notolepis; species Notolepis coatsorum. Next base: position 54,076,936 of record NC_140165.1, on the reverse strand, counting down.
TTGTCTGTGTCTTTGTTCTCTTGTCCCTCCTCTCTGTCATGGTTGCTGTGGCTCCACTATTGGAGGCACTAAGCCAACTAAACCCCTAAATCTCTGTGCCGTGGTTTAAAATTCCTTTCACTTGCGATGACATAAGCCTGGCTGGCCCTGGGTTAGGGTTAGGGCCCTGGGTTAGGGCCCTGGGTTAGGGTTAGAGTTAGGGCCCTGGGTTAGAGTTAGGGCCCTGGGTTACGGTTAGAGTTAGGGCCCTGGGTTACGGTTAGAGTTACGGCCCTGGGTTACGGTTAGAGTTAGGGCCCTGGGTTACGGTTAGAGTTATGGCCCTGGGTTACGGTTAGAGTTAGGGCCCTGGGTTACGGTTAGAGTTATGGCCCTGGGTTACGGTTAGGGTTAGGGCCCTGGGTTACGGTTAGGGTTAGGGCCCTGGGTTAGGGTTACGGCTGGGAGTGGGTGAGAGGAGAGCCCCAGACGAGGAACCAGATGACTGTTTTAGAGGAACAACATTTTCAAGTTGTTGTGTTCATTCGTAGTTAAAGGCGGTCCTCGCTCCACAATGGTGGAACGAACTTACCACCACAGTCAGGACAGCTGAAACCACCACAGTCAGGACAGCTGAAACCAGCACAGTCAGGACAGCTGAAACCAGCACAGTCAGGAACCAGCACAGTCAGGACAGCTGAAACCAGCACAGTCAGGACAGCTGAAACCACCACAGTCAGGACAGCTGAAACCAACACAGTCAGGACAGCTGAAACCAGCACAGTCAGGACAGCTGAAACCAGCACAGTCAGGACAGCTGAAACCAGCACAGTCAGGACAGCTGAAACCAGCACAGTCAGGACAGCTGAAACCACCACAGTCAGGACAGCTGAAACCAACACAGTCAGGACAGCTGAAACCAGCACAGTCAGGACAGCTGAAACCAGAACAGTCAGGACAGCTGAAACCAGCACAGTCAGGACAGCTGAAACCAGCACAGTCAGGAAGCTATCTAAAATGAAGAAAATCTTGAAAAAATTTAAATACTAACAATTGTCTTTTACTATCATGCACGTTGCTACTAAAGAATCTACCCTGCCTATAGTATTACCTACTATGATGCACTCAAGACTGTAGCACCCAAGTTCAACACTGTTTGATGAACAGGTACCTTTTCAGGAAGCTTTCTAGTTTCAAACTGTGTTTCCGGGGATCCAATTTTCCTTTGAAGACAATTTGTTTATTCCGTTTGGGAAAATGTACATTGTAGATTTTTCACTTCTCTGATTTTCACAAAACTAAATTAAATGATATATAATATAAATATATATAATATCAATTATATTTAGGCTAACTAATAGTTCGTAGAGGTAAACCGGTAGGAAACAGGATCTTGAGTCAAACAGATAGACTTGAGTAACAAATGGTTAATTAACTGTTTGTCAGGGTTCCCACAGACATTGCAAAATGAATTTCAAGGACTTTCAAGTACTTTTCCAAGCACTAATTTTCATTTTAAAATGGCATTTAAAAGGATACAATTCACTTTTAAATACTGTTTTAAAAAAAAGAAATGATCCGATTATGGCTTAACACTTTGAGTGCCACGGACGCGTTTTGTCGTTAGTTCATGCCGACTGTTGAATGCCACCAACGCTATATAGCGTTTGTTTGTCGTATTTCTTTTATTAGCGATTTCAAATCAAATCAAATTTATTTGTAAGGCCCGACAACACACGTTAATGTCCCCATGGGCCGGACACGTCTTCTTTAAACAAGTCAAGAAGAAACATAACAATAAGTCAAGAATAAAACAAGAACACCATAAGGTCCAACAAATTTAAAATAAATGCAAATAAATGAATGAATGAATTTGAATTCATATTTCATCAATCGAGCCTCATGCTAGTGCTGCAGACTCTTTCTGAGCTCCATTGGGAAAATACCGCCCCCTATCGTCTCTCCGGATGGTACTGCACCCCATTGGATTAGACTGATGGGGGGGGGGGGGGGTCCAGCCTCCTGATTTAACTTTTCCGTCAAGCCAACTGAAGGATCGAAGTGATCGCCGAGCCGCAGAACAGCGTGGACTACATATTTACAGTACCCGGCGCTGAATCAATAAACACGATCGATATTTGGAATGGCGATCAGGAATTGGAATAATATTTTTGGAGAACATCTGATCTGAGGTAATCGGATCTATTTTCACAGAGATATCAGCGTGTGCCCTATGTGTGTGCGTGTGTGCGATCAGGAAATAAGAGAATATATTTTTCAGCTCGCTTCTCTAGCGTGCATAAGTGTCATATACTATCGATAATCTAGCGTTTATTTGAAAACGATTCATAAATAGGCCGAAAAATGACAACGTTTTTTGTGTATGCCAGAATATTCCAGTAAATGCCGTTTATCACGGAATCTATATATTTTCCTGAAACTTTCAAGAAAACGAGGGCTTTTCAAAATGCTATAAAATGAAAATTAACCGATTAAAAAACAATCCGTTTCGACAATGTTGACTGCAAACAAGTCATTGATAAGCGACGGCAATATTAGACACAATGTGTGCAATTTCCGACAATTAGTTATACTTTACACAAAAAATAAAATGTCTTGATTCAGAACAGTTTTATCATGGATGAACAACACTTTCAATGTGAATGGTTGATTGGAATTTCAAGGACCTTTTAAGCACCTAAGAATTGGCTGTTTTCAAGGAATTCAAAAAATCAAGCACTTTAAGCACTTCAAGGACCTTGTGCGAACCCTGTTTACAAGAGTGTCCTGGCCAAGATAGGCAGCAGCACAGTTACAATTTCAGGTTTACAGACAAAAACAATATATATAAAAAATACATAATAGCAATTAAAACAAGAAAACAAGGACAATTCACAGAACCATTCATAGTCGTTCAAAACATCTGCAGCCAGATGTGCTGGATTCCATATCCACAGCTTCACGTTCCATTTCCTCCCAGCTTAAAATGGAACGTCAACGTCAGCCACATAGTGAAGAAAGCTCACCACCGACTGTTTCTTTTGCGACAGCTCAGGAAGTTTGGGGTTTCTAAATCAGGGATGCCTGACTTTTATAGAGCCGTGATTAGGGAGTGTTCTCTCTGTCAGACTGGTAGCTGCTCATGTGACGGCTCTAGGAAGGGGCTCAACAGGGTAGTGAAGGATCCAGATCTACCGAGCATCAGTGATATATACAATTCCCGCTTGTTAATGAAAATAATCAGAGACTCCTCTCGTCCATGTAATGCACCCCCCCCCCCCTCCCTTCTAGAAGAAGGTTTAAGGGTATTACTGTATGCAAAACCACTCACTTCATTAACAGCTCGTATACGAAGGCAGGACCCCGAACTCCTCACCATCTGTTCAGGCTATGATGCCCAGATCAACCATGTCCCCCGGGGGACCTCTGGAACATGCCGGAACATACCCCAGACACTCTTAACCCTTTCACTACCACACTACCAAATGGTTAACCTTTTCACTGCGACAATACAGAAGGTTAACCCTTCCACTGCCACACGACAGCAGGTTAACCCTTTCACTACCACACATGAAAGCAGTGGCGGCCGCCCATAGGGGGCGCTAGGGCGCCGCCCCCCCTGGTAAAGAGAGCAGGAGAAGAAGAAAATGTTTTATTTTAATTTTAATTTTAGACCCCTAAAAATAAAATAAACATGTTTAAAATGAATAATATTTACTAATTTTAAGTATGTTTGTGTTTCAAATGCACAATAACGTTAATATATCAAATATAAATCATTGTTTTGTGATTCACATGATGTCACTGTCTGATATGATATAGAGACAGTACCTCTAAAGCTGGGCGAGACGTAGCGCGCACACAGTGGGCGTGCACTGGTATCATCGCTGTATCATCGCAGCCAATTAAATAGGTCAAGCAAATACATTTAGCCTATGAGTGCGTTCAAATATGATGTAATATGATGGAATCGGAGCGGGTTTTCTAGCGCTCCAAGCAAGCAGGGTCCTTCCTGCTGTGTTGTCACTCCCCCAGTCCAGAGAGTTTGCTAGATTACTAGTAGCTACCATGGAGCATGAAGGCAGGACATTACAACCTCGAATGCAGGTAAATCCCTCAAAACAATACCTTTTGAGAGATGAACACTGGAGTGAAAGAGTTTCGACCTCTGATATCTCCTCAGTTCAGAAACAATCAACAGACAGAAGAAGGATATACTCTGTCGTTTTCTAGCTGATGGTACTTGTGGTGGCTAACAAGAATATATGGCTAGCTGGATGCAGCTACCAGCTACGCATCAGGTATGGAGTATGGACTGTTATTGGAGTTTCTTTTTGAGTGGATTTAAAAAAAAAAGTGGATTATGGCTTGTTGTGGACAGCTGAATATCTCGCCCCATTCAACTCTTGTGATGGTAAGTCTATGTAAGTCAGTGCTGAGATGGCGCTGCTCCGACCGGCTGCCTTTCTGTTCGCTCCGTCGAGACTGTGTTTACTTTTGTTAATATTTATAGTTTTTAGAGTTTTGTTCGTACCAACTGTTGGTGCATTTAATGTATATGACCGTCAGTCACTCATAGACATTGGATTACGGGAAACTTACCAACTGGATTACTCACTGGATCAGCTTTCCGAACCGCATCAATGGCCTGAAGAAATTCTCCGGAGATTAGGACCAGATCCTTTGTTCCCAGAGCCCAGGAAAAGACGACGAGGAAAGAGGGCTGGGATCCGAAACAGGCTGAGATCCAGACGCCACCGTACACCACTGCCCAGTATATTGCTAGCCAATGTACAATCAATTGACAATAAACTGGATGACATCCGAGCAAGGATTCAATATCAAAGAGACGTTAGGGACTGCAATGTCCTCTGCTTCACCGAAACATGGCTCACACCGGAGGTTCCAGATCACGCAATTCAACCAGCGGATCACTTCTTTATCCATCGCAAGGATCGGTCATCAGAGTCCGGTAAACAACGTGGAGGAGGTATTGCCTTCATGTTTAACAAAAATTGGAGCGATCCAACTAACGTGAAGGAATTATCCAACCACTGCTCCCCAGAACTGGAATATATAACCATCAAGTGTCGTCCTTTCTTCCTCCCGAGGGAGTTAACGGCGATCGTCCTGATCGGAGTGTATATTCCACCGCAAGCCAGCAACAAGGTTGCGCTCTCCAGACTACACGACGAGGTAAATAAAATACAAGTGGCGAACGTTAACGCCGCCATTTTAGTGCTGGGAGATTTCAATAGCGCCAATCTGAGAAAGGTATTGCCTGACTTCTATCAGCATGTGACTTGCAACACCAGAGGCGGTAACATCCTAGATCACTGTTACACGCAATTTAAAGGTGGCTACAAGGCTCATTCTGATAGTGGCTTTGGTAAATCAGATCACGCGTCCATTTTTCTTTCACCAAAGTACAAACAGAGAATTAAAAGTACTCCCGTAGTCTCGCGAGAGGTGCAGAAATGGGATCTGACGTCAGAGGATACGATCCGGTCAGTGTTTCACTACACAGACTGGAATGTGTTCCGCGACACAGATAACATTAATGTCTACACGGAGACAGTGCTGGACTATGTTTGTACTAGGGTGAAAGAAACAATCCCCACTACCAAAATGAAAGTTTACCCAAATCAAAAACCCTGGGTAGACAAATCCGTCCGTGAAGCTCTGAGAGAGCGCACCAAAGCATACAACGACGGCCTAGTGGCAGGCAACATGAATGACCACAAGGTGGCGCGATACAACGTAAGGAGGACAGTGTCAGAGGCCAAACGGCGCTACAGGGATAAAATTGAACTCCAGTTTGAACAAGCTGACTCTAGAGCTATGTGGCAGGGGCTCAAAACGATGACAGACTACAAAGGCGCCTCCCTCAAACTGAACAGTGACATCTCCTTAGCAAATGACCTCAATACCTTCTATGCGAGGTTTGATGCTGGTAATAACAACACCAGCTCACAAGCCTCGGCAATGGGGGGGGGGGGGTCGGCTGCTGATGGAGGCGCAGTGTTCAGGGTAACAGAGCATGAGGTGAGGCGGACCTTTAAAAAAGTGAATATCAGGAAGGCAGCAGGTCCAGACGGCATCCCCGGCCGCGTCCTAAAAGTCTGTGCCGACCAACTGGCCCCAGTATTCACTGACATATTTAACCTGTCCTTAGAACAGGCTGTCATCCCCACCTGCCTGAAGAAGTCCACTATTATCCCTGTACCCAAAAAATCCAAGCCTGCTTGCCTCAACGACTACCGCCCTGTAGCTCTCACCTCCATAGCCATGAAGTGCTTTGAGAAGCTAGTAAAGGGCTACATCTGCTCCTCCCTCCCCATCAACATGGACCCCCTGCAATTTGCATACCGCCCCAACAGGTCCACGGAGGACGCCATATCCCATGTGCTGCACACAGCAGCATCACACCTGGACAAGAGGCAGGGGAACTATGTGAGAATGCTATTCATCGACTACAGCTCGGCATTCAATACCATAGTCCCCTCCATACTCATAGCCAAGCTCAGGGACCTGGGCTTGGGCTATGACCTCTGCCAGTGGGTCTTGGACTTCCTGACTGGCAGACCCCAGGTGGTGAGAGCAGGCAACTGCACCTCCTCATCCATCACCCTCAACATAGGGGCCCCCCAGGGCTGTGTTCTGAGTCCCCTCCTCTACTCCCTGTACACACACGACTGTGTGGCTCAGCGGAGTAGCAATACAATCGTCAAATTTGCTGACGACACAGTGGTGGTGGGCCTGATCTCTGCCAACGACGAGAGGGCCTACCTGGAAGAGGTCAAGGTCCTGGCGGGATGGTGCCAGGAAAACAGCCTCTCCCTGAACGTCAGCAAAACAAAGGAGATGATTGTGGACTTCAGGAGGTCGGGGGTCAAGGACTACAGCCCCCTCAGCATCGACGGGGCACCGGTTGAGAGAGTCAACAGCTTTAAGTACCTCGGAGCCTACATATCCGAGGACTTGACATGGACCACACACATTAACAGTGTTGTGAAGAAGGCACGACAACGCCTCTACTTCCTCAGGCGCCTAAGGAAGTTCCAAGTCAGCCAGAAGATCCTTAAGAACTTCTACTCATGTACAATAGAGAGCATCTTGACCGGCAACATCCCCTCCTGGTTTGGGAATAGCACTGCACAAGACCAAAGCAGACTACAAAGAGTGACACGTTCAGCCGAACGCACAATTGGAGGGGGGCTCCCCACCCTCCAGAACATTTACTACAAGCGTTGCAAGGGCAAGGCTAAGAGAATCATTAAAGACTCCAGTCACCCGAACAACTGCCTCTTTGAACTGCTCCGGTCAGGCAAGCGATACAGGAGTCTCAAGGCGAGCACAGAAAGACTCAGAAGAAGCTTCTATCCCCAGGCCATCAGGCTGCTAAACGAACAATGAATGAACACTACACAACAACAACCACCAAACGCACATAGCACACACATCTACACGCACACACTCACTTTAAACAAACACACTGTAGCACCCACTCCACACACTTATAGCACACACCCACTTTAAACAAACACACTGTAGCACCCACTCCCCACACTTTATATTTATGGATGAAGGATTGCACTACAACTCGTACACCTTACTGTAAATTGTACCTAAAATTGTACCTCATCCCATTTCTGCTTTGCACTAGATATTACTGTACATTAGTACACTGCATAGTATTGTGTATTGTATATTATATGGTAACTCAGAACATTGTACATATGTCTATACCGAACACTGTGACCTAATTTTCTTCTTCTAAATTCATGCTATATTATGTTATTATGTTATTTGATACTATCTTGTCTAGCACAGTCTCTGGAGCGTAACAGTAAGAAGCATTTTGTATGAAAGTATTCTGTACTTCTGTATGACAACTATTAAAGAACTTGAACTTATAACGATAGCTGGGATTCCACATCATGCTGTGTGTGTGTGTGTGTGTGAGAGAGAGAGAAAGAGAGAGGGGGATACTAATTAATTTCGCCGCAGGGGGGCATAATCACTCGGGACAATATAATGGTAACTTGTTTAAAATGACAAGATATACATCTGTGATTATTATTGGACGGATCTGAATACGGGCGTGGGAGAGAGAGAGAGAGAGAGAGACCTGGGCGTGCGTGTTTGTGTAGGAGACGTGGCTGCATTGACTGTGATCATATATTGATTGATGGCAATGGTGATAGTTGTACTCTACCTACTTAAATATTCGTACCTTGTGGTTTCGCCGAAGCTCTGACGTGCACAGTAGGCTACTCAGTGTGTGGTTTCGCCAATGCGTGCCTCGGTACATGTTTGCAAAATGTTTGGTATAGCGCCCCCCCTGGAGAAGAATTCACCAGCCGCCACTGCATGAAAGGGTTAACCGTCTGTAGCGAGTGTGGTAGTGAAAGGGTTTAATGCACCAGACACTTTATTATGCATCTGTATGCCGACAGGTATTTAGTTCATTAGCTTACTTTGTGTATTTATTGTACCGTATGTGTATGTGTATGATTGATGTTTCATTGAAGCGGTAATACACCTCTCCGCTGTTCCAGACACCCGCAGCTTCGGGTTAGTTAGCCGCAGCACTACTGGGAAGTAACAGGGCCACTCTTCAGTCTGCGGGCCGGCGTGACATCAACGCCGAAAGCTACTCCACAGTTTTTCCAGAATAATATGTTTAAGTGCTCTGACAGTGGCGCCATTAACTTCACATTAGTTGTGTGTGTGGCTACCGAGCCGGAGTTGCCGGTATGAAGCACAGCATGGCTGGTGCCGAGGAAAGACTCTACCCTTCGACAACAACACGTCAGATAGAGGGCCTGGGGGCACAAAATTACGAACTTACCCTTTAACATGCAATGTATGCATTCTTAACGTGTCCAAACAATTAAGCAACAAAGACAAAATTACAACAAAGATAAAGTAAATTAAATCAACAGAAAATTACACGAGTTGGAACATAAAGCCTTGCGGGAATCTTGAAGTTCACACTGGGTAAATACATATATATTATATATGTAACGGTTGTGACATCATCACCTTAAACTTCGATGCCCCGAGGGAGTTTCGAACCCGGGTCTCCCACGCCACGGGCAACAGCACAGACCGCTATACCAAGAAGTGAATTCACTGCTTTGCAACGTGTCTTTTAACACTTTGAGTGCCAACGACGAGAGATCTCGTTTTTCTTTAATTTATTAGCGATTCCATTAATATTTCATCAATCTAGCCTCACGTTACCACTGCAAACTCTCTCTGAGCTCCATTGGGAAAATACCGCCCCTTATCGTCTCTCCCTGTGGTACTGCACCCCTTTGGATTAGACAATGAAACGCATGGGGGGAAAAAAATCCTGCTTCCACATTTTCTATATACCTTCTATACTGCAATGCCCTTTACACGGGCATCGACAAATCCCTGCTTCGCCGCCTACAACTGGTGCAGAACGCAGCCGCGCGTCTCCTCACCAAAACAAAAAAACATGAACACATCAGCCCAGTTTTGGCCTCGCTCCACTGGCTGCCTGTTCGCTTTAGGATCGATTTTAAATTAGCCCCAAACGTTTTTAAATCACTAAATGGCACGGCTCCTCCCTATCTGTCCGAGCTCTTGCACCGCCACACCCCCCACCGATCCCTCAGATCAGCTGACCAGCTGCTATTGGTGGTGCCTAGAACAAGGCTCAAGACTAGGGGAGACAGAGCTTTCTCCACCGCAGCGCCTAGATTGTGGAACAGCCTCCCCCTCAGCGTACGGACCGCCCAGACCGTGCAGGCTTTTAAATCACTTTTAAAAACCTACCTGTTCTCCTTGGCCTTCCCCCTCACTTAATCACCACTAGACCCCTGGGCCCTCATTTATCAAAATGTTCTATTTCCATACGTAAGCACAGAATTTAGAATGTGTGCACGCACAAAAAAAACTGGATTTATCACACGTGCGTACACAGGTCCTACGCACACCTGTCATGATAAATATCACCTTGCTCCTACGCTGAGGCTCGTGCACACTTTCACGTATTTGCATACCAGAACCGCCCCGATTAACCATATACGGTAATGGAACACCCCCATGAAATGTGGAAAAGTGGACTAACCCGAGCAAACTCTGAGAGACTTCACTGAGAGCGAGATTGATCACCGAGGTCCAACCAACAAATTGAACGTATAATCTTCGGTGCGCCGGTAGCCAAGGATGTTGACTGACCCAGTCCTGCTACAGAACCAGCACATTGACAGAAATAAATGACAAGATGACCCAACATTAAGCACTGTAATGACTGAAATTAAATCAATTTCAGCACACCAACTCTGCGCTCTACAATGCCTATTATGTGCGCTCGTCGTGAGCCCGTGGTTCTGGTCAGAGTCATTATGGCTTCAGTGGATAACCCTGATCTGCATTGTGATGTTTTAGATACCCCAGTAATAACATTACAATTGAATTAAATACAATTAGGCCTGAATGAGACTCCGGCCACCGGCACATTATCAGCCAAAATGCACATCGCAGATTATCTGTACATTGACCGAGTGGAATCCCGTTCACATTACTGGATTTGTTTATTGATGGAGCAAACTGAGAGATTGTTCACAGAAGCGCTGCCGAACCAAGATATAATATGATGTGTATAATATAATTTGTGTAGAGGCATATGATACAATCTATTTTGTTGTTGGTATTAGGTAGCCTATATGAATTACATATAATAGCAGCCAGCCTACATTATGCAACAGAGTCCTCGATATCCTCGCGGACGGACCATACCTTTATATCATATCATATTCATATCATAGTTTACTCTATCAGCCTACCAGCATGTAATACGTTCTTTGTTAGAACTCAACTCATTATTATTTTGCGCATAGATTGCAGAAATACGGGAACGTTTGGATTTAGGCTTTGACATTGTAAAACTAAATAAGTGAAATTCTGTAAGCAGAATACAAGTCATGATATCACCCACACAATATATGCTCTGTGTCCAGAGCATGTATGCTTTTCATTCATTTAAGACACATTTATTGCAAGGGTTTTGTATACACATACACTCAACAAATAACCTCAGTCTGTTCTCGTTGCAATGCGTTTTTAATTCTTTCTTATAGGAAGGGGGAAGCACACTATATCGTGGGTGTTCATATGACTTGTATTCTGCTTACAGCTTCGGGGTTCCACTTATTACGTTTAACAATGGCAAAGCCTTTTAAATATAATCAAAACGTTCCCGTATTTCTGCAATATATGCGCAAAATAATAACGAGTCGAGTTACGCAGAGCGCAGTCAGTGCTTATTTCCGCGTTGTAAAAATATTCTACCACCGGCGCCAGGTACGCATGCTCCGACCTGTGCTTAAATATACGCACAAAGTAAAGCACAAGTTCAAATTGATAAATCCCACACTTTGCTTAGAAATGATCGTACGCACGGGTTACGCACATATCTGTACGTACGCCACGTTGATAAATGAGGGCCCTGGCCCTTCTATCCTCTTTGTTTTACTGTGTCCTACCTATTTTTTTTATTACTTTCATTGCTTTACTATGTTTTTAATCTTATATCTTGCATCATATTATTTTGTTTTTATTACTTTCATTGCTTTACTATGTTTTTAATCTTATATCTTGCATCATATTATTTTGTTTTTATCAACCTGTGAAGCACTTTGGTGCCAGCTGCCGCTGCCTGGAAATGTGCTATATAAATAAAATTGACTTGACTTGACTAAAGTTCTATTCTGCTCTATTCTAAATACCACATGCAAGGCTATAGCTGAATGCTTTATTCTCTTACGTTAGGAAATGATAGTATTGTCCATGTGCTCCACGGAAACTCTATACAGCAGAGTTTATATCGTGCGTCGTCAGGATCCAGGGCTAAGTGTCTAATCGCTCTGCATTCAAAGGCGGCAGCGATGCGTTCATGCAATGCTTATTTTCATTGTATCTCTTGTGCTGGCTGACAGATGAGCATTTCATTCAAGTCAAATAATTAAAAAAAAAAAAAAAAAAAAAAACAGGACCATGATCCCAATCCCGTTATGTCCAGCGTTTTCATTTGCCTGTTGCTTCTCGCTGATAAAGAGACTTTGAGCCAAGCTTGTTGGTAGTAACACTGTGTCCATTCATTCCACATGGCCCCTTATCTTCTATGTCTATGTCTATTTATGTTTCCTCTTATATCTATCTGACCACAAGCACAAGTGAACAGAAGCAACTTTCTTAAGTAAAAACGTCACATTTCTCTCAAGCCAGGAAGGTTAACTCTAAAACAGTCTTTGGTGGTTCAACAGTGAAGTGTTCTCATTTCAATTACAGAAGAGAACTAATAAATAAGGGCTGCGTTTGAATCTCTCAAAAGTCTCAAAACCTAGACTTATATTTTGACTACTTATATGTAGATATGTGCAATATGTCTAGCATATATGTGTACAGTTTGACCCACTGCTCATTTCATATTGCAACAAAAAACTTCAATAAACAACATTTTGAAAAAATAAAGAGTCTCAAAACCTTTTACTTGGCTGTTATTTCCCCTCAATTAACATCCCTCGAACGACTTGTGTTGTTGCGGTTAAAATAAAGCAAGTATAACTTTGAACAATTCCAGTTTTTAAATAGCTCCATGTCTCTCACCTGTGGAAGAAGCATGTGTCCCCAGTCGGCAGCTTGCACTGTGTGGCCTGTTCATCCAGAGGACGATGGCGTGTGTCCAGGGAACTGTCCCCCCCTCTGTCCCCCTCGCCTCTGTCCCAATCAGCTGCGACCCCCTCAGTGCCGCGTCCAGGGAACTGTCCACCCCCCTCCGCACGCCGAGCTGAAAGTGCTGAAAACAACGGACAACTGATCACCGAGTCCACACCGAGATCCAAACCCTCTCCCCCTCCCTCTCTCTCTCCCCTCTGCTCGCTCACGTGTGGGTCTCCCGCTTTGAATTCATTTCATCTCAGCAGCAGCAACAGCAACAGCAGCAGCAACAACAACAACAACCACCACCACCACCACCACCATGGTATACCTGGTCTAACGGTGGTAATTGTTAATGATGCGTTTGTGAATTGTCTCTCTGTAATGAGGTGTAAACTGGGAGACTCCAAATACCCTCACTTTAAACACTCGCCTTAACGTTCACTTTAGACACTACTACACCACATGTTTTATCTATTTATTACAAAAAGATTTGCACGACATCCCTGCCTCATTCTTGCATTTTTGCATTTGAAAAAGCTTGCATTTGTACTTTATTGTTTGCATTTTATACTTCACTTTGTACTTTCATTTGTATATTGTATATTTTGTGTAGTTTTTGGCCTTTATTCTTTTAACTTTTTACTGTATGAAGCACACTCTCAGGGGGCTCGTACAGAACCAAGCGTTTCACTGTAATGTACATTATACTGTATGTGACAAATAAAACAAAATGTGAACTTGAACCGTGTCTACCACTGAGATTTGAAATCTGATTCCAAAGTGGCGCAGAAACATAATTATAATTTATCTTGTCCACAAGATAATGTCCACACACAAAAAAAAACCTTTATTTACCCTTATTTATAGAATAGGCCTAACTCTAAGCACATCCATTCTAAAAGGACACTCAAAAGAAAAGGGAATTGAACCTAAGCAATAACCTTCAGCCTTTCCAAGGAAAATTTTCATTTATTTGTTACTACTACTGTTTTTATTATGTTAGCTTACTATATTACCCGTTAACAAAACAACACTCACTTGAAACACTCCTACGCATAAGAGGTGAGTCACCTCTCAGCAGACATTCAATTACCTAAAGCGACCTATCGGATTCATCAAAGATTCAGCACCACCATCATTTCCTTGTCACATTATTAAAGTATTTCTGACTGCAAATCCCTCCCTAGTAATGACATATACAAATATACATTGTGCGTTTGTATATTGTGTCTTACATTTTTACTTTTGTTGTTTATATTGTCTATATATTTTTATATACACCGTGGAAATGAGTGAAACGTAATTGAAACTTGCTGTATGTCTTGCAGAATAGAAATGTACAATAGAGTTGCCTTTGACTTTGAGACAATGACACCATCAATGGCAATGGATTGGAATGCTCCTCTCCCCAGCTCTTGGCCCAGCTCCATACTGTAGGTCCCAGCATAGGGTCGCAGCACTTTTTAGAGTCCGTCACGTCTCCAGTTACTAAGCCTTCGCTCATGACACTTTTATCTGCTCAGTTGACTGCAGCAGTGGTGCCTCGTACCCTGAGCGGCAGCAGAGGGTTGTACATCAAATTAACTAAACGCCCACAGCTACAGACAGATATTATAAACATAAATGACCCTCGTTACAGAGAAATATAGCGAGGAGGTGGGTATACGTTTTTTTTTAACGACTTCCAACTATGTTACCTGCTCGTGTTCCAAGACATCAATAATCCATAGCAGTATCTCAGATTCCCAGGTTGGGTTTCACGGATGGAGCCAAAACTGAAATGGATGGGTGCTGGTGTGGTGGGGGGGGTCCCTGGATGGGTGTTGGTGTGGTCCCTTCCAAGGGCCTCCTCTGTCTCCTCATCATCATCATCATCAACTGTAACAGTTACCACAGCTGTTATACATGGATGGATGACAGCCCACGTACACCAGTCACAACAGGGTGAATGTTTAGACTTAACGTTAAGACCATCAGTTTTACTGAACAGTTTAGACTTAACGTTAAGACCGTTAGTTTTACTGAACAGTTTAGACTTAACGTTAAGACCATCAGTTATACTGAACAGTTTAGACTTAACGTTAAGACGATCAGTTTTACTGAACAGTTTAGACTTAACGTTAAGACCGTTAGTTTTACTGAACAGCTTAGACTTAACGTTAAGACCATCAGTTTTACTGAACAGCTTAGACTTAACGTTAAGACCATCAGTTATACTGAACAGTTTAGACTTAACGTTAAGACCATCAGTTATACTGAACAGTTTAGACTTAACGTTAAGACCGTCAGTTTTACTGAACAGTTTAGACTTAACGTTAAGACCGTGAGTTTTACTGAACAGCTTAGACTTAACGTTAAGACCATCAGTTTTACTGAACAGTTTAGACTTAACGTTAAGACGATCAGTTTTACTGAACAGCTTAGACTTAACGTTAAGACGATCAGTTTTACTGAACAGTTTAGACTTAACGTTAAGACGATCAGTTTTACTGAACAGTTTAGACTTAACATTAAGACTGTCAGTTTTACTGAACAGTTTAGACTTAACGTTAAGACGATCAGTTTTACTGAACAGTTTAGACTTAACGTTAATACCATCAGTTTTACTGAACAGCTTAAACTTAACGTTAAGACCGTTAGTTTTACTGAACAGCTTAGACTTAACGTTAAGACCGTCAGTTTTACTGAACAGTTTAGACTTAACGTTAAGACCGTCAGTTTTACTGAACAGTTTAGACTTAACGTTAAGACCGTCAGTTTTACTGAACAGTTTAGACTTAACGTTAAGACCGTCAGTTTTACTGAACAGTTTAGACTTAACGTTAAGACCGTCAGTTATACTGAACAGCTTAGACTCAGACCATCAGTTTTACTGAACAGTTTAGAGACTCAACGTTAAGACCGTCAGTTTGGGGCCACTGGACAAGAGATATTGAGACATAATTCTTTTTTGTGAATAAAATGCAGTACAGATACAGATATTTTTGCCTGATATCGGACTGACATCAGATACCAGAATGTGCGTCGGTGCTTCCCTACAGGAGTTCAACGGGTGAGGAAGAGAGACAGAGAAGCGCCTGGCAGTCGTGATGAAAACTGTTTGATACCAACAACCAGCGACATGTATTAGACAGGATGTGTACAACATGATGCATCATTTCATCTTGCAATTATCTACTTCAGAGGTCAGCAACGTTTTTGATACAAAGTGCCATTTTAAAATGTTCTGATCACCATTAAGGTTAACATTAAGTTAAATTATGACACCATATCAAAATGTAAATCTTCAACAGATCTGCAATTCTATTCCATCCATATAGGCAACATGCATATCAATAGTTTTAATAAGTATTTTCCTCTCATAATTATATAAGAGCGCTATACAAGAATGCTGCAGTCTTTATGAGATGCTTGCTTGCCATACCTGGACACATTCAGCCTCGTCTGCCTCATCCTTTAAAGTTTTCTCATGTTTGGTCTAAAAATGGCGTTTAACAGTCAATGTTCGGCAAACAACAGACTGACCCTTCTGATTGGCTCCGACCCTGAAATATCCCTGGTATATCAGTCAAACTACCATAAATAACAGGCCGTGCAACTGTGAAAGAGGTAACTCGGCATGGAGATGAGAGGACACTTCAACATTTCCAAAAAGGTTCCTCTCTTACACACTTGCTAGCATGCCATTGGTTAAGATACCGCGTGCCAATGGTGGCACACGTGCCTAAGGTCGCTGACCCCTGGTCTAGATCAATCAGCAATTGACCAAGTGACCATTGATAATAATGTGAAGGTTAATTTTGGTTTTGACGTTAATGCGGAATGACTAACACCTAAATATAGTATAATGATAGTATACATTTATTTTGACATTTTGCACAGAATTCTATTAACCCTTTCACTGCCGCACTACGACCGTCGGTTGTGTGATAGTAAAGGGTTAACCTTCTGTCGCGTGGCAGTGAAAGGGTTAAGGCGGAATTCACCGTATAAAGGCATTCGATTGTGAACGTCAGGGAGCTACTCGTGAAATCATTTGCCGTCTGCCTGACGGGTCATGAAGTGTAGCCTATATGGGAATAATGAAGAAAAAATTAGGTGAAAGGAAGAGTAAAAAAAGGAATCAGTGTCTTCATTCGCCCTGTTGAGCAGCGGCAACATAAAGGCGTTCCTGAGCCAATACGCCGTTTGCTCAAAATACAGCATGTAGTTTCCCGCCATTCATGAGGTTCTGCAGCCGATGAGGAGCCTCTAGTTTTCATGAGGTTCTGCAGCCGGTGAAGAGCCTCTTCACTCTTCATGAGGTTCTGCAGCCGGTGAAGAGCCTCTTCGGCCCCCAGAGGTTTCAGAGGCTTGTGCAGTCGATCACAAGTCTAACCATCATGTGCTTTGTAAGGCGGAGGTCTAAACTGTGCCGACTCGTCCCAAAACCAGCCCAGTGGTTCTCCACCTATTTGGTTCGTCCTGAAAACGGAGGGCTGCCTGTTGACGACCCAGAGTGGTGACCTTTGACCCAGAGTGGTGACCTTTGACACAAAGGTTCTTATTTCCACTTCACAAGGTTGTTGAAACTCAGGCTGTCCAACTGGAGCATGATGCGGCGTGCAGCACCTGTTGACATGTGGTTTGACTGACAAGCGCGTCTTAACACTTTCGTGGCCAACCACGTATATACTTTATTGGGCTCCATGCTTAACACTTTGCCCGCCGGGCAGTTTGCCCATCTCATGCCCCTCTCTGCCAGCACTATAACCCTATGGAGTGGCTCACCTTCTTTGCAGGGCTATAACTTTTTAAATTGTATTGCTATATTGACATTACTATGGCCCATTCAACATCGATTATCTATCGTTCAGGATGTGGGAACGTTATATTTTTCATTCATACAAAATACTGTCTAGAATATAAGTATGTTTTTAACGTTTTCTGCAGTAATTCCTAGAACGTGATTTATAGGCCTAAACGCATATAGATTATCGATTGGCGTGTCTTCCCTAGACACGCTATATTAAAAAAACTCAAATGTATATGATCGGTATAGTTATGCTTCATCATGCGTGAAGGAAAGGGGGGGGGGGGGTCGTTTATAATTCCTTGATCGTCACTAACTGCTTTATGTAGTATGGGTTGATTTATTGATCAGATGGTTTGTAAACAAAGAAATGGACAATCGGGCTGAAAATAACGTTAGTGTCCCACTTATTTGTCGTCGAACTCCTAGATCCATTTCCGGTTTGTATGGCGCAATAAACGCCCAAATCATATCGATTATTGAGTTATGGCAGCGATCCATATGCAGTATAGTGTATGTCTGGAGTGCCGCAACGATATGTGACTGCCGGACGGATTTCCCAGATGCACCGATTGCAACTTCCGGTTTGACTTGAATGTAACTCGCTCGATCATCCACCAGGCGGCGGTATTGAGGCGTTGCAATATTGTGCAGGGTCCCACTGGATCACCAGAGGCTGGGTGGCTGAATTATGAATGCCATGGCAAAAAAATGAAATATGATCTCAATAACGCTGTACAGCGAGGTCTGGCGGTCAACGCATGGCTGACAAAATCGCTTTAAAGCGTTTTTGGCGGGGAATGTGTTAAAGGGCCAACAACGTATATATATACGTTATTGACTCGTTTTTGCTTTTATTCCATTTTAATAGCCTACTCAATGTCACAGAGCTGTATGTTGGCTGGAAAATGCATTTGGGATTCGGAAAAGTGCATTACCGGCCATATCCTGGTAGTGGCGCTGTCTCGAGAATAGAGTAATCCTTGTTTCAGGCCTGGTGACACTTTCTTTTCATTCCGGGTAAATTTTTCGGTTAGCCTGAAGCTATGGCTTCAACCGATCGCCTGGAATACTTATTGCGACGCTGAATTCAGTATGCAGTAAAGGAATATAGATGGACATATCGATCTACCAGATGGCGATCAATAACTGGGAAATTCTTTTTGGAATCCAACCGGCCACGGGTAAGAGCGATTTGACGTCAATTTCAGCCTGATCGGCCTGGTTAGCATTGCCAACCCCCCGATCAGCGCATGTTGTTGTAATAACGAATGCCGTTATTGGTAATCAATCATCAGAAACGACCCCCCCCCCCCCCCCTTCATGCATTCATGGTGGACCATGATACCGATCTGCATTTTGATTTTTATTAGCTTAGCGCCCTGTAACTAGCTTTGCAGGAATTACCTAGACCAATGCGGTATAACGTTCATATTTACGACGCTATAAAATGGGAACGTATTGATGAAAAAAAAATCTTTATGGCATATTGAAGGGAAGGTTTATACTGTCAATTGACAATGAGTATGGACACATAGCAATAATATAAAATATAGATTTAGCTCTACAAACAACCTCACGCACAGTGAAACGTTGTTATGAGAAGCTGGCCTCAGAGTGAGATTAGACGGATCCCAATGGCCGGAAATGTGTTAAAGGGGAGTTCCACTCAAAACACTGCATCGCAGGAGAACACACACTACTCTTGAGTAAGGATGCATGTTTATAATCTATGGTAAAGATTAGGGATGCTCGATATTGGCTTTTTTACCGATACCGATATTCCGATATTGTCCAACTCTTAATTTCCGATACCAACCGATATCAACCGATACCGATATATGCAGGGTTTCCCCGTCCAAAAAACGTAATAATTTCAGGTAACTAATAATTTCACTGGATATATATATATAACAAATATTGTTATTTATTTATTTATTTTTAAACCGATACCGATATTTTCCGATATCACATTTTACTGCCGATATCGGCCGATAATATCGGTCGGCCGATAATATCGGACATCCCTAGTAAAGATGCATGTTTATAATCTATGGTAAGGATGCATGTTTATAATCTATGGTAAAGATGCATGTTTATAATATATGGTATAGATGCATGTTTATAATATATGGTATAGATGCACATTTATAATCTATGGTAAAGATGTATGTTTATAATATATGGTATAGATGCATGTTTATAATATATGGTATAGATGCATGTTTATAATCTATGGTATAGATGCACGTTTATAATATATGGTATAGATGCCACGTTTATAATATATGGTATAGATGCGCGTTTATAATATATGGTATAGATGCCACGTTTATAATATATGGTATAGATGCCACGTTTATAATATATGGTATAGATGCCACGTTTATAATATATGGTATAGATGCCACGTTTATAATCTATGGTATAGATGCCACGTTTATAATCTATGGTATAGATGCCACATTTATAATATATGGTATAGATGCGTGTTTATAATCTATGGTATAGATGCCACGTTTATAATATATGGTATAGATGCCACGTTTATAATCTATGGTATAGATGCTACGTTTATAATATATGGTATAGATGCCACGTTTATAATATATGGTATAGATGCCACGTTTATAATCTATGGTATAGATGCCACGTTTATAATCTAGATGCCACGTTTATAATATATGGTATAGATGCCACGTTTATAATATATGGTATAGATGCCACGTTTATAATATATGGTATAGATGCCACGTTTATAATCTATGGTATAGATGCCACGTTTATAATATATGGTATAGATGCCACGTTTATAGTATAGATGCATGTTTATAAAGCTCCAATCATTAACCAAGTGAAGAGCTTGATATCAAGTCCATCTGCTCCACAGAATGAGCTAAACAAGCATGATGTCAAGTAACAGTTTATTATACAGTCTGGTGGTGGAGCCGCAGAAAGAACACAAGGCAGCGAAATGCAATGTCCTTGAAATCACAGGAGCCGTAATGGAGCCAGGTTTGCCACCGGCAGCTGGTCTGACAGCGTAGGAGCCGTAATGGAACCTGGGAGGAAGGCATGTCAACACAGATCAAAAGCCCTTTTCTGTTCAAAAATAATAATAAAAGAAAGAAAACAGTCCTTCAAGAAGAATCTAAGTAAGTGCTCTCGTGTGCATCCGTGATTTAAACTCTAGCGGCTCATGAATCCGTTTGAAACGGGGTGATTCTGGCGTGTGTCCCTGGAGAGGGGGCTACTGCGTGGGCAGGGGGATGCCCCGGGGGTCTGTGACCTGCCCCTCCTGGAGGTTCTTCACCAGCTGGGCCAGCCAGCGCTTGGTGGTGGTGTCGTCCTTCAGGACCTGGGCGAAGGTGGTGTCTTTCAGCTGGTCAGGCAGGCACTGGCGCAGGGCCTCTCGGGCTCTACAGGGGGAGGAGACGGAGCAGAGGGACAACCAGGCAGGGTGAGAAAAATAACTGGGCCTCAATGCGCTCAAAGGTTCACTAAATGCCCCCGTGAGTAGGAATGGGCATCGATTTTAAAAATAGTAATTAAATCATAAAATGTTATAGTTTATGAGATACTTTTTTTAAATATATATATAAATCTCTTTTTACCGGCACCTACACTGTGTAGTGTATTGAGAGGGGACCCTATTAACACTTTCGATGCCAGCCGTGTTTTCCTTTTTACCCCCTTGAATGCCGCCACCCACTTCAATGATAGCGTTAAAAACACATAATCTATGTTTTAAATTATGGCTATGTGTTTAATCTGCCCGTCGCTTATCAATGACTTGTTTGCAGTCAACATTGTCGAAACGGATTGTTTAAAAAAAAAAAAGTTCATATCCTTTTTATAGCATTTCGAAAAGCTATCATTTTCTCGAAATTTTTAGGAAAATAGAAAGATTCCCTCATAAACGGCATTTATTGGAATATTCTCGAATACACTAGACACGTTGTCATTTGTCTGCCTATTTATGAATAGTTTTCAAATAAACGCTAGATTATCGATAGTATATGTGTACCTAGGGCTGGGCGATAAAACGATAACGATAAATATCGCGATAAATTATTTCCTTACGCACCACAGCTCAGGACTCAAGGCTGCTAGGATACTTAGCTTGCACAGCGCTATTTTATATATTTACGTGCGGAGTGTGTGTGGCGTGAATTCTGATGCCACGGTTATAGTAGTGTGTGGTATACGGTGGATGTCGTTGCAATGTATTGTGGCGGAACAGAGTATTTTAGGGATATTTATTTAGTACATTGTCATGGAATACATCGCTTGGAAACGAAGCTGGCTAGGATACTTAGCTTGCACGGCGCTATTTTATATATTTACGTGCCGAGTATGTATGTGGCGTGAATTCTGATGCCACGGTTATAGTAGTGTGTGGTATACGGTGGACGTCATTGCAATGTATTGTGGTGGAAACAGAGTATTTTAGGGATATTTATTTAGTACATTGTCATGGGATACACAGTACTGCTCGCTCTGGCTAACTGCTAACGTGCGCGGACTGATGACGACATCAACTCGAGACATTCACAGCAGAAAAACAAGTCTATTAATAGCCCGTCCATCGGCGCCGGGCATAAAAAGTTAATTAAACTTGACAGACATTATATCGACGATAATTATCGATATCGAGTTATATGAAAATAATTTTATAGCGATAACGTTTTTGGCCGTATCACCCAGCCCTATGTGTACTTATGCACGCTATAGAAGCGAGCTGAGAAATCGATTACCTCATTTCCTCAACATCACATACGGGACACACTGAGATATAGGTAAAAACAGCTCTGATTACCCCAAGACTGGTAACATAGATTCCTTCCCTTAGATCAGATGTTCTCCAAAAAGATTATTCCAATTCCTGATCGCCATTCCAAATATCGATCACGTTTATTGATTGATTATTGGCTGCTGTAAATATATATTCCAGGCTGCTTTCCGTCTCGCAATCACTTCCCTCTTGATCAGAGGGCTCGCCAGCATAGTGGAGCGAGGAGGCTCCCCCCACACACATCCACCACACATCCACCAGTGTAATCGAATGGCCTGCAGTTACACAGGGATAGATGATAGGGGGCGGTATTTTCCCATCGGAGCTCCTGGAGGGGCTGCTGTACCAACGGGAGACTCGGTTGATGAAATATGAATTCAGATCGCTAATAAAAAAATAAAACGACAATTCACGTCGTCGGCACTCAAAGTGTTAACGGTTACACCGCTGAACAGCATGCTGGGTAGAGCTTGCTAGCTAGCCCGGTAGCATAACAGTCTGTTAACAGCCGGGAGAACGGAACAGAAAGATGAAGAAAGAGACCGGAGATGTTACATGGTAACGTTTTGTACGTTTGCCATGTTGTTTCAGTAAGCTAACATTTCAAGCATGAGCGATTCATTTCAGAATGAATGCTTTTGTTCCTGTAGTCGAATAGTTCCCACAATCAAATAGTTCCCACAATCGAAGTTTCCGTAGTCAAATACTTCCCACAATCGAAGAGCAATTGTGTGAGTTTTGCCAATCCCTACCAGTGAGATAAAAAAAATGCCCCTTTGAATAAAGGGATAGTAAAACAAATTATTAATATATAATTTTAATAATACATTTAAATAACCAATACGTGTCATGTAACTCAAGCTTGTCTCTATTCAAGGGTTTTGACAATTTTCCTCAAAAATGAAAATGTATTCCATAATAATAGCCCTGTAATTATAATAATAAAATAATAATAAAAACCCTGTAATATCAACCATCACTTGTACTGGTGGATTCAGTCGGGACGTCAACGTTCATAATGACGCTACTTATCATTTGTTATATATCAGAATCAGAAAGGTCTTTATTGCCAAGTAGTTTTCACATACAAGGAATTTGACTTGGACGTTTTATGTGCGACATTAACAGACAGATAATAAAATAAAAAGGTGGAATAAAATAAAATGGAATATGAAATAAATTAGAAGCACAATAGAATATAATTATGAAATAAAAAAGGTGGAAAAAAATGGGATATGAACTAAATTAAATAGAAGCACAATAGAATATAGTATGATTATAAGTAAAACATTTAAATACAATTTTTAAATAGGCCAGGGCTGTACAACTGTGGTCAAGTATATACACAAATTAAAATAATAATAATACAGAGGGATGGGATATTTAGCAGGGCTGTGCAATTGGGCAGTTATGTGCAAAAAGTATGAACAGTGAAGTATGAACAAGTATGTTTTGATTGTATATACAAGTATATAGTCCAGTAAGGGTGTGTTAATGTAACACAGTGGGGGGGTGTCAGTGGGGGTCCCGAGCCTCGTTGATGAGGCCCACTAAGGGTTGCCAGACATTGCAAAATTAAATTCAAGGACTTTCAAGTACTTTTCTAAGCACTATTTTTTTTATTTTAAAAGGGAATTTAAAGGGATACAATTAACTTTTAAATGCCGTTTTTTATAGAAATAAAATCTAGTCTAATATTTATGGCTTAAAACCAATTTCCGACCATTTTATTTAGAATTTAAATATAAATTGATTCAGAAAAATGTTATCATGGATGAACAAAACTTTCAATGGGAATGGTTGATTTGAATTTCAAGGACTTTTGAAGCACCTGGAAAAAAAAATGGGCTGTTTAAGGAATTCCAGGCCTCGACTTTTTTTGGGTAAAAAACCAAGCACTTTAACACTTTGCCGCCCAAGCACGAGTTAACTCGTGATTCGATTCCACCCGTTGAGGACCAGAGCCACGAGTTAACTTGTGGCAAGTTGTTATTGTTTTATTCCATATTAATAACGCTATTAACGTCCGCGATCGACTTGCAGGACCTACCCACATATTTGATTTTCGAAACATGCAATACCGGCCAGATCCACTTAGGGGCGCCATCACTCCACTGCAGTATCATGTGTGGGCGTTTCATATGAGCCTCGGTTCCAAACGAACACCCTCCATCTTTGATCCCGTTACCGAACGCATATTTCAGCCTGGAATAATGGGATTTATGATTAGCCAATGGACATATCGATCTACCAGATTCTGATGACTAATGACGAAATTCTGCCGGCAATCACATGGCCTGACGGTAGGATACTATTCACCCAAATTACAGCTGGATTGGACATTGTTTTAAAACGTAACGTGATCGATCAGTGACAATTGTATATTGAACGCACACTGTATTGCTAATCAATAATAGTAATCGCCGTTCCCCGCCGCCCCCATTTCATCCATAGATGCTCTGTAATAGTCCGGATGCTACGCAGTTTGTTTTATTTCATTCGTGTATATATACAGCAGAAATGGCGTTTGATATAACGTGACTAGCCTTTAGCCTATTATCTAGCTCCCCAGAAAAAAACCGAGGCGAAAACTGCGATAAACCTTATATTCACGGCGCTATAAAATGACAACAACCAATGGATTTTTATTTTCTTTAAGCCATTATGAAGGCACGGTTTATGCACTCAAGTGACAATGAGAATGGACAGATAGCAATACTATAAAGTATATATATATAGTTGTTAGAAAGTACATCGGTTTGTAAACAAACCTCTGTCCTCTGGCCTATAAATCAGCGCGACACGCTGGTCGTCAATTTGTTAAAGCACTTTCAAGGACCTCGTGCGAACCCTGAGGCCCACTGCAGAGGGGAAGAAGCGGTTCTGGTGGCACGCAGTGGTACCTGGAGTTGTCCGACAGGCGGAGGTAGCAGCGCACAACGTGCTTCAGCAAGCGGGCCGAGGGCTCTTTGGACAGCTGGAGGACCATCTTGCCCTGAGAGACGGGGGGTCACCAGCGAGTCAGAGACGAAACAAACGCACACAGGCGAGTCAGAGACTAAACAAACGCACACAGGACACCGGCAAGTCAGAGACGAAACAAACGCACACAGGCGAGTCAGAGACGAAACAAACGCACACAGGCGAGTCAGAGACTAAACAAAGACACACAGGCGAGTCAGAGACGAAACAAACACGGACACAGGCGAGTCAGAGACGGAACAAACGCACACAGGACACCGGCGAGTCAGAGACGAAATAAACGCACACAGGACACAGAGCGAGTCAGAGATGAAACAAACGATACATCGATCTATTATCAATAATCAAATAGGATCGATGCAACATAAAAAGATCGATTCATATTGCATAATTTGAAAATCCCATAGAGTGTCGTAGCCGCTCAGCTCGGATCAACAGCACACAGCAGTAGCGTCTAGGCCCTAGGGCGTCTCTAGAGCAAGGCTAGTGTGCCTATTCTGCGACCCAAAACAAGTCCCTGCTGTTTTATTCCACAACGGGTAAAAATGCATCTAACCTGCTTTGCAATCATCGCCATTCCTTTATGCCCACGTCACGTTAAAGATCGAAATTAACGTTACGTTAGCGTAATGTTGTGGAAAATGTGTATATGGAGTGAACTAGTTTAATATAGGTCAACTAGCAGTACTGAAAGACACTAGGGCGACGGTCCGGCTGATGTTCTTAAACCAAATTGGATAGGGACAGATAGACATTTCAGTACATCACATCTTGTCTTTTTATCTTGTAACATCTTGTTCTCTCTTTCACACACACACACACATCTCACTCACTCACATACACACACACACATTTACTCCAGACTCTCTCTTTCACACACACACATATACACACACACATCTCACTCATTCACATACACACACACTCATTTACTCCAGCTTTATCTCTCTTCGATGTTCTTAATGTCTTTATCTCTCTTCGATGTTAAATCTATGTGTCATCTTAATGTACGTCATGTCATATCTGATATAATATGTCACGTCATCATATCTGTCATGTGGGGGCAGGGCTGGGAAGGTATTATCTGACAAGCACAGGGGTTGAGAGGTTAGAGTGTTTTTGTTCAAGCTGTGGTGACCGTCTGCTAGATCCATAGCTCTGCTGTTAAAACTTTCTTTCATTAAACAAATTGCCTGTTGAAATTGGAAATATCGTCTCCTGCTGTGTTAACAACCATCAGCCACAACAGTAAGCTAACAACAAGCTAACCCAGAGCCATAGGCAGAGAGAAGTGGGGACTGGGAAGGTTACTGCATTCTCGAAACAGCACCACTGCCAGGATCTGGCCGGTACTGCACCTTCGGACTCCCAATATGCCTTTTCCAGCCAAAATACAGCTCTGCGACAGTGAATAGGATATTAACACTTTGGTTGCCTAAGGTTAAATTAATGATATACCATAGATTGCCAGTGCTATTTGTCTATGGAGAAAGTCCCCTTCTTTGCAGGGCTATAACTTTTTAAATTCTATTGCTACATTGCCATTATTAGGGCCCATTCAAAGTCCTATATGTATTGTTCATTGTGTAGCAACGTTAAACTTTTTCATTCACATATTCATAGTAAAGTATGGTCTAATGTATAAGTATGTTTTCATCTCTTTCTGCAGCTTTCTCCAGAACGTGATATATAGCCCCAAATGCATTATATTGATGATGAAATACAGTTTGATGGCAATCAGCGCGATATAAAAAATTCCAACTAGACGTACTTCTAGAAGTTACTACACGTCATCTGATGTTGACCGGATGGGCGAGGGGGCGTTTATAATTCCGTGGGCAGCGTTATACCAATCATCTAATGTGGGTCAAATGTTGATAATATCAGTTATTATCGAAGACGGTAACGTTACACGCTGAAACTCACCCCAGTCTCCGCGCGCCGTTGGGCGATCATCGTCGAGTAGAAATTTTATCATTATGGGATATATTTTTACCCGGTCCATCTCCAGCTTGTATAATGGTATATACGTCCAAATCATGTTGTTTATCGAGTTATTGCCAATCGATCACCGTGTAGCGGGACGAGCCAGAGTCCCATGAACCATAGCGAGCGCCCGGAAGTACTACGGTCGTCATGACAACCTCTATTCAACATCCTGTTTTGGCGATTGCGCCGATCGGCCACCAGATGGCGCTCCTGAACCGCCAGAGAGCTCAGTGGGTCCTGCTGGTGGATCTCAGGCCAGCGGAGGGACATTATGAATCCGATCGCAGATTTTTGAAATATTGATATAAGGACGCTGTACAGCGTCCCCCGGCAACTTTAGCATGGCCAGCAAAGACGTGAAAAGACGTGTCCCGGCACTCAAAGTGTTAATATATATATAAAAAAAAAAAAAAAACGGCTAGGTGGTGCAGTGGGCAAGGCGCTCACCACCAATGCAGGAGACGCTGGGTTCGAGCCCAGCTCTCCGCATTGCTATCAGCTTGGCTGGTCGTTCATACTAATACAATTGGCAGTATTAGGGGGTGGGAAGCTGATGGGTGGGGATCAGACGTTGTGGACAGCGACTCCTACAGGTCGGTTGGTGCGCCTGCGCAGCAGAATCAGGAAGCGACGGGGGCGGCGTGCCCTCCAAACGCAGACCCCCTACGCTGAGAGATCGCGCTATGCAGGTGAAAAGATGCGACTGCTGCTTCCTCGAGTACCGGAGGGGACACGTGATGTAAGGCTTAGTCCACATTGCAGCTTGTGGGAGGCATGGCCTAACAGCGTTCGAGACAGGGGAGGGTAGAATTGGACGATATGAAATTGGGATGGGAGAAAAATAGAAAATGGGAGAAAAAGTACTGTAGATAAAAAAAAAAAGAAAAAAAAAACAGTGAATAGGAGGTCTATTTGTATTAAAAACAATAGATTGATTTTCATTTAAATGTCTGGAAGAGCTCAAAAATAAAAATGTCAAATGATATTTCCATTGCCTTTTTTTTGTTTATTTAAATGTTACCGATTGTGTTAAATGGGCATATAATATAGTCTCATATCGATCGCAGGCACCTGAATCGTATCGTATCGTGGCAGACTGTGATATCGGAAAATATCGTATCGTTGTCCAAAGAATCAATATCGTATCGTATCGTGATGAAACTGGTGATTCCCAGCCCTAACGCACACAAGACACCGAGCGCGTCAGAGACGAAACAAACGCACACAGGACACAGAGCGAGTCAGAGACGAAACAAACGCACACGGGACAACGAGCGAGTCAGAGACGAAACAAACGCACACAGGACACTGAGCGAGTCAGAGACGAAACAAACGCACACAGGACACAGAGCGAGTCAGAGACTAAACAAACGCACACAAGAAAAGCGACAAAATGTAACATTTTATTACAAGGACTTACGAGAATCATAGCAACGTGGGAGAAGCGCTCGTAGGTTTGGCAGATATACGCCAGCCCTGTGTCGTCAAGGAGGATCTTCTGGAGGATGAAGGTTGCAACCTGTCGAGGGAAGAATTATCATAAGACTGAATTCGGTCGTTAAATAACCCAGGACGCCTATCGTAAAGAGTAGGGGATTCCCCGACGTTTCTGGCCAAATTCCCAATCAGGTCTCTGACATCAAGGCCACCTAATCATCCCTCCCCACTTAATTGGCTGATATCAATCCCCGTCTCCTGAGCCGTTCAGCCATTGTGTGTAGCGTCTTGTGTGCCTGGTGCCGGCGCATGGCAGCCATTGAGCCTGCGTAGCCCAAGGTTGGGTGCTACCAGTGGTGGTGAAGGAGGCAATTTCCACTCTACATTGTAAAGCACTTCGAGTGTCTAGAAAAGTGCTATATAAATGAAATTAATTATTATTATTATCATGCGCCACAAGCACTTATTCAGTGCATTGACGTGCACTCAGTATATCCCAGGGAAGGTCTTACATCAGGATATAGTGTTTATATATGTCAAGGATGGGCAAAACTCACTAAACAATTGGATAGTTGCTGTAATCGAAGATCCCCCACATTAACATGTGATTTTGCTTTTACTTTTAATAGCGAACGTGAGCTAGCTGGCTGCTGTCACTGCAAACAGCTAGATATTTGTGAGTCGCAGCAGGCTAACGTTATTTCCGGGAACAAAAGCATTCATTCTGAAATAGCACAGCACAAGACCGTAGCAGACTACAAAAAGTGGCCCGTTCAGCCGAACGCACAATTGGAGGTGGGCTTCCCACTCTCCAAGACATTTACAACAAGCGTTGCAGGAGTAAGGCTGAGAGAATAATCAAAGACTCTAGTCACCCTAACAACTGCCTCTTTGAACTGCTGCGGTCAGGCAAGCGATACCGGAGTTTCATGGCAAGCACAGAGAGACTCAGAAGGAGCTTCTATCCCCAGGCCATCAGGATGCTCAATGACAATAACACTATGTAACAAACCATCAAATACACTCACAGCACACACATCCACACGTACACACTCACTTTAAATAAACAACTCACTGTAGCACCCACTTTAGACACTTTATATTTATTGGTAAAGAGATTTGCACTACAACTCATACCTCATTGCACCTTACCCTAAGTTGTACCTGATCCCATTTCTGCATTGTACTGTATATTGTAACTCAGTTAAAAAAAAATGCTTACTCTGTATTGTATATAATTATGTATATTGAACACTTTTGTTTACACTTCTTTACGTACTTTTGACTTTCTATTTTATACTTTATCTATCTTTATCCAGCACACTCTCAGGAGCAAAACAGAAAAAATCATTTCATATAAAAGTATTCTGTATTTTTGTATGACAACTAATAAAGAAACTTGAAATGTTAGCTTAGTGAAACAACATGGCAAACGTAAATTTTTTTGCTACAATGTAACATCTCTGGTCTTTCTTTTCTGTGCTTGAATGTACTGTAGCCTCTCCCAGCTGTTATGCTAACGGGCTAGCTAGAAAGCTGTACCCAGCATGCCGTTCAGCGGCGTAACAGTTAATAGGGGTACCCTCTCATTACACTACACAGTGTAGGTGCTAGTAAAAAGAACAGAAATATATAGATGACAGTAGCATAAACTATAAATATATATATATTTTTACTTTTTTTTCTCCCATCATCCAATTCAACCCTCCCCTGTCACGAACGCTGTTTCTTGCCTCCCACAAGCCGGCTGCAATGTGGACTAAGTCATACATAGCACAAGTCCCCTCCGGTACTTGAGGTAACAGCAGTCGCATCTTTTCACCTGCGCAGCTCGATCTCAGTGGCGAGGAGTAACGCGTGGGAGGCTCACGCTGCCCCCGACACTTCCTGATTCTACTGCGCAGGCGCACCAACCGACCTGTAGGAGTCGCTGTCCACAACGCCCGATCCCCACCCATCAGTTTCCCACCCCCTAATACGGCCAATGTGTATTAGTATGAACGACCAGCTAAACTGAAAGCAATGTGGAGCGCTGGGATCGAACAGGCGATCCCAGCGTCTCCGCATTCGTGGCGAGCGCCTTGCCCACTACGCCACGTAGCCGCCCATAAATATATATCTTTTAACAATTTAATAACTATTTGAAAATTCTGAAATGGATGCCCATCCCCAGTGTTTATATATCTTTATATCTCGATAGAAAATATCCCTTTATACGCAAGAGAACAGAATATCGCAAAAATTACGATGACAAATTAACAGAAGTAACAGTGAACAGGCGCCATATGTGGGTTCCTCAGCGACCAGATATAGGCTCATCCCGGCTATTTTAAACCAACGATGGGTGCGGTTATTCTAATATTATTCAATATATATCACAAAGACATATCGGTATCGGTCAGTACGTTGGCCAATAGGTGCCGAACTGCCGATATTAAGCACTGTCTGCATGAATCTCATAGCTAGCTTGATAAGAGTAGAGAATACGTGGTTTAAAGTTAGTAGAGAGGACATCAAACATTTTGCCAGTAAATATAAAGTTAAGTTAATCAGTGAAGATTAAGCTATTTATAATAGAACATTCAATGCAAACTAGTTTGGTTCCAGCTCAAATATAATTTAGTTAATGTTTTCTTTATAAAAAGTCAATATAATATTCAAATTGATTCAAATGAGATCCCTATTGTAAACAGGATCAATCGCCTACATGCAACAACTAAACATGTCAAATAACATTACACATAAAAAACACTATTTTCATCATGCAGTGAGGGGAGGTGGTACCGTTTTAGACAGCTCACTGCCTGACTCCATGATGCGAAGGCACAGAGGAATGATTTCCGTCGTCAGCAGGAAGTTGATCACCTCCTGCTCGTCCGTCTTCACCAGAGCACCTACAGAACAGACACACGCCAGATGAGTTCAATAGGCTGCTGCCGATTTGACAGCATTTTAAATTTCTTATTATATCACGACAATAATTGATAGTACAAAAAAACAAAACAACAATGACAATAAAATTAAAATAAGCTGTTGTTCCAGTAAGGAGCAGGAGCTAAAACAATCCAATCAAACAAACAATTGGAACGAGCGAGCCGTCTATCAAACCCTCTAGTGACGTGCGCGTGTTATGTGCAGTTGCACGCATACACAAAGGCCTGCTGTGAACACATTGCTGACTGCTAGCTAGCTAGCTGCAAACACAGAGCTGTCTGCTGCTAACACCTAGCTGCCTGCTAGCTACCTGCTGCTAACACATAGCTGCCTGCTAGCTACCTGCTGCTAACACATAGCTGCCTGCTAGCTACCTAGCTACCTGCTGCTAACACATTGCTGACTGCTAGCCACCTAGCTGCCTGCTGCAAACACCTAGCTGCTAACACATAGCTGCTTGCTAGCTACCTAGCAGCCTGCTGCTACCACATAGCTGATTGATTGATTGATTGACATTTTTATTAACAGATTTCAGAATGGGTACAATACAGTAGGGGTGGGAATCGCCAGAGACCTCACGATACGATAATATCGCGATACTTGCGTCACGATACGATAGTATCGCGATACTAAATATATTGCGATACGCTGAGTATTGTGAATTTTTTTAATTTTTTTTATCAAATTTAATTTATTACCTTTTTTCAACTGCAAAGTAAAACTTTGCACTTTATTTTATTAGATAAAACATGTTGACAGTCTGTTAATCTCAGTTCAATCATTTTTATTGCAGAACATGGTATTTTCTCAAGCAGACAGATGTAAACACTGTAATCTGTGTTGCATGTACCTGACAAACTGAACTGTTTGTATTACAGTCATATTCCAACTTAACTAAATGCACATGTGTGTGTGTGTGGACTACTGTACTATTACAGGTATTGAAATTAACAATGCAACTTCCTTATAAAAAAATGTTTTTTATGAATAATTAAATATCAATACTTGCCGTCCCTGTATCGATACAGTATCGCCACGCAAAGTATTACGATACTACTACGTACCGATTTCCCCCCCCCACCCCTACAATACAGTACAGCTTAATACACACAATTGTTAAGGGCTGCAGACCAGAGAAAGACTTTCGTCGTTTACATCAGGGTCCCCCATTTTCAATTCATCATAACATATATGACATACATGACATACAGATAGACAGTACTGCTACATCTATACATTTATGCCATACCGGATTTACAAATACAGTACTGTTTTTGATACAAGAAGAGTTTAAAAAAGAGAGAATATACATTTGACGAAGAAACTACATTGGAGGAGGTTGGTAGGTAGGACAGTGTTTCCCCTAGGATATTTTTCTGCCTGCTGCTAACACTAGTAGCTACCTAGCTGCCTGCTGCTAACACTAGTAGCTACCTAGCTGCCTGCTGCTAACACATAGCTGCCTGCTGCCAACACCCATCTGCCTGCTGCAAACGCATAGCTGCCTGCTGCCAACACCTATCTGCCTGCTGCTAACACTAGTACCTACCTAGCTGCCTGCTGCTAACACATAGCTGCCTGCTGCTAACACCTAGCTGCCTGCTGCTAACACTAGTAGCTACCTAGCTGCCTGCTGCTAACACTAGTAGGTACCTAGCTGCCTGCTGCTAACACTAGTAGCTACCTAGCTGCCTGCTGCTAACACTAGTACCTACCTAGCTGCCTGCTGCTAACACTAGTACCTACCTAGCTGCCTGCTGCTAACACATAGCTGCCTGCTGCCAACACCTATCTGCCTGCTGCTAACACTAGTACCTACATAGCTACCTGCTGCTAACACATAGCTGCCTGCTGCTAACACTAGTACCTACCTAGCTGCCTGCTGCTAACACATAGCTGCCTGCTGCAAACACCTATCTGCCTGCTGCTAACACTAGTACCTACATAGCTACCTGCTGCTAACACATAGCTGCCTGCTGCAGAGCAACGTAAGGAGGACAGTGTCAGAGGCCAAACGGCGCTACAGGGATAAAATTGAACTCCAGTTTGAACAAGCTGACTCTAGAGCTATGTGGCAGGGGCTCAAAACGATGACAGACTACAAAGGCGCCTCCCTCAAACTGAACAGTGACATCTCCTTAGCAAATGACCTCAATACCTTCTATGCGAGGTTTGATGCTGGTAATAACAACACCAGCTCACAAGCCACGGCAATGGGGGGGGGGGGGGGGGGGGGGGGGGTCGGCTGCTGATGGAGACGCAGTGTTCAGGGTAACAGAGCATGAGGTGAGGCGGACCTTTAAAAAAGTGAATATCAGGAAGGCAGTAGGTCCGGACGGCATCCCCGGCCGCGTCCTAAAAGTCTGTGCCGACCAACTGGCCCCAGTATTCACTGACATATTTAACCTGTCCTTAGAACAGGCTGTCATCCCCACCTGCCTGAAGAAGTCCACTATTATCCCTGTACCCAAAAAATCCAAGCCTGCTTGCCTCAACGACTACCGCCCTGTAGCTCTCACCTCCATAGCCATGAAGTGCTTTGAGAAGCTAGTAAAGGGCTACATCTGCTCCTCCCTCCCCATCAACATGGACCCCCTGCAATTTGCATACCGCCCCAACAGGTCCACGGAGGACGCCATAGCCCATGTGCTGCACACAGCAGCATCACACCTGGACAAGAGGCAGGGGAACTATGTGAGAATGCTATTCATCGACTACAGCTCGGCATTCAATACCATAGTCCCCTCCATACTCATAGCCAAGCTCAGGGACCTGGGCTTGAACTATGACCTCTGCCAGTGGGTCTTGGACTTCCTGACTGGCAGACCCCAGGTGGTGAGAGCAGGCAACTGCACCTCCTCATCCATCACCCTCAACATAGGGGCCCCCCAGGGCTGTGTTCTGAGTCCCCTCCTCTACTCCCTGTACACACACGACTGTGTGGCTCAGCGGAGTAGCAATACAATCATCAAATTTGCTGACGACACAGTGGTGGTGGGCCTGATCTCTGCCAACGATGAGAGGGCCTACCTGGAAGAGGTCAAGGTCCTGGCGGGATGGTGCCAGGAAAACAGCCTCTCCCTGAACGTCAGCAAAACAAAGGAGATGATTGTGGACTTCAGGAGGTCGGGGGTCAAGGACTACAGCCCCCTCAGCATCGACGGGGCACCGGTTGAGAGAGTCAACAGCTTTAAGTACCTCAGAGCCTACATATCCGAGGACTTGACATGGACCACACACATTGACAGTGTTGTGAAGAAGGCACGACAACGCCTCTACTTCCTCAGGCGCCTAAGGAAGTTCCAAGTCAGTCAGAAGATCCTTAAGAACTTCTACTCATGTACAATAGAGAGCATCTTGACCGGCAACATCACCTCCTGGTTTGGGAATAGCACTGCACAAGACCGAAGCAGACTACAAAGAGTGACACGTTCAGCCGAACGCACAATTGGAGGGGGGCTCCCCACCCTCCAGAACATTTACAACAAGCGTTGCAAGGGCAAGGCTAAGAGAATCATTAAAGACTCCAGTCACCCGAACAACTGCCTCTTTGAACTGCTGCGGTCAGGCAAGCGATACCGGAGTCTCAAGGCGAGCACAGAAAGACTCAGAAGAAGCTTCTATCCCCAGGCCATCAGGCTGCTAAACGAACAATGAACACTACACAACAACAACCACCAAACGCACATAGCACACACATCCACACGCACACACTCACTTTAAACAAACACACTGTAGCACCCACTCCACACACTTTATAGCACACACCCACTTTAAACAAACACACTGTAGCACCCACTCCCCACACTTTATATTTATTGATGAAGGATTGCACTACAACTCGTACACCTTACTGTAAATTGTACCTAAATTGTACCTCATCCCATTTCTGCTTTGCACTATATAGTACTGTACATTAGTACACTGCATAGTATTGTATATTATATGGTAACTCAGAACATTGTACATATGTCTATACCGAACACTGTGACCTCATTTTCTTCTTCTAAATTACATGCTATACTATGTTATTTGATACTATCTTGTCTAGCACAGTCTCTGGAGCGTAACAGTAAGAAGCATTTTGTATGAAAGTATTCTGTACTTCTGTATGACAACTATTAAAGAAACTTGAAACTTGAAACTTGCTAACACATAGCTGCCTGCTGCTAACACCTAGCTGCCTGCTGCTAACACTAGTAGCTACCTAGCTGCCTGCTGCTAACACATAGCTGCTTGCTAGCTTTCTGCTGCTAACACATAGCTGCCTGCTAGCTACCTAGCGGGACGTGGCTTTGGAGGCATCCTGATTAGTTCTGATTGGGAAGGACGTCGTCAAATTCGGTTTAAGGATTTGACTATACTTCTAAGTTCTGCCCAAAACCAATGGCTGCCTATTGCTCCTTTAAAATACAAAAGTGTCTCCCCGAGATACGAGTCCCGGCGCTCCGCCCCCAGAGAGAGACACGAGAGGAGAGACACGAGAGGAGAGTCAGGAGAGACACGAGGCCTCTCCAGTGTTGTTGAGGTCAAGGAGGAGGGCGGCCAGGACCTCGGGACACGGATCACGTCTGGCCCGTCTTTGATCACGCAGACGTTACATCATTTCAGTCCCTGAGTCGCAGCAACGCACGGGTCTAGAGTTGTCCTCAAATAAACTCCACAGCGCAAGTGAATTCTAAAAAGGCCCTGCTTCTTACTCGTCGCAACGTAAACAAACTGCATGCGGCCACAACACAGTTCATACTTGCACTCTGAAATACACATCGTTCATCGTTATTGTAAATAAATAACTAAATAAAGAAATGATCCGCTCATCGAAGCACAATTTCCACATCCATTTCGGGTACTAGAGTAATCACAAAGCCTTCTTCTAGACATACAACCTAGTTATATTTATCTAAGGCAGTGGTTCTCAAACTACGGGTCGCAAACCAAAGTGGGGTCGCGGGTAGGTGACAGTGGGGTCACGCATGGGCAAGTAAATTTTTTATTTTTTTTGGCAACATATTTTGGCTAAATATGCCTCGTTTTATAAATGTGTATTGATAACATAGTGCTGTAACACAATTTCCTAATAAATATGCATGATCAAGTTCAACAATATATGATTTTATTTTGATATTCGTTAATTCCACGTTGAAATTCCCCCAAAAAAAATCCTAAATAAAATGGGGTCGTGGTATAAAAAAGTTTGAAAACCCCTGTTCTAGACCAATGAAAGGCAGCCTTCTCACCTATGACCCCTAAGCTGGTGAGCCGGAGGTACTCGAACGGACGCGTTTTGCTCACAGTGTGTAAGAAGGGGTACAGGAACAGTGGGATGTGTGCTGCCAGGAAGGCCGACCTGTCAAAGTCAAAACAGAGCAAGTTAGCAGAGTAATAATAATAATCTAATCAACCTCATACTATAGTCTAAGTCTACCCATATACTCTGTATGATAGCATGTACAACAGTGCTGTATATACTGCATATATATATATATATATATATATATATATATATATATATATATATATATATATATATATATATATATATATATTTGTCTGAACATACCTGCATATAACCCCTCTATATACTTACTTATACACCTGCATATAACCCATAGCTCTGTATGATAGCATGTACAAATGCTGTATATATATACCATAGATATCTATCCACAGTCCCACACATGTCTGTATACTATTTACCTGCACAGTCATTTTACATATCTGTAGATACTATATCTGTACATATCCTACTCTTACTAGTTACGCTGCTGGCCAGTATGACTTACTACCATACTGTATTTACACCTGTATTACAGTACATATTATAGTATACTACAATCTGATAAGCACTACACTCAGTAGTACTAATTTATATATTTTGTATCCAGTTTAATCACCTGTACATTGCTGTTGCACTTTACTGTTAAATTTGCACTCTGGTTGGATGCCAAACCTCCTTTCGGTGTCCTGTACTTGTGCTGTACTGTATAATGACAATACATTTTATTTTAATCTAATCTAATCTAATCATGACCCTTCAGATGACTGCATGACACCAGTCCCAGGGTAGAATGGGGCACCGATACGAGACTAACCCTCTTTCACCTCAAGTCAAGATGGAGACCAATGTTCTCCTTTCCCCCCCCATACAGAGAATAACGTTACATCTCTCTGGTGGGAATTACTATAATGTTGAATGCTGATTATTATACCTTACTATAAGCTGACGTACTTCATGAGGACACGTAGGTCACAAGAACACTTGGTGAAAATGCCCACCAATCGATTGGTCGGGGGGAATAGGTGGTCGGGGGGAATAGGACTGAAGTTGTTAAGTATTCGAAACCTGAGTCTGTCTGGATGTGCAATGCAGTCGGTCGGTCGGTCAGTCGGTCACCTGGTCTCGGGGTGGGAGGCGACACACTGCAGCAGTGCCAGGGCGTTACACACTCTGTTGGACTGGTGGGCTGTCAGGGTGGGAGGGTTGATTGACGGGTAGATGTTGACTATTTCCTGGAGTTGGAAGAGAAGCGGTGGAGAGGGTTAGAGTAATAATCATCATCATCATCATCATCATCATCATCACCACCACCACTTCTCCAATCTGCTCCATTATCATTGCTAATGAGGGGCGTAACTAGGCTGGGTATCGTTTGAAATGTTTCGATAGCGGGGTGGAAACTGACATCCGGGATTCGATACAGATGCCAAAACAATACCCCCCCCCCCCCCCCGATACCTTACAACATAGTTATGACTATGAGTTATGTGCGCTGTAAATGGTAAATAGTACATTTATATAGCGCTTTACATTACAATTTGTTCCTCACATTTTACCCATTCACTCACACACCAACGGCAGAGGCAACCATGCAAGGTGCCAACTTGCTCATTGGGAGCAGTTAGGGGTTAAGTGTCTTGCTCAAGGACACTTCTGACACGCTGCCCGGGAGGAGCGGGAATCGAAACGGGAACCTCCGGATTACCAGAAGACTGCTCTAACCTCCCGAGCCACTGTCGCCCCAGATGTGTGTGTGTGTGTGTGTTGTATGAGCCAATAAGAGGCTTTGTTAGATTTGATTGGTTGAACAGAAGAAACAAGTCAAACAACCAATCACCAGTCTTATATCTTGGAGCAAACATGCACATTTTAGGTATTAAAAATGTTTGTTTAGAATAACACCGCATTCCGATACTCTATAGCAGTGGTTCTCAACTGATGGGTCGCAGGGCCATTTGAGTGGGTCGTGGATAAATATGTGAAAAAAAAGGGGGAACATTTTTATTTATTTATTTTTTATTATAGTTTTTATTTTGAAGTCTACCGAATTTTTTATTTAGAAGGACATACGTTTCCCATGACGCAGCGCGCATGCAGTCGCCGTTTGCTACCAGCGTTGTCCGACAGTAACACTAACGTCGTCACATCAGTTAGCGGTTAGCGCTCATTGATTCAAACATTTGTAAACATGGCGAAACGCAAATACGACACTATGTACAGATACCGAGATGTCACTCCATGTTACCCGTTACCTGTTTACTGCACAATGTTGTTTTTTCATTTTTTTATTCTATTATATGTTGTACCACTGTATTGCACATCGTTGCGGGCAAGACCACCCGCATTTCATTGTATACCTGTATGCCGTGACAATTAAAAATCTTGACTTGACTTGACTACATTAAATATGGGTTTTCTTAAATTGAGGACAAAACAGAGGGACCAAAACCCCAGTGTGTTGTGTGAAGTGCTAGCACATGGAAGCATGAAGTGTGTTGTGTTGTTCATTATACAACGGCATGCAAATTTCTCGATTCTTTTTTTGTATTTTATTTTTTTATTATTTTTTAAACAAACATATAAACAAACATGACAACACACGATAAGATATACAAGCATTAATTGTCAGGGCACATCCAATGAGATCACATTTTAGTTAGTTGTCTTATATAAGATATACCCCTAATACCTGTTATCTAAAAAAAAACTACACACATATGCTCAGCTCGAACCCCCCCCTCCCGGACCCCACCTTGAGAAGTACCTCCACTATCCCTCGCACCTAACCAGACACTACCATTATAAGCTAGCTTTTATTCTCTCCACCACTTCTAACCACATTGACATTTTGGATTCATTGAGACCCAGAATTCTTGCTGTAGATATTTCATGGTAAATTACATCGAGATATGTAAGAAACCAAACTTTACGGCACATTTTTTCCGGTTGAAACCAGCGTGATGCGATCAGCTTTTTGGCTACTGTGATACCCGATAAAACCAATCTCTTTAGCTGTGGATTCACTGCAAACTCAAAAACATCATTCAATAATAATACCGAGGGGTGTACAGGTATATTCCAAGATACGAGTTTTGATATTTGTTGGGTCACATCTTTCCAGAATGCCTTAACTGGTGAGCAGTCCCAATACATGTGCATAAATGTCCCTTCGTCCCCATTTGCACATTGGGTGCATTTGGAATCTTGTTTAAGCCCCATTCGGCACAGTCTTATAGGAGTCAAGTATGTCCTGTGAATATAGTTAAGATTGATTTGTTGATGATCCGGGTTCCTTGATGTAAGTCGGACATTTGCCCAGGCTCCTTGCCAATCAAAGTCATTTTCCAGGTCTGGTATATCCCTCCTCCAGACATAGTCAAGTTGGAGGGTTTCATACGAGGACGTTAGTAATTGATGATAAAATTCTGAAACAAAACCTCTCGATGTCTCTCTTGCGTAGAAGAATTTGTGGTATCTGTGGTGTTCAATTGGTCTGTCTAATGGAACACCGTGAGACTTCAAACATAGCTCTAACTGTTTGTGAAAAAGCCATGTGGACTTGGTGAGATTAAATTTTTTGCGTATTTCTTTATCACTACAAAAACCCTGTTTGTTAAAAACATCCCCTAATGAGTGTATGCCTTGCTCTTCCCATATAGGGAATCTTATAGGTCGTTTTCCAATTAGGAGTGCATTGTTATTGAATAAGGGAGTATGATTGTGCCATTTTTGTGGGTTAGGATTTCTTTTTTTGTGATTCACGCCATATCCGGATCGCATGAGTAATTATGGGGCCAAATTTTCGTTCACAGTGCTTGATTGGTAGTTTAGTGTATGCTATGTCCTTCAGTCTATGTGGGGCTACTATGTTTTCTTCTATTTTTCTCCAGGATGCTAATGCTTGGGAGTCAAACCATGTTGTCAATGGACTTAATGTGTACGCCTTAAAATATAGGAAAAAATCTGGAAATGCCATGCCACCATCTGCTTTATTTCTCTGTGCGGTGGATCTTTTTATACGTGGTGGTTTGTTATTCCAAATAAATTTGTATGTGGAGGAGTGTAATCTTTTCCAGTAACCCTCTGGAGGGGGTAACGGTAGCATTGAACTGAAGAAGTTGATTTTAGGTAGTACATCCATCTTAACTATTGATATCCGTGCTTGTACTGTGTTGTTAAGTTTTGCCCATCTATCAAGGTCGTCTTTGATTTTGTTTTGGATTTTTGTGTAGTTGTGCTTCACCGTTTGTCTTATGGTAGGGAATATTTCCACTCCCAAGCATCTGAAATGTTTTACCATCGGTATCTGTCCTGGGAGGGTTGTATCTTTTATTGCAGGGGTGTTAAGTGGAAGGAAAGCCGACTTCGGCCAATTTATCTTAAATCCCGATAAATCACCAAAGTCCTCAATCAACTTGAGCAGATGAGGCAATGTGGTGTTGGGGTTTTGCATGAACAATATTACATCGTCCGCATATAAACAAATGTTTTGTTGTGTGCCCTTGATTACGATTGGTTCTATGGATTGGGATTGTCTTATATATTGTGCTAAAGGCTCTAATGATAGATTGAACAGTCCGGGACTAAGAGGACAACCCTGTCTGGCAGAGCGTGATACCGGAAATATCTGGGAGATGATTGTGCCTGTTGTAATCATGGCCGATGGGTCTTTGTATAATACTTTAATCATATCGATGAATCCTTTCCCTAACCCCATCCTTTCTAGCACTGCCCACAGATAAGACCATTCCAGCCTGTCAAAGGCCTTCATAGCATCCAGGGACAGCATCGCCTTAGGTATGGTGCCCTCCTTGTCGGCATCAAGTACGTGCAGTATACGTCTTATGTTCTCAGTGATCAGGCGGCCTCCTATGAAGCCAGTTTGGTCCGGGTGAACTAAAGACGTCATATGCTTTTGTAATCTGATGGCTAATACCTTAGAGTACAGTTTGATATCTGTTCCGAGGAGGCTTAAAGGTCTATAACTACCGCACTCGTTGGGGTCCTTGTCTTTTTTAAGGAGGACTGTTATGAGTGCAATATTGTAATTTTTATGGAAGTTCCCCTCCTTGACTGAGTATAAGATCATATTTAGTAATAAGGGGCCAATTATGTCCCAACAAGAAAGGTACATTTCTGATGGGAAACCGTCTCTTCCAGGAGCCTTACCACTTTTCATTGCGGTTATGGCCTTCTTGAGTTCCTCTAGTGTGATCGGTGTTTCTAACTGTTTAGCGTCATCCTCTGAAAGTTTAGGGAGAGTAATTTGATTAAGAAATGTGTCCATTTCTGATTTATATAAGTCGGAGTAGAATACTTTGAATGTATCGTTTATTTTTACAGGATCTGTTACAAGTACTTGTTGTGCTCTAATGGTAGTTATATCTGCAAATGTTGCATTAATTCTTAATCGCATGGCTAATAGGTGGCTGGGTTTGGAACCATGGGAGTACTGCTGTTGTCTTGTGCTGCGTATTTGTATTTCCGATTGTTGTCTGTATATGGCATTGATCTCTATTTTTAGTACGTTAACTTGATTTTCTAGTCGAGTTGAGTTGTTGTATTTCAGAGAATTAAATAACGTTGAGTAAAGCGTTTCCAGCTCATCCAGTTTTGTGCTTTGATTCTTGCGCATTTTGGAGGAAAAGCTATCCGTGAAGTCTTTGATCATTCCCTTTACCGACATCCATATTATTCTGGGGTCTTGCACCGAGTTTGCATTCTCCCGTTGGCATACTATAAGAGCTTCTTTGAGTTGTGTAATGTATTCCTTGTTATTAAGCAGCAACGAGTTAAATCGCCATCTTGGGGCTCGGGAGGATAGTATACCAAATGTACCTTTAAGGAGTAAATAACAGTGATCTGATAGTGCGTTGGGTATCATTTCCACTTCATAATTATCAAATAGTCTCTGTGATGCAAAGACATAATCTATTCTGGATAGTGTATTATGTCTCACAGATCGACAAGAGTACTTTCGGGTCGTGGGATTAAGTAACCGCCATAAGTCATTTACACCTGTAATCTTTGACCAATCCTTTAATGCCTTCGATGAATTCTTTTGTTCGCTGGAAAAGGCGAGGTAAGATTTGTCCATCCTTGGGTTCCAGATGGCATTAAAATCCGCTCCTATTATAAATGAGTAATCGGGAATGTCTAACATTGCATTGGTTAATGTAGTGAAGAAATCTTCTTCGTACAAATTTGGGGCGTATACCGCTATCAACGCTATTTTCCTGTTCTTATGTTCAATCTTAGCTATAGTTATCCGACCTTCTACATCAGACCATACTCCCTTTAGTACAATATTCAACTTACGTTTAACGACTATTGCTACACCCCGAGTTCTCGTACCAATAGAGGAGTGACTGATATTATGGTATATGTTGTCCGCTAATTTATCTATGTCTTTCCCTAGAATGTGCGTTTCGCTTAGCAGAGCAATGTCCACATGTTCTTTTTTCATCAGTGTGAGCACGCTTTTGCGTTTGAGTTGGTTATTTATTCCCCCGGTGTTCCATATCATTATATTCAAACTAGCCATAGTCTATACATGTTGCATTGTAATTTTTGGTAATGCTTCTAGAGTGCGAGGCAATAATAGATATACATCCCACTAGTGAGGTCCCGTTGAGAGCCGAGCTTAAAAACATACATATATACAAATAAAAATCCCCTACCCTTCCCTCCCACGAGAGTCGTACAGGATTGTGTTCCATGAACACAACCTTTGCGTATGACTCCCTCCCTTGCACCACCGGATATCCCAGAATGATCCAATTATCCTTAACATTCCTATGTATACCATAGGATCTAACACTCTAAATTCTACCATAAGTAGAATGTCGACTGTGGCTTGGCCACTTTCCCGTAAAAAATAAATAAATACAAATTTAAATGAGATAAACTAAAAATAAAGACCAAAAATAAGCTTCAATTGTCATGCCCTAATCACTTACATTTTATATGAACTTGTGTAATTTATAGTAACCCATGAATAATATGAAGGTATTGAACTGAAGAGAGAGCCTCAATAAATCAGAGAGAGCGGATGAAAAAGAAAAAAACAAGTAAATGGAAGAGAACATTAACTTAGATCTTAAAAGAGCATTGCTATGCTTAAACATCTAAAGTATAAATTGGAGAAGTAGTGGAATTATTTCCCATTAATAAAAACAGTTTTTAAATACGTATATGCAGCATTTCCCCTGACCGGGGTGGGCGATGATCGTTGTGTAGAGTGATATTTCTGCCGGCCGGCTATGATGGCTCTGTGGTTCTGCATCTAGATAGCTGTTGATTATTCCCCCGAGGGGCTTCTGGTAGAGTGAATGACCACGTATTGCTGATATTCCAGAATGTTCCATATATCAAAGAATGCTTCGATGTTCTAGATTATTCCAATATGTCATTTTTACATTGTTTGAATGTTCCAGTATGTTCTGGAGTGTTCCAATCTTGAATCCAATA
This sequence comes from Notolepis coatsorum, assembly GCF_963971535.1. Classification (NCBI taxonomy): domain Eukaryota; kingdom Metazoa; phylum Chordata; class Actinopteri; order Aulopiformes; family Paralepididae; genus Notolepis; species Notolepis coatsorum. Next base: position 54,032,581 of record NC_140165.1, on the reverse strand, counting down.
TGTCCGCAATAATATAAACACGTCGGGGAAAGCATTCAAAAACTCTGAGCACGTAGGTCTCTCTGTCCCAAATCCTCGGTTATTAAAGATTGTACTATATGGTGACCTTGCATAACTGAGATTAAAAGGCCATTTATACACTATTCTGCGTGTTGTTCAGACAAGAATTTGGCTGCATCTTCAGGCGAGTTGAGGAGAACCCTTGCTCCTTGTTTATCGACAATGCGAAGTATTGCAGGGTATAATAGTAGGGGTCTGTATTTCTCCAGGTATAGTTGAGACATCACCGTCTTGAACTTGGCACGCAGTTCCACTACATCACGACAATAATCTTCAAAGCAGTGTATTGGTACCTCCATGTATTTCAGATTGCCTTTCATCCTGCGAGTTTCACGAATAATCATTTATTTTATTCTGACTTGGCGCAGTATAACCAATATCACTCTGGGCTTAGCGTTATTGCCAATGGAGCGGGTCCCCAATCTGAAGCACTGATCCACCTCCGGTATTTTAGGAAGGATCTCTGTTCCCAAGATTTTCTGTAATTCTGTGGCAAACTCTTCAGGGTTTGCACATCTCACTGATTCGTCCAGACCGACAATACGAATATTCAGCTTGCGTTTTTGATATTCCATCTCGAATATTTTGGCTTTCTGTTCTTCATTGATTCGCTTAAGCTCCAACGTTATTTCGCTGAGCTCCGTATTGATTTATTTGTAGTTCCCCTTCATCTCAGCAGTTAGGTTAACTTTGTTAACCTCTACTTCATTGTAGATGCGAGTGAAATTGATTTCGTGGGCTTCCATTACTTTTTCCAGAGCCTCGGTGCGTTTAATCTGTGCGTCGGCGTCCGCTCTCAGCGCATCAATTTAGCCTTCAATAGATTCTTTAATATCATCTACTTTTTGAGTTATTATGCTAGTTATTGTCTTCCCCATTTCCTCCATTTTCCGGATGATATGTTCGGTATCTGCGGAGGTGTTTGATGGGGTTGAACTTGAAGCGGCCGCTGTCAAGTTTATATTTCCTGCTGTCCGCTGTACGAATCCTGATTCCTGCGGCGGGACCTCTTCGACTGGTTTTGCACTCGTTTTATCTCTCTTTGGTGACATCTCGATTCTTTTGGTCAATATAGTTAGTTGATAGTCTCAGTTGATATATGCGTCAAGTTATAAACGCATTAATGGTATATAAATATGTTTTTAAAACGAAAAAAAAAAATAACGGGTGAGCAGCTGTGTCACATGCGACCTACTCCATTCTAAAGCTAAACCGGAATTTCTCGATTCTGATTGGCTGAAACAGTCCATTTACACGTATGTATTGCGATCAGTCCACGCTTGCTGGCCCAGGACCCGCCCACAACCGAATCACATCACATCAATCCGCCGGATCACAAGAAGGTGGACAATAATCTTTACAAATGGATATGTTGATAGCGACTAAACGACTAAATATCAAGCGATTCTGTCACAGCGAATGTCTTAGTCGTTTAAACAATGTTGGATGATGTAATTGATGGGTCTTGAATCATTCTGTAACAAAAGAAAAATCGCGGATTGATTGATTGATTAATTTTCAATTTTTTTTTCAATTTTTTTTTCCGACTGTCAGCGCTCGCTCTAGTCTCCACCCACCGCCACACACCCCCCACACACACACACACACACACTGCCTGCAACGTGGGGGATAGTCAGACTGAGAGAGAGCTGGGTGCTGCGCTGTTCTAAGTGAGCATGGCCTATTGAGTTGATTGATTGATTGATTGCTAATTTTATTACTGTACGCTTGGTTTCCAACTGGTTAAGTTTAGGCCCTCTACAGTAGGTTTAAAAAAATAAATAAAAGAATAGGGCGAAGAAAACGTTTTTTTCCTATAGGGCAAAGAAAACTTTTTAATTTGTTTTACCTACTTTCTATAGAAGCATCTAAGAATGAAGTTCTATGGAAAGTAGGTCTGCATTCCCTTAACAATTGTGTGTATTGAGCCGTACTGTATTGTACCCATTCTGCATCTGGTAATAACATTTTCAATCAATCATTCCAATAATACACAGTTGGATGTGTTAGTTGGTTGGATGCACTTCAAGCTGCTTCCACATGAGGCAACTTCTCTCAATCATTCCAATAATACACAGTTGGATGTGTTAGTTGGTTGGATGCACTTCCGATCTGCTTCCACATGGAGGCAAATTGTCTTTTTTGTAGTTGTGGGAACTACTTTTTCTGGCGTATGGTTTTTTCAATAAATCTTCGATTAATGTGTGTTTATTGTATAGAAATAAGGTTGGATGAATGTGGCAGTTGTATAAAAGCTTTACACCACTTGCAGTCGTGATTTGTGAACAATAAACCATGCCTAGGGGGGTCTAACGACCACCCCTAGGCATGGTTTATTGTTCACAAACCACTCCTGCGCGTGATGTAATGCTTAAGTATCCCCTGATAAGAGTAATCTCTGCTACAGTTCAATTTAGATTCTTGAAACTTGATGAGCATCACTTCCTCTTCCACCCGTGGAATATTTTCTGAAAATCCGCCTAAAATATATACCTAGGTAAATGGAATATTGCTCCACTTCTACAAGGCCATTTGCATATTCTTGGTATCTAGGGACATCTATGGACCTCAGGGAATGTATTCACAGTGTCAGAAATATTGTGTCTATTACTAGGCTTGCTTAAATTGTGATGAAACAAGGAGAATATGAATTATGATTTTTCTTTGCATCTTTGACAGTGAATAACACCATGCTAATAATGACCAAACATTAAAAACTGCCACTGATCTCGTTCAGTACCTTCTTGAGATAATGTGTACAAGAAATCTAAGGAAATGAATAAAGGGAAGATGATTAAACAGAAGGTTCTGTAGATACAGTACTGAATTCTCCCATCCGGACCAATGCAATTTGAAATATTATTATAGAATATAGAATAGGAGGCTTATAAATTACCTTATTATAGCCAATTCTCACATTTATATATATATATTAGAGGGAGCATAGATATATTTTTTTAATCTAGATTAATCTATCTGCAATCCTGGAGTTAATCTAGATTAAAATGGCTCATTTGAAGTCTGCCGAAGGCATTCAAAATATGTGTGTTCTACCTAGGGATGGGTATCGTTAGGATTTTATCGATACTACTACTCTTTTTTTTTTAAACTTTATTTTTTAGCGTTTATCGCTTTTCTGGTCAAGCATGACCGACAGAAACAGGTTGAAATGGGATGTAGAGCAGGGGAAGACATTCTGAGAAATGACGGCGGGTCCGGGAATCGAACTCATGTCCCCCAGATCCGTGACGAGCACGGTTTTCCCCGACGCAGAAATAGCGCCGAGATATGCGGTGAGCTACGGGAGCTCCCCGATACTACTACTCTTATCGATACTGCTTAACGGTTCGGTACTTTATCGACATTGCTTTATTATTTATAACTTTATAAATAAATATTATTTCTTCAGCAACAGCAGCAGCAATGTTTTTATATAACTTTATAAATAAATATAATAAATAAATATTATTTCTTCAGCAACAATGTTTTAAATGTCTGAATTATAGACTTTTTATAATAAACAACAAATGTAAGATAAAATAAAACTATATACACTGAATGATTAGTTGTTACCTAAAGCCCTTGGACTCCACTGTAGAGAAGGGGTGCAGGCCTTTGACAACAAACTGGGTCACAGCCCTGTTCACCCTATCCTCTGTCATCCTTCCTAGCTGCTAGGGTGAAGGGACTTGGCTGGGACCGGTGGTGGTAGAGGGAGGAGGGGTGGGCTGGGACATGGTGGCTGCAGCCTCAGCCTGACGAATGACAATCTATAAAAAGTTGTCATCTTTCAAATATATTTGTAGCTAAACAATTAGCTAAGCAATTATATTTTATTTATTAGCCTATTCGTAATAATTTGTTATTAGCCTAGCTAACTGTATCTCTTGGCTTACCTGCAGTGGACGTGGATGGAGATGGAACACTGCGAGCAAAGCAGTCGAAAACGGCGCATTTCTGCAGACTAATGTTATGTTTTGACAACAGATGTTTTGACAAATTGCTTGTATTGCCACCCTTACTTGCAAATGTTTTATTGCACTTGTGGCAACGTGCGTTGTCGGCATCGACTTTCGTAAAGTGTACCCAGACTTTCGTTTTGTTCTCTCCGCCATGATGAGCGCAGAGCTCGGTCTGTGTCCTCCGTGCTTCAACACGGAGCCACGGACAGGTACCTCCCTTATTAATAAGTACCCGTATGTGTATGTGTGTGTGTGTGTGTGGCTCGCTGAGTCGCTGCGGCTCGCTTCTCGTGCAGATAGAAAGAGGAGAGGAGACCCAACTTGTGTAATAAAGTGGAATGAAACAGGAAAAAAGTATTGGACACACTAAGAAAAAGCAGTACACCACAGCAAGGAAAGGCAAGGAACTAGCTGAAAACCAAAACTAATTAGGAGGCAACTCTACCTCATATCTGTGCTAATAATGTCAACTGGGTTAGAATATATTGATGGGCTATAAAATGTTTTTTTTTGTTACCAAGGTGCCACACAAGAAACATCAAATGATGGGTAAAAGCAAAGAGCTCTCAAGACCTTCACAAACAGATTGTTGTAAATTATGAACATAGAATTGGCTAAAGACGTATTTCACAACTTCAGAATCTTCCAGTAAGCACCATTGGGGGCATTATCCATAAGTGGAAGCAACATCACTCCATCATCAACCAGCCATGCACAGGTGCTCCTCGCAACATTTCTGATCAGGGAGTCAGAAGGATACTTAGAAGAGTAGCCAGAGAGCCATGGACCACTAGGAAAGAGCTCCAGAAAGACTTGGAGGCAGCAGGTACAACTGTGACAGAAAGGACTATAGGCAATGCACTCCACCGCCATGGCCTCTGTGCGTGCTCAGCCCGCAAGACTCCACAACTTGAAGCTTGTTTAAAGTTTGCCTAACAACATTTGGACAAGTCAGTGAATTACTGGGAGCATGTACTCTGGTCAGATGAGACCAAAATGTTACTTTCAAGCTGTCACACAACACACCATGTTTGGAGGAGAAATGGCAGTGCACATTACCCGAATAACACTACCAACAGTGAAGTTTGGAGGTGGAAATATCATGGTGTGGGGCTGCTTCTCCTCTCCTGGTACTGGCAGACTTCATAGCATTGAAGGAACAATGAATGGAGCCATGTACAGAGAGATTCTTGAGATTAACCTGCTGCCATCCACCAGAATAGAATAGAATAGAATAGAAATACTTTCATTATCCCGTGGGAAATTAGACAATGCAAATCGCTCACCATTTAAACATTTAGACAGGACAGGTCACAAATTAGAATAATAACACAAATCAAATCAAGTTGCCTAGGATAAGAGTAGAGTAAAATAAAATAGGATAAAATGAAATGAAATAAAATATACAGAAATAAATACAGTAAGAATATACTGAGCATACTGAGCATGGGGTAAACAATTTGGTCAATATAATTATAATTTAAATCTAACTAAATGAAATATGAAATATATATTCCAGTATTCAGTGTCACAAGGTGCAGTATGCTTTAGGTAGTGTATTGTCCTCCTTGGGTTCCAATAAGACCTAGATCAATGTCTGGCAGCCGTCGCTGCCCCCTGTTATGGAGCCTGGAGGCCGCTAGGCGCGTCCTCCTGCCACTATTGAGCTGCCGCTCTGTGCTCAGTGATGCAGTGAGGCACAGTGATGCATTATATAGTCTGATGGCTGTTGGAATGAAGGACTTCCTGTGCCGTTCAGTGCTGCATTTGGGTAGTGTGAGCCTAGCACTGAACATGCTCCTCCTGTCAGCCAAGTCTGTGTATAGTGGGTGGGTGGGGTTTTCCCTGATGGCCTGGAGCTTAGCGAGGCTCCTCCTCTCCGCCACCCTCGCTAGAGAGTCCAGCTCCACCCCAACCACGCTGCTGGCCTTCCTGACCAGCTTATCCAGCCTGGTTGTGTCCACTGCTCTCAGTCCGCTGCCCCAGCAGGTCACAGCGTACAAGAAGGCGCCCGCCACCACCGACTCATAGAACATCCTCAACATCCTTGTACAGACATTGAAGGATCTCAGCCTTCTGAGGAAGTAGAGTCGGCTGTGGCCCTTCTTGTATAGTGCTTCTGCATGTTTTGACCCGTTCAGTTTGTTGTCGATGTGCACACCGAGGTATTTGTACACCTCAACCATGTCCACATCAACTCCCCTGATGGAAACGGGGGTCACAGGTAGGGATGGGTACCGAATTCGGTACTTTTGAGGTACCGAACCGAAACACGTCGGTACTACCGAGTATCGAATCAAGTGAGAAACCGAAAAAAAAAATGATTTTTTTTTTTTTTTTTTTTTTACTTTTTTTTTTTTTTACTTTTTTCTTTTCATGTCAACGTTCACACGCACAATATATGCTTACCTAGGATTTGACTTGATTCAACAACAAAGCAGTCGGAGCAATGACAAGCCGAAAACTGTCGAAATTGTAGTTATTTGAAGTTTGGATTTTTTTTTATGACTGAGGTAGTTAAATAAAATTTCTTGAGACTAAAGTACCAAAAAAAGGTACCGTTGGGTACCGGTATGGATTCACAGGTACCGGTACCGGTATCGGTTCAAATGTGAAAGGTACCCATCCCTAGTCACAGGTGCACTCCTCCTCCTCCCCAGCTCCACAACCAGTTCCTTGGTCTTCGCCACATTTAGCTGCAGGTGGTTTTTATCGCACCATGTGACAAAGTCCACTACCAGTTCCCGGTATTCCCTCTCGTCACCGTCCTTTATACATCCCACTATCGCAGAGTCATCAGAAAACTTCTGAAGGTGGCAGGACTCTGACCGATAGTGGAAGTCGTTGGTGTAGACAGTGAAGAGGAAGGGAGAGAGGACTGTCCCCTGCGGGGCCCCGGTGTTGCTGACCAGTCTGTCTGACACACAGCTCCATAGGCGCACGTACTGTGGTCTTCCCGTCAGATAGTCCACAACCCAGGACACCAGGGGGGCCTCTACTTGCATCGCCTCCAACTTCTCACCCAGTAGCCTAGGCATTATGGTATCGAAAGCACTGGAGAAGTCAAAGAACATGATTCTCACAGTGCTCCCCGGCTTGTCTAGGTGAGTGTAGGCTCGGTTCAGCAGGTAGATGACAGCATCCTCTACCCACAGTCGGGGCTGGTAGGCGAACTGGAGTGGGTCTAGGTGGGGTTTGGTCACCGGGCGGAGTTGCTCCAGGACTAACCTCCCATGGTCTTCATTATATGAGAGGTTAGAGCCACCGGCCTGTAGTCCTTGGACGTGCTGGGACGCGGGCACTTGGGGACAGGGACCACACAGGAGGTTTTCCAGTGTCGGGACTCTCTGCAGCCTCAGGCTCATATTGAATATGAACTGGAGCACATCACACAGCTGAGAGGCACAGGTTTTGAGTACCTTTGGGCTCACCCCATCAGGACCTGCAGCCTTGCCTGCGTGTAACTTGCTCAGCTGTGTACTCACCTGGTCTGCAGAGAGCCATACTGTGGATGCTGAGGATGACACATGGGTGGACCTTCCACCATGACAACAATCCAAAGCATACAGCAAAGGAAACTTGCAGTTGATTTCAGAGAAAGAAAATCAACTTGTTGGAATGGCCCAGTCAATCACCTGACTTAAACCCAATTGAACATTTGTGGAAGCATCTGAAGATCCAGATTCACAAGAGGCCCCTCCGCAATCTTCAAGATTTAAAGACAATCTGTGTAGAGGAATGGGCCAAAATCACACCTGAATACTGCGGGTGATTAGTTACATCATACAGAAAGCATCCTTGGAGCTGTCATTACAAACAAAGGCTTCTCCACTAAGTATTGAATTAATTTCAGTTAGTGTGTTCAATACTTTTTTCCTATGTCATTCCACTTTATTACTAGGGATGTCCGATATTATCGGCCTACCGATATTATCGGCCGATATCGTCATTCAAATGTGATATCGGAAAATATCGGTATCGGTTTTCAAAAAAATATTTAAAAAAAAATGTATTTGTATTTTTTACATTTCTATAACCTTTATTTACCCAGGCAAGCAAGTAAGAACAAATTCTGATTTTATTTATTGTCAAAAGTATGCATAATGTTGTGTTAATTCCACAACAAGAGATATGTAATGTTAATTACCTGAAATTATTCAATTTTTTGGGGGGGGAAACCCTGCATATATCGGTATCGGTTGATATCTGTATCGGAAATTAAGAGTTGGACAATATCGGTATAGGTAAAAAAGCCAATATCGAGCATCCCTATTTATTACACATAACTTTATTTATGTATGGACTTTAATGTTTAGATTGTTTGTCTGGATTCCCTGAGTTAATACCAAAGTCTGGTGAAAATTTCACTTGAATGGCCACATTGGAAATATATTTACGGGACAAAATGCTGATGTGTTCAATACTTATTTCCCCCATTGTATATACATATTGTGGTATAATATGTCCTCATGTAAATATATCCCCCTCCCCTGTGTTCCCTTTACCTGTGCCCCCCCCCCTCTCTGTGGAATAAGACACCCCCCTCCCCTGTGTCCCCCAAACCTGTACCCCCTCCCCCCCATCTGACCTATCAAATGGGACCACACACCCCCTTTGTTGAACTATAAAGGGCTCTTCCCGACCACAATGAGGGTCTTACCTGGGGGATTTCAGCTGATCACCTGGGGCGAGAGCCTCAGCCATTCTCTCTATGTATTCTATCTGTTTGGTTAATAAACCTTGTTATTATCCAAGCCTCGGTTGACTGAGACATTCTTCATCAGGATATCCACAAATATCCCACAATTGGCGTCTACGAACTTGTGACAGACTTTTTGCGTCCTCCCGGCGTGCTGTATCATTCAACTATACAGAGAAAAGTGAGTATAATAGGATGGTCGACCAAAAATGTATGGAAAGGAATTGAAACCTTCCCGCTTTTCTCTGTGCCAGGTGAATATTACAGAATGTTGTCCAATATTGAGATCATGGCTGAGTAGAATAATGTGCATTAATATATCTGATCTGTATTGAGAATCGTTACCAGGGCGCGCGTGCACCTGGGTCCTTATCAGGAGGTTCTGAAAGGATGGGTTATATGTGCTAGTCCCAAAAAGTTTAGGCACAAAGGTTGAAGTGCTATTCCAGGTCGAGTCGGAGCCGACCAAAAGTTAAGGCACACAACACAGGTTGTTGGATTGCTACCCCTAGTCTAGCTGATGCAGACTAAAAATATAGGCAACAAAATAGATACGTGAGCTTATTATGATGTGATATCCTTGGAAAACGCTACTCTGTTAAAAACGTTCTGTGATTCCTTTGCAAAGAGGCGGGAAGTAGAACCGAGAAGCTGATGGAATCATAATTAGAAATTACCAGAGTAGCGTCATAATATTCATTGTTTCAACCTCAAACTAAGCTCACAATCTCTTCCATTTCCTGAAAACGATGTATTTTGGATTAAATTAACCAATTGATCAATACAGATAGCGGGAAGATGATCACGCGATGTCCTAGTTAGTACATGATTACGCGATGTCCCGGGAGTACGTAAATGTACATTAAACGGGACATCAGTCGCGGAAAGTACATTAAACAGGACGTTAGTCGCGGGTTAAGAGGCCGAGAGTATGATTAAAAGGTATATATAATCTTGTAGTGGGTGCTATGGACATAATTCACCATTAGATTGTTTTGATGTATTGATGGGGCACTGTCACTTTAATGAGGTTGGTTGGGGGTTGGGCTTAGAGAAGACGCGCTGGTGGAATGTCATTCATAAAATGTTTTTGGTGACGAGGAGCTGTCAGAGTTTAGAACGGCATAGATCTGACAGCTGTCACTTGTGCTAAGAAGATAATAAATGACACACTACTTACTTGGTGTGGTTGCAAGATAGAAATTGTGCGTCTCTCCTTTCCGACGATTTCTACAGTGGTGACCCTGTTATACGTTTTGAAGACGCTTCCGCGGCAACATGTCTACGAACGCAGTTTCACTGAAATTACCTGAGTTCTGGGAGTCGTCAGCCTCGGCATGGTTTGCGCAAACGGAGGCACAGTTCGAGCTGCGTGAGATTACCTCGGATACAACAAGATATTATTATGTGGTATCAGCCCTGGGAAGTTCGACAGCCAGCAGAGTGGTGAGCCTCCTAAAGAACCCTCCGGCTCGAGATAAATATCTCACGATCAAGTCTCATCTGTTAAAGACATTCGAACTTTCCGATACCGAGCGGGCCAGCCGATTGTTTTCTTTGCAAGGGCTCGGTGATAGCAAGCCATCGGAGCTCATGGATAAGATGCTGGATTTATTGGGAGAGCACAAGCCTGATTTCCTTTTCATGCAACTTTTCCTGCGTCAGCTGCCTTCTCCGGTTCGGGCCGCTCTGGCCAACACCACTATAGACGATTGCCGCGCTCTGGCCGAGGAGGCTGATAAGTTTTTTTTGGCTGGTCAACAGCACTGTGCAGCGGCAGTTTTCCCAACCCAAGCCTTTGTTTCACCGCCGGGAGACTGGAACTTCACCGCCGCAGCGACAGCCCCTCGCCAGCAGCGTGACGCGAACGCGGGGCTGTGTTATTATCATGCACGGTTTGGACCTAAAGCCAAGCAGTGCCGCCCGCCGTGCAGCTTCAGTGGGCCGGGAAATGCCCGGGCCGGCGCTCGTTAGTGGCCATGAGCGTCGGTCAGGCTGGCAGGCTACTGTTTGTCCAGGACACCATCTCCGGGCGGCGTTTCATGTGCGACACGGGCGCGCAGAGGAGCGTCTTGCCGGCTTCTAGAGTGGACATCCTATCCGGCGGACACGGACCCCCCATGGAGGCCGCCAACGGCACCCCCATCCGCACATACGGCACCAGGTATGTCGAAATGTGTTTTAGTGGCCAACGGTTTGGCTGGGACTTTATCACAGCTAATGTAGCCGTCCCTCTTCTAGGCGCTGATTTTTTGTGTGATTATGGACTGTTAGTGGATGTTAAAAATTGCCGCTTAATTGATGCCATTACATTCTGCTCTTATGCTGGTGCGCTTGGGGGTGCAGACTCCATCAGACTCTCTAGCATGCTCTCCGCCGCAGATGAGTTTCAACACCTCCTCGCCGAGTTCCCGGGCCTCACGCGGCCCACGTTCTCATCATCTACAGCCAAGCATGGAGTGGAACATCATATCGCCACGACCGGCCCTCCAGTCTATGCCCGGGCTCGGCGCCTCGACCCGGTCAAGCTCAGCATTGCCAAGGCAGAGTTCGAGAACATGGAACGCCTCGGCATTGTCCGTCGCTCCGACAGCCCATGGGCCTCCCCCCTCCACATTGTCCCCAAGCCGGGAGGCGGGTGGCGCCCGTGTGGGGATTACCGCCGGCTCAACGATGCTACGACGCCGGACCGGTACCCAGTCCCGCACATTCAGGACTTTTCTGCCCGCCTTTCAGGGAAATTAATGTTTTCCAAGGTGGACCTTGTGCGTGGGTATCATCAGGTGCCCGTCCAACCGCTGGATGTCCCCAAAACAGCAGTCATAACTCCATTTGGACTATTTGAGTTTCTGCGCATGCCATTCGGCCTCAAAAACGCTGCACAGACGTTCCAGCGCCTTATGGACTCTGTGCTACGAGACTTGGATTTTATTTTTGTATACTTGGATGATATCCTCATAGCCAGCGCCTCTAAGGCTGAGCACATGTCCCACCTCAGGATGCTTTTTGAGCGGCTAAATGAGCATGGACTGATAATCAACCCAGCCAAATGCCAGTTTGGGCGGTCGACCATTGACTTCCTGGGGCACAGAGTCACTAAAGAGGGAGCGGTCCCTCTTCCCATGAAGGTGGAGGCGGTGATGAATTTTCCCCGGCCGCCCACGGTTAGGTCACTGCAGGAGTTTCTCGGAATGATCAACTTTTATCACCGCTTTATTCCCCAGGCGGCTCGGATTATGCGGCCGTTGTATGAGGCCCTTAGGGGTAAAGCGCCAAAACATGCGGTCGACTGGTCTGCAGAGAGAGACAAAGCTTTTCTGGATGCCAAGGCTGCCCTAGCCAACGCCACCATGCTGGCACATCCTTCCTTTAAGGCCCCAATCTCCATCACCACCGACGCCTCAGATTTTGCCGTGGGCGCAGTGTTTGAACAGTGGGTAGGCGGGGCTTGTCAGCCGCTCGCTTTTTTCAGCCGCCAGTTAAGCCCCAGCGAGCGGAGGTATAGCACCTTCGATCGGGAGCTCCTCGGCCTCTACCTTGCCATCCGCCATTTTCGTTTCCTGCTGGAGGCCCGCCAGTTCACGGCCTTCGTGGATCACAAGCCGCTGACGTTCGCCATGGCCAAGGTGTCTGAGCCATGGTCCGCCCGTCAACAGCGACAGCTCTCATATGTCTCAGAGTTCACTACTGACATTCAACATGTGGCAGGTAAAGCAAACCTTGTCGCAGACTGCCTCTCCCGGGCTGTAGTGGGCGCCATCCACTTGGGGCTGGATTACACCGGTATGGCGGCGGACCAGGCTACCGACCCTGAAGTGCAGGATTTCAGGTCAGCCACCTCAAGCCTGCGGTTAGAGGATGTGGTTTTTGACAGCGCTGGCACCACACTCCTGTGTGATGTCTCTATGGGACAGGCCCGCCCCATCGTTCCCACAGGATGGAGGCGGCGTGTTTATGACGCGGTTCACGGCCTCTCCCACCCGGGAAAGAAACCTACGCAGAGGCTAGTGTCCGCCAAGTTTGTCTGGCCTGGGCTTAGAAAAGATGTAAGAGACTGGGCTGACTCCTGTTTGGAGTGCCAGCGCGCTAAAGTGTACCGTCACACCAAGGCCCCCCTGCAGCACTTCCCTGTACCTGAAAGGAGGTTCGACCACGTGAACGTGGACCTAGTGGGCCCCCTGCCCCCCTCACACGGCTTCAGTTACCTCTTTACTATGGTAGACAGGACTACCCGTTGGCCAGAGGCAGTTCCACTGTCAGGCACGACGTCCGCCGAGGTGGCCAGAGCCTTTATTGGAACCTGGGTCGCCCGGTTTGGCACTCCAGCCGACCTCTCTTCAGACCGGGGCCCACAGTTCACGTCCGAGCTCTGGAACACGGTCGCCAAGAGCCTGGGCGTGAAGCTACACCGGACTACGTCATACCACCCGCAGGCCAATGGGTTATGCGAGCGCTTTCACCGCTCAATGAAAGCAGCACTTCGGGCCAGCCTTACTGACAGCGGCTGGTTAATTACCTGAAATTATTCAATTTTTTGGGGGGGGAAACCCTGCATATATCGGTATCGGTTGATATCTGTATCGGAAATTAAGAGTTGGACAATATCGGTATAGGTAAAAAAGCCAATATCGAGCATCCCTATTTATTACACATAACTTTATTTATGTATGGACTTTAATGTTTAGATTGTTTGTCTGGATTCCCTGAGTTAATACCAAAGTCTGGTGAAAATTTCACTTGAATGGCCACATTGGAAATATATTTACGGGACAAAATGCTGATGTGTTCAATACTTATTTCCCCCATTGTATATACATATTGTGGTATAATATGTCCTCATGTAAATATATCCCCCTCCCCTGTGTTCCCTTTACCTGTGCCCCCCCCCCTCTCTGTGGAATAAGACACCCCCCTCCCCTGTGTCCCCCAAACCTGTACCCCCTCCCCCCCATCTGACCTATCAAATGGGACCACACACCCCCTTTGTTGAACTATAAAGGGCTCTTCCCGACCACAATGAGGGTCTTACCTGGGGGATTTCAGCTGATCACCTGGGGCGAGAGCCTCAGCCATTCTCTCTATGTATTCTATCTGTTTGGTTAATAAACCTTGTTATTATCCAAGCCTCGGTTGACTGAGACATTCTTCATCAGGATATCCACAAATATCCCACAATTGGCGTCTACGAACTTGTGACAGACTTTTTGCGTCCTCCCGGCGTGCTGTATCATTCAACTATACAGAGAAAAGTGAGTATAATAGGATGGTCGACCAAAAATGTATGGAAAGGAATTGAAACCTTCCCGCTTTTCTCTGTGCCAGGTGAATATTACAGAATGTTGTCCAATATTGAGATCATGGCTGAGTAGAATAATGTGCATTAATATATCTGATCTGTATTGAGAATCGTTACCAGGGCGCGCGTGCACCTGGGTCCTTATCAGGAGGTTCTGAAAGGATGGGTTATATGTGCTAGTCCCAAAAAGTTTAGGCACAAAGGTTGAAGTGCTATTCCAGGTCGAGTCGGAGCCGACCAAAAGTTAAGGCACACAACACAGGTTGTTGGATTGCTACCCCTAGTCTAGCTGATGCAGACTAAAAATATAGGCAACAAAATAGATACGTGAGCTTATTATGATGTGATATCCTTGGAAAACGCTACTCTGTTAAAAACGTTCTGTGATTCCTTTGCAAAGAGGCGGGAAGTAGAACCGAGAAGCTGATGGAATCATAATTAGAAATTACCAGAGTAGCGTCATAATATTCATTGTTTCAACCTCAAACTAAGCTCACAATCTCTTCCATTTCCTGAAAACGATGTATTTTGGATTAAATTAACCAATTGATCAATACAGATAGCGGGAAGATGATCACGCGATGTCCTAGTTAGTACATGATTACGCGATGTCCCGGGAGTACGTAAATGTACATTAAACGGGACATCAGTCGCGGAAAGTACATTAAACAGGACGTTAGTCGCGGGTTAAGAGGCCGAGAGTATGATTAAAAGGTATATATAATCTTGTAGTGGGTGCTATGGACATAATTCACCATTAGATTGTTTTGATGTATTGATGGGGCACTGTCACTTTAATGAGGTTGGTTGGGGGTTGGGCTTAGAGAAGACGCGCTGGTGGAATGTCATTCATAAAATGTTTTTGGTGACGAGGAGCTGTCAGAGTTTAGAACGGCATAGATCTGACAGCTGTCACTTGTGCTAAGAAGATAATAAATGACACACTACTTACTTGGTGTGGTTGCAAGATAGAAATTGTGCGTCTCTCCTTTCCGACGATTTCTACAGTGGTGACCCTGTTATACGTTTTGAAGACGCTTCCGCGGCAACATGTCTACGAACGCAGTTTCACTGAAATTACCTGAGTTCTGGGAGTCGTCAGCCTCGGCATGGTTTGCGCAAACGGAGGCACAGTTCGAGCTGCGTGAGATTACCTCGGATACAACAAGATATTATTATGTGGTATCAGCCCTGGGAAGTTCGACAGCCAGCAGAGTGGTGAGCCTCCTAAAGAACCCTCCGGCTCGAGATAAATATCTCACGATCAAGTCTCATCTGTTAAAGACATTCGAACTTTCCGATACCGAGCGGGCCAGCCGATTGTTTTCTTTGCAAGGGCTCGGTGATAGCAAGCCATCGGAGCTCATGGATAAGATGCTGGATTTATTGGGAGAGCACAAGCCTGATTTCCTTTTCATGCAACTTTTCCTGCGTCAGCTGCCTTCTCCGGTTCGGGCCGCTCTGGCCAACACCACTATAGACGATTGCCGCGCTCTGGCCGAGGAGGCTGATAAGTTTTTTTTGGCTGGTCAACAGCACTGTGCAGCGGCAGTTTTCCCAACCCAAGCCTTTGTTTCACCGCCGGGAGACTGGAACTTCACCGCCGCAGCGACAGCCCCTCGCCAGCAGCGTGACGCGAACGCGGGGCTGTGTTATTATCATGCACGGTTTGGACCTAAAGCCAAGCAGTGCCGCCCGCCGTGCAGCTTCAGTGGGCCGGGAAATGCCCGGGCCGGCGCTCGTTAGTGGCCATGAGCGTCGGTCAGGCTGGCAGGCTACTGTTTGTCCAGGACACCATCTCCGGGCGGCGTTTCATGTGCGACACGGGCGCGCAGAGGAGCGTCTTGCCGGCTTCTAGAGTGGACATCCTATCCGGCGGACACGGACCCCCCATGGAGGCCGCCAACGGCACCCCCATCCGCACATACGGCACCAGGTATGTCGAAATGTGTTTTAGTGGCCAACGGTTTGGCTGGGACTTTATCACAGCTAATGTAGCCGTCCCTCTTCTAGGCGCTGATTTTTTGTGTGATTATGGACTGTTAGTGGATGTTAAAAATTGCCGCTTAATTGATGCCATTACATTCTGCTCTTATGCTGGTGCGCTTGGGGGTGCAGACTCCATCAGACTCTCTAGCATGCTCTCCGCCGCAGATGAGTTTCAACACCTCCTCGCCGAGTTCCCGGGCCTCACGCGGCCCACGTTCTCATCATCTACAGCCAAGCATGGAGTGGAACATCATATCGCCACGACCGGCCCTCCAGTCTATGCCCGGGCTCGGCGCCTCGACCCGGTCAAGCTCAGCATTGCCAAGGCAGAGTTCGAGAACATGGAACGCCTCGGCATTGTCCGTCGCTCCGACAGCCCATGGGCCTCCCCCCTCCACATTGTCCCCAAGCCGGGAGGCGGGTGGCGCCCGTGTGGGGATTACCGCCGGCTCAACGATGCTACGACGCCGGACCGGTACCCAGTCCCGCACATTCAGGACTTTTCTGCCCGCCTTTCAGGGAAATTAATGTTTTCCAAGGTGGACCTTGTGCGTGGGTATCATCAGGTGCCCGTCCAACCGCTGGATGTCCCCAAAACAGCAGTCATAACTCCATTTGGACTATTTGAGTTTCTGCGCATGCCATTCGGCCTCAAAAACGCTGCACAGACGTTCCAGCGCCTTATGGACTCTGTGCTACGAGACTTGGATTTTATTTTTGTATACTTGGATGATATCCTCATAGCCAGCGCCTCTAAGGCTGAGCACATGTCCCACCTCAGGATGCTTTTTGAGCGGCTAAATGAGCATGGACTGATAATCAACCCAGCCAAATGCCAGTTTGGGCGGTCGACCATTGACTTCCTGGGGCACAGAGTCACTAAAGAGGGAGCGGTCCCTCTTCCCATGAAGGTGGAGGCGGTGATGAATTTTCCCCGGCCGCCCACGGTTAGGTCACTGCAGGAGTTTCTCGGAATGATCAACTTTTATCACCGCTTTATTCCCCAGGCGGCTCGGATTATGCGGCCGTTGTATGAGGCCCTTAGGGGTAAAGCGCCAAAACATGCGGTCGACTGGTCTGCAGAGAGAGACAAAGCTTTTCTGGATGCCAAGGCTGCCCTAGCCAACGCCACCATGCTGGCACATCCTTCCTTTAAGGCCCCAATCTCCATCACCACCGACGCCTCAGATTTTGCCGTGGGCGCAGTGTTTGAACAGTGGGTAGGCGGGGCTTGTCAGCCGCTCGCTTTTTTCAGCCGCCAGTTAAGCCCCAGCGAGCGGAGGTATAGCACCTTCGATCGGGAGCTCCTCGGCCTCTACCTTGCCATCCGCCATTTTCGTTTCCTGCTGGAGGCCCGCCAGTTCACGGCCTTCGTGGATCACAAGCCGCTGACGTTCGCCATGGCCAAGGTGTCTGAGCCATGGTCCGCCCGTCAACAGCGACAGCTCTCATATGTCTCAGAGTTCACTACTGACATTCAACATGTGGCAGGTAAAGCAAACCTTGTCGCAGACTGCCTCTCCCGGGCTGTAGTGGGCGCCATCCACTTGGGGCTGGATTACACCGGTATGGCGGCGGACCAGGCTACCGACCCTGAAGTGCAGGATTTCAGGTCAGCCACCTCAAGCCTGCGGTTAGAGGATGTGGTTTTTGACAGCGCTGGCACCACACTCCTGTGTGATGTCTCTATGGGACAGGCCCGCCCCATCGTTCCCACAGGATGGAGGCGGCGTGTTTATGACGCGGTTCACGGCCTCTCCCACCCGGGAAAGAAACCTACGCAGAGGCTAGTGTCCGCCAAGTTTGTCTGGCCTGGGCTTAGAAAAGATGTAAGAGACTGGGCTGACTCCTGTTTGGAGTGCCAGCGCGCTAAAGTGTACCGTCACACCAAGGCCCCCCTGCAGCACTTCCCTGTACCTGAAAGGAGGTTCGACCACGTGAACGTGGACCTAGTGGGCCCCCTGCCCCCCTCACACGGCTTCAGTTACCTCTTTACTATGGTAGACAGGACTACCCGTTGGCCAGAGGCAGTTCCACTGTCAGGCACGACGTCCGCCGAGGTGGCCAGAGCCTTTATTGGAACCTGGGTCGCCCGGTTTGGCACTCCAGCCGACCTCTCTTCAGACCGGGGCCCACAGTTCACGTCCGAGCTCTGGAACACGGTCGCCAAGAGCCTGGGCGTGAAGCTACACCGGACTACGTCATACCACCCGCAGGCCAATGGGTTATGCGAGCGCTTTCACCGCTCAATGAAAGCAGCACTTCGGGCCAGCCTTACTGACAGCGGCTGGTTCGACTTCAGACCTCCTCGGCTGAGCTGGTTTACGGTCAGCCTCTGCGGGTGCCAGGGGATTTCATCCCTAACATTACTGCCCCCTGGTGTGCAGCCCAGCAGCGGACAGCACTTCTGGAGAAGGCTAAGGTATTCATGCCGGTCCCCACCTCACAGCACGGCCTTCCCCGGTCGCACGTCCCTACAAGTC
Source organism: Notolepis coatsorum (assembly GCF_963971535.1). Classification (NCBI taxonomy): domain Eukaryota; kingdom Metazoa; phylum Chordata; class Actinopteri; order Aulopiformes; family Paralepididae; genus Notolepis; species Notolepis coatsorum. Next base: position 54,014,092 of record NC_140165.1, on the reverse strand, counting down.
TGCAGTCAGCGGAATATGTTTTCATCCGTCACGATGCCCACCGGGACCCCTTGAAACCTCCATACGACGGTCCGTTCCGTGTCCAGGAGGCTGGAGACAAGTACTTTGTGGTGGACATGGGCGGGAAGCTGGAACACATTTCCATAGACCGCCTTAAACCGGCTCATGTGGACTTGGGCAAACCTGTTGGACTGGCCCAGCCCCCACGGCGGGGACGACCCCCTACCTTGCCCAGTCTTCCGAGTAAGGCCCACAAGACCCCCTCGCCACCTATCCTGTGCCCGAGTGGCCGTAGGGCCCTTAAGGTTTTCCCTACAGCGGTGCCGGCCGCTACAGGGGTTAGGCGGAGCCGTTATGGCAGGGTTCTCCGCCCTCCTGTTCATTGACTTCTTTTGTTATGATGAATTCTGGGGGGACGTATGTAGTGGGTGCTATGGACATAATTCACCATTAGATTGTTTTGATGTATTGATGGGGCACTGTCACTTTAATGAGGTTGGTTGGGGGTTGGGCTTAGAGAAGACGCGCTGGTGGAATGTCATTCATAAAATGTTTTTGGTGACGAGGAGCTGTCAGAGTTTAGAACGGCATAGATCTGACAGCTGTCACTTGTGCTAAGAAGATAATAAATGACACACTACTTACTTGGTGTGGTTGCAAGATAGAAATTGTGCGTCTCTCCTTTCCGACGATTTCTACAATCTAATATATCGCTGGTAAATTTCGAAGTCAGGTTCGGTCGTTATGATTTTAATAACGATGTGTAGTTATATATCAAGGGTATGAATGCCTTGTCGCAACAGATGTTGGTCGACTAAACGTAAAGCGATCCAATACAGTCAGATATACACACACGTTAACTTATATGTATTATTGTTTGTTTGTCTGTTTAAGTCTCGTTCGTATGTGCACAAGTATTATAGGACCCGTCGCGTTGCTTTATTGAGTCAAGAACCGGCTGCGGATAGCGCGACGAGCATTGAGAGACGAGTTACCGTTATACAAAGAATAACATTGAAGTGCAGTTCACGGGAACAAACTAGGATAGTAATTTCCGGATTCCGCAGAACACCGGCCCACGGGAACGGCCATTTGGGGAAGTATAGTTTTATCGTTTCAGTTTGTTTACGTTTCACATATGCACAGGCACGTTCATTCGGTAACAAAACGCTGGTATAGGAATTCCAGGCTATTGAGAGCTCGTGGAAAAATACTGTATGAATTGCAAAGCGTTATTTCCGAGGCGAATGAGAACACACGAACATCGCATGGAGCAATGACGTGACGCTATGCGTGCCGTGAAGTTATTATTTTATATTAAACTATCCATAAGCGAACGTAAAGTGTAATGTACCCAAGGCCAAGGGTGCGTGAAATCCATGTGTAGTATATGTTTTATTTGTATATATATGTGCGCGCTGCCATTGGAAAATGTTGAGTTGCAGTGGCGAGATGCAGGTTGCACCATCCCAGACCACCGGAGAAACGAACCGAACATTGCAGCTTTCCCCGGTGAGTATGAAAATCATAAATATAGATGCTTTGATTGATTGATTGAAAACTTTATTAACAGATTGCAGAATGGGTACAATACAGTACAGCTCAATACACACAATTGTTAAGGGGATGCAGACCAGAGAGAGACTTTAGTCTTGTTTACATCAGGGTCCCCCATTTTCTATTTATCAGGACATATTATGACATACATGACATACAGATAGTCAGTACTGCTACATCTGTACATTTATGACATACCAGATTTGCAAATTCAGTACTGGTTGTGATAAAAAAGGAGTCAAGAAAAGGGAGTCATTTGACGTAGAAACTGTACTATCATCTCAGTTACAGTAAATTACAACTATCTCAGATCACTTGAGTGTTTATGTTGCTTTAATTTACACATTATAAGTCACAGAAAGCTAATTACAATGTCTGTTTCAGAATTATAATACATCTGTGGGCGTACCTTGTAGTCCACATAAACAGCGTTAGATTAGGCTTTATAAGCTTTCAATGTTGAAAACTTGGAACACAAACAACATAGATTATGTTTAAAAGTAAGATGTTTAGGTTATATTCACTTGAGTTAATGTGTTTATCTAAAGAACCAATGAAAGATAACTAGCCCTTTCCATTGTAAGACATTTTTAAACATGATTCAAAATGTGTGGTTCCACATTCATATGATGCTTGTGTACATATGCGATATGATTGATAAATGATAAACACTATCATTACATCCTAGGACAGGATGGATGAGAAATAGCTGATGTTTTGTTAAGCTCACAGACAATCAAGGAGAACAGATGGTCTTAGAAAAGAGTGGAAAATTAACATGTGTTTGTATTTACAGATCTGGCTCTGAGGCGAGATGCAAAACAGTGAATGACTACACCCAAATTGTATCACAAAAGACAGAAAATCCAACAATTTGCATGTCAACCGAGAGACAGTGCAGAGCTGAGAGACAATCGATTGACCATTTGGAACAAATCTACATCCAAATACCCACATGTAAATTCTTCAGAGTGGGCACTTGGGAGACAAAGCAATGCAAATGCCTGCACTCGTGACCACCGACTTGGTGGACTCACCTGGCGGTGGATGGCAACAGAGAACCACTTAATTAACATGAATTAGTTACAGATGATGAATTTGCAGTTATGAAAATCTACCTAACTCCCATACTAACAATAACTAACCAGTCGTTTTCATCATCTCTTTGCAAGAGGCACATGAATTAGAGAAGTGCCCGAGATGAAAGATTAATGATGAAAACAACTACTTACAATCCCCTCCTTCTATTCTCTGTTTATAACCAATAACATGCATGACTATTCCTTAGACTATTCTTTTAACAACTAATACTTTCCATGACTGCAAAATTATCAACCACCAAAATTGCAGCACAATTATCTAAATGTACAAGATATCAACAACATTGATCATTTAGCTGACACTTTTATCCAAAGCGACTCACAGGTTCTGTACGACAGGACATCAGGCAAGGCACACCTCTATCAGCTGAGTAACAATGGTCATCAAAGTGTTGAGTGCTACAGTGTAGATTAGTTTATTAGGACAAATGCATGACAGTAAGGTTAGTTAGGGTTAGATGATAAGAAATGATTGTTTTTCATGCAAAATTAACTGGCTACCTAGATTTTATGTTTTTTCCCCATGCTATGCTATGATGAGCCACACTGAGATGTGAAGAACAACCGAGAAGTCATGGCGAGGTAAGTATCTTGAAGAAGCACACCATCCTACGCGGCCTGAGGTAAGATCAACTTCAATTTAAGACCATCAGAATATGAAGACAAGGAGCTATTTTATCTGATTCAAGACTTTGGCCATTCATTTACAAATTTTATTTAAAGCCTAATGCTGTAAGATCTAGTTAGACACAAGATCTGATAAAATTGTAGTGAATGTGACCTTCTTGACGTAAGGAATCACTGCTAATGCAATTGGCTTGCATTTCCTATTGTCAATTAAGTGATTTTATCACTGCTAATGCAATTGGTTTGCATTTCCTATTGTCAATTAAGTGATTTTATTTACAATGAATTGAATTAATCCCAAAATGATTTTCCACTTTAGCAGAAAGGCGTTGAATCATTTATGTGAGGAGTTTTCTAAGGCAGTGTTTATCACCCTCAGATCACGAATTGGTGAGAGGACAGGACGAGTGAGACGACGCGTGACCTAAACCACGAATGACGGCAGGACCGAGAACAGATGATCAACACTTCACAGCAACTGTCAGATTCACAAACAAGAACTGTTTCACACAATTGTATGTATCTGCAAAACGATGAACTAGGGATGTGATGAAAAGAAATCAATGAGAAAACATTAACAATGGTTAGTAATAATGAGCTAAAATGTATTGCTGAAGGAAGAAGTGACCACATGATCACATTACATCACATTAGAATTACTTAGGTTACAAAATTGTATTGTCAGACAAGAAATAATCAGTTGTTTTATTCTCTCATAGAAGAGGACATGCAACGTTGTTTTGCACCTGTATGGTGAACCATTGATAGTATATGCACTAGAATTACATACAGAAGCGATGCATAAGACGTTTTATCTCCTCATTTATAGAGAAGAAAGAGAAAATTGCCTGATTCTAAGTAAAAACCAACAAAGCTGAGGCAATCACAGATGAAAGTGACACTCAAACTCAGATTAAATACAACTGGATCCTAAGTAATTTCATCAAGAATCATCACAAAAATGTGCAAATATATATATATATATTTGTGAACAATTTCCCATAATCAATCATGTTAGTTTTATTAACCACCAGGTTAACGGTTGTTAAAATGTTTTTGTACACATTAGCCTTATGTGTAAATCCGATTCCTAATAATTATGAACACAATTTTGTTTTTTCACCTTGTGCACTCTGACCACACAGACAGTGCATGTATTTAATTGGTTTATTACGATGCCTGTATGCACAACGATCACATTAGCTCCCCAGAGTCACGACATGAACGACTGAAGGTATGCCAAGATATTTGCACAGCGATAGCTTCTAATGATTATGTTAATTGTTGTTTGCTATCAGAGATGAGGACCACTCATTGATATAGGTATTTTGAGCGATTAATAAAAGAAAAGGGTGATATCTATTCCCACATCTCTGATATCAAAATAACACAGACCGCAGTCCAGTCGATCATGTCATGAATCATGTATGTAAATAATTCTATTAATCATGTATGTAAATAATTCTATTTTTAAACTATTATCCCCACTTTTACCTGTTCCAAACAATCCTGGTATATTATACATTAATCTCACCCACATTATAAGAAAGAAAAGTGAGTATTGTGGTATAATATGTCCTCATGTAAATATATCCCCCTCCCCTGTGTTCCCTTTACCTGTGCCCCCCCCCCCTCTCTGTGGAATAAGACACCCCCCTCCCCTGTGTCCCCCAAACCTGTACCCCCTCCCCCCCATCTGACCTATCAAATGGGACCACACACCCCCTTTGTTGAACTATAAAGGGCTCTTCCCGACCACAATGAGGGTCTTACCTGGGGGATTTCAGCTGATCACCTGGGGCGAGAGCCTCAGCCATTCTCTCTATGTATTCTATCTGTTTGGTTAATAAACCTTGTTATTATCCAAGCCTCGGTTGACTGAGACATTCTTCATCAGGATATCCACAAATATCCCACAATATATTATCTTTCAAATGCCCAAGTTCAATTTGGATTTAGTATCACCAGGCGTGCATAAGAACAGACAATGAAATCTACTGTATATATATATACATATATAAGTCCACTATTATCCCTGTACCCAAAAAATCCAAGCCTGCTTGCCTCAACGACTACCGCCCTGTAGCTCTCACCTCCATAGCCATGAAGTGCTTTGAGAAGCTAGTAAAGGGCTACATCTGCTCCTCCCTCCCCATCAACCTGGACCCCCTACAATTTGCATACCGCCCCAACAGGTCCATGGAGGACACCATAGCCCATGTGCTGCACACAGAAGCATCACACCTGGACAAGAGGCAGGGGAACTATGTGAGAATACTGTTCATCGACTACAGCTCAGCATTCAATACCATAGTCCCCTCCAAACTCATAGCCAAGCTCAGGGACCTGGGCTTGAACTATGACCTCTGCCAGTGAGTATTGGACTTCCTGACGGGCAGACCCCAGGTGGTGAGAGCAGGCAATGCAGGGATTAAAGCAAAAAAAAATCTCCTGACTGAAATTTTTTTCAGGCCAAGTCATATTCTTATTTTAACCTCCACTGTATTTCTTTTTAATAGTGTTGGCGTTTTAAGGGAGCCTACTTGTTTCGGTTTCGTCGATAATCCAATGTACAGTTACCCCCCCACCCCGCCTACAAAACCCTTCCCTCCCCAACCACCTCCAATGTACAGTCCCCCCCCCCTCCACCCAACCTCCTCCAATGTACAGTTTCTTCGTCAAATGTATATGCTCTCTTTTTTAGACTCTTATTGTATCACAAACAATACTGTATTTGTAAATCTGGTACGTCATAAATGTATAGATGTAGCAGTATTATCTATCTGTATGTCATGTATGTCATATATGTTATGATGAATTGAAAATGGGGGACCCTGATGTAAACAAGAGGAAAGTCTTTCTCTGGTCTGCAACCCCTTGACAATTGTGTGTATTGAGCTGTACTGTATTGTACCCATTCCTGTTATAACAATCAATCAATATTTAACCTATTGCAGAATGGGTACAATACAGTATGGCTCAATACACACAATTGTTAAGGGGATGCAGACCAGAGAAAGAAGTTTGTCTTGTTTACATCATCAGGGTCCTCCATTTTCAATTCATAGTGACATTTATGACATGCATGACATTGACATCATGACATTTATGGCATAGGGACATACTACAGGTATATAGTACTGTTACATTTGTGACATATACGATATGCAAATATACAGTAATGTTACCCATAGATCCTGACAGAGATTATACATATGATGGGGAGGAGACTGTACATTAGGAGGGGGTGGGTGGGTGGGAGAAAATATACAGTACCATTACCCATAGATCCTAACAGAGATTATATACATATGGGGAGGAGACTGTACATTAGGAGGGGGTGGGTGGGAGAGAAATATACAGTACTGTTACCCATAGATCCTAAGAGAGATTATATGCATATGATGGGGAGGAGACTGTACATTAGGAGGGGGTGGTGGTGGTGGTAGAAAAAAGATACATACGGTGGGGAGGAGACTGTCTACAGATACACCTGTGTAGGGATGCCCCCCGGACCCCGGTTTTAAACGGGAACCGGTACTATATTAGAAAATACCGGAGTATTTATAAGCTCCGACGTCCTCGGTACTGCTATCGATACTCTAGAGAAATTATTATTATTATTATTATTATTTAAAAGTTGCAAACGATCTATCCTCTCTCTGTCTCTGCACGAGAAGCGAGCCACAGCGAGTCATTATTACACACACTCCTCGCGAGTCGCTCGCTAGTAGTGCTACATACGGGTCAGCGTTTCCGTTAGCCGGTAATTACCGGTATTTGACTGGCAAAATCTGTTGAAGTCCGACATATTTAATCTCTCCGGTCATAATGTCCGGTGAAAATAATTCCCTCTAAACACAATTAGATTATTTGAATTGTATTAAAATAGGCTAAAATTATATAGCCTATGCGATGAACGAAACAATCTCACCAAGCAGCCGGTCTAATAATGACATCCTGCTGTCAGCGCGAGCTGGCTGCTGATATATTTACGTGAAGCATGGCTTGGCAGGGTGCAGTACTCCAATTCAGCCATTGGCAATTCAGCTGTTGGGTGGGGGCGCTGCTGACACCACTGCTCTGCTCTGCCTGCTCCAAGTGCTCCATGCTTCACGTAAATATATCAGCAGCCAGCTCGCGCTGACACAGCGGTGCCAAATTTCTCAGTTCTTCGCTTGATATAATTAATACAAATGTCCAATATAACGGAATTAGTTAGCTCATAAAAATGTGATTATAACAGACTGCTGTTTATTAAGGTCGGGCAGACTGCCCACCGACACCTCAAGTCGGCAGCACGAAGTCTCGAGGGACTTATTTTATTTGGAATATATTAATGACTGATACGCAAAAGTAGCCTAGTTTTAAGTTAAAATATTATAAATGCCTTGATGATGTCATTCTTTATATAGGTCTATCAATTGTTTTTAAGCTCAATAAACTCTGACCGGAATTTATCCCATTTGTCCGGTAGATTGAAATCTACCGGACACTCAGACCTGCAAAAAAAAATTCTAACGGAAACCCTGGTTCAGGCGGCGGCCCGAGTGGAAAGTTAAATTCTCCTGGCTGAGGTACGACATTATAGTCTAGTAGTCTAGCGTCTATGATGTACGAGAGATAACATTGATTGAACGTACACAAAGTACACTTTATTGATTGAACCACAAAGAGCATCCCCAGTCTGCTGCTACCGTTGCGAGCCTCGCAGAAGTCCACCTGTTCCAATGCAATGGGGATCTAGTCGCAGGTACAAAACGGATAGGTAGAACGAGACGGGGTGAGTAAGTGTTGACATTTTTTAATCATAATGCAACTGTTGGTTGACTGCCGTGTCACATAGTAATGCATATAATTGATTATAACTAAATGTAGGCTATAATGAAATCAACAAACGCATTACGAGCATGTGGCTCGTCCTCTCGCTCTCTGCATGCAAACGAGGCAATGTGATGATCAACTACAGTTTGCTGTGTGTGAAGTTGAACATTATGATATGCGTGACGTGTCTGATACAACGAGGTGAAGCGATGTCGACTCGAGATTCATTTGGGGGTGCGTGTGACAGCTGCTGCAGCGGGAGCCTGCAGGGCGGGAGCTTGATGCTGGATCAGCGTATCGCACTAACTTGGGAGGCGAGAGATAGTAATTTGATTCTGCAAATCAATTTCTCATTCTTCGCTTGATGTAATTAATACAAATGTCCAATATAACGGAATTCGTTAGCTCATAAAAATGTGATTATAACAGACTGCTGTTTAAAACTCTGACCGGAATTTCAGGAATATGTCCGGGGATAGAAATCTTGCAGGTCACCCAGACCGGCACGAATATGTTCTAACGGAAACGCTGATACGGGTACTCCTTAATGAAAGTTCTCCGTGCTGAGCTCTGAGTCTGCATGCACCGTGACTCGTGATGGCGGATAGAGCGAAGCGTTCTAAAGAAAGTATGGATATACAACGCACGTTGCCACAAGTGCAACAAAACATTTGCCAGTAAGGGTGGCAATACGAGCAATTTATCAAAACATCTGTTGGCAAAACATGATATTAGTGTGCAGAAATGCGCGTATTCGACTGCCTTGCGCGCAGTGTTCCATCTGCATCCACGTCCACTGCCGCCGGTAAGCCAAGATACGGAGTTTCCTAGGCTAATAACGAATTATTGCAAATAGGCTAATAAACAAAATAATTGTTTAGCTACAAATACTACAATCTAAACTTTTTATAGATCGTCAAGCTGAGGCGTCAGCCACCAATGTGTCCCAGGCCAGTGAGCCCAGGGCCACCACACATCCTTCCCTCTACCTCCCTCCACCACCCAAAGTCCTTTCACCCTAGCAGCTAGAGGAAGGATGACAGAGGATAGGGTGAACGAGTGTCACAGTTCTGTTAGCCTTTTGCATTTGTTGTTTATTATAAAAAGTCTATAATTCAGAGTCAGACACATTTAAAACATTGTTGCTGCTGTTGCTGAAGAAATTATATTCATTTATTATATTTATTTATAAAGTTATATAAAAGAACATTGCTGCTGCTGTTGCTGAAGAAATTATATTTATTTATAATACTTATTTATAAAGTTGTATTTATAAATAATAAAGCAATGTTGATTCTGTTCTTAATTAATTGTCTTTTTTTCTTGCAAAAAAAGAACCAAAAAGAACCGATAAGAGTATCGATAAAGTACCGAACCGTTAAGCAGTATCGATAAGAGTAGTAGTATCGATAAAATAATCGATATCGAATATCGAAATTACAAAAAAAATCGTTTTATTTTTTTATTTTATTTTTGACCTGCAACAGGGCAGTTTTAAAACCAGAGACAGTGGACAGACTTGTCTTTCTTGCCTGCAACTTAAAGTAATGGCTTTGCTTGTCCAAATGACAATACTGACCAAATTGAGATTTATTTTTCTCTTGTCCATTTATTTTGTTTGCTTTCTAATTTAAAATACAGTTTGAAACCGTCTGTACACAGTAGGCTATGTGTGCTAGCAGAGCTAGACTCCAGTCACGAGTCACGGTGCACATGTGCGGTGGTTTGTCCACCAACAAAGCGCCAAAAGATCGAAAATAAACTAGCAGAGCCAGAACTGTTCAACTCCCCTGGAGCCACAGCCAGCAGAGAAACCAGTTTACTTTAGCTTTTAAACCAGATGCAGCCTGAGAACTGGAGTGTGAGGGGATGTAACACTAAAGATGGTGGCAATGACAAAGAATTGCTGCAAAATAAACATACATCTGTTGTTAAAAAAAAAATCCCATTTTTATGGCAATGATGTATAATTTCTGTCACAATAAAATACTCCCTCAATCAATGAACCTAGCACATATCACAGTATTGCACAAAAGTGGCAAAGATCCTTTAAATTGTTCATCATATAGACCTATTAGTCTTTTAGATCACGATTACAAGATTATAACCAAATTATTAGCAAAAAGACTAGAAGATATTTTGCCTAAATTGATTAATCCAGACCAATCGGGTTTCATAAAAGGGAGATATTCTGCTGACAATATAAGGAGACTTTTAAATGTAATAAACCATTTGGACACCAGTCGGAGCCCTTCTCTGATCCTATCACTGGACGCAGAGAAGGCCTTCGATAGGGTTGAATGGAACTTTCTTTTTTCTATACTTGACAAGCTTAATATGGGACCAAACTTTATCGCTTGGATTAAAGCAATCTATAAAAATCCTAAAGCAGCTGTCATTACCAATGGAGCTTCCTCTGATTTTTTTACACTAACGAGAGGGACAAGACAAGGATGCCCACTGTCGAGTTCACTCTTCGCGATGGTGATTGAATTGCTGGCGTCATGTGTACGAGACAATATTCACATTAAAGGACTGAAAATGAATAAGGAGGAACATAAAATATCCTTATACGCAGATGACATTATTTTATACATAAAAGACCCAGAACAGTCCTTATCACACTTATATAACGAAATAGAACAATTTGGAAAATACTCTGGATATAAGTTAAACTTTAATAAATCAAATGCTTGTCTCCTGCATATGACCCCAACCGAAACGATGTATAAAACATATCCCTTTAATTGGTCTCCAGAAGGGTTTAAATATTTGGGAATAAACATTACACCGCAACTAGATAACTTGTACAGGGAAAACTATTGTCCTCTTATAGAAAAGATAAAAACTGATCTGTGTAAATGGTCCACGCTCCCATTATCTCTGCTGGGAAGAATAAATGTAATAAGAATGAACGTCCTTCCAAGACTAAATTTCCTTTTTCAAATGTTACCATGTTACTTATCTACAGAATTTTTCAAATCTATGAATAGACCCATCTCAAAATTTATTTGGTGCAACAAAATGCCTAGGATAAAGTTATTGACACTTATGAAACCAGAATCCATGGGAGGTCTCGGTCTCCCCAACCTCCAACATTATTTTTGGTCAGCCCAATTAAGAAATGTACTGTCATGGTCGTTGGGAAGACGGGACTCAGTGGTTTCAGTTAGAAGCTAAATTTGTTGACCCGTTACCATTGGACTCTCTCATATTTATAAAACAATTTAAAAAGATAAGAAACATAGGTAATTGCTTCACTGTTTTTAACAAACTATGTGCTTGGAAGGACTGCTCAAAAAAACTGGGTATCACCAATTGTACCTCCATATACTCTCCTATCTATCACAATCCTGATCTAGATAAACATCTAAGATCAATTAATATACTCAAATGGGCTCAGTTGGGGATAAGTCAATTCAAAGACCTGTTTCATACAAATATGCAGTTAAAATCATTTATGGATTTAAGAACAGAATATGCCATCCCAAATACTGATTTCTTTAAATATTTACAAATGAGAAACATTATACACATACTGAGAAGAGAAAATAAACTAAGACTAGAATTACATGAAATAGAAGAAATACTAATGTCATCGACCACAATTAAAGGTAAAATTAGTGAATTTTATGACATCTTCTCCAAAGAATGTCACTCATCTTTTTTGCCTTTGTTGAGGATCTGGGAGACAGACCTAACCATGAAATTTGTAGAAAATACATGGCTAAATATTTGTGATAGAATACACTTTCCATTTACAAATAACAAAATCAAAGCAAATTTTAAATTTATCCATAAATTGTATTTAACTCCAATAAAAATGCATAAAATGTCTAGAGATAATTCAATAAACTGTCCTAGATGTAAAACTAACGAAGGAACATTTCTACACATGTTTTGGCACTGTGATAAACTAAAACGATTCTGGAATTGTATTCATTTATTTACAAAATCTGTATTAGAAACGGAATTTGACTTGTCCCCATGTGCCTATTTACTTAATGAATTACCAGAGATCCAGATGGATCCAAAAAAATATAGACTGCTGATTGTTATAACATACTTTGCCAAGAAATGTATTCTCCTGTTTTGGAAAAATGACTCTTCGCCCACTTTTGAGATGTTTCAAGATCAGATATCCCAGCTTCTTCCATTGGAGAGATTGACCTTGGAGGAGCGCGGCCGGGGGTGGATGTTCCGGGACCTTTGGTCTCCGCTGTTTTCTCGATTGAGCAGAGGGGCTGTTGATTGATACGGCTAGTGGCGGTATGTGAATATATCCGCATGCTGTCGCTGGCCGTGTCGATTGGTGGTTTTGCTGTTTGGTTGGGGGAGGGGTGGGGGCCGGGGGTCTTAGGATGTCTATCCCCGGTTGTGTATTTTTTGGAGGTGGGTTTCCCTAGTGGAAGAAGTTGTACAACAGACGCGTAAGAGGCCTGTCTGTTGTATAACAATGATGTTGTTGTTGTCATTGTTGTTATTATTTATTATTGTTTATTTAAAAATACGTATGAGAAAAAATGAACAGTGTAAACAATATCATTAACTCTGAATATAAAAATATGAGAAAAGCAAACAAGACGCGGTCTCGGACTGGTGGGGGCCCCTGATTCGAGGTCTTGGTGAATCGGAGTGTTAAAGAGGCATGATGCTCTGGCTCGCTGGGGCGCCGGATTTGGGGTCCTCACGGGGTAGGGACCTTGGTTGTCGATACTGGAGATGACGGGTGCTCAAGTAATCTCGCCTTATGGTACATACATGTGGGTATATGCATGTATATATGTATATATATGTATGTGTGTATGTATATGTATATATATATATATATATTCTTATTAATTTATATATTTAATTTATACATGACTATTTTATTTTTCATTATTCTGATTTAACTGATGGTTGTCATTGTCGTTATTATTATTATTATTATTATTATTATTATTATTATTATTATTATTATTATTATTATTATTATTATTATTACTGTTATTGTCCTGTGATGTCTTGTTTATTAGTATTGTTATTGTATTGTATTGTCTTGTCTTGTTTCATGTTGAAAAGGGAAAATAAAGAAAAACTATTTGAAAAAAAAAAAAAAAAAAAATTAATACGTATAACAATTAGATAATTATCGATATCGAGAAATATGATAACATTATCATATCGTTATCGTGATATGATTTTTTTCCATATCGCCCAGCCCTAGACTCACATATTGTACTGTGAAGTAACACGACAATGACAAACGTGTTGTTTCTGTTTTTCTTTTTGACATCGTTGCGGCACACGGAACAAGTTAACAACTCACCACTACAGCCCCCAGTAGCGCTGCCTAGCCAGTCTCTTCAAACGTCCTCTCCGTCCTCTCCTCTCGAAACTTTTTGTTAGGTGGTCCCGCTGATCCTTTTCATCTGAGAAACCCGCGGTGGGTTCTCTTTTTAGTGGCCGGCTTACTCCTTCCATTTAACCGACGCTATTAAGCTAACGTTAGCTAATCGGTATATAGCAGCGAGTGCAAGCAGCGTGGTGGCTGTGAGTGACGTCGGTAAACAAGCAGAGTTGACGCGTGAGGCTGCAAAAAAGGCGACTCGTAAAACCAAAACACAGCAGTTTTTAATTATTTTACATGACTATTTTGTTACCCTGCCATGTGGCGGACAAACTTCTCAGACCTCGCAATTGTCACTCGCCCAATAGCCTGCAGCTGCAACCGCGGAGCGAGCCTCCGGAGTGAGCAGCGTAATCCTGTCTCTCGAGTGGCTGAGTGATGATGACTGCTAGGCGCGATAGGAAAAAAAAGCAGTTTTTCATATTTGGCGCCTCTGATTGGCTCAATTTTGTTTCAATCTGTATGCATCTACAAATCATAATATACCAGGTAGCCAATTCCGTCAGACTGCGAATCAAATGGACCGATCTCCCCAATCAAATTGACGGAAATCCGTCTGGAGACGGAACGCTTTAATGCATGAGGCAACTGCACCTCCTCATCCATCACTCTCAACATAGGGGCCCCCCAGGGCTGTGTTCTGAGTCCCCTCCTCTACTCCCTCTACTCCATGACTGTGTGGCACAGCGGAACAACAACACAATCATCAAATTTGCTGACGACACAGTAGTGGTGGGCCTGATCTCTGCAAACGACAAGAGGGCCTACCTGGAAGAGGTCAAGGTCCTAGCGGGATGGTGTCAAGAGAACAGCCTCTCCCTGAACGTCAGCAAAACAAAGGAGATGATTGTGGACTTTAGGAGGTCGGGGGTCAGGGACTACAGCCCCCTCAGCATTGACGGGGCACCGGTTGAGAGAGTGAACAGTTTTAAGTACCTCGGAGTCCACATATCCGAGGACTTGACATGGACCACACACATTGACAGTGTTGTGAAGAAGGCACGGCAACGCGGTCAAGCGGTGCATGGGTAAGGCTAAGAGAATTATCAAAGACTCCAGCCACCCAAACAACTGCCACTTTGAACTGCTGCGGTCAGGCAAGCGATACCGGAGTCTCATGGCAAGCACAGAAAGACTCAGAAGAAGCTTCTATCCCCAGGCCATCAGGATGCTCAACGAACAATAACACTATGTAACAACCATCAAATGCACTCACAGCACACACATCCACACGCACACACTCACTCACTTTAAACAAACAACTCACTGCAGCACCCACTTTAGAACACCTAAACACACTTTATATTTATTGGTAAAGAATTTGCACTACAACCCATACCTCATTACACCTTACTGTAAATTGTAGGGATGCCCCGATCGATCGGCCAGCGATCGGTATCGGCCGATATTCAGTATAAATATTGAGATCTATGAATTCCGATAATGCTTTATTTTCGCCGATCGTGAAAACCGATCGAAAAACATGATCCAATTCTTAGCGGAGATCTCACTCGCTGACTTCTCTCTCAGACACACAGAGCTGCAGCGCACTGCCCCTCCTCCTCCTCCTGCCCCTCCCTTACCTGTGTCAACAAATGCTCCGGCAATAGTCTGCTCTAGTGCATGGACCTCTGTGAGCTAACATTAGCTACCTAGCTATCGTTACTGTTTAAACAAAATTACCCAGTCAACTATTCACTTTTAGTTTAATACATGAGGCATTGTCTAACGGTATCTAGCCGGCTAGCTACTGATAGCTCCTGATATCAACAAATGTTGCAGCAATTAGGGATGCACGATAATTATCGGGCCGATAATTATCGGGCCGATATCAGCAATTATGAGGTCATCCCGAACTCGATAACGTTATTAATAGCTCCGATAATTTAATATATTTTTTGGTAAAAAAAAATGCCGTGTGGGTGAATTGGAATGAAGTGCGTTTGTTTTGACTAAAGGCTCCTCCCGTTTTGTCAGTACTGTGCTACGAGTGACAGCGTGTGGTTTAGGAACAGGGCGTTTTACACAAATCCAGCGCTCCCTTACTTGGCTGTGACGTAGCCACGCAAGTTAACAACAAAGATGGCCGCGTCGGTACTCGGAGTTTCAGAGTAAAAAGATCGCTTGCTATTTGTAATAAATGCAATGCAGACGTTCCAGAAGGAGGGAAAAGGGCAACAACTTGCAATACATCCAGCCCGACGGGTCATCTGCGGCATCACCACCGCCACGACGGACAGACAGACCGGCGCATGCAGTTCAGCGTCGCGGAGATCCAGCAGCTTGTCGATCTGCTGGAGCCAGCTAACGTTAGGTTGCTGAGGCTATTAGCACATCGACAAGCTGCTGGATCTCCCGAATGCTAACGTTAGCTTGACTGGTTGCTGGCTAACTAATGAAGCTACTCGTCCCGGGAGATAACGGCGTTGCCTGGCTGGTTGTTGGCTAACTAATGTAGCTACTCGTCCCGTGAGATAACGGCGCTGCCTGGCTGGTTGCCCTTCTGTCAAACTTCTTTAATTTAGCAAACGATGCTAATGATGGTGATGCCGCAGGTGACCCGTTGTTGTGGTGGTGATGTGTCCACTCAAAGCCTCTTTATCAAGGCTCCGCTTTGAAAAAAGAAGAACAAAAAGCTTCGAGCGTCTTAGGTTGGATGCACCACAACAAGCTGTTGATGGATTGTGAATTTTCATTTGGAAAAATAAATATGGTTACTTTATCAGTCAAAACTGTTGTCTTGGCTTTTGTTTCTGTTGTCTGGTTAGGTCACATTTAAGTTGGTGTTAAGTTATTGTCCTGGGAAGTCTTTTTATGTATTATTATTGTATTGTGATATGTTTTGTTTCATGTTAAAAAAAAAAAATTTTGATCAAAAAAGATATATACATTAAAAATGTTTTATAATACAATAAATATCGGTTATCGATATCGGTTATCGGCTTGAGGAGCATACATTTATCGGTATCGGTATCGGTGTCAAAAAAGCAATATCGTGCATCCCTAGCAGCAATAGTCTAGTAGTGCATGATACCTCCGTTAGCTCACGTTAGCTCACTGTTCAAAACGAAATGTCCCATTAAACTAAATAGTTCACTGAGGCGTCGTCTTAACGTCATCTAGCCGGCTAGCAGTAGCTACAGATAGCTCCTGATATCCAGGGCTCTACGCTAACCTTTTTCCCAAGGAGCACATGTGCTCCTAAATGAAAAAATTTAGGAGCACACAAAGAAATTTAGGAGCACCCAAAAATATTTAGGAGCACAGTGAAAATATTTCAAGTAACAAGAGTTTATTATTTTTTTCAAAAATAAATGTATATTTGTACTGTGCGTGCATGTGTGTAAATTAGCTCTTGCTACAACCCTGCATGTTTACATTTTGTATTTTGTACTTGATGTACATGTGCTGTCCCTATCAAATAAACTATCAAATCAAACTACTGCTACAAAAGGTTCAGTCACTTAACTTTAGCTTTTGCCCCTTTTATGCATACAATGCCTATGTTTTGGCTGTGTTGCTCTTCTAGAAAAATAATCCTTTCAGGGTTGCCTATTGAAATACTGTACACCTCCAGTACAGAAACATTGTTTATGAGTTTGCGTGTCAGGTAGACCATTGATTGACAGTCGAGTCTGCCAATTACATCACACCGCTTGCACTCCGGCCGTCCGGCGCTGCAGCTGGACCCTATTGCCCATCTCTGCCGTTGATAACGCTAGCCAAGTTATTATACACACAGATACACAGTGGGCCAGTGACTTTGGTGTAGGGGTGTAACAATGCATCGATCCTAAGGGGGAAATTCAACTGCATCGATTTGAAAATGTTAGAATAGATTATCGCAATTTTAATGTGTACACGACACGTTATGTTATTGTCATGTCCGTTACAGCCAACACACGACATACGCTACTGCATCAACGTTATGATTAACAAAGCAAGGCATTCGTTTTGTTGCATTAACGTTATATTACTATTGCTATCGATAAATCTAGGTGTTCTAAAATCTATTGCTATTGGTAAGAGAGATACTATAATAAGTTAGTGTCTCGGAAAACGAGAGCCCTGATCGCAATGTTTTCAGGAAGTAAACAAGCAAAATGAG
This sequence comes from Notolepis coatsorum, assembly GCF_963971535.1. Lineage (NCBI taxonomy): Eukaryota > Metazoa > Chordata > Actinopteri > Aulopiformes > Paralepididae > Notolepis > Notolepis coatsorum. The sequence continues at coordinate 53,996,484 of NC_140165.1, read as the reverse complement.
AGCTTCCGATTGGTCATTTGCTTTATTTCCCATGAAATTCACTTCACTCTACTGTGATTGGACCGTTGGCTTGAGTGCAATGTGGGACTTGTAGTTTTTTAACGATTCTCAGCGGAGAAATAAAAAGTACGACTGAAGGCTGTAATCTGCAGTCGCACACCGTGTGCGTAATTGATTTTTGAGGTTCGCACACACATATTTTTAGGGGCATATGCGAGCAATATGGTCGCACTGTAGAGCCCTGATATCAATGTCTTATAACATTGATTCGAGGCGTATTCGAGCCCCTGGCTTGCATCGCAGTGAGGGAGTAGGGTATATCTGCAGATATAACCTGCTGAGGGCATGCTGAATGTGATTTGACCAAAGCAGAGTATACACACAGACAGTGGAGATAGCGAGCATTTTGACTTGTTGCGTGGTGGCGATGTCTCGCAGATAATACAAATACAAGTATAATTATATAATATATATATTTTATAAAAAAAGAATTAAAAATAAAGTATATATATATATTTTTTTTTAATAAAACCAAAAACGATCGGTATCGGCCGATATGGCTCATAGACGATCGGTGATCGGTATCTGTGGCAAAAAACGTGATCGGGGCATCCCGAGTAAATTGTACCTAAATTGTACCTCATTCCATTTCTCCTTTGCACTATATAGTATATTGTATATTAGTATATTGTATAGTATATTGTATGGTAACTCAGTTACTTCTACTCTGCATTGAACATTGTACATACCGGTATGTACATACTGAACACTTGTGTCTACGTACGTGACTTCTATTTTATACTTGCTATACTTCTTTTATTTTATACTTATCTATTTTTGTCTAGCACAGTCTCTGGAGCGTAACAGAAAGAAGCATTTTGTATAAAAGTATTCTGTACTTCTGTATGACAACTAATAAAGAAACTTGAAACTTGAACTTGTAATCTACTGTACTTTTTTATTTTCCCCACAGTGCAACCGTTTTTTTTTTTATCTACTTTTTCTCCCATTTTCTATTTTTCTCCCATCCCAATTTCGTATCGTCCAATTCTACCCTCCCCTGTCTCGAACGCTGTTAGGCCATGCCTCCCACAAGCCGGCTGCAATGTGGACTAAGCCTTACATCACGTGTCCCCTCGGGTACTCGAGGAAGCAGCAGTCGCATCTTTTCACCTGCACAGCGCAATCTCTCAGCGTCGGGGTCTGCGTTTGGAGGGCACGCCGCCCCCGTCGCTTCCTGATTCTGCTACGCAGGCGCACCAACCGACCTGTAGGAGTCGCTGTCCACAACGTCCGATCCCCACCCATCAGCTTCCCACCCCCTAATACTGCCAATTGTATTAGTATGAACGACCAGCCAAGCTGATAGGAATGCGGAGAGCTGGGCTCGAACCCAGCGTCTCCTGCATTGGTGGTGAGCGCCTTGCCCACTGCACCGCCCATAGTGCAACCGTTTTGAAACTAATTTAAGATCTAATTGTTCCTACATGTTAACAATAGCGAAGAGAACCTACCTGCCTTTCAATATTTGTCAAAAACTTTACCTTTTGTGGCTTATTATCCCGAATAATAACAGTTATTGAAATAATTCATACAGAACTCTGAACCCCATAGAACCTTACAGGAAGTGTAGTCTTCCAACATTCCAACGCAGAACCAGCCCTGTGGAAGTCTGCTACAAAATGGCCCATGGTTCAAAATATCCAAAATGGTCGCCCTCGCGAAATAGACTTGACCAAATCGAAAAGTAAAATCTATCCAATAACACTTTTAACCTATTGCTAAACTAACGTATTGATGATAATATACATTCTACATGCTGTTGTGACATGTTTATGATGTTAATACTTGAATACATTTGAAATAAAAATCGCTACTTTTATACAACAGTCTGAAAAATATTGATTTATGACCAGATGTCATTTCGGGACCGGTACCGGTCCCGTCGGGTGGAAGAGGTTAAAAGGCATACAGGTATATGCATGTAATTCAAGATAAGTCTGCCTTTTTATTTAATACAATAAAAGTCTGCCTTTTTATTTCATACAGTTCAATTTAGATTCTTGAATCGTGATGAGCATCACCAGTTTAAACTTGTTTAAAAAGCATATATGTCTGTAATTCAAGATAAATCTGCCTTCTGTAGTTCTCTGTAGCTCACTTGGTAAAGCATGGCACTAACAATGCTGAGGTTGTGGGTTCGATCCCATGCGTCTACATATACTGAAAATCTATCGTGTACTGTACGTTGCTATGGATAAAAGAGCCTGCTAAGAAGCATATATATCTATATATTTTTTTTTCATTGGGTTTTTAGCCCTAGTTGCAGGATTGTGTATTACCGCACAATTATTTTGTGAAATAAATCAGAGTGGTTAAAAGATTTGGGTCGCGACTTAATGACTAGTTTCAAGTTTCTTTAATAGTTGTCATACAGAAGTACAGAATACTTTCATACAAAATGCTTCTTACTGTTACGCTCCAGAGACTGTGCTAGACAAGATAAGTATCAAATAACATAGTAAAGCATGTAAATTAGAAGTAGAAAATGAGGTCACAGTGTTCAGTATAGACATATGTACAATGTTCGATGCAGAATAGACATAACTGAGTTACCAAGGAAGAATGTGGGTCCTGAGGCTAGACCAGTTGAGAACCACTGCTCTATAGTGTTGAAGCAACGGTCGATACCATAAAAGTATCACATTCCTCGATACTCTATAGCAGGGGTTCTCAAACTTTTTTATACCACGACCCCATTTTATTTAGGATTTTCTTTGGTGACCCCACACTTAATCGTGTAATTTCAACTTGGAAATAAAGAATATCAAAATAAAAGCACACGTTGTTGAACTTATCATGTATATTTATTCGATGAAATTACAGCACTATGTTATCAATGAAATTAATTAATATTATCAACAAAAGCAACAGAATTGTTTCTGTATATATATACACATTTATAAAACGAGGCATATTGGGGCGCCAGGGTGGCAAAAAGCCATCAAGCAGAGTAAATAGTAAATACCCCCAAATCTCAGCTGATTATCCTGGAGTGCCAGAAATGGAGTTTCTTAATCCAGCTCTCCATTTGAGCAGTCAGTCCATTCCAAACAGGTCTGTGTCCCGACCTTGTAGTCCCAGATTCAACACATTGAGTGGGTCAAAGATGTCGGCCAGATAATAATAATAATAATAATAATAATAATAATAATAATAAACAAAGCATGTAGTCCTTTTTCGTTGACTGTTTTCAGGACAGTTCTCTGTTCCAAATAGTTTTTTCTTTCTTGAAGAAAGCTAGCGGTTCCGTTTTAAATCCAGCATGTCTAGTTTCCAAGTGCCGCTGTAATTTACTCGTCTTTTACTCCGTTTCATTTTAGTAGTGCTGGTGTCGCTACTACTAGATTCTGCTTTTCTTTTGCAAGCATTTGGAACACAAAGCCAACCGGCACCGCTTCTGACAACAAACATATCCATTGCGAGTGTCCAGGTTACAATACCTGTCCTAAATTAATCAAATCAGCTTCATATGCTTGGCCTGGAAAGTCGCCCCCCACCCCCAAATATATATACAAATATCAGAGTACCCATTGACTCACAAAAGACCAGACGTGGCCTCCGCAATTATACATGCATGTAGTGAGATGTGTATTATTTGGAATACTGTGTCTCGGCCTCCGTTGATGAAGGGGCGATACATGACAAATACACACAGCTGCCAGGTGGAAAGCTCGATCTGAGTTGGGTCAATTTTTCTCTTGAATTATTTCTTAAATTTTTGCGACCCCACTGTCACCTACCCGCGACCCCACTTTGGGTCGCGACCCGTAGTTTGAGAACCACTGCTCTATAGTGTTGAAGCGACGGTCAATAACATAAAAGCATCGCATCTCGATACCCAGCCCCCCCTGTGCAACAACTCATGGATTTTAAAGGAACATGCCAACATTATGAGAAATGTGCTTTACAGTCTTCTCCAGAGCCAGACAAGAAGACGGATACCAACTTCCTCTCCGTGCGCTCAGTAAAAAGCTACACGGCTGCAAGCTAAGCACAAATTAATGGAAGTGGATAGGGACCAGCTAGCCTAGCTGTTGGCCAAAAACACCTCTCCAAGAGTTTTAAGCTAGGCGTATACGCTTCCATTCATTTGCGCTATGCTAGGCTAGCTGATCCTTACCTGCTCTGTAGTGCAGAATTTCCCTCTGGATCATTAAAGGATTTCTATTTGCATTCATTTGCGCTATGCTAAGCTAGCTTTCAGCTGGATCGCCTTCTACTGAACTCGCAGAGAGGAAATTGGCATCTACGGTATATTCTCGTCGGACTCTGGAGAAAGACGGCTAATAAGCACATTTTCAAAAATCTCATTCTCAAATCTGGGATTGTGAAAGAAGATGTCCCCTCACCTGCAGCAGGGCGGCGATGGTCCCGCAGGAGTGCCAGAGCATGGGCGCCAGGTCGGGCACGGACTCCCGCTTCTTGCTGAGCTCCAGCAGGGCGTTCTCGCGGGTCTCCGGGCTCGACAGCTCATTGATCCACTGGTAGATCTTCTCCCGATCCACCTGCGCCAGAGCCGTAGTTACAGCCTACAAAGCAATGGAGGACGTTAGGGCCGACCTCGACTAGTCGACTATTACTAATCGATCGAAAGGAGCCTTAGTCGACTGCCAGCCTTAGTCGAATGCAAAAATTAAGCAAATTAAAAAATTAAGCACCCGCCACAGCCCAAATGGAATGATCCAAACATTATTTCTTTTGCATTGGGGGGGGGGGAACAAATTTTGGCCAATCAAAGTTGACTAAACAAATCCTTAGTCGGGGACAGGCCTAGAGGACGTACATGGGTTTGCAGCTCAAAGAGAAGGATATAAAAATGGTAAATGCAAATGGGCATTTTTATATAGTGTGTCCAAAGCGCTTTACAATTTTTGTTCCTCACATTCACCCATTTACTCACCGATGGCAGAGGCAACCATGCAAGGTGCCAACCTGCTCATGTTAAGTGTCTTGCTCAAGGACACATTGATACGCTGCCCAGGAGGAGCGGGAATCGAACCGGGAACCTTCCGATTACCAGACGACTGCTCTACCTCCTGAGCCACATTGCCCCGTACAAAGCCCCTATATAAACCTACCTAGACCATAGGATCATGGAGTATTTGCCATGAGGGCTGAGGCTGCTCAATGTGGACTCTATGTAACACTAACCCATCTATTCTACATTCATTGCACACAACATCCACATACTCACTTTAAACCTTCGCCTTTAACTCACTTTAGACACTTCAAACACGTTTTAAACATCACACCATATTTTATCAATTTATTTCATCCTACCTCTGATCAATGGTCTCTAACTACACACTCTCAAGGCCCTTAAGCTCTGCATTCTCAGGTCGCCTGAGACCAACTCCTGTTCAATCTCCGGGGGGGGGGGGGGGTCATCAAATCGAAGCAGACTATTCTCTGTCCTCGCTCCACAATGGTGGAATGAACTTCCCACCACCACAGTCAGGACAGCTGAAACGTGCCCAATTGTCTGCCATCGGCTAAAAACACACTTCTTCAATCAATATCTGAAATAAATCATACTAACCTTCATACTGTCTTTTACTATTATGCACTACCAAGGGATCTACCTTGCCTATATGACTATCTAGTTAGTACCTACTATGCTAATATATCTATACTACTATGCACGCAGGAGTGTAGCACCCAAATTCAACACTGTTTGATGAACAATGTTACTTAGAGTTGTACCCTTCCTGCTGACTTGTTGTACAGAACTTGTAAGTCGCTTTGGATAAAAGCATCAGCTAAATTACTAAATGTTAAATGTATCCCGTATTATGAACTCTGAACTTCGTCTGAAGCCTACAATCCATACTAATCTACTGCCTACACTGTACTGCATATGGCTCGCTGATAACAAACTATCATTACACATGGGCAAAACAGAGTCCATTCTCTTCGGTTCAAATAACAAACTCAGCAAGACCGACGGCTTCTCAGTTACAGTGGGTGACAATATTGTCACAAGGAAAGAAGATATTACCTACCTGGGTTCCATCCTAGAGGCAAATCTTTCCTGTGACAAAATGGCATCCAATGTAATAAAAAAAGTCAACCAACGAACTCGTTTCTTGTACCGGATCTCCTCACTGGTAAACAAGAATACCCTGAAGACTCTAGCAGGAGCACTCATTCAAGGGTACTACGACTATGCTTGCACCTCATGGTACCAAAGCACCTCAAAGGCGCTAAAAACAAAATTACAAACATCTCAAAACAAACTGGTCAGACTACTGCTTGACCTTACTCCTAGAACCAACCCACCTCACCCCTGCCCACTTTGACAACCTAGGATGGCTTAGAGTAGACGACAGAGTACAGCAACTTGCAATGGGCCTGGTCTACAAGATACACTACACGACCAAGGTACCCATGTACATGACTAAATACTTCCCAAAGGTCAGTGAATACCACGATCACAACACCAGAGGGAGCTCCACAAATCATGTTAAACCCAGATTCGGCTCAAACAAGGGACTAAACACGTTTCGCAATTATGCCACATCAATGTGGAACGCCCTACCCAAAGCTGTAAAGGAATGTGAATCACTACCCACTTTCAAAAACACTCTCAAAAAACACCTAAGGGAGACTGCAACTCGAAACTGGCCCCTGTAAATGTCCGAACACAACCCCCTCCAATGTACAGTAAATTACCAAGTATGGTCTTGTCAATAATCCAATGTACAGTGTTGTTTGTACAGTTGTACAGTGTCCCCCACCCACCCCTCCTACCCCCCCCCCCCCCCCCCCCACCCAACCACCTCCAATGTACAGTCCCCACCCACCCCTCCTACCCAACCCCCCCCCCCCCCCCACTCCTACCCAACCCCCCCCCCCCCCCCACTCCTACCCCCCCCCCCCCCCAACCACCTCCAATGTACAGTCCCACCCCCACCTACCCAATCCAATGTACAGTTTCTACGCCTAATGTATATACTCTTTTCTTTCTGGACTCTTTTTGTATCACAAATACAGTACTGTAATTGCAAATCTGGTATGTCATAAATGTATAGATGTAGCAGTACTGTCTATCTGTATGTCATGTATGTCATATATGTTACGATGAATTGGAAATGGGGGACCCTGGTGTAAACAAGACGAAAGTCTTTCTCTGGTCTGCATCCCCTTAACAATTGTATGTATTGAGCTGTACTGCACTGTACCCATTCTGCAATCTGTTAATAAAGTTTTCATTCATTCATTCATTCATTCATTCATTCATTCATACTCATAAATACCTACCTCCATATATAATCAAACCATATAACACTGTATGATGAAAGGTAGCTCATGTATCTGTATATATATAGCCACAATGTAGACTCATATTTACTACCATAGTGTATTCATACTCGAAAATAATACTGTACATACATTGCTTAGCATATATACTCCATACACATGTTACACTGTATACTGCAATGCACTTCACTGATCCTTTGTACTCTGGTTAGATGACAACTTGATTGATTGATTGATTGCCTATATGACTATCTTAATTTCGTTGTACTCTGTACTTGTTCAATGACAATACCGTTACTGCAACAAATGAATAAGAATCGGGCCCTGGATAACTTGCATTAATGCATGCGACTGTTGGTTTTGTGTACATTTGTATTTTGTAAACATAACATACTGAGTTTAGCCAAGTGGCTAACGTTAGCTGGCTAGCGTTATATTAGCAGACAATTGCTAATATGATACAAATCTGACAATAATCCCGTTCACTTACTGCTCCTGTAGCCAACATTCTCTGCAGGGCTTGGATGTGGTCCCCGGGGGCTGGTTGAGCACCTGTTTTTAGAAAGTGTCTGGTCGTTTTACAAAATAAAAACGACTCTGTTTTGAAACAGAGCTCCAACTGTTTGGCTCGGTGCTCTCGCGAGAGCGCATGGACACGCGTGACCTTTCAACTCGCTTGAGTTTTGAACACTCCCCTCCATCCAATTATGCTGTTCTTCTGTTTCTCCCCACCAGAGAGCGCTCTCGTTTTTCTTTGCAACAGAGAAGGACAGTGAATGAATGAATGATGAATGAAAACTTTATTTAACAGATTGCAGAATGGGTACAATACAGTACGGCTCAATACACACAATTGTTAAGGGGATGCAGACCAGAGAAAGACGTGTGTCTTGTTTACATCAGGGTCCCCCATTTTGTTAAAAAGTAATTAAATCACCATTTTCCCAGAGACTGAATATGCTGTGGATATGATATAAAAGCAAAACATTTAGCAGAATCGTATGACTATGACCATGGAGGTTCTCAATTGCATTGAACTCTCAATGTACAACATGTACAACATCATACAGTGATACCAGACCACTGCACTTCCACGTTACATTGAGCTCATGGGAGAGAGAGAGGGGGGGGGGAGAAAATGAATGAATGTGGATGAGAGCCTTGACGTAAGTGGTTGTAGCTACGGCTGTGGGGGTGCTGGAGACATGAGTCTCCTGAACAGGGCCGTAACCAGGGTTTAGAAATTAGGGAGGTCCATTTATTTTTTTGGCCCAGACCGGCCCACTATAATCGGTCGGACACCACCCACCAGTACACCATCCTTGCGGTCCCCTTAAATATGCGTACCTACTGTACTATTCCCCCAACCCACTACAAAGCTGTGCCATGGACAAGTGGACCAGTCCAGTGTACTCACTCGCTCTTGGCTAAATCTTGTTTTGGGTGGTGATGTAAAAACACCTGCATCATAGCAGGCTGAGGATGGGCAAAGTAGTATAGCCTGTTCATCCCTAAGTGTTCTAATCTTTTTTCATGAATATCATTATTAACTTCAGTCCTCACCATACATATCGAATATTTATTCATTTTCAGGATTTTAACCATTTCTTAAATTAGGGTTGGGTTGGGGTTAGGGTTAGGGGGTTAGGGTTACCTAACCCTAGCATTCTTAACCCCCTAACCCTAACCTGTTCATTGCTGCGACTAGGGTGAAAGGTGTGACACTTATGTTCCAGGCATATACATAAAATCTAGCCAACGCTATCCACAAACACACATGGAAAAAAAGGCTATTTGACCAGAATTGCGACAAGGGTGACTGGAGGGTTAAATAATAATAAATATGATTGCATGGGATCTCTGGGTGGCTGGCTCAATGTCATCCTTTATTTCATCCAGTAGATCAAGGATTGATTGAGCTGGCAAGCTGTGTCTCCGGATGATTTCGGTCTCAATTAAACTCTTCCACCCGTGCGGTCCATCGGCGGACCGCAAATTACGTGGCATCATTAAAACACTGTGCAACCAGCTTTGAAATCAGCAACGCAACACTGGGGCTTACCTGTATGCTTGATATGTGGCGAGAAATTAGCAAACAACAAAAAAACGTTACTCGCCACTAAAAAAAATTTATTTAATAAACTCAAGAATTATGAATTTCATTTTGTGCAGGAGGGGACAAAATGGCTCCATTGATAGTAAAGGTTGCCGACCCGTGTTAGTGTAATGGTGTGGTGAGGTTATTCAAAGTCAGTTAAATTGCATAATTGATACTGCCCAAGGGGAGGCCTGTAGCTGTTCCGCAACCGTTGCTATTTCCGGGGTAGGCCTGATTGGCCCCGACAGGCACGTGACCCGTGCGGCAGCCTCAGGACGCGGCAACGAGGCTGCTGTGGTTCACAGGCGCTTTCCGCCTTCAACGCCGCCCGCAGCATCATCCTGCTTTCGCCAACGGCAGCGATGTGAAAGGCGAAGCGAACTCCAGCAGTAGCGTGCTTGCCGCTGGGGCTGCCGCGGGGCGTGGCCGCGACGGGTCACGTGCCTGTCGGGGCCAATCAGGCCTACCCCGGAAATAGCAACGGTTGCAGAACAGCTACAGGCCAAGGGCCTGGGTATTTCCACTGGACCAATCAGCTCTCAGAGATACTTTTGTGCACTTAGTTCCCCCAAAAGCACTGTCCATTGGCCGGCGTCCACAGCACTCATTAATCATTCACAGCCTTCCAGGACTTGTTGTGAAACCTCCCTTGTACTCATTGATTGACAAGAACAAGATGTTTGCACTTCTAACAGTGAGGTGGTTTTATACCGAACGCCCTTCACTTCTAACAGTGTGGCGAGGTGGTTTTATACCGAACGTCCTTCTGTCGCTCCGTACGAGAGGAAATATGATATCCCTGTGGGTTCCAATGAACAAATGCAGTGCAAGGTGTGTGTGTGTGTGTGTGTGTGCGTGTGCGTGTGCATGTGCATGCGCGTGTGTGTGTTTTCGAGAGAGAGAGAAAGGGAGAGTGGAATGTAATGAAAACGGGAAAATAATGAAAATAAAATGTAAATAAACTAAAAGGTTTGGGTTTGAGAGCAATGAAATAAAAAAGTACATTTGACAGCATTCTTAACCCTTTCACTACCAAAGGGTTAACCCTTTCACTGCAACAATACAGAAGATTAACCCTTTCACAACCACACTACAGAAGGTTAACCATTTCACTACCAAACTAACCGTCTGTAGTGTGGTAGTGAAAGGTTAACCTTCTGTAGTGTGGTAGTGAAAGGGTTAAAGAAATAATGTCCACAGGTTCTGCTGTCCACAGTAATGTGTCCCATGCACCAGATCCATAACAACTATAAGAACCCTCTCTGTAATAGCATGGTATGGTATGGTTGGGTTTGTGTCTCCATTAGCTATCTTCAGCCTGGCTGGGGCTAGCTACAGTCTAGCATGGTATGGTTGGGTTTGTGTCTCCATTGCGTTTCTTCTAAACTCTCCGGTTGCTAGGCAACCTTTCAAAAACCACACCCCCAACTGTGGTACACAAGCTAAACCATGACGATACGACACAGCCAGCTTTGGCCAGGTTGTGAAAGGTGTTTGTTTCAGACGGGGTCCAGCCAGGGTTGGCCAGGTTCAAGACAATGGAGCTAAACCCTGGCTAGTGGAGACATGGCGTTAGTTTTTACACAAGTTTGCGTTTATCCAGGTGCGGCTGGGTGGCGCAGTGGACATTGCCCTCGTCACCAACGCAAGAGACACCGGGTTCGACTCCGGCTGTCAGCGTTGCCTCCGGCTTGGGCCAGTCGTCATACTAACTCAATTGGCAGAGTTAGCGGGAGGAAGTCGATGGGTGGTAGTCTGGACGTTGTGGACAGTGACTCCTACAGGTTGGTTGGGGAACACCTGCACAGCAGAGACAGGAAATGGCGGGGGTAGTGTGAGCCTCCCACACGTTACACCTCGCCAATGAGAGTCCGTGCTGGCAGGTGAAAAGATGTGACAGGCTGCCTCCTCGTGTACCGGAGGGGACACCTGATACAAGGCTTCTATCCTCCCTACGACCGACCTGTGGGGGGCATATTCGAGCTACGGGAGAAAAAAAGAAAAAATAAGGAGAAAAAGTGGATAAAAAAAAGGTTTGCGTTTATCCTGGACGCCTCCTCTATCCCTTTTGTAATGATCAGAGAACCAGGAGGGAATCATTGCCAAGCGGCCTACATACCAGTACAGTCTTGTGGGGCCAGTTAATGATTGAGCCAGCATTTCAGCTGGACTGTTGCTTAAAATCTGTGGCTTGGGGGACCAGGAGAGGAGGGGGACCAAGAGAGCAGAGAGGGCAGAGAGTGTGTGCGAGAGGTTGTTTGCTGAGTTAAACTGATCCGGTCCTCACTTTGGGATACATATTTTGGTACTTTGAAGCTATGGCTAAGCTGGTGGAGTGTGTGCCCAACTTCTCGGAGGGTCGTAATAAAAAGGTGAGTGTGTGTGTGTGTGTGTGTGTGTGTGTGTGTTTGGTTGGAAACGCCGTCCCAGAAAGAAACTCTTACTGTGGTGCTAAAACAAAAAACGTATAAAAAAAAACATCTAAGGATGTACGGTATAGGCCTCCAGGACAGGGACCCCAGTTTCACCAATTTATTTTTGCCATCCAACAAAACAAGCATGTTCAGTCAGTTTTCTCAAAGATCTATATGTGTTTACCCTATCTGTATATGTGTTCACCCTATCTATATATGTGTTCAACATATATTGAACGTATATTTGAGGGTACATTTAACGCCAGCTTGGCGTGTACAGAATTTGGGTCCAACGTTACAAATGTTAAATATATGTTTCAAATATACGCTGTGATCTTGTGTGCTAATATGTGAATAACACCCTGCTTTCTGACGGATCAGGATTATTCACACAACTCGAATATAACCATGTGTACCGAGTGCTATTAATCAGTATCGGACGATATTGGCCTATCACAGACATAATCAGTATTGGATGATATTGGCCTATCACAGACATAATCAGTATTGGATGATATTGGCCTATCACAGACGAAATCAGTATTGGATGATATTGGCCTATCACAGACATAATCAGTATCGGACGATATTGGCCTATCACAGACATAATCAGTATTGGATGATATTGGCCCATCACAGACATAATCAGTATTGGACGATATTGGCCTATCACAGACATAATCAGTATTGGATGATATTGGCCTATCACAGATATAATCAGTATCGGACGATATTGGCCTATCACAGACATAATCAGTATTGGACGATATTGGCCTATCACAGACATAATCAGTATCGGACGATATTGGCCTATCACAGACATAATCAGTATTGGATGATATTGGCCTATCACAGATGAAATCAGTATTGGATGATATTGGCCTATCACAGACATAATCAGTATTGGATGATATTGGCCTATCACCGATATGTTGGCCAATAGGTGGCGACATAAATTGTATTTTTCTACAGAACAAAGACATTTTAGCCTGGTAATTCAGAATGTTGTCATCACAGTTTGTCCAGTAGAGCGCACTCAGACTTGATTGTTTACATATACCTCATAGTCATTGTTTACATATAACTTATAGTCATTGTTTACATATAACTCATAGTCATTGTTTACATATAACTCATAGTCATTGTTTACATATAACTCATAGTCATTGTTTACATATAACTCAGTCATTGTTTACATATACCTCATAGTCATTGTTTACATATAACTCATAGTCATTGTTTACATATAACTCATAGTCATTGTTTACATATAACTCAGAGTCATTGTTTACATATAACTCAGAGTCATTGTTTACATATACCTCATAGTCATTGTTTACATATAACTCAGAGTCATTGTTTACATATAACTCATAGTCATTGTTTACATACTGTATAACTCATAACTCTATTCAACTCGATCGAATGGTTCTTAGGGTTCCTCAAGTTTGTTCTGAGCTAGGGAAGTCAGCCTTTTCCTTTGATGCCTCTAACTCATGGAATGTCCTTCAACTCTCTCTGAAATTGGAGGTTCTCCCTTCCCTTGGAATGTGTGACTATCTGTAACTGTTTTAGCTGATCTTTTTAAATTATTTGAAACGTTTTTTATTTTTACTCTAGTGTTTAAATTTCTGTGAATATTTTATATTATGTACTGTTTACATTTTGTACAATCTGAGTCTGAGGACATCAGACGTCCAGCTTGAGAGAGTAGAGAATACCTGGTTTAAAGTTAGTAGAGAAGACATCAGACGTCTAGCTTGATAGAGTAGAGAATACCTGGTTTAAAGTTAGTAGAGAGAACATCAGACGTCTAGCTTGATAGAGTAGAGAACACCTGGTTTAAAGTTAGTAGAGAAGACATCAGACGTCTAGCTTGATAGAGTAGAGAATACCTGGTTTAAAGTTAGTAGAGAGAACATCAGACATCTAGCTTGATAGAGTAGAGAACACCTGGTTTAAAGTTAGTAGAGAAGACATCAGACGTCTAGCTTGATAGAGTAGAGAATACCTGGTTTAAAGTTAGTAGAGAGAACATCAGACGTCCAGCTTGATAGAGTAGAGAATACGTGGTTTAAAGTTAGTAGAGAAGACATCAGACGTCTAGCTTGATAGAGTAGAGAATACGCGGTTTAAAGTTAGTGGAGAAGACATCAGACTCCAGTGACTTTACTCATTATTTTTTTTATTATTATATACAGTATATAAATATATACCTATAATATACCTATTACCAGCTAAATATATAGATTCATCATTAGTGAATATTAAGCTATTTAGAATATAATATAGAATAGAACATCCAATGCAAACTAGCTCAAATACAATTCAGTTCATGTCTCACTTTATATATATCATTCTCTTTACAGATGGCTGAGGGTGGAAGAAGTAACGTGTGGGACTTAAATTTCTTTTTTTACAATATCAGTCGGGCTCTAAACTCAACCCTACGGTATCACCAAACCTGTGATTGTTTTGCCAGGTGATAGATGCCATTGCCGAGGCCATCTCCAGCACAGAAGGATGTAGTTTATTGGACGTCGATCCGGGAGCCTCGACCAACCGGACGGTCTACACCTTCGTGGGCTCCCCCGAGGCCGTGGTGGAGGGGGCACTCAGCGCCGCTCGCACGGCCTTCCCCCTCATAGACATGGCCAAACACTCAGGTCAGCGGAAGCTGTAAAAACAGGGCCTGGGTCAAAAAGGTTAACTCATCCTTTTAATAACCCTTTCACTACCACACTACAGAAGGTTAACCCTTTCACTACCACACCACAGTCCGCCTGTAGTGTGGTAGCAAAAGGGTTAACCTTCTGTAGTGTGGTTGTGAAAGGGTTCCCTTTGTCGTGAAAGGGTTAACCCTTTCACTGCCACACAACAAAGTGTTAACCCTTTCACTACCACACTACAGACCGTTAACCGTCTGTAGTGTGGTAGTGGAAGGGTTAACGTTCCGGCGCTGCCAGCTGGAAGACTGGAGCTAGCTTCAATATGGAACGCAGACAGTGCTAACGCTCTGTGTCCAGGGGGGTGGTATTGGGAGGCCGAAGTGTAGAAGCTTTCCTCTGCAATAAAATTAGAGTCTTGAAGAAGAACTAAACCGACTAAGAATCTTAACTACACTAAACGGCTCCTCAACACACTGTAGTGTAATTTATTGGTAAGCTACCTACCTCCTTATACTACATCATTATTTGGAATGGAACTTTGGTACCTATGGAACCCGTTCTAGTGACTGGCTGGTCCTTAAGGTCCCTGAGTTTGCTCGGAACAGGGTAAATCTCCATTTTGCTATGATGCCCCTCTAGCTCATGGAATGAACTCCAACAGTCCTTAAAGCTTGAGATTCTCCCCTCTGTTGCAGAGTTTAAAACCTTGATCTCCAACCTTTGTGAATCAAGTTGTACCTGTTTTAATTGATTGTATTCCTTACTTGTCTAATTGTTATGATATGCTGTGTGATTTTATATAATATTTTATTTAGCTTAACTCTGTATGTTTTGCTTAACTCTGTATGTTTAGCTTAACTCTGTATGTTTTGCTTAACTCTGTATGTTTTGCTTAACTCTGTATGTTTTGCTTAACTCTGTATGTTTTGCTTAACTCTGTATGTTTAACTCTGCACAGTAAATTTCGCAGAGTAAATTTTACTCTGCGAAATTTACTGTGTATGTTTTGCTTAACTCTGTATGTTTAACTCTGTAAGTTTAGCTTAACTCTGTATGTTTTGTTTAACTCTGTATGTTTCGCTTAACTCTGTATGTAAACTCGACGTGACTGTAAATGAGGGACACCTCAGTTGCCTTTCGAGTTTAAATAAAGGTTTGAAATTAAATTAAATGTGTCTGTTGGGTGTTGTTGGTTCAGGAGAGCATCCGCGGACTGGTGCCATGGATGTGTGCCCCTTCATCCCGGTGCAGAACGCCACCATGCAGGACTGTGTGGAGTGTGCCAACGTCTTTGGCCAGAGGCTGACGGACATGCTGCATGTGCCTGGTTAGTTTGCATTCTGAAATGGACAGTGTCTAGACCCCATAGCCTGAAAGGATATTTTCCAACGGAATCGTAGCCGCCAAAGCCGTAACCTTAACCACTCCCACCACCTAAAATCTTAAAATAAATGTACAAACGTCCTTACATTTACATTTACATTTAGTCATTTAGCTGACGCTTTTATCCAAAGCGACTTACAAGTTCTGTGCGACAAGACAGCAAGAAGGGTATAACTCTTCCCAGCTATGGGATCTAGACATTACCTTCTGAAGTACTTCTGACAGACAAATGACGTTAAAGGGGAATTCCTCCTGAAGTAAAACAATTACCTTTTTGAAAAACTATTTTTCTTAATTTGTTCCCTCTTTTCTTTTTTTAACTGGTAAATCCACTTCCGTTTTGGTTGGATCTGATCCTAGGTCAGCAAATGGTAGCCTACATGTGGATCCAGAGCCACATATCTGATCCTAGGCCAGCAGGGGTAGCCTACATGTGGATCCAGAGCCACAGCATAGAAAATGCCATATTCCCGTACCTACTGGTATATCAAAGTCAAGTGGCATAGCAGCAGGCAGAAGAGGTTATAATAGCAATGGTAATAATAATAATAATAATAATAATAATAATAATAATAATAATAATAATAATAATAATAATAATAATAATAATAATAATAATAATAATAATAATAATAATAATAATAATAATAATAATAACTTTATTTGTATAGCACTTTTCATACAAAGGTTGCAGTTCAAAGTGCTTCACAACAGTAAAAAATACAGGCATAAGCGAGCATAAAAAGATAGACAGGTAGCAAGGTATGGCAAATCACAGTGTTTCACATTAGGATCTAGCATCCCAATAGGCTCTCCGCTTACAGTTTTCAGTAACACAAATAGTAAAAATAGTTTAAAATGATTCAGTTTAAAAATAGTCAAAAAATTATAAAATAGAACGGACATAAAAAATACAGGCATGAGCGAGCATAGCAAGGTATGGCAAATCACAGTGTTTCACATTAGGATCTAGCATCCTAATAGGCTCTCTATTCAGTAATACAAATAATCACAGTGTTTCACATTTGGATCTAGCAAATAATAAAAATTGTTTAAAATGATTCAGTTTAAAAATAGTCATCAGTAAGAAGTAAAAAGTGCAATAACCGACACATGAATTTGATAGGCAGTGTACAAGAGTAGGCAGGGTAAGAATAGTGCAGGTAAATACAAGTTGTGTCAGGATATCCCTGATGTTTCCTCTTGCCACTAGGTGGTAGCAGATATCTATCAGTGAAATGCCTGAGCAAAGAGATAGGTTTTAAGCTGTCTTTTAAAGATGTCTAGCGAGTTGGCTTCCCTGATGTTTTGGGGTAGTTTGTTCCATAGTTTTGGGGCATAGTTGATAAAGGCTGCATTACCGATCCTCTTTTGACTGCTTCTGGGAGCCTCTAGTAGTCCAGCAGCTGATGATCGCAGTGTTCTTGCTGGTGTGTAATTTATTAGAGTGTTGGCGGTGTAACCTGTCAACCACACTTCATAAGAGGGGACGGTGAGCGACGTACCCCTATGACGGGGGGAAAACCATGACTCAACAGACCTGTAAGGCGAGGAGTCAGGGAAACCCTAAACAATACCCCGTCCACCTACTCCAAAAAGGAGAGGACAGGGAACCCCTAGAGAGACTTCCCACGTGAGTAATAGATTGAAAAGACATATTGTAAACATACAACAGAGCAGAACTTCTTTTTAAGTTCTACTCACCTTGACAATCTGAGGAGGAGGCTCTGAAACTCTGAGGAGGCTCCCTCACTGGGAGGGAGGGTCTGAACCAGTGGAGGTTTCTCTATGACAACACGTGAAATACAAATTCACTCATAATTCATAATTATTATTAATTTACATATACCTATATATATATATATATATTTTTTTTTTGTAAATTATTATTATAATTTTTTTATTATAAATGTTTTCCTCTGTAAAAAGAATGCCAGTGATTTTTTTTTTCTTCAAAAATGGCCAAAATTGACAGCTCTGAGCAGGCCTGCACTGCAGTATTGCCTGCAGTAATTATTCATGCAGAATATCTGCACAGGTTGACCCATTGTTAAATAAATAATAAATAACAGCCAATCAAAATAGGCTATTAACTTCATCTAAGCACGGACTGTGCAGTTAAACTTTTGCCATTGAATGGAGGATTTAATGATTGACAGCCCTTGACATCCAATACACGGAGGTTGAATGATTGGCAGCCTTGCAAATCCAATCAGAGTCTGCCTGGTAAAATACATGCAGAACTGCAGCTGGGCTGGCATCAGTGTTCTAGTCAAAGTTGTGTTCCATCATCTCATGTGTGCATTTTGCCTGAAGAAGAACATTAATTTGCCGAATATAATCATTCATATTTTAAGATCTTTATTCACTTGTTCACTTATTGTTGTGCACTGGATGATATATCTTTTTTTTTTTATCTCAGTTGAAGACTATTGTAGTTGTAGTTGACGTGAACGTGCCATCTTGGACAGTGAAGGCAAGCTAACTTGTAGCTAGTAGTTTACAGTACAGCTGTAACAACACACAGTAGGCTAAATTAAACTTTGCGCCAACATTAGGACCGAAGTATAAACCAGCAACTGAGCAACATGAAGAAGTGGACTTATGCACCTGGATCAGAAAAAAGTAAGTTGTAGTGTTTGTAAAACGAACGCCTGATTAGCCTGGATGCTAACGTTAGCTAACTGTTTAGAGAACAATACATACTTGTAGTAGACTTGATTAAGGGATTGCAACGTTGTTAACTTGGCTATGTCACATTATAAACACAATGTAATGTATCACGTTGGCTGCTGGCTGCTAATGCAGCCTGCAGATAATATTTATGTGCACTGTGTTAGTGTAAATGAATTAATGTTGCCGCTAGCTTGTGGCTAGGCTAGCGGTCTTTGCTAATGGCTAACGTTAGCTAGTCGAATTGTTTAGAGACTTGAATAAGGGAATAAAACGTTGTTAACTTGGCTATGTCACATTATAAACACAATGTAATGTATCACGTTGGCTGCTGGCTGCTAATATTTATGTGCACTGTGTTAGTGTAAATTAATGAATGTTGCCGCTAGCTTGTGGCTAGGCTAGCGTTCTTTGCTAATGGCTAACGTTAGCTAGTCGAATTGTTTAGAGACTTGAATAAGGGAATGAAATGTTGTTAACACTTTAAGTGCCGAAAACGTGTTTAGGCGTCTTTCCTAGCCATGCTAAAGTTGCAGAGGACGCCCTAACTCGTCTTTAATATCAATATTTCATAAATCTGTGATCGAAATCATATTTTTCCTCCGCAGCCCTGAGACACAGTGCTGGCCTCCTCTCAACCCTCTAGCGGTTCAAGAGCGCCATCTGGTGGCCGATCGGCAGAAGCGCCAAACAGGAAGTCATGTTGATGAAGTGGTGATCACCCATATTACTTCCGGGCACTCTCTATAGCTCCGGCGACTCCATCTTGAAACACTGGATAATAGATCGCTCGCCCTAACTCAATAAACAACATGATTTGGACGTATATACTATTATACAACCTGGAAATAGATCCGGTATTTCGACATCCCATAATTGAAAACTGTCTTCTCCACGCTGATCGCCCAACGGCCCGCGGAGACTGGGGTGAGTTTTAGCGTTTATTATTACCGTGTTCGATACTAACTGCTATGATGAACATTTGACCCACATTAGATGAATGGTATAACGTTGCCCACGGAATTATAAACGATCCCCCGCCCATCCGGTCATCATCAGATGATACGTAGAAACTCCTAGAAGCACGTCCATTTGACATTTTTCATCTGGCACCGATCGCTATCAAACTGTATTTCATCATCAATATAATGCATTTGGGGCTATAAATCACGTTCTGGAGAAAGCTGCAGAAAGAGATGAAAACATACTTATACTTTAGACCATATTTTACTATGAATATGTGAATGAAAAAGTTTAACGTTGCTACACAATGAACAATACATATAGGACCTTGAATGGGCCCTAATAATGGCAATCTAGCAATAGAATTTAAAAAGTTATAGCCCTGCAAAGAAGGGGAACTTCTCCATGTTAAATAGAGCTGGCAACGGATGGTATATCATGAATTTAGCCTTAGGCAATCAAAGTGTTAACTTGGCTATGTCACATTATAAACACAATGTAATGTATCACGTTGGCTGCTGGCTGCTAATGCAGCCTGCAGATAATATTTATGTGTACTGTGTTAGTGTAAATGAATTAATGTTGCCGCTAGCTTGTGGCTAGGCTAGCGTTCTTTGCTAATGGCTAACGTTAGCTAGTCGAATTGTTTAGAGACTTGAATAAGGGAATGAAACGTTGTTAACTTGGCTATGTCACATATAAACACAATGTAATGTATCACGTTGGCTGCTGGCTGCTAATGCAGCCTGCAGATAATATTTATGTGCACTGTGTTAGTGGTGCTGCCTAAATGAATGAATGTTTGCCGCTAGCTTGTGGCTAGGCTAGCGTACGTTGCACTGATCAGATCTGCGTCTCTACAATTTGTAGCCGCATTTCTGCAGACCCCTCTCTGATTGGTTGAGCTCCATTTCTGCAGACCCTTCTCTGATTGGTTGAGCGAAGCCCCTCTCTGATTGGTTTAGCTCGTCACGCCGTAAAAGGCGGATGTAATGTTATCATATCAAGAAGATAAGCAGAAATGTACTACCAGATTCGCGTATAACGTTATTTATTTCGCGTGACTTCGCGGTTTATTCCATTATATAACATAACGTTGTTATTTCGCAGTTATTTCGCGGTTTATTCACATAAATAAACTAAATATATTCACTTCTATTATAACCCTCCCAAATCATATTCAGAAAGTATCAGAGAGACTTCTATTGACCAAGGAATTAGTTATTATTTCGCGGTTTATTCACATAACTTTATATTGTTTACACTGTCTTTCTTCTATTATAACCCTCCCAAATCATATTCAGAAAGTTTATTATTGGTTAATGACAAACCAATTAATTGATTGATTGATTGAATTGATTGAAAACTTTATTAACAGATTGCAGAATGGGTACAATACAGTACAGCTCAATACACACAATTGTTAAGGGGATGCAGACCAGAGAAAGACTTTCGTCTTGTTTACATCAGGGTCCCCCATTTTCAATTCATCAGGACATATATGACATACATGATGATGACATACAGATAGTCAGTACTGCTACATCTATACATTTATGACATACCAGATTTGCAAATACAGTACTGTTTGTGATACAGAAGGAGTCAAGAAAAGGGAGTATATACATTTGACGTAGAAACTGTACATTGGAGGAGGTTGGGTGGGGGGGGTTGGGTACATTGGGATATTGACAACCATACTTGGAGGATGTTCCGCTGGTCATGAAGCTGGTTACCAGAGCCAAAGCTTCCACCTGCTCCCTCGACCCCATGCCTACGGTACTGGTCAAGGCCTGCCTTCCTACCCTCTGCCCCATCATAACGGACATCATCAACTCCTCTCTGTCATCTGGAATAGTTCCCTCCTGTTTCAAAACCGCCTCCATCACTCCCATCCTAAAAAAGCCTGGTTTGGACCCTGAGGTGCTGGACAACTACCGGCCGATCTCCAACCTTCCTTTCCTAAGCAAAACCTTGGAAAGGGCAGTCGCCGCCCAGCTTCATCAACATCTGTCCAACCATGAGCTCTACAAACCCCTTCAGTCAGCCTACCGAGCACATCACAGCACAGAGACCGCCCTCATCAAGATCACTAATGACCTCCTCCTTGCTGCAGACTCCGGACACATCAGCCTCCTCATCCTTCTCGACCTCTCCGCGGCGTTCGACACAATATCCCACTCAGTCCTCCTCAAATGCCTCTCCGACAACCTAGGCATCACCGGTACAGCTCTGTCATGGTTTCATTCATATCTCACTAATAGATCTCAGTTTGTCAGCGTCAGCGGCTCATCCTCCCCCCCGGCCCCAGTCAACCACGGTGTCCCCCAGGGCTCTGTGCTGGGTCCCCTACTATTCACCATTTACATGCTCCCCCTCGGTCAGATTATACGTCACCACGGACTCAACTTCCACTGTTATGCTGATGATACTCAGCTCTACATCAGCACCTCACCATCCTCCCAGCTCCCCCCACAGTCTGTAGTCAACTGCCTCCACGCTATAAAAACCTGGATGGCAACCAAATTACTTAAACTCAACAGCAAAAAGACAGAGCTCATGGTTGTGGCCCCCAAGGCACTGCTCGGGAAGGTTGGAGATCTCCTCCTCCACGTTGACGGCTGTTCCATCTCCCCGTCTCTCGAAGTCCGTAACCTGGGCGTCACCCTTGACTCCACACTTTCATTTCACTCCCACATCAAATCTGTCACCAAGTCTGCCTTCTACCACCTCAGGAACATCTCCCGTCTCCGACCCTCACTCTCAGACTCTGTGGCGGAGACCCTGATCCACTCATTTGTCACCTCCCGGTTGGACTATTGTAATGGAGTCCTGTTCGGGGTACCCAGCAAAGCCCTGGACAGGCTCCAGTATGTCCAGAACTCAGCTGCCAGGGTTCTCACTCACACCAAGCCCTGGCAGCACATCACCCCCACCCTCATCCATCTCCACTGGCTTCCAGTCAGGTTCCGCATCACCTTCAAACTCCTGCTCCTCACCTACAAATCCCTCCATGCCCTCGCCCCCCGGTACCTGTCTGATCTCCTCCACCAGTACACTCCATCCCGGAACCTACGATCCTCTGATCTAGGTCTCCTCTCCATCCCTCGCACCAGGTTACGGACTTTTGGGGACAGAGCCTTCAGCGTGGCGTCCCCTACCCTCTGGAACTCTCTCCCCCCCGAAATCCGCAACGCCCCAACCCTGGACACCTTCAAATCCGCTCTAAAAACACACCTCTTCACCAAGGCTTTCCCCATCAGTTAGTTTTAGATTAAATTAGGTCCATTATCCCCTACTTTCCCTCATCCCCTCTTCCCCCTCCCCCCCTACTTTCCTTGCCCTATTTTTTGTCCTGATTGTAAAGCGACCTTGGGTTCTATGAAAGGCGCTATATAAATTTGATTTATTATTATTATTATTATTATTATTATCATACTGGGTCATTTACATTGGAGGTGGTTGGGGGGGGGGGCACACTGTATAAACAAGCAAAACTGTACATTAAGGGGGGGGGGAGACACTGTACAAACAAACAAAATTGTACATTGGACTATTGACAAAACCATACTAGGTAAATTACTGTACATTGGAGGGGGTTGGGTTAGGATATTTACAGGGGCCAGTGTTGAATTGCAGTCTCCCGTAGGTGTCCCTTGAGAGAGGTTTTGAAGGTGGGTAGTGATCCACATTCCTTTACAGCTTTGGGTAGGGCGTTCCACATTGATGTGGCATAATTGCGAAACGTGTTTAGTCCCTTATTTGAGCCGAATCTGGGTTTAACATGATTTGTGGAGCTCCCTCTGGTGTTGTGATCGTGGTATTCACTGACCTTTGGGAAGTATTTTGACATGTACATGGGTACCTTGGTCATGTAGTGTATCTTGTAGACCAGGCCCATTGCAAGTTGCTGTACTCTGTCGTCTACTCTAAGCCATCCTAGGTTGTCAAAGTGGGCAATCCTATCCAACATATGTGTAAAGGCACACACAACATATTCCAGTTAACGGTATATTTGTTTAATGATTCGTTATGGCGTAATCAATACTTCCATGCGTATAAATTGCGTTCGCGACCTCGATGTTTTGGGGCTATTCATCAGAAAACTCGGATCCGGGATTCGGCTCCCATCCGTCGGGCAACAACTGTGGGTTTTCAGCCTCTCTCTCTGGAGCTTAACGGAGTTTCGACTCCTGGCTGGAGGAGCTTGTCGCGGCTCATGCGCATGCGCGCGCTCGGCCAATCAGAGAGGGGTCTGCAGAAATGGCCTCAACCAATCAGAGAGGGGTCTGCAGAAATGCGGCTACGAATTGTAGAGACGCATCAGATCTAGTGACTAGTGCCTCTGTGGAGGAGGAAGTAAACATTGCCAGGCATTCTGGTCATTGTAGTTCTCCCTCTTTTCACCGACAGTTAAGGGAGACATGACATGCTGGTTTGATGAAATGTATAGTGTAAATGAAATGAATAGTGTATGTATATTCAATAGTAGTATTGATAGTATATTAGCCACTGTATACTGTACATGGTCTGCTTGGTTTGATCGGGCCGCCGAGCCATGGTCTGCTTGGTTTGATCGGGCCGCCGAGCCATGGTCTGCTTGGTTTGATCGGGCAGCCAAGCCATGGTCTGCTTGGTTTAATTTAGGGGAGTGGTCTGCCCTGCGGGGGGGCCCCGACATATTGCGCAACACCACTGCATACCATTGACTCAGAAAGGTCTGTTTTATTGAAATCGTCACAGCAGTATAGTTTGTTTATACTTCAGAAGGATGATATTTAAACATGGTCCCCAAAATGAATGGAAGCGAATGAGGAGCCTGACACCTGGGAGAAATGGGGGTGTTGCAGCGTTGGGGATGTTTAAAAAATATAATTTATATTTTTATATTTATATATAATTTGGCCCCATAATTACCCATGCAATCCGAACATGGCGGGAAACACAAAAAAAATATCCTAACCCTCAAAAATGGCATAATCACACTCCCATATTCAATAACAATGCACTCTTAATGGATTAGGGGATATTTAGGGGATATTTTTAATAACCAAGGCTTTTGTAATTATGGAGAAATATGCACAAAGTTTAACCTCACAGAGTCCACATGGCTTTTTTACATACAGTTACGCCTATGTTTGAGGTCTCACAGTGTTCCATTAGACATACCAGTTGAACACCACAGATACCACAAATTCTTCTATGAAAGAGAAACATTGAGAGGTTTTGTATCAGGTTTTTATTATCAATTACTAACGTCCTCGTATGAAACCAACTAGACACTGTCTGGAGGAGGGATATACCAGACCTGGAAAGTGACTTTGATTGGCAAGAAGCATGGGCAAATGTCCGTCTTAAATCAAGGAACCCGGACCATCAACAAATCAATCTTAACTATATTCACAGGACATACTTGACTCCTATAAGACTGAACAGAATGGGCCTGAAACAAGACTCAAAATGCTCCCAATGTACAAATGGAGACAAAGGGACATTTATGCACATGTATTGGGACTGCCCACCAGTTAAAGCATTCTGGAAAGATGTGACCCATCAATTATCAAAACTCGTATCTTGGAATATACCAGTACACCCCTCTGTATTGCTTTTGAATGATGTTTTTGAGTTTGCAGTAAATCCACAGCTAAAGAGATTGGTTTTATCGGGTATCACAGTAGCTAAAAAACTGATCGCATCACGCTGGTTTCAACCGGAAAAAATGTGCCGGAAAGTTTGGTCTCTTACATATCTCGATGTGATTTACCAAGAAATATCTACAGCAAGAATTCTGGGTCTCAACGAATCCAAAATGTCAATGTGGTTAGAAGTGGTGGAGAGAATAAAAGCTAGCTTATAATGGTAGTGTCTGGTTAGGAGTGAGGTATAATGGAGGTACTATCCAAGGAGGGGTCCGGGAGGGGGGGGTTCGAGCTGGAGCATATGTGTGTAGGGTTTTAGAAAATAGGTATTAGGGGTATATCCTGTATAAGGCATTTGTATAATTGTTAATTTCGTTGGATATACACTGTATACGGTAAAATATTATTATAGACTTTTTTTTGTCTTGTTTCTGTACTTGCATGTAATTTTAGCCACCTTGACTGTTAGTTTCATTATGCATTGTGTGTTGAGTACTGACTTTTAATAACTTCTGTTTTGCAATAATAAAAAAAAATATATATATATATATATATAATTTAATATATAATATAATAATTTGTGCTTCACCTAAAAATTTGGTCAGCAGCCTCCACTGGTCTGAACTCACAGGAGGCTCTGAAACTCCCTGAGGAGGAGGCTCTGAACTCCCCGAAGAGGAGGCTCTGAAACTCCCTGTAACAGAGGTCCATAACATGGAGCCTGAATAACCCCTGATTTACGACCCCTCACCCCTGATACGATGTAATGACAAAGTAGAGCCATGACACCAGTCATAGCATGCTACATGAAGCGTTCAACAGCTTCACATAGACCCATGTGCGAAACCTGCCATCTGAATTTTACAAAGAAAAAACACAGACCCAGAGAAAACAGCCATCTGATTTTTACAAAGAAAAAACACAGACCAAGAGAGGGCCCTTTTAAGAGCCCCGGTACCAGACTTACAGTACACATGTGCTTCTGTAGGCCAACACTCAACCCTGTTGTGGATCTTAACGACACACACAACCCTTCATCACAACAAAAAAGGCAAAAGTACACTCTCACTACAGAGGAATGCCGTTTTTCATAACGAGAGAAGACATAAGTCCTCGATTATGTATTGGCCACAGGCCTTGCTAAGCACATATGACAGCGACCAAAACAACCTTTTCCCTATGAAAAAATCTTTTTCTCAAGCAGGAGCACAACCCCAGCAGTTTAAATTGAGGGATTACACCGTATCCCCACAAACATAGTGACATAATATATTGTAAACAAGGGCGGCTAGGTGGTGTAGTGGACAAGTCACTCGCCACCAGTGTGGAGACGCTAGGATTCGCGTGTTCGAATCCAGCTCTCCACATTGTTTTTCAGTTTGGCTGGTCGTCCGCAGTAATACACATTGGCCGTATTACGGGGAGGGAAAACTGAAGGGTGGGGATCGAACGTTGTGAACAAGCGACTCCTACAAGTCGGTTGGTGCGCCTGCGCAGTAAAATCAGGAAGTGTCGGGGGCAGCGTGAGCCTCCCACGCGTTACTCCTCGACACTGAGAGAACGAGCTGCGCAGGTGAAAAGATGCGACTGCTGTTACCTCAAGTACCGGAGGGGACTTGTGCTATGTATGACTTAGTCCACATTGCAGCCGGCTTGTGGGAGGCAAGAAACAGCGTTCG
Source organism: Notolepis coatsorum (assembly GCF_963971535.1). Taxonomy (NCBI): domain Eukaryota; kingdom Metazoa; phylum Chordata; class Actinopteri; order Aulopiformes; family Paralepididae; genus Notolepis; species Notolepis coatsorum. The sequence goes on along the minus strand of NC_140165.1, from coordinate 53,969,643 downwards.
TGACAGGGGAGGGTTGAATTGGATGATACGAAATTGGGATGGGAGAAAAATATGGAAAAATGGGAGAAAAAGTGGATCAAAAAAAAAATATATTGTAAACAAAACATGTTTGAGAGGAGGGCGGGGGGGAAACCCCAGGGAAACCGGGGGGGTCACCCCTTCCCACCTTACCCTTGATACGACCAGGTTGAACAGGTACCCCTGTTAATATGTGAACACGCTACCTGTTCATTGTCATCACAGGCTGAGAGAAGGACTTACTCTTCGATCACATGTCACTAAGCACAGCTTTGCAGGGTAAACAACCCACTTAGTTGTGAGCTCAACCACGTTACTAACGTTACATGAACACACATGTTCTCATCACAACTAAACCAGTTCATTTTTATTCATGTAAAAAACAACGCCGATTTTCTAGGTAGAGAGAACTTATACCAGTGACAAGACAATTCACACACAACACGCGTCGTATCCTCAATGTATTGCAGCAACATACGTTTTGGAAAACAACAAAACATTTAGAAGGGAAGGAAAGAAGAAGTGTTAAGTCCAGCAGGACTCCTACCTACACCCTGAGCGCAGGCTGAGAGGACTGCAAACACTGGTTAACGGGGACAGCCGAAGTCGAACCCGGCGTCTCCTGCGTTGGTGACGAGGGCAATGCCCGACGCGCCACCCAGCCGCCGTTCTCCATGTTGACGAAGTCCTCGCTGGCCGGGCACCCGGTGTAGGGTCGACTAACATCCTCTGTCAAAGATGACATCGTAGTCAGAGTGTTAAGGCTTGTTATTCTCACAGTAACGTTCAACAGTGTAGCATTAAGCTAACAACCAACTCCCGACTGATAGCAACAAGCTAACGTTCCTAGCCTAGTGAACGCAATGGGCTAGCGCCGCAGCTAACAGCTGACTGGCTAACAGGTAGGCCACACAACTAGCACGCAAGCTAAGCAGCTATCACCTGAACTGTACACAAGAACATAATAAGCCACACTTCAGACAGGCCGCCGTCTGAGTCCCTGCTCATCCTAAGAGAGAAGAGAAAAAGAAATGTCAACACAGTTTTCAACTGTGATTTAACAGACATACAGCGGAGTCGGCACAATTCCCGTATGGGCTGCAGCCGACTTGAGCATGGAACTTCCGATAACGAAGATCCAGACCCACTTTTCCTCGTGTTTAGGGTTTAATCTTTCATTCATTTGAAAGATGGGGCCTACACGGGACAGAGAAGAATCCGCTCGTCCAGAGACCCCGGGTTTAAACCAGATCTTGGTCGCGGCCCACTAGTTTGACCATCATGGGCTTCAAACTAGGATCCTCCGTCCGTCGCCTAAGAGGCCGAACAGAGGACCCCAATCCAGGGCCGGCCTTCGTAAAATTGTGCAGCTAACCCCCATAGCATTAGCAATACAACCGGCGCCCGCATAGCAAAACATCACTCACCCAGCCCAGAGGCAACCAGCTTCTCACAAACAGCCGGCGCCTCCTGCAGTCCAGCTGTAGAACCGGAGGTTCAATACCTATCCAGCCGCAGCTTTGGAGGACTGCAGGTGGGGAGTAGACCAGCGACGCGAGCCCCTAATACGAAAAAGCCGGTGGAGGTCAGAATGATCATCATCTTCCAGACACCCCAGTGACGAAGACATTATCGCCGTATTTTCTCGAAAATAGTGAGAGAGCAAACAAAGATATAACGTCAACGTATCTCCTTGCTCTTCTGTTCTCCTTTCTTCAGCTTAATTCGTCAAAGTGATTGGTATACAAGGCACTTTCTTGTGGTGAAAGTGAAAAAGGAGGTGAGTGTGTGGCCACACCCCTGCTTATATAGGTGGCGGATGGGGGTGTGGCCAGACGGATGTTGGTATGTAAAGGTACATTTGTGAGTTTTTATTCAGTGCACATGCACTGGAGTGAGATATGTGCAATAGACGCTGAGCGGAGCTAACACGTAATAGAACCCCAGTTATCTCAATGTATTACCAATGATTACGTATTTGCGTTACCACATGGTAGTGGTAAGTGGTAGGCGGCACGGCGGTGTAGTGGTTAACACTGTCGCCTCACAGCTAGAAGGTCCTGGGTTCGATTCCCACTTGGGGACCAGGTTATACCCAGGTGGGGGTATCTCCCGGGCCCCTCTGCGTTGAGTTTACATGGTCTCCCTGTGCTCGCAAGGGTTTCCCCTCCCGATAAGATAAACCCAATGGAAAAAAACATGCAGAACAGATCTCACGTGCGTGTTAACCCTTTCACTAATCTTCTGTAGTGTGGTTGTGAAAGGGTTAACCCTTTGTCGTGTGGTAGTGAAGCAGTGGAAGGTGTAGCTAAGGGGCTACACAACCCTGACTGTATTTAGATTAAACCACTGCTAAAGAATGTTAATGGCCAGACAGTATAAGTACACAAAATGGCGGACACTCTATTAACGGCGCGGGGACAGGGATACAAGTTGAACAAGCATTTTAATGTTAATAGTAAACATACATATTATATAACACAGCTCTCCTTTAATAATAGAATGTCAGTGCAACAACGTCAGAGGTAACGATAGTTCCTATACTACCGGTACCCGACCGGTGGAGCTCTGAATGGAGTGAGACGGAGCGAAGCGTCACAGGGAAAAGCAAGATGGTGGCTGGAGACGGTGGTCCTCTGGAGTTCCTACTTCCAGAGGGCTGCAGACACACTTAGGATAATCCGGTCGTCGCTGGGGAGGAAAGGGTCTCGTACGGACCGGTCCTTGTATTCCTAGCGCCCGATGGCAGGATTAATAGCTATTAGTTCGAAAGCCCGTTGGCATGGATGATAGCTAGTTAGCTCCGTTTGTACTTAAAGCTAACCCGCAGGAGGTCTTCAATGAGTAGTTATGTCCAGAACGTCGCTGGGTTCAACTATAAGTTTCTCCACGTTACTTCACTTACACAAGTCACTATACTGTGCCAATAAGGGCTCGACAATATTAGGGTTGTATCTAAGTAGCCGTGCGGCTCTCTAATAACGATACGTTGCCTGGCCGTCCTGTTTACAACTGCGCCAAACGTTACTTCTCTCTCACTCTGTTAGTTTTCCTGTGTGGACTCAGCCTGTTCACCCATACAGATCAATACGCTCTCTCACTTGTCCGGGCATGTCTGAACATGTTCTGAAACATGTCTAGAGGGGCGCGCGCACTGGCACAGCTACGGCGTTAAGAATGGGACATATACAAATAAGCGAATGATGAATCCTGTTAGGCAAACAGATGACATGAAAAATATATATCTTATATATATAAACAACATATAAGTTATACAAAATAATAAACGCAGACTTTCAGTGTTAATCTGGACCTTCAGAACAGAAGGGTTAACCCTTTGGTAGTGTGGTAGTGAAAAGGTTAACCTTCTGTAGTGTGGTTGTGAAAGGGTTAACCCTTTGTTGTGTGGTAGTGAAAGGGTTCATCTGCCTGACAACTAAAGACGTCTTCTAGTGATGATGAATATCTTTTTCTCCACAGTGTATCTCTATGGTGAGGCGGCGCGCAAGGACAACAGGAGGAGCCTCCCGTCTGTGAGACATGGAGAATATGAGGCTCTGCCTGAGAAGGTACAGCAATGTACACAACACACACACACACAAACACACATTCAGACACACACAAACACTCAGAAGTGTGAACACACAGTCATACATACATACAGTACATTCATTCACTCACTCACAACACAAAGGGAGGCCTCTCTGTGTGGCGGTCACATGTCCTCTCTGTGTGGAGGTCACATGTCCTCTCTCTCTGTGTGGAGGTCACATGTCCTCTCTGTGTGGAGGTCACATGTCCTCTATCTCTCTGTGTGGAGGTCACATGTCCTCTCTCTGTGTGGAGGTCACATGTCCTCTCTGTGTGGAGGTCACATGTCCTCTCTCTCTCTGTGTGGAGGTCACATGTCCTCTCTCTCTCTGTGTGGAGGTCACATGTCCTCTCTGTGTGGAGGTCACATGTCCTCTCTCTCTCTGTGTGGAGGTCACATGTCCTCTCTCTCTGTGTGGAGGTCACATGTCCTCTCTGTGTGGAGGTCACATGTCCTCTCTCTCTCTGTGTGGAGGTCACATGTCCTCTCTCTGTGTGGAGGTCACATGTCCTCTCTCTCTCTGTGTGGAGGTCACATGTCCTCTCTCTGTGTGGAGGTCACATGTCCTCTCTCTCTGTGTGGAGGTCACATGTCCTCTCTCTGTGTGGAGGTCACATGTCCTCTCTCTGTGTGGAGGTCACATGTCCTCTCTCTCTCTGTGTGGAGGTCACATGTCCTCTCTCTCTGTGTGGAGGTCACATGTCCTCTCTCTCTCTGTGTGGAGGTCACATGTCCTATCTCTCTGTGTGGAGGTCACATGTCCTCTCTCTGTGTGGAGGTCACATGTCCTCTCTGTGTGGCGGTCACATGTCCTCTCTGTGTGGAGGTCACATGTCCTCTCTCTCTGTGTGGAGGTCACATGTCCTCTCTGTGTGGAGGTCACATGTCCTCTCTCTCTGTGTGGAGGTCACATGTCCTCTCTGTGTGGAGGTCACATGTCCTCTCTCTCTGTGTGGAGGTCACATGTCCTCTCTCTGTGTGGAGGTCACATGTCCTCTCTCTCTCTGTGTGGAGGTCACATGTCCTCTCTCTCTGTGTGGAGGTCACATGTCCTCTCTGTGTGGAGGTCACATGTCCTCTCTCTCTCTGTGTGGAGGTCACATGTCCTCTCTCTGTGTGGAGGTCACATGTCCTCTCTCTCTCTGTGTGGGGGTCACATGTCCTCTCTCTGTGTGGAGGTCACATGTCCTCTCTGTGTGGAGGTCACATGTCCTCTCTCTCTCTGTGTGGAGGTCACATGTCCTCTCTCTGTGTGGAGGTCACATGTCCTCTCTCTCTCTGTGTGGAGTTCACATGTCCTCTCTCTGTGTGGAGGTCACATGTCCTCTCTCTGTGTGGAGGTCACATGTCCTCTCTCTCTGTGTGGAGGTCACATGTCCTCTCTCTCTCTGTGTGGAGGTCACATGTCCTCTCTCTCTGTGTGGAGTTCACATGTCCTCTCTCTCTGTGTGGAGGTCACATGTCCTCTCTCTCTCTGTGTGGAGGTCACATGTCCTCTCTCTGTGTGGAGGTCACATGTCCTCTCTCTCTGTGTGGAGGTCACATGTCCTCTCTCTCTCTGTGTGGAGGTCACATGTCCTCTCTCTCTGTGTGGAGGTCACATGTCCTCTCTCTCTGTGTGGAGGTCATATGTCCTCTCTCTCTGTGTGGAGGTCACATGTCCTCTCTCTGTGTGGAGGTCACATGTCCTCTCTCTCTGTGTGGAGGTCACATGTCCTCTCTCTGTGTGGAGGCCACATGTCCTCTCTCTCTGTGTGGAGGTCACATGTCCTCTCTCTGTGTGGAGGTCACATGTCCTCTCTCTCTGTGTGGAGGTCACATGTCCTCTCTGTGTGGAGGTCACATGTCCTTGCTCTCTGTGTGGAGGTCACATGTCCTCTCTGTGTGGAGGTCACATGTCCTATCTCTCTGTGTGGAGGTCACATGTCCTCTCTCTGTGTGGAGGTCACATGTCCTCTCTCTGTGTGGAGGTCACATGTCCTCTCTGTGTGGAGGTCACATGTCCTCTCTCTCTGTGTGGAGGTCACATGTCCTCTCTCTGTGTGGAGGTCACATGTCCTCTCTGTGTGTGGAGGTCACATGTCCTCTCTCTGTGTGGAGGTCACATGTCCTCTCTCTGTGTGGAGGTCACATGTCCTCTCTCTGTGTGGAGGTCACATGTCCTCTCTCTCTGTGTGGAGGTCACATGTCCTCTCTCTGTGTGGAGGTCACATGTCCTCTCTCTCTGTGTGGAGGTCACATGTCCTATCTCTCTGTGTGGAGGTCACATGTCCTCTCTCTGTGTGTGGAGGTCACATGTCCTCTCTGAGGTCACATGTCCTCTCTCTGTGTGGAGGTCACATGTCCTCTCTCTCTGTGTGGAGGTCACATGTTCTCTCTCTGTGTGGAGGTCACATGTCCTCCCTCTCTGTGTGGAGGTCACATGTCCTCTCTCTCTGTGTGGAGGTCACATGTCCTCTCTCTCTGTGTGGAGGTCACATGTTCTCTCTCTGTGTGGAGGTCACATGTCCTCTCTCTCTGTGTGGAGGTCACATGTCCTCTCTCTCTGTGTGGAGGTCACATGTCCTCTCTCTGTGTGGAGGTCACATGTCCTCTCTCTCTGTGTGGAGGTCACATGTCCTCTCTCTCTGTGTGGAGGTCACATGTCCTCTATCTCTGTGTGGAGGTCACATGTCCTCTCTCTCTGTGTGGAGGTCACATGTCCTCTCTCTCTGTGTGGAGGTCACATGTCCTCTCTCTCTGTGTGGAGGTCACATGTCCTCTCTCTGTGTGGAGGTCACATGTCCTCTCTCTCTGTGTGGAGGTCACATGTCCTCTCTCTCTGTGTGGAGGTCACATGTCCTCTCTCTCTGTGTGGAGGTCACATGTCCTCTCTCTCTCTGTGTGGAGGTCACATGTCCTCTCTCTCTCTGTGTGGAGGTCACATGTCCTCTCTCTCTGTGTGGAGGTCACATGTCCTCTCTCTGTGTGGAGGTCACATGTCCTCTCTCTCTGTGTGGAGGTCACATGTCCTATCTCTCTGTGTGGAGGTCACATGTCCTCTCTCTCTGTGTGGAGGTCACATGTCCTCTCTCTGTGTGGAGGTCACATGTCCTCTCTCTCTGTGTGGAGGTCACATGTCCTCTCTCTCTGTGTGGAGGTCACATGTCCTCTCTCTCTGTGTGGAGGTCACATGTCCTCTCTCTCTGTGTGGAGGTCACATGTCCTCTCTCTCTGTGTGGAGGTCACATGTCCTCTCTCTCTGTGTGGAGGTCACATGTCTTCTCTCTGTGTGGAGGTCACATGTCCTCTCTCTCTGTGTGGAGGTCACATGTCCTATCTCTCTGTGTGGAGGTCACATGTCCTCTCTCTGTGTGTGGAGGTCACATGTCCTCTCTCTGTGTGGAGGTCACATGTCCTATCTCTCTGTGTGGAGGTCACATGTCCTCTCTCTGTGTGGAGGTCACATGTCCTCTCTCTGTGTGGAGGTCACATGTCCTCTCTCTCTGTGTGGAGGTCACATGTCCTCTCTCTGTGTGGAGGTCACATGTCCTCTCTCTCTGTGTGGAGGTCACATGTCCTCTCTCTCTCTGTGTGGAGGTCACATGTCCTCTCTCTCTGTGTGGAGGTCACATGTCCTCTCTCTCTGTGTGGAGGTCACATGTCCTCTCTCTCTCTGTGTGGAGGTCACATGTCCTCTCTCTCTGTGTGGAGGTCACATGTCCTCTCTCTGTGTGGAGGTCACATGTCCTCTCTCTGTGTGGAGGTCACATGTCCTCTCTCTCTGTGTGGAGGTCACATGTCCTCTCTCTGTGTGGAGGTCACATGTCCTCTCTCTCTGTGTGGAGGTCACATGTCCTCTCTCTCTCTGTGTGGAGGTCACATGTCCTCTCTCTCTGTGTGGAGGTCACATGTCCTCTCTCTGTGTGGAGGTCACATGTCCTCTCTCTCTGTGTGGAGGTCACATGTCCTCTCTCTCTGTGTGGAGGTCACATGTCCTCTCTCTCTGTGTGGAGGTCACATGTCCTCTCTGTGTGGAGGTCACATGTCCTTGCTCTCTGTGTGGAGGTCACATGTCCTCTCTGTGTGGAGGTCACATGTCCTATCTCTCTGTGTGGAGGTCACATGTCCTCTCTCTGTGTGGAGGTCACATGTCCTCTCTCTGTGTGGAGGTCACATGTCCTCTCTCTGTGTGGAGGTCACATGTCCTCTCTCTCTGTGTGGAGGTCACATGTCCTATCGCTCTGTGTGGAGGTCACATGTCCTCTCTCTGTGTGGAGGTCACATGTCCTATCTCTCTGTGTGGAGGTCACATGTCCTCTCTCTGTGTGGAGGTCACATGTCCTATCTCTCTGTGTGGAGGTCACATGTCCTCTCTCTGTGTGGAGGTCACATGTTCTCTCTCTGTGTGGAGGTCACATGTCCTCTCTCTGTGTGGAGGTCACATGTCCTCTCTCTGTGTGGAGGTCACATGTCCTCTATCTCTCTGTGTGGAGGTCACATGTCCTCTCTCTGTGTGGAGGTCACATGTCCTCTCTCTCTGTGTGGAGGTCACATGTTCTCTCTCTGTGTGGAGGTCACATGTCCTATCTCTCTGTGTGGAGGTCACATGTCCTCTCTCTCTCTGTGTGGAGGTCACATGTCCCCTCTCTCTGTGTGGAGGTCACATGTCCTCTCTGTGTGGAGGTCACATGTCCTCTCTGTGTGGAGGTCACATGTCCTATCTCTCTGTGTGGAGGTCACATGTCCTATCTCTCTGTGTGGAGGTCACATGTCCTCTCTCTCTGTGTGGAGGTCACATGTCCTCTCTCTGTGTGGAGGTCACATGTCCTATCTCTCTGTGTGGAGGTCACATGTCCTCTCTCTCTGTGTGGAGGTCACATGTCCTCTCTCTGTGTGGAGGTCACATGTCCTCTCTCTCTGTGTGGAGGTCACATGTCCTCTCTCTGTGTGGAGGTCACATGTTCTCTCTCTGTGTGGAGGTCACATGTCCTCTCTCTCTGTGTGGAGGTCACATGTCCTCTCTCTCTGTGTGGAGGTCACATGTCCTCTCTCTCTCTCTGTGTGGAGGTCACATGTCCTCTCTCTCTGTGTGGAGGTCACATGTTCTCTCTCTGTGTGGAGGTCACATGTCCTATCTCTCTGTGTGGAGGTCACATGTCCTCTCTCTCTGTGTGAAGGTCACATGTCCTATCTCTCTGTGTGGAGGTCACATGTCCTCTCTCTGTGTGGAGGTCACATGTCCTCTCTCTCTGTGTGGAGGTCACATGTCCTCTCTCTGTGTGGAGGTCACATGTCCTCTCTGTGTGGAGGTCACATGTCCTCTCTCTGTGTGGAGGTCACATGTCCTCTCTGTGTGGAGGTCACATGTCCTCTCTCTCTCTGTGTGGAGGTCACATGTCCTCTCTCTCTCTGTGTGGAGGTCACATGTCCTCTCTGTGTGGAGGTCACATGTCCTCTCTCTCTGTGTGGAGGTCACATGTCCTCTCTCTGTGTGGAGGTCACATGTCCTCTCTGTGTGGAGGTCACATGTCCTCTCTCTCTGTGTGGAGGTCACATGTCCTCTCTGTGTGGAGGTCACATGTCCTCTCTCTCTGTGTGGAGTTCACATGTTCTCTCTCTGTGTGGAGGTCACATGTCCTCTCTCTCTGTGTGGAGGTCACATGTCCTCTCTCTGTGTGGAGGTCACATGTCCTCTCTCTCTGTGTGGAGGTCACATGTCCTCTCTCTCTGTGTGTGGAGGTCACATGTCCTCTCTCTCTCTGTGTGGAGGTCACATGTCCTCTCTGTGTGGAGGTCACATGTCCTCTCTCTCTCTGTGTGGAGGTCACATGTCCTCTCTGTGTGGAGGTCACATGTCCTCTCTCTCTGTGTGGAGGTCACATGTCCTCTCTGTGTGGAGGTCACATGTCCTCTCTGTGTGGAGGTCACATGTCCTCTCTCTCTGTGTGGAGGTCACATGTCCTCTCTGTGTGGAGGTCACATGTCCTCTCTCTCTGTGTGGAGGTCACATGTTCTCTCTCTGTGTGGAGGTCACATGTCCTCTCTCTCTGTGTGGAGGTCACATGTCCTCTCTCTCTGTGTGTGGAGGTCACATGTCCTCTCTCTCTGTGTGTGGAGGTCACATGTCCTCTCTGTGTGGAGGTCACATGTCCTCTCTCTGTGTGGAGGTCACATGTCCTCTCTCTCTCTCTGTGTGGAGGTCACATGTCCTCTCTCTCTCTGTGTGGAGGTCACATGTCCTCTCTCTCTGTGTGGAGGTCACATGTTCTCTCTCTGTGTGGAGGTCACATGTCCTCTCTCTCTGTGTGGAGGTCACATGTCCTCTCTCTGTGTGGAGGTCACATGTCCTCTCTCTCTGTGTGGAGGTCACATGTCCTATCTCTCTGTGTGGAGGTCACATGTCCTCTCTCTCTGTGTGGAGGTCACATGTTCTCTCTCTGTGTGGAGGTCACATGTCCTCCCTCTCTGTGTGGAGGTCACATGTCCTCTCTCTCTGTGTGGAGGTCACATGTCCTCTCTCTCTGTGTGGAGGTCACATGTTCTCTCTCTGTGTGGAGGTCACATGTCCTCTCTCTCTGTGTGGAGGTCACATGTCCTCTCTCTCTGTGTGGAGGTCACATGTCCTCTCTCTGTGTGGAGGTCACATGTCCTCTCTCTCTGTGTGGAGGTCACATGTTCTCTCTCTGTGTGGAGGGCACATGTCCTCCCTCTCTGTGTGGAGGTCACATGTCCTCTCTCTCTGTGTGGAGGTCACATGTCCTCTCTCTCTGTGTGGAGGTCACATGTTCTCTCTCTGTGTGGAGGTCACATGTCCTCTCTCTCTGTGTGGAGGTCACATGTCCTCTCTCTCTGTGTGGAGGTCACATGTCCTCTCTCTGTGTGGAGGTCACATGTCCTCTCTCTCTGTGTGGAGGTCACATGTCCTCTCTCTCTGTGTGGAGGTCACATGTCCTCTATCTCTGTGTGGAGGTCACATGTCCTCTCTCTCTGTGTGGAGGTCACATGTCCTCTCTCTCTGTGTGGAGGTCACATGTCCTCTCTCTCTGTGTGGAGGTCACATGTCCTCTCTCTGTGTGGAGGTCACATGTCCTCTCTCTCTGTGTGGAGGTCACATGTCCTCTCTCTCTGTGTGGAGGTCACATGTCCTCTCTCTCTGTGTGGAGGTCACATGTCCTCTCTCTCTCTGTGTGGAGGTCACATGTCCTCTCTCTCTCTGTGTGGAGGTCACATGTCCTCTCTCTCTGTGTGGAGGTCACATGTCCTCTCTCTGTGTGGAGGTCACATGTCCTCTCTCTCTGTGTGGAGGTCACATGTCCTATCTCTCTGTGTGGAGGTCACATGTCCTCTCTCTCTGTGTGGAGGTCACATGTCCTCTCTCTGTGTGGAGGTCACATGTCCTCTCTCTCTGTGTGGAGGTCACATGTCCTCTCTCTCTGTGTGGAGGTCACATGTCCTCTCTCTCTGTGTGGAGGTCACATGTCCTCTCTCTCTGTGTGGAGGTCACATGTCCTCTCTCTCTGTGTGGAGGTCACATGTCCTCTCTCTCTGTGTGGAGGTCACATGTCTTCTCTCTGTGTGGAGGTCACATGTCCTCTCTCTCTGTGTGGAGGTCACATGTCCTCTCTCTCTGTGTGGAGGTCACATGTCCTCTCTGTGTGGAGGTCACATGTCCTCTCTCTCTGTGTGGAGGTCACATGTCCTCTCTCTCTGTGTGGAGGTCACATGTCCTCTCTCTGTGTGGAGGTCACATGTCCTCTCTCTCTGTGTGGAGGTCACATGTCCTCTCTCTGTGTGGAGGTCACATGTCCTCTCTGTGTGGAGGTCACATGTCCTCTATCTCTCTGTGTGGAGGTCACATGTCCTTGCTCTCTGTGTGGAGGTCACATGTCCTATCTCTCTGTGTGGAGGTCACATGTCCTCTCTCTGTGTGGAGGTCACATGTCCTCTCTCTCTGTGTGGAGGTCACATGTCCTCTCTCTCTCTGTGTGGAGGTCACATGTCCTCTCTCTCTGTGTGGAGGTCACATGTCCTCTCTCTGTGTGGAGGTCACATGTCCTCTCTCTCTGTGTGGAGGTCACATGTCCTATCTCTCTGTGTGGAGGTCACATGTCCTCTCTCTCTGTGTGGAGGTCACATGTCCTCTCTCTGTGTGGAGGTCACATGTCCTCTCTCTGTGTGGAGGTCACATGTCCTCTCTCTCTATGTGGAGGTCACATGTCCTATCTCTCTGTGTGGAGGTCACATGTCCTCTCTCTCTGTGTGGAGGTCACATGTCCTATCTCTCTGTGTGGAGGTCACATGTCCTCTCTCTCTCTGTGGAGGTCACATGTCCTCTCTCTCTGTGTGGAGGTCACATGTCCTCTCTCTGTGTGGAGGTCACATGTCCTCTCTCTCTGTGTGGAGGTCACATGTCCTATCTCTCTGTGTGGAGGTCACATGTCCTATCTCTCTGTGTGGATGTCACATGTCCTCTCTCTGTGTGGAGGTCACATGCCCTCTCTCTGTGTGGAGGTCACATGTCCTCTCTCTCTCTGTGTGGAGGTCACATGTCCTCTCTCTCTGTGTGGAGGTCACATGTCCTCTCTCTGTGTGGAGGTCACATGTCCTCTCTCTCTGTGTGGAGGTCACATGTCCTCTCTCTGTGTGGAGGTCACATGTCCTCCACCTGTTTGCGTGGGTTTCCTCCTGGTACTCCGGTTTCCTCCCACACCATATAAAAGACATGCTTGCTAGGTACACACTCCTCCCATTGTCCTTGAGCAAGGCACTGGCATTAGAACTGGAGCTAACTGACTGTGGCTGCCCACTGCTCCTAAGCGATTAGGATAGGTCAAATGCAGAGAATAATTATCCCACAGGGATTAATACAGTATAACTTAACTTAACTTAACTTAACTTAAAGGTGACATGCATTATAAATGTCTTTTTTCAGTGTCTAGCATTGTATTATAGTAATAGGAGTTAGTATCAATGTGTTTGTGTCTCTAAATACCATATTGGCGGATTGCTGTCATTCAGGTCATTCATTTCCTGGTCGAAAAAAATTAGGTCATTCTGATTTGACTCGCATGGTGACGTCACGTGGCGAGGATGGAGCGGATAGTGATCCGATTGGCTCTGTGGTTGTAGCGCACCAAACAGGGTTTGACAGAGAGCGAGCGAGAGAGAGAGGGAGAATCAGATAGACCCTCGCGACAGAGCACACATACACACACGCGCGTCGCGCTGTCGTCTCTCGGTCTGTCTCTCTCTCTCCCCCTCTCTATCTATCTCTCTCTCTCTCTCGATTCGGGAGCAAACTAACGCTCCGTCTATAGTTCTAGCGCGGCACAGTGGAAGACTTCCTCAAACGGGAGATGGAGAGAGAGAAAGAGAAGGGGACCTGCGTACCTCGCACGCAGCTGTGTTTACACAGTGCTCTCTCTCTCTCTCTCTCTCTCTCTCTCTCTCTCTCTCTCTCTCTCTCTCTCTCTCTCTCTCTCTCTCTCTCTCTCTCTCTCTCTCTCTCTCTCTCTCTCTCTGTCTGCCACTCGCAGACTGTGTGGATGACTGTCACTGAAAGTGCTTATGGGCGGAGCCCAGCCAATAACAGGCTGAAATCTTGAGGCTGGAAAATTATGCTTTTGAGTACTCCATTAGAAATATAAAACAATGATTTTTTTTTTAAATAAACCTTACAGATGTCTTCCATAGACTCACAGGAATTGCGTAAAGTTGCCCAAATAGTGCTAGGAATAGCAATGCAGGTCCCCTTTAAAGGTGCTATAGATAAACATTTTAAGTGGAGTAATCTTTAAAAAAAAAAATAATACATCCACAGAGCTTTTAGGAAGGTGCCGAATAAAAGTATTGCTTTCAAATACAAAAAAATATGAATGAATGAATTTATCATTTAAAAAAGGTTTGCGTGTCCAAAATGAATGTTGTTGTTTACATGTTGCAGGCATGTATCCCCTCCCTACTTCCCATTTCCCCCACGTGGAACGCACCTGATTGGATAAATGACATGCTGGTGCTCTAGTGCGACATCTAGTGGCTGAATGTTACCTATGGCACCTTTTAACTCAACTCAACTCAGACACAGACACCCAGACAGATACACACAGTCCCTCGTGGACACACTACATGAAGTATATTACATCTCCAGGATCTAAACAATGGTTAAAGGAAGTGCCAGAGAATTTGGCAATGGAAAAGCTAATCTACATACAAAAGGGAAAAACAGAACAATTTGAAAGGACATGGGCGACATTTATAAGGTTCTTGAAAGGTGTCCGTTTAAAGGAAAGAGGTATAGGAGAAAGGAGAGTTTAGGGACAGGAAAGGAAAACAGATGAATGTAGAGAGGCCGAAGAGGGTTTTTAATTTGTATGATTTCCTTTAATTCCTTTTACTGTATTACTTTTTATCTATTTTTTTATGGTTTATGTGAATGTCAATTTAAATTATAATTAGGGAATGGAGGGGGTTGATTGTATTTTTTTTGTCCTGTGTTTCTGTCTTATATGTATGAAAAAAATATCTGTTACTGACGGTAACCCCCTCCCCAGTTGAAGCGCGAGGAGTGGTCACCTGACTACGGCCCGGCCAGCTTCGTGGCCTGCTGGGGCGCCACGGTGACGGGAGCACGCAAGTTCCTCATCGCCTTCAACATCAACCTCCTCAGCACCAAGGAGCAGGCCCACAGGATCGCTCTGGACATCAGGGAGCAGGGCCGGGGCAAAGATCAAGTACACGGATTAAACACTCTCTTCTGACTTTTATATTCAATCAATTACTTCAACTGATTTATGTACTGATTTATAATACGTACACATTGTGCATTTTTGTAAATAATAATGATAATAATAATAAACGCGGGTGCTCCAGTAGCACACCATGTTACCGCGCTCGCGCGGGACTCCGTGCTGCGTCACGGATCTGGTTGACTCCGAGTTCGATTCCCGGACCCGCCGTCATTTGCCGAATGTCTCCCCCTGCTCTCTCTCCCGTTTCACCCTGCAACTGTCGGTCATGCTTGACCAGGAAAGCGATAAACGCTAAAAAAAATAAAGTTTAAAAAAGAAAAAATAATAATAAACGTAATTTGTACAGCACCTTTCATACAGACATTGCAGCTCAAAGTGCTTCTGTATGAGCCTCCTGAGATTGTGCTACAGTAAAAGAAATCTTTAAAAAGTAAAAGAGTAAAAGAGTAAAAAAGTACTAACACATTGTGTATCTTTTCAACACTTTTACACATGTTTGTTACGTTGTTTTTTGCAAAGAAACTGAATCTATTTTTAATTATTGATCTCCCAGTGCCTTGTATTAACCACACCAGTAGTAACACACCAAATAGTGTTCCTGGCTCCAAAGAAAAGGACAACGCTGATTTATTCACATCACAAAGGGCAACCATTCGGAATAGCTTGTTTAGGCCCGATAATCTGAAGAACTTCATTGGACAAGAATGAGGACGATGGCGCAGACTCGACCGCTAAATGAGGACGATGGCGCAGACTCGACCGCTAAATGAGGACGATGGCGCAGACTCGACCGCTAAATGAGGACGATGGCGCAGACTCCACCGCTAAATGAGGACGATGGCGCAGACTCCACCGCTAAATGAGGACGATGGCGCAGACTCCACCGCTAAATGAGGACGATGGCGCAGACTCCACCGCTAAATGAGGACGATGGCGCAGACTCCACCGCTAAATGAGGACGATGGCGCAGACTCCACCGCTAAATGAGGACGATGGCGCAGACTCCACCGCTAAATGAGGACGATGGCGCAGACTCCACCGCTAAATGACCGATTATCCCATGTAATTCTGTGTGGGTTGAGTCTGTGTGGTCCTCATTTTATTAATTTTTTTGATCCACTTTTTCTCCTCTTTTTTTATTTTTTCCTCCCATCCCAATTTGCCGTGCCAATTCTCCCCTCCCCTGTCTTGAACGTTGCTCGCATATGCCCCCCACTGGTCGGTTGTAGGGAGGATAGAAGCCTTGCATCACATGTCCCCTCCGATACATGTGGAGACAGCCTGTCACATCTTTTCACCTGCCAGCGCGGACTCTCATTGGCGAGGTGTAACGTGTGGGAGGCTCACACTACCCCCGCCATTTCCTGTCTCTGCTGTGCAGGCGTCCCCCAATCGACCTGTAGGAGTCGCTGTCCACAACGTCCAGATTACCACCCATCGACTTCCACCCGCTAACTCTGCCAATGAGTTAGTATGTTGGCCGGCCCAAGCCGGAGGCAACGCCGACAGCCGGAGTCGAACCCGGTGTCTCTTGCGTTGGTGACGAGCGCAATGTCCGCTGCGCCACCCATCCGCCCGTGGTCCTCATTTTATGTATTCCATTCACACTCTTTAAGTGTTAATTAAGGATCAACTTCACAACTTCTTTTTACTTTTTTACTGTATGAAGCACATTCTCAGGGGCTCATGCAGAACCAAGCATTGCACTGTAACGTACATGTACTTTATACATGACAAATAAAACAAAACTTGAAAACTTGAACTGCAAATAAATGGCCTAATCCAAAAGAATAATGAATTTATATGGTTCTTTGTTGCCAGGGTTCGTTGTCATGTAGGGGTGTAAAGGTACACGTATCCGTACCGAACCGCTTCAGTGTGTACCGTACCGTACCGAACGGCTGTTTTTTTCACAATCTAATATAATTATTATTATTTAAAAAAAAATTACAAGTCGATTATTAATTTCAATATAGAATATTCGTTGACAGCCCTACAAGTACAATTAGTTACTGCACACTGCATCACCCCTGAGTGGAACATGGAAAGCCAAACTTTCCCCCACTGTACCGAAAACCCGTACCGAACCTTGATTTCAAAACCGAGGTATGTACCGAACCGTGTTTTTTGTGTACCGTTACACCCCTATTGTCATGTGATAATAAACGTAATTTTCGGATGCCAAAACGTTATTGTAATGATGTGTTATGATGTAAATCAAGATTCGTGGTCCGAGGTATTAAGAATACAAACCGGAATACTGATATTGAAATGAACGTCAGAAAGATTAGGAGACCATTTCTAAAGTTCAATAGGATCGTTTATTACAATTTGGATCCATACAGTTAGTGGAATAAAAATGATAATTCCATTAGTAAAGAGTGAATGGAGAATGGAGAGAGGGGGTAGAGTAGAGGGGAGAGAAGGAGAGGAGAGAGGGTGAGATAGAGAGAGAACAGGGTACATACATTTTTATATCTCTCATAGACAAAGAGAGTCATATTACTTGATAGTATACATATTCAAACATGTAAATTCTGACTCGTAATCTTACGTTGATTGTACTTTATTGTCATTATATTTGCATACAACGAGATTTGGGACTCAAACTTAAGGTGCAGTAATAAAATCACAAGTAATAAAAGATAAACATAAAATACTATACAGAAACATTAAATGCTATACAATAAGACAATGTTACAGTCCTGTACAATATACAAAATAACAACAATATACAGAATAGCAATACACAAATAACAATCACAGTGTCAGACGGTAGTGGGTGGGTATTGCACTGTGGATATTGCACATCAGGATGTTGCACAGTGTGGGAGGAGGGGGACAGGTGAATTATTAGTGCATGTTAGAGTTCAGGGTGGTGATGGTTCTGGGGAAGAAACTGTCTCTGAGCCGGTTTGTTCTGACTGATGCACCTGTAACGCCTATCTCAACTATTTCCATATTAGTACAATCTTGGTCCAACCACATTGCTACATTACACACTGTATGTATATCATTTGGTTTACATTATACAGTACCAGTCTTACAGTGACTGGGAACACAGAGATAATAAGGCATTTTCAAATAAGGATGTGTGAATCATTTCCTCCTCCTTACAGTGATATGGTGTGTAAAGTTTGGACTGTAACCTTCTGCCCCCCAGCCAGGTCTACTGAAGAAGGTCCAGGGCATGGGCTGGTACCTGGAGGAGGCTAACCTGGCCCAGGTGTCCACCAACATCCTGGACTACGAGCTGACCCCCGTCCACACCG
Organism: Notolepis coatsorum; assembly: GCF_963971535.1. Classification (NCBI taxonomy): domain Eukaryota; kingdom Metazoa; phylum Chordata; class Actinopteri; order Aulopiformes; family Paralepididae; genus Notolepis; species Notolepis coatsorum. Next base: position 53,952,031 of record NC_140165.1, on the reverse strand, counting down.
TCTACGAGGAGGTCTGCCGAGACGCGGAGGTCAGGGTCGGGGAGCAGCGTGGCCTTGGGGGTCTATCTTGCAGCCGTGTAATTGCCGGGATGGAAGAATTACTCCTATAACTATTGTAGAAAATGTCTTGTGATCAAATGATTGAGTGGTCAAAAACATTATTTATTATTTATTAAAAAAAAATAAACGTTGGCGGTCAGGTGGCGTAGCGGAGATTGCGTTCGTCACCAACTCCGGAGACGCTGGATTCGCCTGTTCGAATCCAGCTCACAGCTCCGGGGTTGTGACCAGCTTGGCTGGCCGTTCACACTAATACAATTGGCTGTATTAGAGGGTGGGAGAAGCTGGCGGGGTGGGTCCGGGTCGTTGTAAACAGCGACTCCTACAGTTCGGTCGGGGCGCCTGCTAAGCGCGGATAGGATCTAAGGGCGGTAGTGTGATCCTTCCACACGTTACACGCTCTCAGTGAGAGTCCGCGCTGCCAGGTGAAAAGAAGCGGTTGATTGGCTAGACGTGTGTCGGAGGAAGCACGTGATAGCCTCCACTCTCCCAGACCGACTGTGGGGGGTAGGGGGTAAGTGCACAGCGACCAGGAAGGGGATTGGGAATTGGCATAACGACTAACATTGGGATGGGAGAAAATCGGAGGAAAAAGGAGGGGGAAAAAGATCAATAAAAAAATAAAAAATAAAAAAAAATAAACGTTAATCGTGCATTACAAAAATAGTGGCGTTAAAATAATTGTGCATTAACGCGTTAATATCGCGTTAACTTTCACAGCCTTAAATATATATATATATAATTAATCGTCTCTTCCCCACGCATTGTATATTAATGGTCTCTCCCGGGTTCCCTACACAGGACCTGCACCTGCCCGTAGTGGGCTCCCAGATTGTGGGCCTGGTCCCGCTGAAGGCCGTACTGGACTGCGCCGACTTCTACATCCAGAGAGACCGGCTGTTCGTCATCGAGGAGGAGCACAAAGTCCGGCTGGTGAGCAGAACTGCGTGACGGGACGATGCTGTAGAGGTTTGAACACGAGACAACACAGCCTCATCAGAAAGAGGAGAGGAAGTAGTACTAATCGGCCACAGGAAAAATACATAATGTACGTTATGTTATAGCCATATGTGTAATATATTTACATTTCGTATCGGTAAAAGTCCAAAACAAACACTGTGACCGGGTGTCAAACAATCAATGATTGTGGTTGTGGGTGTGTGCTCCCACCACTAGACCCACCCACCCTGATACAAACAGCAATAGTATGATGATGGTTTGTTTTAGCATTTAATGGTTATGGTTAAGATAGAAAGTTAGGGTTATGGTTATGGTTAGGGTTTGGGTTAGGAGAAGTGTGTCTCGGTAGTCATGCTGTAAAGGCACTTTCCATGCGAGCACCCCGGTTTCGTTCCCTAGCAGGGGAACTCAAATGTTTTCTTAAAACGTTAAAAGTTTAAATTTTTTTATATGAAATATACATACTGATTTGTAATACGTACACATTGTACATTTTCGTAAACATGTCAATATATTACTTATTTGTAATACATACACATTGTACATTTTCGTAAACATGTCAATATATTACTTATTTGTAATACGTACACATTGTACATTTTCATAAATACATCAATATATTACTTATGGCTATAACATAATGTACAATATGTACCTTTTTTCTGTGGTCGATAAGTACTTTATTTACATATAAAGTAACATTACATTTAGTAATGAGTAATGTTACAGTGAGTGTAGAATGGATGAGTAATGGTACAGTGAGTGCAGAATGGATGAGTAATGTTACAGTGAGTGCAGAATGGATGAGTAATGTTACAGTGAGTGCAGAATGGATGAGTAATATTACAGTGAGTGCAGAATGGATGAGTAATGTTACAGTGATTGTAGAGTGGATGAGTAATGTCACAGTGAGTGCAGAATGGATGAGTAATGTTACAGTGATTGTAGAGTGGATGAGTAATGTTACAGTGAGTGCAGAATGGATGAGTAATGTTACAGTGAGTGCAGAATGGATGAGTAATGTTACAGTGAGTGCAGAATGGATGAGTTAGTGTTACAGTGAGTGCAGAATGGGTGAGTAATGTTACAGTGATTGTAGAATGGATGAGTTAGTGTTACAGTGAGTGTAGAATGGATGAGTTAGTGTTACAGTGAATGTAGAATGGATGAGTTAGTGTTACAGTGAGTGTAGAATGGATGAGTTAGTGTTACAGTGAGTGCAGAATGGATGAGTTAGTGTTACAGTGAGTGCAGAATGGATGAGTAATGTTACAGTGAGTGCAGAATGGATGAGTAATGTTACAGTGAGTGCAGAATGGATGAGTAATGTTACAGTGAGTGTAGAATGGATGAGTAATGTTACAGTGGGTGCAGAATGGATGAGTAATGTTACAGTGAGTGCAGAATGGATGAGTAATGTTACAGTGAGTGCAGAATGGATGAGTAATGTTACAGTGAGTGCAGAATGGATGAGTTAGTGTTACAGTGAGTGCAGAATGGATGAGTAATGTTACAGACAGTGAGTGCAGAATGGATGAGTAATGGTACAGTGAGTGCAGAATGGATGAGTAATATTACAGTGAGTGCAGAATGGATGAGTAATGTTACAGTGAGTGCAGAATGGATGAGTAATATTACAGTGAGTGCAGAATGGATGAGTAATGTTACAGTGATTGTAGAGTGGATGAGTAATGTCACAGTGAGTGCAGAATGGATGAGTAATGTTACAGTGATTGTAGAGTGGATGAGTAATGTTACAGTGAGTGCAGAATGGATGAGTAATGTTACAGTGAGTGCAGAATGGATGAGTAATGTTACAGTGAGTGCAGAATGGATGAGTAATGTTACAGTGAGTGCAGAATGGGTGAGTAATGTTACAGTGATTGTAGAATGGATGAGTTAGTGTTACAGTGAGTGTAGAATGGATGAGTTAGTGTTACAGTGAATGTAGAATGGATGAGTTAGTGTTACAGTGAGTGTAGAATGGATGAGTAATGTTACAGTGATTGTAGAGTGGATGAGTAATGTTACAGTGAGTGCAGAATGGATGAGTAATGTTACAGTGAGTGCAGAATGGATGAGTAATGTTACAGTGAGTGCAGAATGGATGAGTTAGTGTTACAGTGAGTGCAGAATGGATGAGTAATGTTACAGACAGTGAGTGCAGAATGGATGAGTAATGGTGCAGTGAGTGCAGAATGGATGAGTAATATTACAGTGAGTGCAGAATGGATGAGTAATGTTACAGTGAGTGCAGAATGGATGAGTAATGTTACAGTGATTGTAGAGTGGATGAGTAATGTTACAGTGAGTGCAGAATGGATGAGTAATGTTACAGTGAGTGCAGAATGGATGAGTAATGTTACAGTGAGTGCAGAATGGATGAGTAATGTTACAGTGAGTGCAGAATGGGTGAGTAATGTTACAGTGATTGTAGAATGGATGAGTTAGTGTTACAGTGAGTGTAGAATGGATGAGTTAGTGTTACAGTGAGTGTAGAATGGATGAGTTAGTGTTACAGTGAGTGTAGAATGGATGAGTTAGTGTTACAGTGAGTGCAGAATGGATGAGTTAGTGTTACAGTGAGTGCAGAATGGATGAGTAATGTTACAGTGAGTGCAGAATGGATGAGTAATGTTACAGTGAGTGCAGAATGGATGAGTAATGTTACAGTGAGTGTAGAATGGATGAGTAATGTTACAGTGGGTGCAGAATGGATGAGTAATGTTACAGTGAGTGCAGAATGGATGAGTAATGTTACAGTGAGTGCAGAATGGATGAGTAATGTTACAGTGAGTGCAGAATGGATGAGTTAGTGTTACAGTGAGTGCAGAATGGATGAGTAATGTTACAGTGAGTGCAGAATGGATGAGTAATGTTACAGTGAGTGCAGAATGGATGAGTTAGTGTTACAGTGAGTGCAGAATGGATGAGTAATGTCACAGTGAGTGTAGAATGGATGAGTAATGTTACAGTGAGTGCAGAATGGATGAGTAATGTTACAGTGAGTCCACATTGAGCAGCGTGATGCCCTGGGGAGAGAAGTCTATGCAGTCTTCATTCCATCCATGTAGACGCAACCACTGAATGTTTATTCCACACATTTCAAATTCGATTAGATTAAAATGTGTTGTCATTATACAGGACAAGTACAGTACAACAGAAAGAAGTTTGCATCCAACCAGAGTCCAAATGTAACAGTAAAGTGCAGTAGTAATATACAATGTACAGGTCATTAAACTGGAGTATATATAAGTGAGTACTACTGAGTAATAATGCTATTCTGAAGTATGTACAGTGTTATAGTATTATTATGTACAGTGATACAGATACAGGTATAAAGACACTGTGGTAGTAAAATTGGATAAGATGCAAATACACTCTTTAAAACATGCCTTTTTTATTCCACTTGTTAACCAGTAGAAATATCTCTCTCTCTCCCTCTCTCTCTCTCTCTCTCTCTCTCTCTCTCTCTCTCTCTCTCTCTCTCTCTCTCTCTCTCTCTCTCTCCCCTCTCTCTCTCTCTCTCTCTCTCTCTCTCTCTCTCTCTCTCTCTCTCTCTCTCTCTCTCTCTCTCTCTCTCTCTCTCTCTCTCTCTCTCTCTCTCTCTCTCTCTCTCTCTCTCTCTCTCTCTCCTCAGGTAATCAGTAAACTTGGTCTTGATTCTCTTGGGCCATTCAACCCTAAGGAAAGGATCATAGAGTGAGTGGACATAACGTAAACAAACGTGGCACTTTTAGTACAGCTAAATCTATACTTTATAGTATAGTATAGTATCTGTCCATTCTCATTGTCAATTGAGTCCATAAACCGTCCCTTCAAAATGGCTTAAAGAAAAAAAAATGCATCAATAGGTTCTCATTTTATGGTACGGGATTTGGTCTAGTATATTTTCTGGAAGGCTAGATAAATGGCTAATAGCTGCTAACTCAAACTGCATATGATCGGGACTGTCCCAAAGCATGTATGCATGAAATAACCGTGTTCGTCTAACTAGCCACATACGCTGGATGCGTTGAGCGCCAATAACAAGTATACTCGTTTTTAGATCCTTTTTTCTTTTTTTCGATTTTAATATTCTATAGTCTATACAGTCTCACGGACCTCTGTGTATCATTGGGACTCATTCTGAGACCTCGAGATTGCAATGCCGGCCGAATCCTGCTAGGTGGCAGTATCGCCTACCCTTTGAAACCGTATTTCACACTGTGTGTTACATTTTATATGGTCTGGGTGGAGAATTTGGACCCGGTCAAGTGAAATGCTTAATTCGAGCCACTTGGAACGTGTCCAGCACACTTGATGCATAGTTTGTCCAATTTCATGTCAGGGACCCGATGGACATCAATACTGGAAATCGCGATCAGACAATTGGAATATTCATTTTGGAATACCTCCTAGCAAAGGTAAGGACTATATGACGTCAATCCTACTTTGATCCTACAATGATTTCACATCGATCGCAACGATCATATGTCACGAAAGCGGACGCTAGAGAGCAGAGATGGGGACAAGCTATGGCGCTGAATGAGTTAAACAATGCAATACTGTTTTGTAAACACTGTGATACTGTTTTGTAAAACAACGTGATACTGTTTCTTAACACATTGACCGCCAGCAGCAGGGGGCGCTGATCCCCTTTCATCACCAGGTCTTTATTCAATGGATATAGTTTTAGACTGCGACACACATTCAAATATATCTTATATTATATCTATGGGTCTAATAACGCCGTCGAGTCTCAGTGAGTTGCTTCCAGTCAACATGCCGGAGACAGATTGTTTTTTCATCCGTACATTTCCGTTTATACCGTTTTGAATAGAGTATGGTTTGGGTGCTTTTCAGTAATTCCAGGAAAAAGACGAGAAAAAGGCATTTTACTGTAATCCAGTCATCACGTTGTAATTTCTCGGCTGATTATCTAATCATCCTGAAATCAACGCTAGATTATCATTATTATGTCTCCTCGTGCATACATGAAATGACCGTCGTAGCGGGGCGCTCGCCCCCCCCCCCCCCCCCCCACCGCAACCAACGGTAAACAGCCATACATGGTCCTGTTATGGTTTGTAACCGACCCCAATCGCACAACACAAGACAGGTATGAGAGTAAGCCAAAACAGGGCATTTATTCATTACAAAACAAAAGGCGGCACTGTCCCTTTAAGGGAGAACACAAAAACACAGGAGTCAAAGAAAATAGGGAAAATGCGGCACTGTGCCTTTAAGAGGCGAACAGGCTAAGGGGCTAAGGCTAAGGGACAGGGCCAGGGCAAAATGGCAGGGCAGGACCAGGGGCATTGGAGAGGGGGAACAGGGACAGAGGCCCGGGGAGGCGGGCTGGGGACAGGGACAGAGAAACAGGGTTAAGGCCTTGGACAGGGCGAGGGCCAGAGGAGAGTAGACAGGGAAAGTCCAAAGGTGGGGGCTGGTGAGGTGAGGAGACAGGGAATTAAAGGTCCAGGGAACAGGCGAAACCTCACAGGTCCACACAGATAGCTGCGATCGTGGTAGAAATAAATGTCAGATCAACGATCAAATTTAGATATAATGTTCTTACCTTGTATCTGATGTAATGCAAAAGAAATAATCCAAATATCTGATCGCAATTCCAAATAATGCTCGTGGAGTTCCGTACCACACTACCGACAGTTTCACAATGACGGGCGGGCAGAGTTACTGTTCGATGCCATCAATGTATAGAACTGGCTCGCCTGAGTATTTAAACCCCGCCCGCCTGGCTCAGATCGGCTCCTAAAACACACCAGCCCATTTTCAATGAGATATGACACTGTTTTGTAAACTACGTGATATTGTTTTGTAAACTATGTGACACTGTTTTGTAAACTATGTGATATTGTTTTGTAAACTACGTGATACTGTTTTGTAAACTACGTGATATTATTTTGTAAACTACGTGATATTGTTTTGTAAACTACGTGATACTGTTTTGTAAACTACGTGATACTGTTTTGTAAACTACGTGATATTGTTTTGTAAACTACGTGACACTGTTTTGTAAACTACGTGATATTGTTTTGTAAACTATATGACACTGTTTTGTAAACTACGTGATATTGTTTTGTAAACTATATGACACTGTTTTGTAAACTACGTGATATTGTTTTGTAAACTATGTGACACTGTTTTGTAAACTATGTGATATTGTTTTGTAAACTACGTGATACTGTTTTCTAAACTACGTGATATTGTTTTGTAAACTACATGATATTGTTTTGTAAACTACGTGATACTGTTTGTAAACTACATGATATTGTTTTGTAAACTACGTGATACTGTTTTGTAAACTACGTGATCCTATTTTGTAAACTACGTGATATTGTTTTGTAAACTACGTGACACTGTTTTGTAAACTACGTGATACTGTTTTTATTACGTGATACTGTTTTGTAAACTACGTGATATTGTTTTGTAAACTATGTGATATTATTTTGTAAACTATGTGATATTGTTTTGTTTTGTAAATTATGTGATATTGTTTTGTAAACTACGTGATACTGTTTTGTAAACGGCGTGATACTGTTTTGTAAACTACGTGATATTGTTTTGTAAACTACGTGATATTGTTTTGTAAACTATGTGATACTGTTTTGTAAACTACGTGATACTGTTTTGTGAACTACGTGATATTGTTTTGTAAACTACATGATACTGTTTTGTAAACTATATTGTTTTGTAAACTACGTGATACTGTTTTGTAAACTACGTGATATTGTTTTGTAAACTACGTGACACTGTTTTGTAAACTACGTGATATTGTTTTGTAAACTACGTGATACTGTTTTGTAAACTACGTGATATTGTTTTGTAAACTACGTGACACTGTTTTGTAAACTACGTGATATTGTTTTGTAAACTACGTGATACTGTTTTGTAAACTACGTGATACTGTTTTGTAAACTACGTGATATTGTTTTGTAAACTACGTGATACTGTTTTGTAAACTACGTGATACTGTTTTGTAAACTACGTGATACTGTTTTGTAAACACTGTGATACTTTCCTGTCTCTGCCAGGTATATGGTGGAGAGGACACAGGAGAACAAGGGGCTGGTGTCTCTGTCCCTGCAGCAGTTTGTCCATAGTGTGGGGGCCAGAACAGCGGCCCCTGGAGGCGGGTCCGTGTCTGCTGCTGTGGCTGCTATGGTATTATTGACCCAATCGTCCAACCTCTGACCTCATCTGATACACAAGGACAAGATTGAGAACACTGAAGAACACTGGTTATTATTATCTGTTGTGAAGGATCAGATTAAACCGAATATGTATATTTATTTATATATATATATTTAATTGTATTTGTATATCGCTTGATATCCCCTGTATATTCCTTGTACAATATGCATTGAATATCCCTTTAGTCTACTAAACAGCCCATAATAGTTTCATTCTACCATTGGACGAGAACCTGGCGCCAGGTTGCCATACCCCTAGGTCCAAGTTCAATCGTGCCGCCTAACATGTCGTGGCAAGCCCCGGTTCCGCGCAGGAATATGTCGGGCGAAATACGAATGGTACTATTTGTTCATAGCGCATATATATATGGCGCAAGTAAAGTAGAACTTTCTTTTAGTCCAGTTCTTCACCCTCCAACAGAGTGACAGACGCAAAGCCTCCCCACGACGCACGTGCGGTGTAGTAAGGCCTACTTGGCCCCAGAATAGGCATTGAGATATCGTGTAGATTAATAGTTGAATAGTCATAGTTTGGCACTATACCGTCGAGTTGGACGTATTCTATTAAGCTAATAATAGTCTATTTATGTATGGTGCATCGTTCGGTTAGAGTTCTAAAGTTATCAGTACCCCCATCGTTCCTGACGTTATCTGGACGCTTAACCAGGCTGGTCAGACCCCTAGTGGTGGTTGCATCCGAGGAGCTCCGGGCCAAGAGCGACTGGACCTGTATATTGGATTACTCTACCCGGACGACGGCGAGCCTTCCACGGCTTGGATTATGCTTTGTGTGCTTTGATTATTCCATGGATAAAGGCCAACACTGCGGAGTGTTGGAACTACCCCCCGGAGAGGACTCCAGGTGAGACGGCGCTCGACACCAGTGAGGTCGCCTCACGTCTCTCCGTTGTGGACCGGCAGCTACCGTCCACAGAGGGTCCAGCTGTATTCGTCTGCGGTCCGAGGTTCTGTGGGCACCGTGTCCAAGACTTTGGATTCTCCCAAGACACCGTCGGCCAGATGGGATACCGCCAGCGGCTTCTCTAACCCCCCCCTCCTACTGTCTTACAACCAGCGTGACCCCCCCCCCCCCCTTAGTGTATCCAGCTATAATCATTTAAGTACCATCGCTATCGTTTCCTAAATATTCCAGGTTGTATACTTACTCCCTGCGTAACCAGAGAGTGGACATTCAATGTTGATTTACCTACGAATACTCATTTGCCATAAAAGTGCATATTTCATATTTCAAATCATAAATGTAATTAAGTGATCGTTGTATACACCTTTTGCTGTATTAAACCTTCGATTTGGTACATTTGTGTGGATTCGTTTCATCAGGTGGGAAAGTGTTCATCATACTTATATCTTGTACTGGGTGGCCAGAAGTTAAAGTACATGAGGTAGTGGTATTAAATATCATATCTAACAATACAGTCAGGGAATTGTACCCCTCAGTTACAATTGGTCCTTCGAGCCGGATGGTAACTAGTGTAATATTAATATAGTGTTATTAATATCGAAATGGCCTATGATGAACACTCCACGAAACGATCCTCCTAACCTAGAACGCCCGCGGCGCAGACGACAGACACCTCAGTACTTAGAGGCTTACACTGTCAGTCAACTACCTAGCCTTCGACAAACGGTAAACGCGGTAGAAGTAGAAAGTAAAATTATGTCTGACCTTAACGACCAGGTTTCCCCGACCACAGAGGCCCTAGTAGGTCCTAATGTAACTGACCAAGCTCACGGTGGGGACCAGGAGGGAATTGACATGCCTTTACCCCCCGCCACTACCCAAGAAGTAGTCCCCGACCAGCCCCGGGAGGAAGACAACCCTACAGAGAGAGAACTCTGCACGGAAGAAGAGGAGGAGAGCGCCGAGGAACTAGAGCTCCAGGACTCCCCAACGAGTACCCCCAGGAGCGGCTCACGCAGGAGCGGCTCACCTCCACAACCGCCTTCCCCCAGAGAAGCGGCGAGGATGCTACAACAGGCGTTCCTCGTCCGCCTGACAGCCTCTACCGAACGCGATCGACTTCAGGGTGAACGCGATCGTCTCCAAGCACAGACGCTTAGCGAGCACGAACATTTTACCATTAAAAGAGAACGCCTCCAAGCGCAGCGACGGAGCGAAGAAGAGCGCATACGCCGGGAGATGAGACGCCTTCAGACGGAAATTAATATGGTAAGAGACCGGGCCGCAGCAGAGCGCGCCGCCGCCGCAGCAGAGCGCGCCGCCGCAGAAGCCCAGCGCGCCGCTGACGGTGCCCAAAGACAAGCAGAGCGCGCCGCCGCCGAAGCCCAGCGCGTCGCTGACTATGCCCGAAGAGAAGCAGAGCGCGCCGCAGCCGAAGCCCAGCGCGCCGCTGACTATGCCCAAAGAGAAGCAGAGCGCAACATCGATCTCATCCAGCGCCAAGCCGAGCGCGACAGACTACAAGCCGAGCGCGACAAGTTAATGGCGCAGATAAGGAAGCGGCTGATGATCCCCAGGGCAACACCCTCTCCCTCCACCAGGGGTTCAAGGAACTCGTCGAGACAACAGTCAAGAGCAGCGCCTCCTAAACGAGCAAGCGACCCTGAACTTGACCAACAGACAAAGCCTATACCCCCCGCAGACCCCCTTCCCAGACCGGTCCAAGCGAGACCCAGCTACAAGGAAGGAGCGGCATACACTGCGGAGAAGCAAGATAAACGATTACAGGATCTGGAAGATCTGATAGAGGAAGAAGAGGGAGAGGAGGAGAACCAAGCCCGACGACAGCACAGTACTCCACCGGACCAGGAGGTCCCATACAGTCCAGGCTATAACCCCGCGGCGCTGCGCTACAGACCCCCGACTCTATTCACGGGTGAGCACGACGCACGACCAGCCCCGAGGAATAGCACCTGGACCAGCTGGCTATGGTGCCCTGCCGGTACCAGCCCACAGAGAGACCAAGAGGACCCAGCAGCAGATGAAGAGGTCCAACACAGTGTGAAGAACAGTTTCTACGTGGACAACTGTTTACAAAGCGTCTCGACTCAAGAAGAAGCCGAGGCTCTCCTAATCAAGTTACGCGCCTCCCTGATCAAAGGCGGCTTTGATCTCAGGCAGTGGGCCAGCAGTGACCCGCACGTATTGCGCAGCCTCTCCTCCGCGGACAAGGCTGCCAGCAGCGAGACCTGGATGGCGACAATCCCAGGAGAAGCCCAAGAAATGACACTAGGACTAGTCTGGCGCTTCAAAACAGACTCGCTCCACTATAGACACAAACCCTTGGCTCCAGAGCAGAGAAGGTCGGCGGCGATACCGACCACCAGACGGAGTGTGTACAGAACACTCGCCAGACAATATGACCCGTTGGGATGTATTCTACCTTACACCACCAGGGCAAAGATGATTGTACGAGCACTATGGGACAAGGACCAGGGCTGGGACGACCCAATACCCGCACACCTTGCCTCAACATGGAGAGAGTGGGAGACGGAACTCCGCTCACTCCCAGGTGTCAATATACGCCGCAGCTACTTCCCATCCACAGTGAGGCCAGAGACATGCGAGATTGAGCTACACGTCTTCAGCGACGCCTCCGAAGTAGCCTACGGATCGGTGGCCTACTTGCGTGCCCAAGAGATGGGAGGAAAGATACACACTGCTTTCATCCTGGCCCGCTCAAGAATAGCCCCACGTAAGCAACAATCTATCCCACGTCTAGAGCTCTGCGCAGCCCTCGCAGGAGCGCATCTAGCCACGTTAATCCAACGTGAACTCACCATTCCGGTGCATAGAACAATCTTGTGGTCAGATTCCACGACAGTACTCACATGGATCAAGTCTGATTCATGCAGATACAAAGTCTTCGTGGGAGTCAGAGTCACCGAGATTCAAGAGTTAACAGAAGAAGCAAGCTGGCGGTATGTGGACACCAAACACAACCCAGCTGACGTCATCACCCGGGGAATGTCTCTGGATGACCTAACCCATCGCAACATCTACAGTGACGGACCAGCATTCCTCAAGCTCCCGGAAGGAGATTGGCCTACGCCCACCCCGAGGGAAGCAAGTAACGAGGAGGCTGAGAACAAGAAACCTATGTTCTGTGGACTGAGCACTGTCGCCTCCACAGACCCCAACATAGATGACTGCATTACCCTAGAGAGTGCGCAACAAAGAACATTCCTGCGGCACCACCCAGAGATTCAGTCCACCACTGACATGTCAGCAGCTGACTACGAAGAAGCAGAACTTCTTCTACTACAACGAGCCCAGAGAGACTCGTTCCCCGATGAGCTAGACTGTCTACAGGGAGGAAACCCCGTCCCATCAGCCAGCAGACTGATTCACCTGGCACCAGAGAGTGACGCCCATAATCTCATCAGAGTGGGTGGTCGCCTGCGGAGAGCCCCCGATCTACCAGATGACATTAAGCACCCGATCGTCTTGAACAGCCGACACAAGGTCACAGAGCTGATCATAAAGAAATACGACGAGGATGTACACCACGCAGGAGCAGAGAGAGTCTTCGCAGAGATCAGACGTCGTTATTGGATATTGCAAGGGAGAGAAGCAGTACGGCGCTTCCAGCGAACCTGTCTAGACTGCCGTAAGTGGCGCGCGCAGCCCAGCATACCACGGATGGCTGACTTACCCCCCTGTCGCCTCCGAATCGGCGACAAGCCATTCCACTCCACAGGCATGGACTGCTTTGGCCCGTTGTATATAAAGAGAGGAAGAGGCACCGAGAAGCGGTGGGGTATTGTATTCAAATGCATGACCACCAGAGCGATACATATCGAGCTCCTTCCGACCATGAGCACAGACTCATTCCTTATGGCCTTCCGGAGATTCACATCACGGAAAGGAAAACCGTCTACATTGTTGTCTGATCACGGGACCAACTTCAAAGGCGGAGAAAGAGAGCTGAGAGAGAGCTTCCAAGCTATGGGCCCAGAACTTAAGACCCACCTCGCTCCAGCCCAGATTGACTTCCAGTTTAATCCCCCGAACGCACCCCACTTCGGTGGAACCTGGGAACGAGAAGTACGTTCTATAAAGACAGCCCTGTACGCCGTACTCGGAGCCCAGACTGTGGCGGAGGAAGTCCTAATGACAGTCCTCACGGAGATCGAGGGAGTATTGAACTCAAAGCCCCTCGGTTACGTCTCCAGTGATGTAGCAGATGTCGACCCAGTCACCCCCAACACAGTCCTAATGGGGCGGCTGGACCCCGCGCTACCCCAGACAATGTACAGGCCTGAAGAAGCGAACGGCCGAAGAATGTGGAGGTACAGCCAAGTACTAGCTGACAAGTTTTGGAGCAGCTTCCTACTTCACTACCTACCGTCTCTACAGACCCGCCAGAAGTGGGTAAAAGAGAGAGACAATTTGACAGAAGGAACAGTCGTCATGATTATTGACCAGTCACTACCCAGAGCTATGTGGCCGGCTGGCCGCGTAAGCAAAGTGATCACCGGTGCCGATGGCAAGGTCCGAGCAGCTGAAGTACTCGTCCAAGGGCGCACTTACACACGTCCCGTGGCGAGGCTCATAGAACTGCCCCGACTCCCAGATACTATCGATGATGACCATGACCCCATGACTTTGTGAGTTGACTGACCCTTACAGCGGACCTTGAGTGGTAGACAGTGCGGTTAATCTGTCTCTGCTTAGCTAATTAGGTGGGACTAATTAGGGGGCGGCTGTTGTGAAGGATCAGATTAAACCGAATATGTATATTTATTTATATATATATATTTAATTGTATTTGTATATCGCTTGATATCCCCTGTATATTCCTTGTACAATATGCATTGAATATCCCTTTAGTCTACTAAACAGCCCATAATAGTTTCATTCTACCATTGGACGAGAACCTGGCGCCAGGTTGCCATACCCCTAGGTCCAAGTTCAATCGTGCCGCCTAACATGTCGTGGCAAGCCCCGGTTCCGCGCAGTAGAACTTTCTTTTAGTCCAGTTCTTCACCCTCCAACAGAGTGACAGACGCAAAGCCTCCCCACGACGCACGTGCGGTGTAGTAAGGCCTACTTGGCCCCAGAATAGGCATTGAGATATCGTGTAGATTAATAGTTGAATAGTCATAGTTTGGCACTATACCGTCGAGTTGGACGTATTCTATTAAGCTAATAATAGTCTATTTATGTATGGTGCATCGTTCGGTTAGAGTTCTAAAGTTATCAGTACCCCCATCGTTCCTGACGTTATCTGGACGCTTAACCAGGCTGGTCAGACCCCTAGTGGTGGTTGCATCCGAGAAGCTCCGGGCCAAGAGCGACTGGACCTGTATATTGGATTACTCTACCCGGACGACGGCGAGCCTTCCACGGCTTGGATTATGCTTTGTGTGCTTTGATTATTCCATGGATAAAGGCCAACACTGCGGAGTGTTGGAACTACCCCCCGAGAGGACTCCAGGTGAGACGGCGCTCGACACCAGTGAGGTCGCCTCACGTCTCTCCGTTGTGGACCGGCAGCTACCGTCCACAGAGGGTCCAGCTGTATTCGTCTGCGGTCCGAGGTTCTGTGGGCACCGTGTCCAAGACTTTGGATTCTCCCAAGACACCGTCGGCCAGATGGGATACCGCCAGCGGCTTCTCTAACCCCCCCCTCCTACTGTCTTACAACCAGCGGGACCCCCCCCCCCCTTAGTGTATCCAGCTATAATCATTTAAGTACCATCGCTATCGTTTCCTAAATATTCCAGGTTGTATACTTACTCCCTGCGTAACCAGAGAGTGGACATTCAATGTTGATTTACCTACGAATACTCATTTGCCATAAAAGTGCATATTTCATATTTCAAATCATAAATGTAATTAAGTGATCGTTGTATACACCTTTTGCTGTATTAAACCTTCGATTTGGTACATTTGTGTGGATTCGTTTCATCAGGTGGGAAAGTGTTCATCATACTTATATCTTGTACTGGGTGGCCAGAAGTTAAAGTACATGAGGTAGTGGTATTAAATATCATATCTAACAATACAGTCAGGGAATTGTACCCCTCAGTTACATTATCGATTAGTCAGGCTGTGTAGAGAGATCAAAAGAGCTAGATCAAAAGAGAACTAGATAAAAAAAGAGCTAGATCTAAAGAGTAAAATCAAAACAGAGCTAGATCAAGAGAGAGCTAGATCAAAAGAGAGCTAGATCAAAAGAGAGCTAGATCAAAAGAGAGCTAGATCAAAAGAGAGCTAGATCAAAAGAGAACTAGATAAAACAGAGCTAGATCAAAAGAGCTAGATCAAAAGACTGCTAGATCAAAAGAGAGCTATATCAAAAGAGAGCTATATCAAAAGAGAACTATATCAAAAGAGAGCTAGATCAAACACGCACCTGGAAAAGCCGCGCAGCTCAGTTAGGATTATGTTCTTCGACTTCTCCAGTGCCTTCGACACCATCCAGCCATCACTGCTACCGGAGAAGCTCTCCGTGATGCAGCTGGAGCACGGTTTGGTGGCCTGGATCATCAGGGGGAGGAGGTGGAGGTGGTGGAGTCATATAAGTTCCTTGGGGTACACCTGAACAATAAACTGGACTGGTCGTACAACATGGAGGAAGGGACAGAGCAGGCTGTTCTTCCTGAGGAGACTCAGGTCCTTCAATGTTTGCAATAGACTGCTGCAGTCATTCTATCAGTCTGTAGTGGCCAGCGTCCTCTTCTATGCTGTGGCATGCTGGGGAGGCTACATCAACTCGAGGGACACCAACAAACTGAACAAGCTGGTGAGGAAGGCTAGCTCCGTGGTGGGAGTCGAGCAGGTCAGACTAGAGGTGATGGTAGAGAGGGGGATGAGAAGGAAGCTGGCTGTAATCCTGGAGAATCCCTCCCACCTCCTCTACAACGAGCTAGTCAAGATGAGAAGCACATTCAGTCACAGACTCATACCCCCCCAACACTCAACTAACCGCCTCGGCCAGTCCTTCATACCAGCGGCCATCAGGCTCCACAACAGTGGGCAGGGACTGCTGCCAGACATCCAACTACAACTACTAGGAACCTAAAAAGGACAATAACACTACCGTATGCATACTGCACCTTATGTGAATACATGTATATTTCAGTTAGTTAGTTAGTTAGTTAGTTAATTATATTGACTTGTTATATTGTTTACTTTACACTGCTTGTTTTTACTACCTGTACCTCCCCAAAAGATCAAAAGAGGTTTTCTCATTACGCTACGAATTCCTCATGAGAACACATTGAGATCAGTGGAAAGGTACATGTGAAGATGTGAGAATTTGAATGTGTGCACGTGTGTTCATTCATACACTACACTTCATCTGTGTGTGTGTGTGTGTGTGTGTGTGTGTGTGTGTGTGTGTGTTTGTGTTTGTGCGTGTGTGCCTATGAGTATACTATGTAAGAGTGTTTGTTTATGTGTGAATGTGTGCACATTTGTGTGTGTACCTGTGTGTGTACCTGTGTGTGTGTGTGTGTGTGTGTGTGTGTGTGTGTGTGTGTGTGTGTGTGTGTGTGTGTGTGTGTGTGTGTGTGTGTGTGTGTGTGTGTGTGTGTGTGTGTGTGTGTGTGTGTGTGTGTGTGTTGTAGGGGGCTGCTCTGGGCGCCATGGTGGGTCAGATGACTTATGGTAAAAAGCAGTTTGACAACTTGGATGCGGTGATGAGGAGACTCATCCCTCCCTTCCACCAGGCCACGGAACAGCTGCTGGCCATGGTGGACGCAGACTCCAACGCCTTCAGCAGCTACATGGTGAGCAGAACCCGCCGCTTGAGCGCGACCGACTCGTCCGTAGGTTACGGTTCCTCGTCCGTAGGTTACGGTACCTCGTCCGTAGGTTACGGTTCCTCGTCCGTAGGTTACGGTTCCTCGTAGAGGAAAAGTCTAGAGCAGGGGTTCTCAAACTTTTTTTTATACCACAACCCCATTTTATTCAGGATTTTATTTTTGGCGACCCCACACTTAATGTATCGTGTAATTTCAACGTGGAATTAAGGACTATCAAAATAAAAGCACACGTTGTTGAACTTCATGCATATTTATTAGACATTTATTAGACATTTTATTACAGTACTATGGTCCGCCTTCTTCCACCTCAGAACCATTTCCCGCCTCCGCCCCTCACTCTCCGACACCTCAGCGGAAACACTCTTTCACGCCTTCATCACTTCCCGCCTCGACTACTGTAACGGAATCCTTCTTGGTGCTTCCAAGAAGGTTCTGGGTCGCTTACAGTACGTCAAAAACTCTGCTGTGAGGGTCCTCACGCGCACCAAACCCTGGCAGCACATCACCCCCACCCTGCAAAAACTCCACTGGCTGCGTGTAGCTTAATGCCAGCGGAAGAGTGCAAGAGCGCTTCCGCATTCTTCGCCGCGCATGCGCATGAGGTCCTCGCTTAGTTCAGACGCCCCATTCAACACGGTGAATCCCAAACTCGAAACTCCGTTAAGCTCCAGAGAGAGAGGCTGAAAACCGCCAGTTCTTGCCCGACGGATGGGAGCCGAATCGCGGATCCGAGTTTTCTGATGAATAACCCCAAAACATGGAGGTTGCGAACGGCGCCGGCTTCGCTGACCAGAGCTCTCTCAGATTCAAAGTTTTAATCGCAGCCTGGAACATACATGTTTCGGAACCAATGTGTAACTAGACAGTTACAATATAACATTTATATTAATTAACCCAGTTAATGCCTTAAGAGAAAGAGTCTGGTGGTCAATTACTACGGAAATGTTGTGTCTTACTAATAATAACTAATTCCGCGGTCAATAGAAGACACTAGACAGTTACAATATAACATTTATATTAATTAACCCAGTTAATGCCTTAAGAGAAAGAGTCTGGTGGTCAATTACTACGGAAATGTTGTGTCTTACTAATAATAACTACCCAATAATAACCACTTCATCCAATTGGACAGCACCTTGCTTCCTTTTTTTTATCTTATTTGTTTTTACTATAGGTTGTTACTATAGGTACACATATATTAATTTTTTTCTCTCCAAATTTTTATTTACCCTTTCTTTTATATAGCTTCTCTCTCCTTGTACAGTGGCCTTGAGTCTGAGAAAGGCGCTTCTCTCTTCAAATCCAATTTATTATTATTATTATTATGTTATCAATACACTTAATTTTTTATTAAATTTTTTGCCAATGCGTGACCCCACTGTCACCTACCCACAATCCCACTTTGGGTTGCGACCCGTAGTTTGAGAACCGCTGGTCTATAGAGGAATAATAACAAATAAAGCAGGAAGGAGATATTGTGAAATGAAACCAACACTTTCGCGGCCACTGGGATGAGTCTAATTAATCTCAAGAGGACCGGGAAATGTAAACAGACGTAGGGCTGTTTGTAGAGCTAAATCTATACTTTATACTTTATAGTATTGCTATCCGTCCATTCTCATTGTGAATTGAGACCATAAACCGTCCCTTCAAAATGGCTTAAAGAAAAAAATAAATCATCAATACGTTCTCATTTTATAGCGCCATGAATATAAGCATTATACCGGATTTGGTCTAGTATATTTCCTGGAAGCCGAGATAATGGGCTAATAGCTAATAACGTTAAATCCAATGGCATTTCGGTTATAGATACGCTCAAGTTAAAACTCAAACTGCATATGATCGGCACAATCCTCATGCATGTATGCATGAAAGGGGGGGGGGCGGGGGACGTCGTTTCTGATTATTGATTACCAATAACCGCGTTAGCCTCATTAGCCTCATAGGCCGAACGCCTGGATGGCTATCAAAACAAGGCCCGATCGGGATGTACTTTACGTGAAAAAGATCTTACCGTGGTCCGGTGGGATCCCCCCGAGCATTTCCCCGTTATCGATCGCCATCTGGTAGATCGATATGTCCATTGGCTGATGATAAATCCCCTTATTGCATGGTGAAATCTGCGATGCAAAACGTAATCCAAGCTACAGGCTGCAGATCCAGAATCGAGCTAACATAAAACTCCATTGAAAGTAAAAAATAAATAGTCCACCGTTCGGCCACAGGGAACACTGCATTATCGCGATAGCGCCCCTAAGAGGATCTGGCCGGTATTGCACCTTCTCGAATTCAAAGAGTAGGGTATATCTGCAGTGCCGCTCGGCGACCTTAAATATAGGTTATTAAAATGGAATAAAAGCAATAACAACTTGCAACGGATTTATCCGTGCTTCTGTCCACAACGGGTGGAATCGAATCACGGATAAATACGTTGTTCGTCCCCATTGTGTTAATCAAAAAATCCTCCACTCCTAAAACAACGACGACGAAATGTTTTCAGCATGAGCTCTATTGACCATAATTCACACGGAACATGTTGCTCTTATGTCCCACTCAGGTTGGGTTCCTTTCCACCCTGTTCCCACCTCGTTGACACCTCACCTTATACACCACCTTGGGAGACATAAAACCTTGAGCATGACATAAGAGCAAAATGGCCGCCGTGTGAATATCAATAAGGAAGCTTCTATGGGTGTTTTTTCCCCCACCCTGTGGTGCTCGCATCCGAGATGTGTGAATGAATGAATGAATGAAAACTTTATTTAACAGATTGCAGAATGGGTACAGTACGGCTCAATACACACAATTGTTAAGGGGATGCAGACCAGAGAAAGACGTTTGTCTTGTTTACATCAGGGTCCCCCATTTTCAATTCATAGTGACATTTATGACATACACAACATACATGACATCATGACATTTATGACATAGGGACATACAGTACATGATACAGGTGTATAGTACTGTTACATTTGTGACATATATGATATGCAAATATACAGTACTGTTACCCAGAGATCCTAACAGAAAATATATGGAGCATGTCTATGTTCCCCGGGTCCTATAGGTTCTATATTCCCCGGTCGCGATAAAAAGGGTCCTATGTTCCCCGGGTCCCCGCTCCCGCTATCCGCTCCCGAAAAAGCGACAAGTTGTGTGAGGGCCGACCATGTCAGCTTGCTTCATTTCTCTGTCATTACGGTAGTGTTCTCAAACGTACACGACTAAAAAAGGGTCCGATGTTCCCCGCTACTCCCGAAAAAGCGACAGAGTTGTGTGAGAGTGTAGATAGATGGTGCAATATGTGTAATTGTGTATGTGTGTGTGTGTGTTAGGGTGACCAAACGTCCCGATTTGTGCGGGACAGTCCGTTCTTTAGCCCTTTGTCCCACATGCTGCAACAGAAGAAAAATTTCTTGAGATGTATATCTGTTATTTATAGGCCGACTAGACATTTTCGTTGACATAAGTCGATTTTTCGTTTTTGTTTATTTATTAAGTTAACACTTTGGGTGCCGGGAAACGCCTAAACACGTCATTCCCGGCCATGCTCAAGTTGCCGAAGACGCCTTACAGCGTCTTTAATATCAATATTTCAAAAATCTGGGATCGGATTCATATGTCCCCTCCGCTGGCCTGAGATCCACCAGGAGGACCCACTGAGCTCTCTGGCGGTTCAGGAGCGCCATCTGGTGGCCGATCGGCGCAATCGTTTAACAGGAAGTGCCGTAGAGGTTGTGCTGGACGGCCGTATTACTTCCGGGCACTCGCTAATAGGTCCCGGGACTCGATCTCGACACACTACATAGCGATCGATTGCCAATAACTCGATAAACAACATGATTTGGACGTATATACCATTATACAAGCTGGAGATGGACCGGGTAAATCTACATCCCATAATGATAAAATGTCTACTCTACGATGATCGCCCAACGGCGCGCGGAGACTGGGGTGAGTTTTAGCGTGTAAAGTTACCGTCTTCGATACTAACTGCTATTATCAACATTTGACCCACATTAGATGATTGGTATAACGCTGCCCACGGAATTATAAACGCCCCCTAGCCCATCCGGTCAACATCAGATGACGTGTAGTAACTTCTAGAAGTACGTCTAGTTGGAATTTTTTATATCGCGCTGATTGCCATAAAACTGTATTGCATCATCAATATAATGTATTTGGGGCTATAGATCACGTTCTGGAGAAAGCTGCAGAAAGAGATGAAAACATACTTATACATTAGACCATACTTTACTATGAATATGTGAATGAAAAAGTTTAACGTTGCTACACAATGAACAATACATATAGGACTTTGAATGGGCCCTAATAATGGCAATGTAGCAATAGAATTAAAAAAGTTATAGCCCTGCAAAGAAGGGGACTTTCTCTATAGACAAATAGAGCCGGCAACCTACGGTTGATAATGAATTTAACCCATGGCAGCCAAAGTGTTAATATAAAGCGTGTTTCGAACATTTTTGAGGTTGTTAAATACACCCTTTTGATTTCTTTAAGTGGCGAGTGACGTCTTTTTCGTTGTAACTTCAGTGGACAGCGCCTTGGTGCTGAAGTGTCATTCTTACTTAAATATGACTATGACGGGCGACGACGGCACCACACATGTGCACAGTAACAATGCAATTAATTAATGTCTTGTTGTAATGAGTATATACCCATTGGGTCTCATTCCCGAACGAATTTACGACAACAAATTTCCTCTTAGGCAGATTTCTGCCCATTTAAGACATATTAGGGCTGGTAGCGCGAGTCCCCAAATTTTCCTGAGATCAGATTTGAGCATGGCTGAGAGCAGATTTAAGAGTGCTGAGGAGCACTCTTATGATTGATTGACTAATTGAAAATTTTATTAACTTGACAGACTGTGTTCTCATAGTGATTCCTTCATGTTAACGTCTCCTTGGAATTAATTACTTAATGATAATTAAAATAAATATGACAATATTTGTACGATAAGAAATTACGCATTTGATGTCGGAAAAATAAATAATATGGATTAATCTGATCACAGGGCAGCTGCTTAACCATATCTGAACCAGCTATTTTGGACAAATGTATAATTACTTTAATTACTCAGATATTCAAACACAATTATGCAATTATTGTGAAATGATTGAAAATAATAATTATTTAATGCCTTCTGTGGAATTTTTATTTCTTATTTGTTACACATCTGTTTTAATGATTAATTATATACATTTGAAAGAATGCAGGTCAACATGCAATGTATCCCATTGATTGGTATACAGTGGGACAGACCTTTGTTTGATTGATTGATTGATTGATTGAAAACTTTATTAACAGATTGCAGAATGGGTACAGTACAGTACAGCTCAATTACATACAATTGTTAAGGGGATGCAGACCAGAGAAAGACTTTCGTCTTGTTTACATCAGGGTCCCCCATTTTCAATTCATCATAACATATATGACACACACGACATACAGAGACCGTACTGCTACATCTATACATTTATGACATACCAGATTTGCAAATACAGTACTGTTTGTGATACAAAAAGAGTCCAGAAAAGAGAGTATATACATTTGACGTAGAAACTGTTGGAGGAGGTTGGGTAGGAGACACTGTACAAGCAAAACTGTACATTGGAATATTGACAAAACCTACTTGGTCATTTATTTTACTGTACATTGGAGGGGGTTGATATAGCTATAAACCTGCATTCCTTCGAATATATCATTAATCAATTAAACTTATATTGAAATACACTATATAGCCTATATACACCAACACTGAAATGACAGTGGATAAATAAATAAATAAATAAATAAATAAATAAATAAATAAATAAATAAATAAATAAATAAATAAATAAATAAATAAATAAATAAATAAATAAATAAATAAATAAATAAATAAATAAATAAATAAATAAATAAATAAATAAATAAATAAATAAATAAATAAATAAATAAATAAATAAATAAATAAATAAATAAATAAATAAATAAATAAATAAATAAATAAATAAATAAATAAATAAGAACTAAAGCTAATCGCATGGAAATAGCAAGTCTTGTGTGCGCCAGTATGGCCTATGTGTCTAATGAACAGTAGCCTATAGGCTTAATATATTCTAGTTACTTGTTTAATTAGGATTTAGTAGATACTATATATGCTCTGCCTCTGCCCTACGTACAGTATAAGTACAGACTGTACTAAATTCTAATGCAACAAGTCAAATAAGCCTTTACTGCGTTCATTCATTACGGCGTAGGCATTAATGGAATAATAAGCCTATACTGCGTTCATTCATTACGCCGTAGGCTACAGTATACTGCGCACGCGCGCGTGTGTGTGTGTGAGCGCGCTGCGGCAGTTGTACCACGAGCTGTACTATATATTATGACAATACATGAATCTAATCTCATTTCGATGAGACACTTCCGCATCCATTTCCACACAGCTGCGTCATTACTTTGCCTTATAAGCTCTGGAGGCGTTGTTTTGTATGCAAATTACCTGAATGGGAACGCGCTTTTGAGTTTAAGACAGAATCACATTCTCCAAGCAGATATCAGATCATGTCACAGGTGCGACCGTTTCAGCCACTTAAGACATATTACCAGCACGTTCGGGACTCTTGTCATTGATTCTGTCTCAGTCGGTTCCAAGATAAGTCTTCCAAAATAACTCTTTGGAACATTTTCGGGAATGAGACCCAATGTCATGCATCTTCTTTTTTTTTTTTAAGGGGGAACTATTTTACTATTTCTTTCACTATTTGGGCACTTTTACACAATTCCTGTGAGTCTATGGAACACCTCTGTAATATATATATTTTTTTTATTCATTGTTTTGTATTTCTAATCAAGTACTCAAAAACAGCATTTTTCTACCTCAAGATCTTAAGCCGTTTTGAGCCTGGGCTCCTAAACCACTGCGGAGCGTCGTCTTCGCCTGAACATTAACATGCAGCGGTGACTATATGACATCACATATAGGCACATTTTCAAACGACTCAGTTCAGTGAGGGTGAATATTGTGAGAGGAGAATTGGAAGAATGCGCCAATATGAGAATTTTGAGACATAGATCATATTAATATAAGTTCACATAGCTAGGAAACAATGCTAAACACTCAAAAAGGCAATTTATAAGATAGTTCCCCTTTAAACTTATTTTTTAGCGTTTATTGCTTTTCTGGTCAAGCATGACCGACAGATACAGGGTGAAACGGGATATAGATCAGGGGAAGACATTCTGGTAAATGACGGCGGGTCCGGGAATCGAACTCGAGTCCACCAGATCCGTGATGCAGCACGGTTTTCCCCGACGCAGAGATAGCGCCGAGATATGCGGTGAGCTACTGGAGCCCCCCCTGTCATGCATCTTCTTGAAGCGGATTCAGCTTGTTTTGCTCCAATTTGACGTCAGTTTAAAACCCTACTCCTATGGCATATTTAATTCCGCCTGGATCTTTTCTTTTTATTGTGCGCTGTAGCATTGTCAAAGAGTAATTGCTTTTGCCCTTTTCCCTTTGTAACTTCATCCTTTATCTTTCAATATCTTATTTGACTTTACTGTACGATATAAGCGTGTATTAAAAGACGGAGCTGTTAATGCGTATTGATGGTTTGTGTCCCCGGGCAAGCTATATTCACGTATTCACGTAACTCGCATATATTCAAATGATTCCTATAATTCCTGTACAGTAACTATTCAACTAATAATGTTATTAGGTCATTCTGGGACCACTCAGCATAATGCCAAATACTCGAGTGACTGACGGACATATCTGTTGCACCGCTATATTCACGTATTCACGTAACTCGCATATATTCAAATGATTCCTGTAATTCCTGTACAGTAACTATTCAACTAATAATGTTATTAGGTAATTCTGGGACCACTCACGCATAATGCCAAATACTCGAGTGACTGACCGACATATCTGTTGCACTGCTGTATTCACGTAACTCGCATATATTCAAATGATTCCTGTAATTCCTGTACAGTAACTATTCAACTAATAATGTTATTAGGTCATTCTGGGACCACTCACGCATAATGCCAAATACTCGAGTGACTGTCGGACATATCTGTTGCACCGCCGTCAGCAGAACCTTTATTTCAGCGGGGAACATAAGGACCCTTTTTTTGTTTGGGAGCGGGCGGGAGCGGGGAGCATAGAACCTTTATTTCGGGAGTGGGGAACATAGGACCCTTTTTTCGTATTTTTTGAAAAAGCGGGGAACATAGAACCCGGGGAACATAGGACCCAGGGAACATAGGGATGACCCCAAAATATATACATATGATGGGGAGGAGACTGTACATTAGGAGGGGGGGGGGGGGGGGGGGTTGGACATTTACGGTGGCCAGTTTCGAATTGCAGCGTACAGGGTGAGGTCTCGACGTGGCTTTTGAGGGGAGGAGTGAATTATTAGTCAGAGAAACAAATGCTTAAGAATTAAACACGGGGGGGAGCTCCCGTAGCTCACCGCATATCTCGCCGCCATTTCTGCGTCGGGGAAAACCGTGCTCGTCACGGATCTGGGGGACATGAGTTCGATTCCCGGACCCGCCGTCATTTCTCAGAATGTCTTCCCCTGCTCTACATCCCATTTCAACCTGTTTCTGTCGGTCATGCTTGACCAGAAAAGCGATAAACGCTAAAAAATAAAGTTTAAAAAAAAAAGAGTTAAACACGGGTTGTAGAACCTGCTCTGAGCGTCCGTAGGTCGAGGATGTGTTGGAAAGCCACGTGCGTGAGTCACTTCACAAAACTATTTCCTGTGTTGACTGTCCCCATTCTGCTTTTAGGCGGCTCTGAAAATGCAGAAAAACACCCCAGACGAAATCAAAAGGTAATCTTTTTGAATGTCAAATAAGGAAGGGAGGGGAGATGGAATTAAGTATGAAGAAATAATGGAATATACAGGAATAAGTCATGTACCTGTAGAGGTTTACCAGTGTGGTATGGACCTCTACTCTCACTCCAGTAACAACTGTATTGCACTTTATACCATGGTCCGGCTGAATTCTCTCTCCTGGCAGGTGTGCGTTAAAACCGTTTAACCCTTTCTTTACCACACTACCAAAGGGTTAACCCGTTCACGGTGACAATGCAGAAGGTTAACCCGTTCACTTCCACACGACAAAGGGTTAACCCTTTCACAATCAGCCTACAGAAGGTTAACCCTTTCACTACCACACTACAGAAGGTTAACCCTTTCACTACCACACACTATGTAGTGTGGTAGTGAAAGGGTTAATGCACATGTAGTTCGGCTACAAGTTTAACCATCATTAGGGCGGCTGGGTGGCGCAGCGGACATTGCACTCGTCACCAACGCAAGAGACACCGGGTTCGACTCCGGCTGTCGGCATTGCCTCCGGCTTTGGCCAGCCGTCATACTAACTCAATTGGCAGAGTTAGCGGGTGGAAGTCGATGGGTGGTAATCTGGACGTTGTGGACAGCGACTCCTACAGGTCGGTTGGGGACGCCTGCACAGCAGAGACAGGAAATGGCGGCGGTAGTGTGAGCCTCCCACACGTTACACCTCGCCAATAAGAGTCCGCGCTGGCAGGTGAAAAGATGTGACAGGCTGCCTCCTCGTGTACCGGAGGGGACATGTGATGCAAGGCTTCTATCCTCCCTACAACCGGCCAGTGGGGGGCATATGCGAGCAACGTTCAAGACCGGGGAGGGAAGAATTGGCACATTGGAATTGGGAAGGGAGAAACAAATTTAAAAAGAGGAGAAAAAGTGGATACAAAAATAAATGTTTAACCACCATTCTAAATCCATCCACTGCCCGACCTGTAACCATAGCGACATTAAAGAGCACAGCTGTCAAAGCTTTACTCGTTATCGACTGCGGTGAAGCAACAGCTGACTTATTAACCTGATGACCGGAAAGGAAAAGCACACCAATGGCAAAGTGTAAGACCTTCAACCAAATACTATCGTGAATGTTTTTTTTTATTATATATATTGTGTCGAGTGGTTCTTCGCCTCCATGCCGTGCCTTAAAACCTCACCTTCTCGCTGATTATCCCTTACATAATCAGACGTTAAGATTAGATTCGATTAAGATTAAACTCATTGCACACAGTGCAACGTAGTCATGCAGCGACACACACATGCGATGGGCGACACACATTGGAAACCTGTCCAAGTGCTAACTTAATTACAGTGGGTGTATAGTCGTACACTAACTCCGGCGCAGCCAGTCTAACCGGATTCCAACATGAAAAGAAAGCATTTTGGGGGTGTTGCCTTCAGCTTCAAACAGCACAGACGTGAAACTCTCAACGTCTCAGACGTTGGAATTGGAACATCTGTGTGACGTTGGAATTGTGGTTCTGTGAGGCTTTTGTTTGTTGTTATTGCATTTCAAGCCAACCTAAAGTACCCCCTACTACGCAATCAATCGTGGTGATCCCCAGGATATATAATTAATAGTCTATATATTGTGGCAGACCGGCAGTGTGTGTGTGTGTGTGTGTGTGTGTGTGTGTGTGTGTGTGTGTGTGTGTGTGTGTGTGTGTGTGTGTGTGTGTGTGTGCATGCGTGCGTGCGTGTGTGTGTGTATGTGTGTGTGAGTGAGTGAGTGGATGACCTGGATAAATTCACATGGTCACACAGGTTGGCAGTTTATTGAAGTAAAGTTTTAGTTCTGAGGTCTGACATCATCACCTCATTCCCATTGTAACATTAAGTTAACAAAGCACTGAAGACTCAAAACTAAGATAACATAAGATAAGATGTCGAAACACGGGCGACCCGGTTTCGATTCCCGAATCTGTCTCTCCCTACTGGACTGCCCAGTAGTAATAAAGCGATAAAACGCCAAAAAAAAAATATATCCTCTTTTTTGGTCTATCCCAAAGCTTTTGCCGTACAAAATTCGGCCCGATTATAGCACATTCAATTTACGTTTGGAAATATATAGCTGAAATGGGACAGTGGGACACAAAATGGCACCTAGATACCCCTATTTTTTATAACAACTTCTTACTGTTGGGATGGAAACCAGCTACATTTCCCAATTGGCAAAGACAAGGTATTCACAAACTATTTGACATATACAGTGAATACGGTCTCAGATCCTCTCAAGAGCTCAAACAAATCTATAATGTCCCTAGTACATCCTTCTTTTTTTATTTACAGTTGCGGACTGCAATGCGCACTTACGGTGTCCCATGGAATCAGCCTTTACCAGTTCATCCTTTAATGATTATAGTGAGTGGCATAAATGTTAAAAATGGTTTTGTTTCTGGGTTATATAATAAAATACAAGGAAAGCTAAACAGAACTACAGGTAATACCACTGTCTGGAACATAGATTTAAAGGATTACAACGCCTGCATAAATTGGCAGAATGTATGGGATAATATTCCGTTAACCTCTCGTAATTATAATAATCAATTAACTCATTACAAACTGATACAAAGATTTTATCTGTCACCCAGGAAACTCTGTCAAATCAAAATTTTACAAAGTCCCCTATGTGCTTTATGTCAGCAAAAAGTCATAGGAACATACATACATATGATGTGGGACTGTCCAGGAGTACTAGCTTTTTGGGCCAAGGTTGCATTATTTCTCACTAATATAACGGAGATAAACATACCTTGTTTGCCACACATTTTATTATTAAATGATGATTAATCTCTAAAAAATCACAACTGCAAGCAGGCAGGCTACACAGTATATGACTATACTGACAGACAATCTATATACTGAAAAGACACTTTTTTATGCCACTGTGGGAATTAATATGAAATGCTGATGTGAATGTCTCTTTCCCCTGAACTTGTTTAAAAAAATATATATATATTAAAAAAAAAGTTGATAAAAAATAAATAAAAATGTATTACATTTTTTAAAATCTTTTCATGTACCCCCTGGGGACCACCCACGTACCCCTAGGGGTACGCGTACCCCCGGTTGGGAAACACTGCTGTATACAATGGGACAGACCTTTGTTTGATTGATTGATTGAAAACTTTATTAACATATTGCAGAATGGGTACAATACAGTACGGCTCAATACATACAATTGTTAAGGGGATGCAGACCAGAGAAAGACTTTCGTCTTGTTTACATCAGGGTCCCCCATTTTCAATTCATAATGACATTTATGACATACATGACATACAGGTATACAGTACTGTTACATTTGTGACATACAATATATGCAAATATACAGTACTGTTAAACAGAGATCGTAACAGAAAATATATACATATGATGGGGAGGAGACTGTACATAAGGAGGGGGTGGGTGGGAGGGGGGGTTTGGACATTTACGGTGGCCAGTTTCGAATTGCAGCCTCCCGTAGGTGCTCTTTGAGAGCGGTTTTGAAGGTGGGTAGGGATTAAAAATTGTTTTACGGCTGTCGGTAGGGCGTTCCACATTGATGTGGCATAATTGCGAAACGTGTTTAGTCCCTTGTTTGTGCCAAATCTGGGTTGAGCATGATTTGTGGAACTCCCTCTGGTGTTGTGGTTGTGGTATTCACTGACCTTTCGACACGCCAACATTTTCGGGAATTAGCTTATTGGCTTCTCCAGAGAAAGACAAGAAGATAGATAACAGTTTCCTCTCTGTGCGTTCAGTGGAAAGCTATCTGGCTGCACGTTAGCCTAGCTTAGCACAATGAATGGAAGCGGACCTTCAGAAGAGGTGTTAGTTGGACAATGCCTAGGCTAACCGGTCATGTCCGCTTCCATTCATTGTGCTAAGCTAGGCTAACATGCAGCCAGATAGCATACTGAATGTTAGCATGTTGTATATATTATGTTTTCTATGCAAAAATCCTTTTCAACAAAGTAACTAGTAACTGATGGGTCCAGATAGATGTAGTGCAATAGTACAATATTTCCCTTGAAGTGTAGTGGAGTAAAAGTATAAAGTTCCCTAAAATGAAAATACTAAAGTACAAGTAGCTCGAAAATGTACACGTACAGTACTTGAGTAAAAAAAATACTTAGTTACTTTCCACCACTGCCCAGAGGGGAGCGGTGTGATGTCAGGTGAGAGAGCAGTGGGGGTCCGGGTTTGAAAATAACCAACACACTTGTCCTTCTTAAGGAGAGAGGCCGCCATGCAGGTTGGCCTGAAGAAGGCCGTAGCGGTTCCCCTGTCCCTGGCTGAGAGAGTCAACACCCTGTGGCCCGGTCTCAAAGAAATGGTGCTCTATGGAAACCTAGCCTGCAAATCTGATGCTCAGGTACCGCTGGATGGATGGATGGATGGATGGATGGATGGATGGATGGATGGATGGATGGATGGATGGATGGATGGATGGATGGATGGATGGATGGATGGATGGATGGATGGATGGATGGATGGATGGATGGATGGATGGATGGATGGATGGATGGATGGATGGATGGATGGACGTTCAAATGGGAATGGGTGTATGTATGAATGAATATTGAGTTTTGAGTATGAAAGCGTATCTAACGCTATAGATTCATCATAGGACAGTGTTACACTACCATGAAGTTAACAATGAAACCTCGCCCACTTCTAGTCAGACAGATAGAGAGACAGATCAATTTGTTGGTTGTACAGATACAGTCTCTGTACAACCCGGTTCCCTACCACACAGTAGGAGACGATTTTTGACCTACTGAGTGGACCTGCTGAACAGTAGGATAGTGTTACACTACCACGAAGTTAACAATGAAGCAAGGCCGTTATATACAGCTGTAATACATGATACGTGGCACAGACAGGCTCTGTTTGGACATGCTGTAATTAGGGCTGTCAAAGTTAATGCTTTAACTTTGGAGATTATTTTAAATTATTTAAAACGTTAAAAAAAAAGTTATCTAGATTAATCTATGGAGTGAAAAATGTTCAACGTTCTGAACTTTCAGCAGTATCTTTGCTTGTTCTTTTTTTGCATTGACTCATGCACCTTTTTGAAAATCATCTGACATGAAGATGGAACACATTTCTGTTGTTAATATGATTTATATTACTGGTAGTGGTAGTTCATACAAGTTTGTGTTGATTCTACATTAATTCCATGATTTTACTCAAGTAAATATCTGTTACAAGCTTCGGTCTTACAGTAAGTAGAAAAATGCGATTTTTAATCTAGATTAATTACAGTAAATTGTGAGATTAATTAGTTATTTTTTTATCTATTGACAGCACTAGTTGTAATACATGATACATGGCACAGAGGGGCTCTGTCTGGACATGATGTAATACATGATACATGGCTCTGTCTGGACATGTTGTAATTAATGCTGTCAATCGATTCAAATATTTAATCTGATTGATCGCATGATTGTCCATAGTTAACTCGCGATTAATCACAAATGAATTGCTTTTTTAAATAGTTTTTATCTACCTTAAACAGATCTTTTTCAAGTTCCAAGTTTTAATACTCTTATCAACACGAGAGTCAACAAATGCTTGCTTTATGCAGCCATTTAACACAAAAGGATGACCCTCATGCATTGCAAATTTGCATCAAATTCAAAACAGAGTGATGCACAAAATAACTTAAAAGAAAATAATAATTTAAAACAATGAATAAAGTGTTCATGAAATAATAGGGGAAAGAAAACGTTAGGAACTTGTTACATTCACCCACACAAGGGCTGAGTACGCACCCCCCCCCCCCCCCCCCCCCTCTCTCTCACACACACACACACACACACACACACACACACACACACACTAATACCGCGTTAACTTTGACAGCCCCTTAGTTGTAATACATGATACATGGCACAGAGGGGCTCTGTCTGGACATGATGTAATACATAATATGTGGCACAGAGGGGCTCTGTCTGGACATGATGTAATACATGATATGTGGCACAGAGGGGCTCTGTTTGGACATGATGTAATACATGATACGTGGCACAGAGGGGCTTTGTTTGGACATGATGTAATACATGATACATGGCACAGAGGGGCTTTGTTTGGACATGATGTAATACATGATATGTGGCACAGAGGGGCTCTGTCTGGACATGATGTAATACATGATACATGGCACAGAGGGGCTTTGTTTGGACATGATGTAATACATGATATGTGGCACAGAGGGGCTCTGTCTGGACATGATGTAATACATGATACATGGCACAGAGGGGCTTTGTTTGGACATGATGTAATACATGATACATGGCACACAGGCCATCAGGCTGCTAAACGAACAATGAATGAACACTACACAACAACAACCACCAAACGCACATAGCACACACATCCACACGCACACACTCACTTTAAACAAACACACTGTAGCACCCACTCCACACACTTTATAGCACACACCCACTTTAAACAAACACACTGTAGCACCCACTCCCCACACTTTATATTTATGGATGAAGGATTGCACTACAACTCGTACACCTTACTGTAAATTGTACCTAAAATTGTACCTCATCCCATTTCTGCTTTGCACTAGATAGTACTGTACATTAGTACACTGCATAGTATTGTGTATTGTATATTATATGGTAACTCAGAACATTGTACATATGTCTATACCGAACACTGTGACCTCATTTTCTTCTTCTAAATTCATGCTATATTATGTTATTATGTTATTTGATACTATCTTGTCTAGCACAGTCTCTGGAGCGTAACAGTAAGAAGCATTTTGTATGAAAGTATTCTGTACTTCTGTATGACAACTATTAAAGAACTTGAACTTAAAGAACTTGAACAGAGGGGCTTTGTTTGGACATGATGTAATACATGATACATGGCACAGAGGGGCTTTGTTTGGACATGATGTAATACATGATACATGGCACAGAGGGGCTTTGTTTGGACATGATGTAATACATGATACATGGCACAGAGGGGCTTTGTTTGGACATGATGTAATACATGATACATGGCTCTGTCTGGACATGATGTAATACATGATATGTGGCACAGAGGGGCTCTGTCTGGACATGATGTAATACATGATACATGGCACAGAGGGGCTTTGTTTGGACATGATGTAATACATGATACATGGCACAGAGGGGCTCTGTTTGGACATGTTGTAAATAATACATGTTCCGTGGCACAGAGGGGCTCTGTTTGGACAGGTTTAATACATCATGATACATGGCTCTGTTTGGACATGATGTAATACATGATACATGGCACAGAGGGGCTCTGTCTGGACATGATGTAAATCTCCTCTTTTCTCTGGGTGTACAGGTTGCTGCCAAAGCCCTGGAAATGGCTGTTTTTGGTGCATACTACAACGTTGTGATCAACCTCAAAGACGTCACCGATGAGTCCTTCAAAATGGCTGTAAGTTATTATATCATAGTCATAGACCATATCTCAGACTGCAGTTATGATACCATAGTCATAGGCTGTTTCTCATAGACTGCAGTTATGGTATCATAGTCATAGACAAGTATCTCATAGACTGCAGTTATGACATCATAGTCATAGGCTGTTTCTCATAGACTGCAGTTATGACATCATAGTCATAGACCTTATCTCATAGACTGCAGTTATGACATCATAATCATAGACATTATCTTATGGACTGCAGTTATGATATCATAGTCATAGACGAGTATCTCGTAGACTGCAGTTATGACATCATAGTAAATAGACGAGTATCTCGTAGACTGCAGTTATGACATCATAGTCATAGACGAGTATCTTGTAGACTGCAGTTATGACATCATAGTCATAGACGAGTATCTCGTAGACTGCAGTTATGACATCATAGTCATAGACGAGGATCTTGTAGACTGCAGTTATGACATCATAGTCATAGACGAGTATCTCGTAGACTGCAGTTATGACATCATAGTCATAGACGAGTATCTCGTAGACTGCAGTTATGACATCATAGTCATAGACGAGTATCTCATAGACTGCAGTTATGACATCATAGTCATAGACGAGTATCTCGTAGACTGCAGTTATGACATCATAGTCATAGACGAGTATCTCGTAGACTGCAGTTATGACATCATAGTCATAGACGAGTATCTCGTAGACTGCAGTTATGACATCATAGTCATAGACGAGTATCTCGTAGACTGCAGTTATGACATCATAGTCATAGACGAGTATCTCGTAGACTGCAGTTATGACATCATAGTCATAGACGAGTATCTCGTAGACTGCAGTTATGACATCATAGTCGTAGACGAGTATCTCGTAGACTGCAGTTCTGAGTTGTGTTTTTGCATGTGTTTGCATCCTGCAGACCCAGCAGAAAGCCTCAGCGCTGCTCCAGGAGGCTCAGGAGAGCGCTGCTGCCGTCCTGGATGCTGCCGACAAGAGAATGTGAAACTTGACGACAATGGGAATTCACCAGACTGCGCGCGTGGCCAGAGTCCAAGGGGGTTTGAACGGGACGGGACTGGTGTGTACTGGCTAGAACCGGCGGGCCACTTCTTGCGTACAAAACCGAGTGGGGTCACAGGGTCAAAGTGTCCCGTGCGATCATCTACAAGAAGGCCAAGATGCCTTCGCAATGCCCACAACACTGTACTGGGATGGCTTGATGTTGGTGTTTATACTTTAGACAAACCACAGTACAACCTGTACAATGAGGTGTTTCTTGGCTGTGTTATTGCATCATACACACAAATGACCATACTGTGATACTGCAGTACACCTGTAAACCATTTTAGGATGGAGGAAAAATAAAGAAATCACTTATGAGTACAATGGGGTCCTTGAGAAACAGTGAGGTCCTTGAGAAACAGTGGGTCTTTGAGAAACAGTGGGTCTTTGAGAAACAGTGAGGTCTTTGAGAAACAGTGAGGTCTTTGAAAAACTGAGGTATTTGAGAAACAGTGAGGTCTTTGAAAAACAGTGAGGTATTTGAGAAACAGTGAGGTCTTTGAGAAACAATGAGGTCCTTGAAACAGTGAGGTCTTTGAGAAACAATGAGGTCCTTGAGAAACAGTGAGGTACTTGAGAAACTCACCGTTCTCGCCTCATTATCTCATAAGCGTGTTGATAAATGGTAAATAGACTTCATTCTTTATCCAAAGCACACATCACATTCACCCATTCACTCACATCATTCACACACCGACGGCGATTCTGATTAATAGAATAGAATACATAAATAACAGAGCGGGTATGCTAGAGATGTGCAGTAAGAACAGTATGTACAGTATTAAAGGGGCACTTCACCAAAAAACAATGCAGATATATTTTGCACATAATCTCACACACGTTCCAAAAAACAGTTTTGCACTGTTGAATCCCATAATTGTCAACCTAAATGAATGTGTGTGTGCAAAACTGTTCCGAGTTTTTGGATGTGTGTGAGATTATGTGCAAAATAAATCAGCATTCTTTTTTGGTGAAGTGCCACTTTAACACTTGCACTACCACACTAAATAAGGTTAACCCTTTCACTACCATACTACAGAAGGTTAACCCTTTCACTACCACTTGACTTACTTGACTTAAGCCTTTGCACTCCCTGCGGAGCATAGGCCACTGACGATTTCTTTCCATGTTGCGCGGTTTTTGGCCTCCCGAACGATGTTGTGCCATCCCAGTCCAGTCTCTTTCATTTCCCCTTCCCAAGAACGGCGCCAGGTGTTTCGAGGCCTGCCACGTTTCCTCTTTCCAGGTGGGTTCCATCGTAGGGCTTGCACTACAGGTTATTAACCTTTCACTACCACACTACAGAAGGTTAACCTTTCACTACCACACTAAATAAGGTTAACCCTTTCACTACCACACTACATTTACATTTAGTCATTTAGCTGACGCTTTTATCCAAAGCGACTTACAAGTTCTGTACGACAAGCCATCAGGAAGGGCACAACTCTATCAGCTGAGTAACAATGTTCATCAAAGTGTTGAGTGCTACAGTGTAGGTTAGTTTATTAGGACAAGTGATGACAGTATGGTTAGTTAGGGTTAGATTTTTTATTTTTTTTTAAATTCAGATAATGGTTGAAGAAGTGCGTCTTTAGTCGACGGCGAAAGATTGGACGTGTTTCAGCTGTCCTAACTGGGGTGGGTAGTTCATTCCACCATTGTGGGGCAAGGACTGAGAATAGGCGACTTCTCTTTGATGACCCTCCCGGAGCTTGGATAGGAAGGTTAACCCTTTCACTACCACACTACAGAAGGTTAGCCTTTCACTACCACACTACAGAAGGTTAACCTTCCACTACCACACTACAGAAGGTTAACCTTTCACTACCAAACTACAGAAGATTAACCTTTCACTACCACACTACAGACGGTTAAACTTTCATTACCACACTACAGAAGGTTGACCTTTCACTACCACACTACAGACGGTTAACCTTTCACTACCACACTACAGAAGGTTAACCTTTCACTACCACACTACAGAAGGTTAACCTTTCACTACCACACTACAGAAGGTTAACCTTTCACTACCACATTACCGATGGTTAACCTTTCACTACCACACTACAGAAGGTTAACCTTTCACTACCACACTACAGACGGTTAACCTTTCACTACCACACTACAGACGGTTAACCTTTCACTACCACACTACATACGATTAACCTTTCACTACCACACTACAGAAGGTTAACCTTTCACTACCACACTACAGAAGGTTAACCTTTCACTACCACACTACAGACGGTTAACCAACATATGAATATGCAAGACAAAATAAACCTTAAATGGACCCAGGGTTTATGTTCTGTTGCAGTGTTTGCTAATACAATAGCTGACAGGAAATACACTTCAAACTATTCCTAGCAACTGGGCGGCCGGGTAGCGCAGCGGACTAAGCGTCTGTCTACCACCGCAGACACACTGGTATTGAATCCAGCTGTCAGTGGTGCCTCCGGCTTGGCCGGTCGTCATACTGACACAATTGGCAGTGTCAGCGGGAGGGAAGCCGGTGGGTGGTAATCTGGTCGTAAACAGCGACTCCTACACGTCGGTCAGGTCGCCTGCACAGCGAGGAAGGGATCTGGGTGAGGTAGTGTGCCCTCCTACGCGTTACACTCACCCAATGAGAGTCCTCGCTGCCAGGTGAAAAGAGGCTGCTGGCTGTATCGGAGGAAGCATGTGATAAGACTTCAGGGCTCCCTAGACCGGCAAGTAGGGGGGAAATGCACGCAACGACCAGGAAGGGGAGGGGCGAATTGGTATAACGACTAAATTGGGATGGGAGGAAAATACAAGAAAAATAGGAGGAGAAAAAGTGGATAAAAAAAAAACTATTCCTAGCAACAGAATTCCAATGAAACCGGATAAACATCATTCTCTTTTTACACACATTCCGGAATTTATTTTACCATCTAAACTTTGGGTTCAGATAATGTTCCTGAATTGAGTTTGACTTGTTTCTCATTCATAGTTAAAGACAGTAGAGGTGTGAATGAATGAATGAAAACTTTATTTAACAGATTGCAGAATGGGTACAATACAGTACGGCTCAATACACACAATTGTTAAGGGGATGCAGACCAGAGAAAGACTTTTGTCTTGTTTACATCAGGGTCCCCCATTTTCAATTCGGGTTGAGTCGTTTCTTGTGATATATTCACATTCACACTCCAAGTGATTTAGATGAACTTCACAACTGCAAATACAACTGCTGTCCCAAGAATGTCAAAACAGACATTATGGTTCTTCGGTGCAAGAGTTAGATTAGCTTACAATGCATATTTTTATTGAACCTTTATTTCACCAGGTAAGAAGCTTGAGCTCAAAGAGCTCTTTTTCGAGCAACACCTGACATAAAACAACAACAAACAACCATACAGGACAGTACGTTTACTGTACAACCAAGTATCAAAGGCTTACATTTGGTTCACACTGCCTCAAAACTTTTTCTTTTCATTCATGATTTATTTATCTGACACAAGATGGAACGATTCTAAGAATTTTTAAATTATTGTTCTATAAGTCACAGCACAGCTTTAAATGGTAAATGGCTGCATTTATATATCGCTTTTATCCAAAGTGCTTTAAAATGTGTTCCTCACATTCTACCCATTCACTCACACATTCACACACCGACGGCGGAGGCGACCATGCAAGGTGCCCAACCTGCTCATCAGGAGCAATTCGGGGTTAAGTGTCTTGCTCAAGGACACTTCGACAAGCTGCCCGGGAGGAGCGGGAATCGAACCGGGAACCTCCGGATTACCAGACGACTGCATCAAGCCTCGCGGTCCACAATCCCTTCAGGTTACTGTTCCTTTACATAGACGGCTGTGTCAACTTCATGTTGACACAACCCTTGTGCCCTGACCCTGCAATGTTTTCATGTCCACAAACGCTAGGTTTCGTGTATTGTAAACTTGTCAAGTGACAAGGTTATCCAGTCAGGCAGGTGTGTAAAACAGGGCATTTTCTCACAGAAAAGAGAACGGAGAGGAAATATTAAAAATATATTTTTTGAATTGGATAAATTCAGGGAGTGGATTCTCTTTTTACTTTTTGCAATGAAACGGTTCTTCCAATTCAACTAACAAAGTCATTACTTAGACAGAAAGGTCCATCGGTTTGATGGTACATTTTGTGTTCACTGAGCTGAAAATGAACTGACCCTAAACCAAACCATGCACCGAAGTGAATGATCTGCGTAGCATCATCAGCTACGAGAGACGCCGTGCGAACAGAGATGGTGCACGGTGGATTACCGTTTACATTTTAACCTTCATTTAACCAGGCAGGTCAATTAAGAACAAATTCTTATTTACAATGACGGCCTGGCGAGAGGACAAAATGGCCTCTCAAAGGGTAACAAGGAAAGGGGACAAAAAAATATACGTATATATACAAAAAATATACGTATATATATATATGTGTATATTTTTTGTCCCCTTTCCTTGTTACCCTTCGAGAGGCCATTTTGCCCTCTCGCCAGGCCGTCATTGTAAATAGGAATTACTGTATGTATATATATATATATATATATATTAAAGACACAAACGATACATCACAGAGATAAGGGAAATAATTATTAACACACACCAAACAAATAACCAAATAAAATTACAAGGCATGTAAGACATGAAGCAGAACAGACTATTTACATGTCCTTAAAAGTAGTGAGGGAGATCAATTTGTCCATTTTCAAAGTCTTTTGCATCTCGTTCCAACTGTTGGGGGCAGCATATTGGAAGGAGGATTGACCACGTTAACACGGGGAACATCTAGCGAGATATGGTGAGTAGCTCTGGTGTATAGATGACAATTTTCAAAAGTGTATCAAATAAGGATGGGTCAGACCAAGGAGGGTTTTGTAAATGAGTGTAAGCCAATGGATTTCTCGTCGAGAGTGTAATGATGGCCAATTTACAGTCACCGTCACATAAGTCACACGATGTGTTGAAAAGGAGGCATTTGTAGCAAACCTAATTACTGAGTGATACAGAACAATGGGAGAATGGACTAGGGAGCGTTTAGCAGAGTGAGTAAAGCAGAAGCGATTCCTGTACAAGAAGCCAAGTTCTGCTTTTACTTCCGATTCATGATGTAACACATGCTGAGAAAAAGAAAGTGTATTATCTAGCCAGACACGGGTCCAGAGAGGACAGTTCCAGCTGTCGAATTCGATTGTGGGCTCTTTATATCATGTAATCGCACTCCGCATCGATGAACGCTAAGTCCCTGTAGCGATTATCCACCTCCCAACACAAATGAAGGGCCTGAGCGACGATGTCTTCAGATATCTTCTGGGCGTATTCGGGCAGCGTCATGATACGCCCGACCGGTAGGTAAACCACCAAGGAGGTGTCCTCCAATCTCTCCTCGGTATTCACCTCCTTGTCCTCCAATCTCTCCTCTGTATTCACCTCCTTGTCCTCCAATCCCTCCTCGGTATTCACCTCCTTGTCCTCCAATCTCTCCTTGGTATTCACCTCCTTGTCCTCCAATCTCTCCTCGGTATTCACCTCCTTGTCCTCCAATCTCTCCTTGGTATTCATCTCCTTGTCCTCCAATCTCTCCTTGGTATTCACCTCCTTGTCCTCCAATCCCTCCTCTGTATTCACCTCCTTGTCCTCCAATCTCTCCTCGGTATTCACCTCCTTGTCCTCCAATCTCTCCTCGGTATTCATCTCCTTGTCCTCCAATCTCTCCTTGGTATTCACCTCCTTATCCTCCAATCTCTCCTCTGTATTCATCTCCTTGTCCTCCAATCTCTCCTCGGTATTCACCTCCTTGTCCTCCAATCTCTCCTCGGTATTCACCTCCTTGTCCTCCAATCTCTCCTCTGTATTCACCTCCTTGTCCTCCAATCTCTCCTCTGTATTCACCTCCTTGTCCTCCAATCTCTCCTTGGTATTCACCTCCTTGTCCTCCAATCTGTCCTCGGTATTCACCTCCTTGTCCTCCAATCTGTCCTCGGTATTCACCTCCTTGTCCTCCAATCTCTCCTTGGTATTCACCTCCTTGTCCTCCAATCTCTCCTTGGTATTCACCTCCTTGTCCTCCAATCTCTCCTTGGTATTCACCTCCTTGTCCTCCAATCTCTCCTTGGTATTCACCTCCTTGTCCTCCAATCTCTCCTCGGTATTCACCTCCTTGTCCTCCAATCTCTCCTTGGTATTCACCTCCTTGTCCTCCAATCTGTCCTCGGTATTCACCTCCTTGTCCTCCAATCTGTCCTCGGTATTCACCTCCTTGTCCTCCAATCTCTCCTTGGTATTCACCTCCTTGTCCTCCAATCTCTCCTTGGTATTCACCTCCTTGTCCTCCAATCTCTCCTTGGTATTCACCTCCTTGTCCTCCAATCTCTCCTTGGTATTCACCTCCTTGTCCTCCAATCTGTCCTCTGTATTCACCTCCTTGTCCTCCAATCTCTCCTCGGTATTCACCTCCTTGTCCTTCGTCTTCTTCTTCTCTGCTGCCCGTGCCGGTTTGAGGAGAACTTTGGTCTCCTCCTCTATGCAGATCTCCACTAGGCTCCCCTGCTCTTTGGCCGAGAAACACCTCGACTTCCCACATCCCATGGTAGACTAGACGGTTAGCAGATGTCCGGGTGTTTAACGGTATGAACCTTTAGGTAGGTATGAATCTCCAAAGGGTTTTCATGACTGTAGGAATTGGACAAATAACATGAAACATTAACCTAGTGATTAACCTAGTAGACAAAGGTGTTGAACATACAGCAGCACCAACCAGAATCTATAGATCTTGACACGGTCAACATCGTACCTAACTATATAGGTTAAAGTAATGTCACATCTTACCTGTGCAACTGTATAGGTTAAAGTAATGTCACATCTTACCTGTGCAACTATATAGGTTAAAGTAATGTCACATCTTACCTGTGCAACTGTATAGGTTAAAGTAATGTCACATCTTACCTGTGCAACTATATAGGTTAAAGTAATGTCACATTTTAGCCGTACAACTATATAGGTTAAAGTAATGTCACATCTTACCTGTACAACTGTATAGGTTAAAGTAATGTCACATCTTACCTGTGCAACTGTATAGGTTAAAGTAATGTCACATCTTACCTGTGCAACGGTATAGGTTCAAGTAATGTCACATCTTACCTGTGCAACGGTATAGGTTAAAATAATGTCACGTCTTACCTGTGCAACTGTATAGTTTAAAATAATGTCACGTCTTACCTGTGCAACGTTATCCATCAATCAATCAATCAATCAACCAAAACAAAGCTCTCGTCAGATGTATTATTTGTACCTCCCAAACACCTTAAACTATAGTACTTAACTCCCAAACACCTTAAACTGTAGTACTTAATTACAAAAACAAAGTGTCACAATGAGGACAAAATATGAAATTACTTTACCTAATGATCTTCATTGGTTTCTGTTGTTTTCCCTCTTTGTGTATGAACTGCTCTACAGCTAAAGCTGCCTGGGTGTGAATAAGCAGAGGACTGCTCAGCTCCTAGCACTCCGTTCCCCACCATTGGTTAGAGAGCAAGGATCTGAGGAGGGTAACCTGATCCCAGGTCAGCCCTCATAAGGCAAGTGTAAACAAATGTCATCTGAGGGGCTGAGGTATAAGGTTGATTCATTGATTGATTGAACATTTTATTAACAGATTGCAGAATGGGTACAATACAGTACGGCTCAATACACACAATTGTTAAGGGGATGCAGACCAGAGAAAGACTTTAGTCTTGTTTACATCAGGGTCCCCCATTTTCAATTCATCATAACAAATATGACATACATGACATACAGATAGACAGTACTGTTTGTGAGTACAAAAAGAGTCTAAAAAGAGAGTACCGGTATATACATTTGAGGGGGAAGAAACTGTACATTGGAGGAGGTTGGGTAGGTGGGGTGGGACTGTACATTGGAGGTGGTTTGGTGTGTGGCGTGGTAGGTAGGCGGTAGGTAATGCTGATCTGGGGTCAGTCTTGCGTGCCACTGATGGCATGGGTTAGGAAAAGGGGCGGAGAGGCTGATTTCCAGTCAGCGGTCAATGGTGACTTTGCTCCACGTGGCTTCCAGGTTTGATTGATTGATTGAAAACTTTATTAATAGATTGCAGAATGGGTACAATACAGTACGGCTCAATACAAACAACTGCTAAGAGGATGCAGACCAGAAAAAGACTTCCTCCATTTTCA
Organism: Notolepis coatsorum; assembly: GCF_963971535.1. Taxonomy (NCBI): domain Eukaryota; kingdom Metazoa; phylum Chordata; class Actinopteri; order Aulopiformes; family Paralepididae; genus Notolepis; species Notolepis coatsorum. The sequence goes on along the minus strand of NC_140165.1, from coordinate 53,909,519 downwards.
CTTCATCAAGACATTTATGACATACAAGACATACAAATATACAGTACTGTTTAAGAGAAAGCAATCATAAAAAGATACAGTATATACAGTGCATATATACAGTACATCCGAAAGTGTACATTGTTTGTGGCTAAGGTTGTGGGGTTTGGTTAAGTCCCTGTCAAAACACTGCCATCTAGTGGTATTATACATACAGTATCTGTTATGATGCTTTTCTTGAATGTGCATGATAATAATAATAATAATAATAATAATATATAAAAGGAATACAAGGTGCTATAGATGAAATATAATCTTTATTTTTATTTTTTTAATAATACATCCACATAGCATTTAGAAAGATGTGGAATAAAAGTATTGCTTTTCCCCCCAATTTTTTTTATTGATAAATAGATTTTTTTAAATTTTGAAACATTTTGGTGAGTCCAAAATGTATGTTGTTGTTTACATATTGCGTGCATGTACCGACCTCCCTACTTCCCATTTCCCCACATGGAATGCACCTGATTGGATAAATGAAATCACCTTGTCACTGGTCAAGAAGGCTCACCAGCGTATCTTCTTCCAGAGGAGACTGAGGAAAGCCCACCTATAGAAAGCATACTGCATAGTGCATAGTCTGGTACGGCCTCTGACCAGAAAGCACCGCAGAGGGTGGTGAAAATCATCCAACACATCACAGGTACATCACTCCCTGCTATTGAGACTATTCATCACAAACAGTGTCTGAGGAAGGCACGCAGTATTGTCAAGGACACCTCTCATCCCAACGTCCTCAAGATTGGGGACGCTAGCGGTGGTGGCGGAGAGGAGAAGCCTGGCTAAGCTCCATGCCATCAGGGACAACCACTCCCGCCCACTACACACAGATTTGGCTGACAGAAGGAGCACGTTCAGTGCTAGACTAACACTCCAAAGATGTAGCACTGAACGGCACAGAAAGTCTTTCATTCCGACAGCCATCAGACTTTACAATGCATCACTGTGCCTCATTGCATCACTGAGCACAGAGTGACAGTTACCATCTTCCTGGACTTTTACTTTTAAAACAACATTGTTCAATATTACACTTACTGTAGATTTCTGTAGATTTTTGCTGTATTTTTATATTAGAATAATAACGGTTGTGACATCGTCACCTTAAACTTCAATGCCCCGAGGGAGTTTCGAACCCGGGTCTCCCACACCACGGGCAACAGCACAGACCGCTATACCAAGAGGTGAATTCTCTGCTTTGTAACGTGTGTATGTGTCTTTTGTGGATGAGAGTGAGTTTAACCCATAGCACCGCTACCTACTGTACTTACTGCTTTCACTGTCTACAACTGCCTTACACTGTAATCACAACTACCTACTTCAAACTACTCTACCCATATAACTTTGTATGATAGCATGTACAATAATGCTCCGTATATATATATATTTATTGTATATATATTTCCACATTTGTCTGAATATATAATTTTTTCTATATATCTATTTATACACCTGCATATAACCCCCAAAACTCTGTATGATAGCATGTACAATGCTGCTGTATTTACCGTATATATATATATATATATATATATATATATATATATATATATATATATATATATATATATATATATATATATATATATATATATATGTACATTTATATGTTTGAAATATACCTGCATATAATCTTTTTTACATATCTGTATATACTATATCTATATCTGTATATATTCCTTACCTACTCTTACTAGTTATATCACTGGCCAGTATAACTTACTACCATAGTATGTATATAATACTATAACACTGTACACATCTGATTAGCACTATTACTCAGTAGTACTGTTTATATATTTTATATGCAGTTTAATCACCTGTATGTTGTATATTATAATGCACTTTACTGTTACATTTGCACCCTGCTTAGGTGCCAAACTTATTTTCATTCTACTGTACTTGTTCTGTATAATGACAATACATTTGAACCTTTAATTACATTATCAAAATATTCAGATTCAGATTTTCTTTTCCATATGCAACAGGTACTACAATGGATTCTTACTCTGTTTGCTCCACAGCATGAAGGAATAAAAGGCAACAATTAACAGAATAAAAAAAGCAGATATTTATATACAATATATATTTATATATGTTTTGCAGGGGTGTAAAAAGTACCCCGAAATTATACTTAAGTGAAAGTATGGGTACCGTCTCAAAATCGTACTCAAGTAAAAGTCAGAGTATCTGGCTAAAAACACACTTGAGTAAAAGTTTAAAAGGGAATGAAAAGGGGGGGGGGGTTCGAGCTGGAGCATATGTGTGTAGGGTTTTAGATAACAGGTATTAGGGGTATATCCTGTATAAGACATTGGTATAATTGGTAATTTCGTTGGATATACACTGTATACGGTAAAGTATTATTATATATATTTTTTGCTTTAAAAAAAAAAAAAAAAAAAAAAAAGGGAATGATCAAGGATTTCACGGATAGCTTTTCATCCAAAATACGCAAGAATCGATGCTCAAAACTGGCGGAATTAGAAACGCTCTACTCTACATTATTTACTTCTTTACAATATAACGACTCGGCTCGACTGGAATCTCAAGTTAATTTACTAAAAATAGAGATTAACGCCATTTACAGACAACAATCTGAAGTACAAATACGTAGCACAAGACAACAGCATTACTCTCAAGGTTCCAAACCAAGTCACCTACTAGCTACGCGATTAAGAGTTAACGCAAAATTTGCAGATATAACCTCCATTAAAGCACAACAAGGACTTGTAACAGACACCAAAGAAATAAACACGACATTCAAAGAATTCTACTCCAACTTGTAGAAATCAGAAACGACCTTCGATCAAAACAAAATGGACACATATCTTAATCAAATTAACCTCCCCAAACTTTCAGAGGATGATGCTAAACAGTTAGAAACACCAATCACACTAGAGGAACTCAGGAAGGCCATATCCGAAATGCAAAGTGGTATGGCTCCTGGAAGAGATGGTATCCCACCAGAAATGTACCTCTCATGTTGGGACATAATTGGACCCCTATTACTTAATATGATTTTATACTCAGTCAAGGAGTGGAACTTTCATAAGAACGACAATATTGCACTCATAACAGTCCTCCTTAAAAAAGACAAAGACCCCACCGAGTGCGGTAGTTATAGACCCGTAAGCCTCCTCGGAACCGATATCAAACTGTTCTCTAAGGCAGTGGTTCTCAAACTGTGGTACGCGTACCACTAGTGGTACTTGGTGGTACTGCTGGTGGTACTTGAAAACATTTTCAAAAAAGCACAATTTCTTTTTTTTTGCAGTCAGGCCACTGAACTTAGAAGCAGGCCAGGCCAGTGTTTCTGGTTGCGGCGGCGCGATAGTTAGATAACCTAAGTGGGGAACAACCAGGAGATCACTGTGACAGAGAGTAATGCAGTCTAAACAGTCATAAATCTTTAATTCAACTTCAGCCCTGATCATAACCATTTATTTTTTTTAGATTTTTTGTAATGTCAGATAAAAAAATGAAATACTCCCACTTTTCTGAAAAGAGTTGGTATTAAATCTGACATTACAAAAAATCCATCAAAATCTGTGTTGTTGCTAATCATTGACACATGCCTAGCCTGTAATAATCCCCCCCAGAAAAATGTACTTTGCATTTGATATATTGAAAATATTTTACTTTTTGTGTTTTTTTTAACAATAATTTGTGATGCCATCACACAAACTGGCATTTAAAGGGTAACATTTCAAAAATGTATTGAATATGTGTTTTCTTTTATTTTTCACAATAATTTGTGATGCCCATCACAAACACTGGCATTTAAAGGGTAAACATTCAAAAATGCCTGCACCAGAATGCAGGAAATTAAGTTTTTGTAACAAAATAATTGTGTGCGTGTGTGTGAGTGTGAGAGAATGAAGGACAATTGCTTGCTGTGTGAGAGAGAGAGAGAGAGAGAGAGAGAGAGAGAGAGAGAGAGAGAAAATTAAGTACATTTGCTGAAATACAGTTGTTCTTAATTTTCTCACTTGCTATGTGAGAATGTTAGTTATTATGTTCTCAATGCCCCTTGCATTGTATGAGTTGTGTGGAAGAGTTTGCTAGTTCTAGTGCTATCCCTTTGTACATTGTGGCTGTGTCTGACAAAAGTTAACAATAAATAATGGTATTAGGAATACATTTGCCTCCTGCGTGAACTGTGCATAGCTGAATAGACTGTATTTTAACACCGGTCATATGGTGGTACTTGGAGAACCAGCTACGTTCTCAGGTGGTACTTAGTGTAAAAAGTTTGAGAACCACTGCTCTAAGGTATTAGCCATCAGACTTCAAAAGCATATGACGTCTTTAGTTCATCCGGATCAAACTGGCTTCATAAGAAACCGTTTGATCACTGACAACATAAGACGATTACTATACGTACTAGATGCCAGCAAGGACGACACCACACCCAAGGCGATGCTGTCCCTGGATGCAATGAAAGCTTTTGATAGGCTGGAATGCTCGTATCTATGGGCAGTATTAGAAAGGATGGGGTTAGGAAAAGGATTCATTGATATGATTAAAGTATTATACAAAGACCCATCGGCCATGATTACAACAGGTATAATCACCTCCGGAATATTTCCGGTATCACGCTCTTCTAGACAGGGTTGCCCTCTTAGTCCCGGACTATTCGATTTATCACTAGAACCTTTAGCACAATATATAAGACAATCCCAACTCATAGAACCAATCGTAATCAAGGGCACACAACACAAAATGTGTCTATATGCGGACGACGTAATACTGTTCATGCAAAACCCTAACACCGCAATGCCTTATCTTCTCAAGTTGATTAATGATTTTGGCGACCTATCGGGATTTAAAATAAACTGGCCAAAGTCGGCTTTCCTTCCACTGAACGCCCCTGCAGAGAATACAAGTCTTCCAGAAGAAATACCAATGGTTAAACACTTTATGTGAGGATTGGCCCGTTGCCCACCACACGCTTCTAGGTCAATTACCAATTGCCGTCACGCACCTGTTGTTTGTTTGTAATCAGCGCTCCAGAGCCCTTCATATACTCGGGTCTTTCTGTCAGTCGTTGTCGGGTCGTTTTGGATTACCACTGCTGCTGCCTGTTCCCCCCGTTGTTGTGCCTCGTCTGTTTTTCTTCAGGACGTCTAGGGAAATCGCCGCTGTTGTGTATCTCTATCATCCGTTGGAGCTGTGCCTCGTTGCCCGCTTTGCGCATTTGCGCTTTGGTGAGTTTTTGGAACGAACCTTTTGGATTCTCTGTTTTCTGTGTGTTTGGATAACACTGAAGATTTGCCGTTTTTGTTTTTTACTAGACTCAGCTAGACTTGTGTGTTGGTAACACTGAAGATTAAGTCACGTGGGATTGTACTGGGCTCAGCTAAACTTGTGTGTTGGTAACACTGAAGATTAAGTCACGTGTGATTATACTGGACTCAGCTAAGGAGGACTGGACTGCCTCTGTATTCCGTTGGCTTGTTTATTGACCACTCTCTCTCTCTCTCCGTTCCTCCCCGAGTTGGATCCTGGAGTAGCTGCAGAGCCGCAGAGGCAGTGGCGCTACGCCACTTCACCATCTCAATACCGGGACGGTCTTCAGAGCCGCAGACAACTCTGCCAAGAACATTCTCCCCTTTGTTGTTCTTATTGTTATTTCGCTCATTCCTGTTTCAGAAATAAATACGCCCTAGTCTTTGGCTAACTCTGAACTACCTGTCTGTGCCGTGCTGTTGGGGTCGGTTTCAAACCATAACATTACGACCCGACCATGACAACCCCAGCCGACACAGACAGAGTTAGGGCAGCGTTGGCGGTCCAGATCGAATTGACCAAGGACCACAGCCTACAGTTAGGTGCGGCTGCTGTGCAGGACCTCCGGGCCCAGGTCCAGCTTATTCTGGATTGCATTGACACTCTGGCCACCCAGCAGACTACCCAGGGTAATCAGCAGGCTGTTATTCTGCACCAGCTACAGGCTCTCAGTGCAGCATTTAACACCCTGTTTTTAACCCCACCTGTCCCAGGAGTCTCAGCCAGATCACCACCCACAGCTGCGGCAGACCCCGCGCCTCCCGACCTCGCACCTCGGGAGCCTTGTCTCTCCGAACCACGTTTGTTCGAGGGTAACTTCGAGGATTGTGCCACATTCATCATGCAATATGAGTTGGTTTTCCTTCATCAACCCAGCCGATTTTCGTCAGAGGGAGCCCGAGTAGCTTACATGACTAACCTGCTCACAGGCCGAGCAGCACAGTGGGTCACTGCTTCCTGGTCTATGAGGGCTGATTTTTGTTTCTCCTACCCAGACTTCGTGGCAGAGCTCCGAAGGGTTTTCCACCACCCAGCTCGTGGCCAGGACCCGGGAGCTCAGCTGGGCTCCTTCCGGCAAGGCAGTGGCAGTGTCACCGACTACGCGCTGGAGTTCAGACTGGCCGCAACCGAGAGCGGTTGGAATGATCGGGCGCTTCATCTCACCTTCCTGAAGGGGCTCAACGACACTGTAAGGGACCAGCTCGCGACCCAAGAGGAGCCCGATTCTCTCGAGGGCCTAATCAGCCTCGCTATCCGCATCGACGGACGCCTCCGGGAGAGAAGGCGTGAGAGAGCACGACTGGGACCCCCAGACGTTCCCCAGACCCCCCGTCCTCGTGACCTCAGGACCCCGGGAGATCCTGGTGAGCCGTTTTTCCTGTTCCCACACCCGTGCACCACCTAACCGTCTGACGAGCGTCACCCTAGCCTGGGCGGACCAGCGGGCGACGGTGGGTGCACTCATTGACTCTGGTGCTGATGGGAGTTTCCTGGACGTTGAGTTTGCCACCCGGGCCAACATTCCACTTGAGGACCTCGAGAGGCCCTTGGAGGTTTTCGCGCTGGATCATCACCGCCTGGCTGACATCACTCAACGCACCTGTCCTGTCCTCCTCACCGTTGCTGGTAACCACGTTGAGAGACTCCAGTTTTTTAGTACCAGATCCCCTCTTGTCCCAATAGTCCTGGGTCGGCCCTGGCTCGCGCTGCATGAGCCCCACATCGCCTGGTCCTCCGGCACCATCAGGGGGTGGAGCTCCTCCTGTCATGCCCAGTGTCTTCAGGCGGCGTCCAGTCCTTCGCCCCGGGGTTCCCCTTGTGTCCCTGTCTCCAGCCCCCTCGCCGGTTCCCTGTCCCTGTCTCCAGCCCCCCTCACCGGGTTCCTGTCCCCGTCTCCAGCCTCCCTCACCGGGTCCCTGTCCCCGTCTCCAGCCTCCCTCACCGGTCCTCTGTCCCCGTCTCCGGTCCCCCTTTCCGGGCCTCTGTCTCTGTCCCCCTCTCCAGTGCCCCTGATCACCGGCTTCCTTCGGTCCCATCCGGGCAAGCCGAGGCCGGGTGGGTCGCCAGGTGGCTCCCGTGGAGGGTGGGGTACTGTGAGGATTGGCCCGTTGCCCACCACACGCTTCTAGGTCAATTACCAATTGCCGTCACGCACCTGTTGTTTGTTTGTAATCAGCGCTCCAGAGCCCTTCATATACTCTGGTCTTTCTGTCAGTCGTTGTCGGGTCGTTTTGGATTACCACTGCTGCTGCCTGTTCCCCCCGTTGTTGTGCCTCGTCTGTTTTTCTTCAGGACGTCTAGGGAAGTCGCCGCTGTTGTGTATCTCTATCATCCGTTGGAGCTGTGCCTCGTTGCCCGCTTTGCACATTTGCGCTTTGGTGAGTTTTTGGAACGAACCTTTTGGATTCTCTGTTTTCTGTGTGTTTGCATAACACTGAAGATTTGCTGTTTTTGTTTTTTACTGGACTCAGCTAGACATGTGTGTTGGTAACACTGAAGATTAAGTCACGTGGGATTGTACTGGGCTCAGCTAAACTTGTGTGTTGGTAACACTGAAGATTAAGTCACGTGTGATTATACTGGACTCAGCTAAGGAGGACTGGACTGCCTCTGTATTCCGTTGGCTTGTTTATTGACCACTCTCTCTCTCTCTCCGTTCCTCCCCGAGTTGGATCCTGGAGTAGCTGCAGAGCCGCAGAGGCAGTGGCGCTACGCCGCTTCACCATTTCAATACCGGGACGATCTGCAGAGCCGCAGACAACTCTGCCAAGAACATTCTCCCCTTTGTTGTTCTTATTGTTATTTCGCTCATTCCTGTTTCAGAAATAAATACGCCCTAGTCTTTGGCTAACTCTGAACTACCTGTCTGTGCCGTGCTGTTGGGGTCGGTTTCAAACCATAACACTTTAGATGCTTGGGAGTTGAAGTATTCCCTACCATAAGCCAAACGGTGAAACACAATTACATAGAAATCCAAAATAAAATAAAATACGACCTTGACAGGTGGTCAAAACTTAAAAACTCAGTACAGGCACAGGTTTCAATAGTTAAGATGGATGTCTTACCTAGAATCAACTTCATCAGCTCAATGCTTCCGTTACCCCCTCCAGATGGTTACTGGAATAAATTACACTCTTACGCATATAAATTTATTTGGAATAACAAACCACCACGTATAAAAAGATCCACCGCACAGAGAAACAAAGCCGACGGAGGGATGGCAATCCCAATTTCTTTCCACTATTTTAAGGCGTACACTTTAAGACCACTGACAACCTGGTTTGAACCCCAAGCATCAGTATCCTGGAGAAATTTAGAAGTAAATATAGTAGCACCACAGAGACTGCAGGACATATACACCAAAATATCAATTAAGCAATGCGAACTGAAATTTGGCCCCATAATTACACATGCGATCCGGATATGGCGTGAAACACACAAAAAAAATTCTAATCCACATAAATGGCATAATCATACTCCCTTATTCAATAACAATGCACTCCTGATTAGAAAACGACATATAAGATTCCCTATGGGAAAAGCAAGGCATACATACATTAGGAGATGTTTTCAACAAACAGGGTATTTGTAGCTATGATGAAATAGAAAAAAAATGTAATCTCACCGGTTCCACATATCTTTTTTACGCACAATTATTGTTATGTTTGAAGACTCACAGTGTTCCATTAAGGATACCAATTGCACACCACAGATACCACACATTTTTCTATGAAAGAGAGACATCGAGAGGTTTTGTATCAGATTTTTATCATCAATTACTAACGGCTTCGTATGAAACCCTCCACCTAGACTCTGTTTGGAGGAGGGATATACCAGACCTAGAAAAAGATTTTGATTGGCAAGAAGCCTGGGCAAATGTTCGACTTGCATCAAGGAACCCGGACCATCAACAAATCAATCTTAACTATATTCATAGGACATACTTGACTCCTATAAGACTGAACAGAATGGGTCTTAAACAAGACTCCAAATGCTCCTTATGTACAAATGGGGACGAGGGGACATTTATGCACATCTATTGGGACTGCCCACCAGTTAAGATATTCTGGGAAGAAGTGACCCAGCAATTATCAAATCTCTTAATTCTGAATATACCTGTACACACCCCTCTATATTACTGCTGAATGATGTTTTTGAATATGCAGTACCTATACAGCAAAAGAGATTGGTTTTATCTGGTATTACAATGGCTAAAAAACTGATAGCATCACGATGGTTTCAACCGGAAAAAAATTGCCGAAAGGTCTGGATTCTTACATATCTCGATGTGATTTATCTAGAAATATCTACAGCAAGAATTTTGGGTCTCAATGAATCCAAATTGACAATGTGGTTAGAAGTGGTGGAGAGAATAAAAGCTAGCATTTAATGGTAGTGTCTGGTTAGGAGCGAAGGATAATGGATGGATTATCCATTGGGGGGTCCAGGGCGGGGGGTGCGAGCAAGAGCATATGTGTGTAGATGGGCCGGAACCAAAGTGGGCTGGTCCAAAAAAAAATTGTTTATTTTATTTTTTTTGTGGGCAGTGTGTGGGCCACTAATGTGGGCCGGTGTGTGGGCCACTAATGTGGGCCGGTGTGTGGGCCAGTGTGTGGGCCAGTGTGTGGGCCACTAATGTGGGCCAGTGTGTGGGCCGGTGTGTGAGTCGGTGTGTGGGCCACTAATGTGGGCCAGTGTGTGGGCCAGTGTGTGGGCCAGTGTGTGGGCCAGTATGTGGGCCGGTGTGTGGGCCGGTGTGTGGGCCAGTATGTGGGCCAGTGTGTGGGCCAGTGTGTGGGCCACTAATGTGGGCCAGTGTGTGGGCCGGTGTGTGAGTCGGTGTGTGGGCCACTAATGTGGGCCAGTGTGTGGGCCAGTGTGTGGGCCAGTGTGTGGGCCAGTATGTGGGCTGGTGTGTGGGCCGGTGTGTGGGCCGGTGTGTGGGCCAGTATGTGGGCCATTGTGTGGGCCGGCAATAAAACAATAAACAAGTTGCATAAACTAAATCAGATTAAAAATGATCACAGTTCTGGTTTGCCTTAAGATGCAGTTTAAGATGGGTCTTGAACATGGAGTATGTAGGGCACTCTCTAATCACAACTAGGCTATTCCAGTAGTTACCACCTTTAACAGAGAACACAGTTTTTGCAAAGGTAGTATACCGAAAAGGCACCTTACAGTCCCCTCTACTGATGGCCCTGGTGGTAATGCCAGTGTCTGCTTTCTGTTGGATGAACTCATTCAATGGGGGAGGGGCAAGTCCATGCAGAACCTTGTACATGAAGCAAGTATATTTGAAAACTTGGAAATTCTCGAAACTTAGCATGTTATGTTTTTCTAAAACATTACAGTGATGAAATGAAATTGGTTTCCTATCAAATACTTTTATGGCTTTTTTGTAGAGTAATTCTATTGGTGTAAGAGTAGTGACATATGAAAGAGACCAGTTGATAAAACAGTACTCGATGTGTGATAAAATCATTGAATGCAGAAACATCCGCTATGAAAGCCAGAGACAAAAAATGCTCTGAGTTTCGTAAAAGCCAGTCAAAGCTTACCAAAAGCATGAGCAGTGAACTCCAAGACCACGTGACTGAACTCAAACTAGAAAGAAACAGACTAAGAAATGACGTAAACTCCATGATCAAAACTGCTAAAAAAAATTTCATCAATGACAAAACCGAGGAAAACAAAAATAAACCACGTGAACTTTGGAAATTACTCAACAATCAACTAGGCTGCAGTAAAAAAACTTAAAACCAGGTTCTCAAACATAAACATAAAGACGGACAACACGCTCATCACAGAAAAGCTGGATGTAGCCAATTACTTAAACACTTTCTTCACAAACATAGCCACAACACTGGTAAACAAACTACCCTCCCACTCAGGGCAGTATGGGGTAGAACTAAGGATGCCCCGATCGATCGGCCACCGATCGTTATCGGCCGATACTCAGTATAAATATGCAATCTGTGAATTCCGATAATTAGTCATATTCGCCGATAGCGGAAACCGATCAAGCGAAGCTCTCACTCGCTGTCTGTCTCAGACACACACGACCTGCAAACTGCCGCTGCTCCTCCTCCCTAGCCCCGCCCGCCCCCGTGTAGAGTTTGTAAACAAAGAGGTGCGGCTCCTCTGCTCGAGTCTGTAGTGCACTGCATTCGACCTGCGCTAACGTTAGCTACCTAGCTATCGTTACTGTTTAAACAAAATTACCCAGTCAACTATTCACGTTTAGTAGGCATTGTCTAACGGTCTTTAGCCGGCTAGCTACCGATAGCTCCTGATATCAACAAATGATCCAGAAAGTCTAGTAGTTCATGTTCATACCTCAGTTAGCTTGCGTTAGCTGACGTTCGTTTACTGTTCAAAACGAAATGTCCCATTGAACTAAAGTTCTGTCTTAACGTCATCTAGCCGGCTAGCAGTAGCTACAGATAGCTCTTGATATCAATGTCTTATAACATTGATTTAATGCGTATTCGAGCTGAGGGCTTGCTGAATGTGAAACGACCAAAGCACTTAACGTTACCAATGGGGTCCCGCTGCAGCGCCGGAGAATCCTTTTGAGCTGGGCTACTAGAGTACACACAGACAGTGGAGCTGTTTGCAGATAGTGAGCATTTTGACTTGTTGCGTGGTGGCGATGTCTCGCAGTCGCAGATAATACAAGTACAAGTCTAATTATATAATATATATATTTTATAAAAAAAAAAAAAAAAAAAAAATGTATATAAAATAATTTTTAATTTCTTTTTAATCAAAAACAATCGGTATCGGATCGGTATCGGCCGATATGGATCACGACGATCGGTGATCGGTATCGGTGGCAAAAAACGTGATCGGGGCATCCCTAGGTAGAACACATAGTGTGAGGTTTTGCCCGCTGCTCACTACCTTTTCTCTGTTTCTTTAAGCCTATACTGTTTATTTCCCTTCTATACTGTTTATTTTCCCTTCTCACTCACTCTCTCTAGCCCCCACCCTCTCGTTCCTTACCCTTAGTGGCCACACCTGTTCGATATTCTATTATCTCTCGCACCTGTGGTGGCAGGCTAATTAGTCCCCCTGTGGGCTTTAAATACGAGGGCGCTTCCCCTCGTTTTGGCGTGGGGTCGTGTTGTATACTTGCCGAGTCATATTCTCTAAACATCTAGACTCTTTCGGGAGATCCTCTGTCTGCCTATGCTGTTCCATTCTCCAGCGTCGAGATGTTTGCTCCAGCCTTCGCCTGCTGTCGCCGTTGCCTGAGAGTGGGACTGGTCTGCGCTCCCTAGACTTCCACGGGAGGCATCCCAGTCATCCACTTCAGACCCCCCGCGCAGCTGTCGTCCTGACGCACATCCAGACCAGCGCAGACGCTCTCCAGTCCACAGCGCGCAACGCGCATCTTCCAAGGACGCTCGAGCTTGGCACGCTCTCCAGACCAGCGCGCAACGCGCATCTTCCAAGGACGCTCGAGCTTGGCACGCTCCTCCGTACCAGCGCGCACTCCCAGCCTGACGCGCATCTTCTAGACCTCCGAGCTTGGCACGCTCCTCCGTACCAGCGCGCACTCCCAGCCTGACGCGCCTCTTCTAGACCTCCGAGCTTGGCACGCTCCTCCGTACCAGCGCGCACTCCCAGCCTGACGCGCATCTTCTAGACCTCCGAGCTTGGCACGCTCCTCCGTACCAGCGCGCACTCCCAGCCTGATGCGCATCTTCCAGACCTCCGAGCTTGGCACGCTCTCCAGTCTCCAGCGCGCAACGCGCATCTTCCAAGGATCCTCGTGCTTGGCACACTCCTCCTCGCAGACGCACCCCGACGCGTCTCTCGGTTCCGGTGCGCACTCAAGCAGTGGCGCACCACTCTGTTCCTCGGCTCCGACAGTCGGCTACCCTGTGACGACACCTTCGCCACCGCCACCTGTTCCAGCACCACTCTGTCCTCGGCTCGGACTGCCGGCTCCCCGGTGGCGATACCCTCGCCACCGCCATCGCCACCGCCGCCTGTTCCAGCACCACTCTGTCCTCGGCTCGGACAGCCAGCCACCCGGTGGCGATGCCCTCGCCCCGTTGCTGTCCCCTTACCATTACGCATACGCTGGGTGAGTTTTGATTGTGATGTCACTCTCCCAGCGTATTGCCTCTGTTTTTGGTTCTCACTTAGTATAGTATTTTTGGACTTTACATCTCCCCCTGTGTGTTTGTCACACGAAGATATTATTACTTTGTTCACTTTGTTATTTGGACTGTTCTGCACCTGCTCTGTTTTTCCCCTTGTGCATTAACTATCTCCTCTGTCCTGCAGAGCGGCCCAGATGATTTCCACCAGTCCTCCCATTTCCTCCCTGTTTCCCCAGCCCACCTCCGCGGGCCTCAGTTCTCCTAGTCCCTAGTCCTCTATCCCTAGCTCTCCTAGTCCCTAGTCCTCTTTCCCTAGTTCTCCTAGTCCCTAGTCCTCTATCCCTAGCTCTCCTAGTCCCAAGTCCTCTCTCCCTAGTTCTCCCTGCCCCTTGTTTACCTAGTCTCTAGTTCCTCTGTCCCAAGGCGTTCCCTTAACCTTCCCTTAGTGTTCCCTTTTCCTGCCCGCCTCTTAAAGGCACCCTTCCTTCCCCTCATATTATATTCCTGTATTTGTGATTCTCCCTTAAAGGGACAGTGCCCTTTTCCCTGTTTTTCCCTGTGTTTCAATAAATATCTGTTTCTTGGCAAACCACCATACCTGTCTTGTGTTGTGCGATTGGGGTCGGTTACAAACCATAACAGTACGACCCCACCAAGTCTACGACCCCAGCCAGCACAGACTGTGTATGTTGAGTTTGCCTTTTTTTTTTTTTTGTCCCCTCTAGCTCCCCTGTTAGCCCTGTTAGCTTCCCTGTTAGCCCAGTTTAGCTTCCTTGTTAGTCCTGTTTAGCTCCCTTGTTAGCCTGTTACTCCCCTGTTTAGCCCAGTTTGGCTTCCCTGTTTAGCTTGTTAGTCTCCCCGGTTAGCTCCCCTGTTTGCTTCCCGTTTGCCCTGTTTGACCCCCCTGTAGCTAGCCATGCCCTGGCGGCTAACCCAGTCCCTCAGCAGAGCCCCTGTCTGCTAGTCTTGCCCCGGCTGCTAGCACAGCCTCTATGTTTATGCAGCCCTTGCTGCTGGCATGGGTCCTGTAGCTAGCCATGCCCTGGCAGCTAACCCAGTTTCCCTCTGCATGGCCCCGGTCTGCTAGCTTGGCCCCGGCTGTTAGCACAGCCTCTATGTTAATGCAGCCTTGCAGCTGGCATAGGCCCTGTAGCTAGCCAGGCCCAAGCAGCTAACCCGGTCCCTCTGCATGGCCTCCACTTTTTTGTGTTGTTTCTCCCACTGCTAGGACTGCCCTTCAGCTAGCAAGGTCAGTATTCCCACAGCTAGGACTGTCCTTCCAGCTAGCTTGTTCTCTCATGCTGGTCCAGCCCTGTCTGCCAGCCTAGCTCCGGCAGCTAGCGCAGCCTCTATGTAGATGTAGCAGTACAGCTAGCATAGGCCCTGTAGCTATCAGTGCCTTGGCAGCTACCCTTTCCCTCTGCTAGCCTAGCTCGGCAGCTAGCGCAGCCTCTATGTTGATGTAGCAGTACAGCTAGCATAGGCCCTGTAGCTATCAGTGCCCTGGCAGCTACCCTTTCCCTCTGCTAGCCTGGCTCCGGCAGCTTGCGCAGCCTCTATGTTGATGTAGCAGTACAGCTAGCATAGGCCCTGTAGCTATCAGTGCCCTGGCAGCAACCTTCCCTCTGCTAGCCCCTTCCCGGTGCTACCATGGTTACCCCTTTGCTACCCTGCTTGCCCCTCAGTTCCTCTAGACCAGTTGCTCTAGACCAGTTCTCTAAACCAGTTCTCTAAACCAGTTCTCTAGACCAGTTCTCTAGCCCGGATCTCTAGACCAGTTCTCTAGACCAGTTCTCTAGACCAGTTCCTCTAGACTAGTTCTCTAGACCCAGTTCCTCTAGACCAGTTCCTCTAGACCAGTTCCCCCAGTTACCCCTCGGCGACCCTGTTTCTTTTGCTAGCCCCACTCTTGTGGTGGCTTCCCCTGCTGGCTTGGCCAGTACCTCTTGTTTTGCCCCCTGCCACTCTGTCTGTATTTGTTTTGGGTCGCCGGGTGGCTCCCGTTGGAGGGGGGGATACTGTGAGGTTTTGCCCGCTGCTCACTACCTTTTCTCTGTTTCTTTAAGCCTATACTGTTTATTTCCCTTCTATACTGTTTATTTTCCCTTCTCACTCACTCTCTCTAGCCCCCACCCTCTCGTTCCTTACCCTTAGTGGCCACACCTGTTCGATATTCTATTATCTCTCGCACCTGTGGTGGCAGGCTAATTAGTCCCCCTGTGGGCTTTAAATACGAGGGCGCTTCCCCTCGTTTTGGCGTGGGGTCGTGTTGTATACTTGCCGAGTCATATTCTCTAAACATCTAGACTCTTTCGGGAGATCCTCTGTCTGCCTATGCTGTTCCATTCTCCAGCGTCGAGATGTTTGCTCCAGCCTTCGCCTGCTGTCGCCGTTGCCTGAGAGTGGGACTGGTCTGCGCTCCCTAGACTTCCACGGGAGGCATCCCAGTCATCCACTTCAGACCCCCCGCGCAGCTGTCGTCCTGACGCACATCCAGACCAGCGCAGACGCTCTCCAGTCCACAGCGCGCAACGCGCATCTTCCAAGGACGCTCGAGCTTGGCACGCTCTCCAGACCAGCGCGCAACGCGCATCTTCCAAGGACGCTCGAGCTTGGCACGCTCCTCCGTACCAGCGCGCACTCCCAGCCTGACGCGCATCTTCTAGACCTCCGAGCTTGGCACGCTCCTCCGTACCAGCGCGCACTCCCAGCCTGACGCGCCTCTTCTAGACCTCCGAGCTTGGCACGCTCCTCCGTACCAGCGCGCACTCCCAGCCTGACGCGCATCTTCTAGACCTCCGAGCTTGGCACGCTCCTCCGTACCAGCGCGCACTCCCAGCCTGATGCGCATCTTCCAGACCTCCGAGCTTGGCACGCTCTCCAGTCTCCAGCGCGCAACGCGCATCTTCCAAGGATCCTCGTGCTTGGCACACTCCTCCTCGCAGACGCACCCCGACGCGTCTCTCGGTTCCGGTGCGCACTCAAGCAGTGGCGCACCACTCTGTTCCTCGGCTCCGACAGTCGGCTACCCTGTGACGACACCTTCGCCACCGCCACCTGTTCCAGCACCACTCTGTCCTCGGCTCGGACTGCCGGCTCCCCGGTGGCGATACCCTCGCCACCGCCATCGCCACCGCCGCCTGTTCCAGCACCACTCTGTCCTCGGCTCGGACAGCCAGCCACCCGGTGGCGATGCCCTCGCCCCGTTGCTGTCCCCTTACCATTACGCATACGCTGGGTGAGTTTTGATTGTGATGTCACTCTCCCAGCGTATTGCCTCTGTTTTTGGTTCTCACTTAGTATAGTATTTTTGGACTTTACATCTCCCCCTGTGTGTTTGTCACACGAAGATATTATTACTTTGTTCACTTTGTTATTTGGACTGTTCTGCACCTGCTCTGTTTTTCCCCTTGTGCATTAACTATCTCCTCTGTCCTGCAGAGCGGCCCAGATGATTTCCACCAGTCCTCCCATTTCCTCCCTGTTTCCCCAGCCCGCCTCCGCGGGCCTCAGTTCTCCTAGTCCCTAGTCCTCTATCCCTAGCTCTCCTAGTCCCTAGTCCTCTTTCCCTAGTTCTCCTAGTCCCTAGTCCTCTATCCCTAGCTCTCCTAGTCCCAAGTCCTCTCTCCCTAGTTCTCCCTGCCCCTTGTTTACCTAGTCTCTAGTTCCTCTGTCCCAAGGCGTTCCCTTAACCTTCCCTTAGTGTTCCCTTTTCCTGCCCGCCTCTTAAAGGCACCCTTCCTTCCCCTCATATTATATTCCTGTATTTGTGATTCTCCCTTAAAGGGACAGTGCCCTTTTCCCTGTTTTTCCCTGTGTTTCAATAAATATCTGTTTCTTGGCAAACCACCATACCTGTCTTGTGTTGTGCGATTGGGGTCGGTTACAAACCATAACACATAGTAGCATACTACAAGAACCTAGGCGTCCACAAAGACGACTTCAAACTGGAAATGGTAACTACAGATGAGGTACTCAAAAAACTGAGCGCCCTCCAACCAAACAAGGCCACTGGCCATGACAACATCCCCTCCAAATTCCTCAGAGACTCAGCAGCAGCCATCACCCCAGTCATCACACACATAATAAACCTCATAAAACAGGGACACGTCCCCAAGGACTTCAAAATTGCGAGAGTAACACCCCTGCACAAAAAGGGCAGCAAATTAGACCCGGGTAACTACCGCCCTGTTTCTATCCTTACATCCATCTCGAAAGTCATGGAAAAAATAGTATACGAACAGATCGAAAAGTACCTCGCGGTCTAATCTACGAATTCCAATCTGGCTTCAGAACATCCCACTCCACTGACACATGCCTTCTCTACTTGAATGACCACATCAAACAAGAGGTGGACGCGGGCAAATACTGCGGCATGGTCATGCTGGACCTACAAAAGGCCTTCGACACTGTCAATCACACCATTCTGATTGACAAGCTAAAAGCAATTGGTTTTGATAGTTTATCAGTGAGCTGGATACAATCCTACCTGGAGGGGAGGGAACAGATGGTGGAAGTAAACGGTACCCTATCCCCCCCCCCCTCACAGTGAGCTGTGGTGTTCCACAAGGAAGCATACTAGGACCGCTACTATTCCTAATTTATGCAAATGACATGTCGTCAGCTTGTGACTGCAACTTGTTCCTGTTTGCGGACGACTCAGCCCTGCTGGTCTCTGACAAGAACAAGTTACAGGTTGAAAAAGCCCTCAGCTCGGAACTAGGCAAAATCTGCATATGGCTCGCCGACAACAAACTATCATTACACATGGGTAAAACAGAGTCCATTCTCTTCGGTTCAAATAACAAACTCAGCAAGACCGACGGCTTCTCGGTTACAGTGGGTGACAATATTATCACAAGGAAAGATGAAATTACCTACCTGGGTTCCATCCTAGAGGCTAATCTTTCCTGTGACAAAATGGCATCCAATGTAATAAAAAAAGTCAACCAACGAACGCGATTCTTGTACCGGATCTCCTCTCTGGTAAACAAGAATACCCTGAAGACTCTAGCAGGAGCACTCATTCAAGGGTACTACGACTATGCTTGCACCTCATGGTACCAAAGCACCTCAAAGGCACTAAAAAACAAATTACAAACATCTCAAAACAAGCTAGTCAGACTACTACTTGACCTGACTCCCAGAACCCACCTCACCCCTGCCCACTTTGACAACCTAGGATGGCTTAGAGTAGACGACAGAGTACAGCAACTTGCAATGGGCCTGGTCTACAAGATACACTACGCGACCAAGGTACCCATGTACATGTCAAAATACTTCCCAAAGGTCAGTGAATACCACGATCACAACACCAGAGGGAGCTCCACAAATCATGTAAAACCCAGATTCGGCTCAAACAAGGGACTAAACACGTTTCGCAATTATGCCACATCAATGTGGAACGCCCTACCTAAAGCTGTAAAGGAATGTGAATCACTACCCACTTTCAAAAACACTCTCAAAAAACACCTACGTGAGACTGCAATTCGAAACTGGCCCCTACAAATGTCCTAACCTAGTTGTACAGTAAATGACCAAGTAAGGCTTTGTCAGTATTCCAATGTACAGTGTAAAATGTGTGTGTGTCCCCTACCCAACCCCCCCCCCCCCCACCTCCAATGTACAGCCCTCACCCAACCCACCCAACCCCACCCCACCCATCCAACCTCCTCCAATGTACAGTTTCTACGCCAAATGTATATACACTCCTTTTCTGGACACTTTTGTATCACAAACAGTACTGTATTTGCAAATCTGATATGTCATAAATGTATAGATGTAGCAGTACTGTCTATCTGTATGTCATGTATGTCATATATGTTATGATGAATTGAAAATGGGGGACCCTGATGTAAACAAGACGAAAGTCTTTCTCTGGTCTGCATCCCCTTAACAATTGTATGTATTGAGCTGTACTGTACTGTACCCATTCTGCAATCTGTTAATAAACTTTTCAATCAATCAATCAATCCTTGCAGCATTAACTGGCAGGCAGGGCCTGATCTGCCTGAAGTTTTCGATGTTAAACTTGACTGTTTGTCACTTTCTTCACATGACTTTTTGAAGGTCAATGTAGAGTCCAATGTGACCCCAAGATACTTGAATTAATGGGATCATCCTTATCCTTACGTCCTATGTTCCCCGCTTGATTGATTAATAGATTGACATTTTTATAAATTTTTATAATTTTATTAATTATGAATGTCCGCCTTGTTTCGAACTGGTTAAGCTTAGGCCCTCTTTCGAACTGGTTACGGTTAGAGTTTGGAATCAGGGCTGGTGGTCTAAAAATGTCAATCAATCAAAGCAGGGAACATAGAACCCGGGGAACATAGGACCCGGGGAACATAGACATGCTCCCGAATTAATGTACAATGTCCAGCTCCGCCTCTCCCAGAAACACATTAGAGTGAGTGACCTCTACTGGTGACTTTGTGAACATCATAGACACTGTTTTCTTGGTGTTAAGTGAAAGACATGCTTTTGTTTTTGTCTTGAATGAGACATGAGACATCAGTGAATGAGATTCACGTTTCCTCCCAACCGCGAGTAGGCCTAGAAGCGCAGAAATGGAGAACGCAAAAAAAAAGGGTGGAGCTGAAAAAGCTCGAATAAAAAAACAAAAATTGCTAGTAAAAGACGCAGAACAATGTTCTAAAATTACAGACATGTTTAGTAGAGGAAGGGCTCTCGTTAGAGTAGCTGCTGCTGATAATAATGATGAAGTTCAAGTGGAAGGAACCAACAGTAACATGACAGGTGCGTGCAGTAGCCTAGTGCATATTCTACTGTTGGTGTCTGCCGGTTCATGAGGGCTAGCTAGCCTATACTAGCTCTTGCAGTGATTTCAGTCATTCTATTACAAGACAATGTGCTTTCCGTATTCCTGATTCCTTACAGCACGTGGACATAAATAGTCGTGACTCGTGAAGTTTTTTCTCTGACTAAAAGTTTAGTTAGCAATGTTAGGACTAGTGCCCACCACAGCATCAGAAGCTAAAGTGCTAACCTAGAGAGCCAATCAGAACCTAGGACGGGCTGCAAATTAATCGGCTGCTAATATTATAATAGTAAATACTAAAATAAAATACTATTATGTTCCCTTCCAAATTTTCATGTTGATATAATATTGGTAATCTAATTGATTGAATTGATTAGTTGCCATTTTACATGCTTAAATAAGATGTACCTTAGAATTCCCAACTGTTAGCCATGTTCTCGATATGATTAGTCTCATCTACATGTTTGTAAATAACCACAGCTAACTAGCTTAAGCTAACAACTCGGTCAACTACTACCCCGTAGTTAAACAAATGTGATTGCATATAACAGCTAACTGCTACAGCTAAGTTGGTAGTTAGCCTATTCCATTAATGTTGAATGTATTTATGAAGGTTGTTGATGGTGGTTGGCGCTGAATAGCAGACATGATTCCGTCAGTCTGCCACAGGGCAGCTGTGTTTGCTGATGCTGCTCATGACCACCAGTAGCGTGTGTGAGTGTGAATGCAGAGAGAGAGAGAGAGAGAGAGAGAGAGAGAGAGAGAGAGAGAGAGAGAGAGAGAGAGAGAGAGATGGCAAGCAGCCATGATGAAGTTGAGCTTCATCCAGTAGAATGAAAACGTTTATAAAAGACACCTAGATCATGACATTACTTTTCAAATTGTGTATTATAATGTGTATATTTTAGTGATGTCCGATATTATCGGCCTACCGATATTGGCATTAAAATGTGATATCGGAAATTATCTGTATCTGTTTTCAAAAAAAGACAAATTAAATATTTTTTTTTTTTATATTTATTTAACCTTTATTTACCCAGGCAAGCAAGTAAGAACAAATTCTGATTTTATTTATTGTCAAAAGTATGCATAATGTTGTGTTAATTCCACAACAAGAGATATGTAATGTTAATTACCTGAAATTATTCGTTTTTTGGGGGGGAAACCCTGCATGTATTGGTATCGGTTGATATCGGTATCGGAAATTTAAGTGTTGGACTATATCGGATATCGGTAAAAAAGCCAATATCGAACATCCCTAGTATATTTGTATCTTCTTCCTTACTGCCCCCACTACTGGGTCCATCACTACTAGCACAGATTTCAACTTTATTTTCAATTCTAGTGAAGATAACATGTTTTTCTCTATTGGATGAAATGGTGCAGCGATAAAAACATTGTATTCAAACATTTTATTCAATAAAGCCTCAACAAAGAGTTCAAATTGTGTATTATAATGTGTATATTTTAGTGATGTCCGATATTATCGGCCTACCGATATTGGCATTAAAATGTGATATCGGAAATTATCTGTATCTGTTTTCAAAAAAAGAAAAATTAAATATTTTTATATTTATTTAACCTTTATTTACCCAGGCAAGCAAGTAAGAACAAATTCTGATTTTATTTATTGTCAAAAGTATGCATAATGTTGTGTTAATTCCACAACAAGAGATATGTAATGTTAATTACCTGAAATTATTCGTTTTTTGGGGGGGAAACCCTGCATGTATTGGTATCGGTTGATATCGGTATCGGAAATTTAAGTGTTGGACTATATCGGATATCGGTAAAAAAGCCAATATCGAACATCCCTAGTATATTTGTATCTTCTTCCTTACTGCCCCCACTACTGGGTCCATCACTACTAGCACAGATTTCAACTTTATTTTCAATTCTAGTGAAGATAACATGTTTTTCTCTATTGGATGAAATGGTGCAGCGATAAAAACATTGTATTCAAACATTTTATTCAATAAAGCCTCAACAAAGAGTTGGAACAGCATACAGAATATAGATGTGATGTCAGTCTGAATCAGAGCATTCTCTGCCTCATTGAATTCTGAATAATCAGATTCCAATGAACCCTCAAATTCTGAAAATGGGAGTAGTCACCACTCACCAACTTCCCCATCTTCTCTAGTCACCCCCACACCTTCTATTTGACCCATGACTTCTCAGCAGAGCCCAGACAAAACTTCCCTTTTCCTATCAACTCTGCTAATACTGAGTCACTATTGAGAGAGAGAGAGAGAGAGAGAGAGAGAGAGAGAGAGAGAGAGAGAGGGAGAGACTGAGAGAGACTGAGAGAGACTGAGAGAGACTGAGAGACTGAGAGAGACTGAGAGAGACTGAGAGAGACTGAGACTCTTGGAATGGGTGTCTGGGAGGAAGTGGGGGGTCTTTCGATGTTGATTAAACGGCAAGCAACTAATGTCATGAGTGCCAAATTAAAGGACAATAAATCCAATCTAACTGAAATTGTGTAGCACAGACCTTTCTATGGATCAAAACCTCAATATTATTATGGTGTAGTTAATACTTCATGTATCCTTAATCCCTAGGCTAATGAGGCACTAAGATGTTAGTAAAAAGTTAAAAGCCAAAGTAACGGTATATGTATGTGTGTGTGTGTGTGTGTGTGTGCACTGTGCACGAGTGCACATCTAGGGGCGGGGTGTAGATTTGGTCTCCCTGATGTTGACTCCTTAGCCACAGCCTTGGGTTGTTTAATACTGGACAAGTGTTTCATAACGGCCGTTGTGTGGGCCGGTTTCGGGGCCGGTGCGTGGGCCGGTGTGTGGGCTGGTGCATCTGAATGTCCCGGGCTGAATTTGTGTCCCAGTCCGCCACTGGTGTAGGGGAATAGATAGCAGGTATTAGGGGTATATCTTGTATAAGACATTTATCCAAACGGTGAGTTAACTGATGTACACTGTTTTACAATGCTTGTATATCTAATCGTGTGTTGTCATGTTTGTTTAAGTGTTTGTTTAAAAAATAATAAAAAAATAAAATACAAAAAAAATAAAGTTTCTACTTTTAAATGTACTTAACACTTTGGGTGCCGGGAAACGCTTTACAGCGTCTTTCCCGGCCATGCTCAAGGTGCCGAGGACGCTGTACAGCGTCTTTGATCTGTTTACATCTTTTTTCGATTTTCCCCGTCTGAACTTCACCGCCGAGCTTTTGGAAGAAAATTTTAACCGGAAACTGCATTTCCTCTCAAATTTCACTAGGTGGCAGTGTCCCCCTATTTTCTAACACTATCACAATAGGGGGAATATTGTACCCCACAATGAATCTGGCATTTGATTGGCCAGCATACCTGGCCAATGTAACCACAGGTATAAAACGTTAGCGCGATCCCAGAATCTACGAGGTTTTGGAGGAGAGAGAGAGAGAGAGATAGATAGAGCGATAGAGAGAGAGAGAGAGAGATTGAGAGAGAGATTTGAATTGAGATCAGCCTATAGTCTATATTTATAGTGTTATACAGTATAGTGGTAGTATCAGACTAATTGTAAGGTTTCAGCTGTGCTTTAGAAAGTACTTAGTCGTGCTAAGTAGTAGTACTATTCGAGGGATTAGTGTGTAGTCTAGGTAGTATATTTCAGTAGTAGTAATAGTAGTTTGATCAGTTAGTAGTTTCATTTAGATCAGTATGAAGAGACGTAGTGTAGGAAAGCGAGGGGACAATCCGGCGGCGGGTCGCTTTGTTCAGACGAAGCTGGCGTTTGGACCCGCGGTTGTTCAAGCAGCAGCAGCACCAACAGCACCAACGTCTTTGGTAGCTCCGATCGGAGAGAGCCGTGAGACCGTTGCTGGGCCCAGTAACGCGTCTCTCCCCGGGACCGGGAGCGGCTCTACCCGACGCAGTTCGAGGAAGAGGAAGGCTGCCGCTGTGGTCATAGCTTCTTCATGCGAGTCAGGGGACAGCGATTCGACCGCCCACGAATCTGATGGGAGCGCCGATTGGGAACCACCAGGTAATTACACGGTCTTATATATATATATATATATATGTGTGTGTGTGAAACGTGTATTTGATGATTTACATACTGTGACTATGTAACGTTAGTTCGACAAACCAACGGCGATATGCATGTGATTGTGTGTGTGTGTGAAACGTGTATTTGATGATTTACATACTGTGACTGTCTATGTAACGTTAGTTCGACAAACCAACGCCGGCGATATGCATGTGATTGTGTGTGTGTGAAACGTGTATTTGATGATTTACCTACCGCTTATTCTGTGACTATGTAACGTTAGTTTGCCAAACCTAACGCTGATATGCATTTATTATATTCTAGCTCCGGAATCATCTGACGATGATCTCGGCTTGGGTCGGAGGTATGAGTCTGATTCATCGCACGATTCAGACGTGGGAGTCGGACACGGTGGTGGTCGACGGGGCAACGGTACGTCATGTTTACTAATGCAATGTGAATATTGTTTTGTGCATGTTCAAATCGATAGTTGAATGATATAGGATATAGTAGGGATGTAGAGTACAGGCCACGCGACCATGTGCTACAGTTAGGTTGTCTTGTGTGCGTGTGTGTGTGTGTGTGTGTGCATGTGCACGCCCTTTGAAGTGGCTCTTTGAAGTGTGTAGCTATCATGTAAGTGATAATAGTTGCATGCTGGGCATGATACGACGTGGTGGTGGTGGTCGACGTGGTAATTGGTATGTTGCAATGTGAATATTGTTTTGTGCATGTTCAAATCAATAGTTGAATGATATAGGATATAGTAGGCATGCAGTACAGGCCACGCTACCATGTGCTACAGTTAGGTTGTCTTGTGTGCGTGTGTGTGTGTGTGTGTGCATGTGCACGCCCTTTGAAGTGGCTCTTTGAAGTGTGTAGCTATCATGTAAGTGATAATAGTTGCATGCTGGGCATGATACGACGTGGTGGTGGTGGTCGACGTGGTAATTGGTATGTTGCAATGTGAATATTGTTTTGTGCATGTTCAAATCGATAGTTGAATGATATAGGATATAGTAGGCATGCAGTACAGGCCACGCTACCATGTGCTACAGTTAGGTTGTCTTGTGTGCGTGTGTGTGTGTGTGTGTGCATGTGCACGCCCTTTGAAGTGGCTCTTTGAAGTGTGTAGCTATCATGTAAGTGATAATAGTTGCATGCTGGGCATGATACGACGTGGTGGTGGTGGTCGACGTGGTAATTGGTATGTTGCAATGTGAATATTGTTTTGTGCATGTTCAAATCGATAGTTGAATGATATAGGATATAGTAGGCATGTACAGGCCACTACATTTAGTTACATGGATGTGTGTGTGTGTGTGTGTGTAGATGCCTCACCCCATGCCATTTGATGTGTGTGTGTATGTGTGTGTGTGTGTGTGCAGTGTGTGTACACACACACACACACAAGATCAAAAGACATGCATCCTCTCCAACACCTTTGAACTTCGCAGTACATGGTGAGGCCTCTATATGCAAATTCCATTGATTACAGCACACACATACACAATGGCATGGACACATGGCGAGGCCTATATTTAAATGCATGGTTGTGTAGCATATGTAAAATTCCATTGATTACAACACACACACATGTACATGCTTTGATGGCCGCTGATTTATTTTGTGTTCACACAGCAGAACACTCCGAAACCGAATCCGGGGCCAATACACCAACATGCTTGGGTATGTACTAACTACATTTATGTATGTGTAAATGTATTACTATTGTGTTTTGTGAGACTTACTTACTGAATGAATTTAATCCAATTCAGATTCTGGCGCAGACCCTGCAGATAGTGACGCTGAGACTGGCAACGACATAGGATCACATTCTACTCCTGCAGGTAATTGTACATGGTGGTGACTGGCTGCTGCTAGAGCCTGGGCCTGGTGGTAGCTGGCTGCTGCTAGAGCCTGGGCCTGGTGGTGACTGGCTGCTGCTAGAGCCTGGGCCTGGTGGTGACTGGCTGCTGCAGGGCCTGGGCCTGGTGGTGACTGGCTGCTGCAGGGCCTGGGCCTGGTGGTGACTGGCTGCTGCAGGGCCTGGTCTGGTGGTGATGGTGGTAAATACAATGACAATGCGTTGCCCTAGTGTAATGTATTACATCATGTGATTCTAGAACTGGATGCTAGTCTGGACATGCCGGAACCTGTTGCAGGGCGGAAACGCACATCTAAGAGCGGTAAGTTGGCCTCACTCTGCACACCACTTCCAGCTCTGACCTCTGACCCCCACACCACGTCCAGCTCTGACATCTGAACCCCACACACACTCACTCATTCACTCACACAGTTTGTAACTACGTGGCATATGAATGTCTACAGTAGGGGTGTTATAGTATATTTGTATAATTGACAGGTCGTGGAGGAGCGAAGAGCAGGGCTGCGATCCGTCAGGAAGAGGAGAATGCCTGGTCTCGTGAGGGCTGGGTGCCTCAAAGGATCCCCTTCACAGCCCAACCGGGGTTGCTCCAGGACGCCAAGGCACTCAGATCTTACCGGCCTGCGAAATGGATGGATCTGTTCCTGACAGATGCTTTTCTGAACTCTATTGTTGCCCAGTCCAACCTCTACGCTGAGCAGTCCATTGCCCGGCTGGACCCCACGCTAACCAGTAGCAGGGCACTGCTTTGGAAGCCCCTCACATTGAAGGAGCTGAAGAAGTTCCTCGGACTCCATTTCCTTAGCAGTGTCCTGCGGAAGCCTCGCGTGGACCAGATGTGGACCACTGACGACATGATGTACACACCGTACTACTCTGATACCATGCCACGCAACAGGTTCCAATTGATCTGGCGATTCCTCCACTTTGCGGACAATACTTCCCTGGAGGTTAGAGACAAATTGTGCAAAGTACGCCCTGTAGTCGACCATGTAAACACGAGGTGCAAGGAGCTGTACCAGCCTGAACGCGAGCTCGCCATTGACGAGGGGGTGATGGCATGGCGAGGCCGCCTGACCTTCCGGGTCTACAACCCCAACAAGCCCACCCGCTATGGCATCAAGTCCTACTTCCTGTGCGAATCACGCACAGGATATTGCTTTTCATTTAAGCCATATTGTCGGGAAGGCTCGCTCCTGGGGGACACGGTCGTCGGTCTGCTTGGACGTCTGTCTGGGGCCGGCTATACGCTCTACATGGACAACTTCTACAACTCGGTACGTATGTCAGCCAGGCTCCGACAGTTGAGGACCGACGTCTGTGGTACCCTCAGGAAGCACCGGGGCGAGCCAGCCATCATCAAGAACATTACCAAACGTGACATCGGTGTGGGGGAGCGCATTGCGGTCAACAACAAGGAGGTCCTGATCGTGGCATGGCGCGATAAGAGAATCGTGAAGACCATCAGCAGCTTCCACGAGGACACTATGGAAAAGGCGATGGTGTGGAAGAAGCAGAAGAAGGGCAAAGCGCTGAGGGTGGAGATGCTCAAGCCAACATCAATCCTGGAGTACAATAAATTCATGAACGGCGTCGATCAGCTGGATCAAAATATATCGTACTATCCGGTTACACGTAAGACTGGAAAGTGGACCAAAAAGTTTGTGATGTATCTGATCCAAATATGTATCTTCAACGCGTTTGTCTTGTACAAAAAAAAGCACCCACAAGGGCATTACTCCAACCTCTTCCGGTTCACCAGGGCTGTGGCGCGGACCTACACAGACGGTAAGGAGAAGAAGATTCCTGGGGTGACAGCGGAGATGGAGGCGGAGGCGGAGGCAGGGGAGGAGGCAGGGGAGGAGGCAGGGGGTGGGGATGAGGAGGAGGCAGGGGCTGAGCAGGTGGGGCGTGTCGACCCTAGGGCCCCACTGGGGGACCCGCAGAGCAGATTAGTGGGTGGCTTTGTGAAGCATGTAATGGTTGCATACAAAGCCACCCCGAAGAGAAAGCTACCGTGTAGGAAATGTCGTGTCTGCAGTAGGCGTGGCATCAGGAGTGAGACCAGATATTTTTGCACATCGTGCAAAGTCCCCCTGCATCGTGACAAATGCTTCGCTCTGTACCACACAAAGAGGGATTTCTCTAAATAGTTTCTTTATTAGTTGTCATACAGAAGTACAGACTACTTCTAAATAATCCGGCACACAGAAGTACAGATTACTTCTAAATAATCCATCATTGTGTGATACAGACAGAACCATGTGTACCGGTACATAGTATAGCTAGCTGAGTGTAGTATAGTATAGTGTAGTATAGTATAGTATAGTATATTGTAGTATAGTATAGTATAGTATAGTGTATGGGTAGTTGCACTGTTTTCTGTACAAGACAAATGCGTTGAACACATGTATTTGGGCCACGGTTGTCGATATTGCATAGGCATGTTTGGACCACTTGCAGATGAGACGTTATGTTAGCGATCTAGCTGTATCGACTCCATTCATAATTTGCATTGTGTGTGTATATAGTTTTTTTTTATTTATCTTTTTCCCCCCTCATTTTTACCGTTTGCACAGAACCAATGGTTGCTGACAGTCACCCAGTTTAAAAAAGTATATACTGTAGGTAACATACCACACTTTTCTAATGCAGTCCATTGGCCTATTATTTATATACTTTGGAAGCATGTATTGGATATTTTTTGGTCCACAGATCATCTGGCGCTTCATCCATTTATCAATGGACAATGCAGTCATCGATGCGAGAGACCAAGTAAGATATGCCCTGTAGTTCATGTGACGTGAATGTTACCAGCAAACTTCTAAATGCACTGAAACAATGGTTGGTTATCCTCCAGTGTTCACTTTTTATAAGGTATTGTCTTTGTAAATTACCATAATCCTATACTGTGAATGTTACCAACAAACTCCTAAATGCACTGACACAATGGTTGGTTATCATCAGCCAGTGTTCACTTTTTATAAGGTATTGTCTTGGTAAATTACCATAATCCTATACTGTGAATGTTACCAACAAACTCCTAAATGCACTGAAACAATGGTTGGTTATCATCACAGTGTTCACTTTTTATAAGGTATTGTCTTGGTAAATTACCATAATCCTATACTGTGAATGTTACCAACAAACTCCTAAATGCACTGAAACAATGGTTGGTTATCATCACAGTGTTCACTTTTTATAAGGTATTGTCTTGGTAAATTACCATAATCCTATACTGTGAATGTTACCAACAAACTCCTAAATGCACTGAAACAATGGTTGGTTATCATCACAGTGTTCACTTTTTATAAGGTATTGTCTTGGTAAATTACCATAATCCTATACTGTGAATGTTACCAACAAACTCCTAAATGCACTGAAACAATGGTTGATTATCCTCCAGTGTTCACTTTTTATAAGGTATTGTCTTGGTAAATTACCATAATCCTATACTGTGAATGTTACCAACAAACTCCTAAATGCACTGAAACAATGGTTGATTATCCTCCAGTGTTCACTTTTTATAAGGTATTGTCTTGGTAAATTACCATAATCCTATACTGTGAATGTTACCAACAAACTCCTAAATGCACTGAAACAATGGTTGGTTATCCTCCAGTGTTCACTTTTTATAAGGTATTGTCTTTGTAAATTACCATAATCCTATACTGTGAATGTTACCAACAAACTCCTAAATGCACTGACACAATGGTTGGTTATCATCAGCCAGTGTTCACTTTTTATAAGGTATTGTCTTGGTAAATTACCATAATCCTATACTGTGAATGTTACCAACAAACTCCTAAATGCACTGAAACAATGGTTGATTATCCTCCAGTGTTCACTTTTTATAAGGTATTGTATTGGTAAATTACCATAATCCTATACTGTGAATGTTACCAACAAACTCCTAAATGCACTGAAACAATGGTTGATTATCCTCCAGTGTTCACTTTTTATAAGGTATTGTCTTGGTAAATTACCATAATCCTATACTGTGAATGTTACCAACAAACTCCTAAATGCACTGAAACAATGGTTGATTATCCTCCAGTGTTCACTTTTTATAAGGTATTGTCTTGGTAAATTACCATAATCCTATACTGTGAATGTTACCAACAAACTCCTAAATGCACTGAAACAATGGTTGGTTATCATCACAGTGTTCACTTTTTATAAGGTATTGTCTTGGTAAATTACCATAATCCTATACTGTGAATGTTACCAACAAACTCCTAAATGCACTGAAACAATGGTTGATTATCCTCCAGTGTTCACTTTTTATAAGGTATTGTATTGGTAAATTACCATAATCCTATACTGTGAATGTTACCAACAAACTCCTAAATGCACTGAAACAATGGTTGATTATCCTCCAGTGTTCACTTTTTATAAGGTATTGTCTTGGTAAATTACCATAATCCTATACTGTGAATGTTACCAGCATATAATGCACAGCAACAATGGTTGGTACTGATGACTTGTCACCCAGTTTATTGAACATATTTTACAATAAAAATGTTCATGGCATCAAAGTTTCAAGTTTTTTGCATTGTAAAGTATTCTGTATTTTATAATAATGTTGTCTGGACCTACACCAGTAGTTATAAAACTTACTTGTTCATTAGCGCCAGGCATATCAATCAAATGACCAACAAAGTAATCAATCAATCAAACAAATCAATCTATGAATCAAACTATCAACAAAACAATCAAACATTCTATCAAGCAAATGACCAACAAAGTAATCAATCAAACAAATCAATCTATGAATCAAACTATCAACAAAACAATCAAACATTCTATCAATCAAATGACCAACAAAGTAATCAATCAATCAAACCAATCAATCTATGAATCAAACTATCAACAAAACAATAAAACATTCTATCAAGCAAATTACCAACAAAACAATCAAACATTCTATCAATCAAATGACCAACAAAGTAATCAATCAATCAAACAAATCAATCTATGAATCAAACTATCAACAAAACAATCAAACATTCTATCAATCAAATGACCAACAAAGTAATCAATCAATCAAACCAATCAATCTATGAATCAAACTATCAACAAAACAATCAAACATTCTATCAATCAAATGACCAACAAAGTAATCAATCAATCAAACCAATCAATCTATGAATCAAACTATCAACAAAACAATCAAACATTCTATCAAGCAAACTATCAACAAAACAATCAAACATTCTATCAATCAAATGACCAACAAAGTAATCAATCAATCAAACAAATCAATCTATGAATCAAACTATCAACAAAACAATCAAACATTCTATCAATCAAATGACCAACAAAGTAATCAATCAATCAAACCAATCAATCTATGAATCAAACTATCAACAAAACAATCAAACATTCTATCAAGCAAATTACCAACAAAGTAATCAATCAATCAAACAAATCAATCTATGAATCAAACTATCAACAAAACAATCAAACATTCTATCAAGCAAACTATCAACAAAACAATCAAACATTCTATCAATCAAATGACCAACAAAGTAATCAATCAATCAAACAAATCAATCTATGAATCAAACTATCAACAAAACAATCAAACATTCTATCAATCAAATGACCAACAAAGTAATCAATCAATCAAACAAATCAATCTATGAATCAAACTATCAACAAAACAATCAAACATTCTATCAATCAAATGACCAACAAAGTAATCAATCAATCAAACAAATCAATCTATGAATCAAACTATCAACAAAACAATAAAACATTCTATCAATCAAACCAATAAAACAATCTGTCAAACAATCAATCAATCAAACCATCCATCCATCCATCCCAGTCTAAATTGCTTTATAACACGTTCAGTACCTATTATCACCCCGCCGGCACACCTTTCATAAAAGTGCCTGTAACTTCTGTTCTAAATAATTTACCTCCACTTTTATCTTTTGTTGACGTTTTTTAACTTGTAATTGTGAACGAACGAAGACATGCAGAAACAAACGGTTTTTTGCATTGTGTACATCAACTTGTCGTCTTCAAATGAGCCCAACCATTTCCCCATAGTTATAATATAAAATATAGAAATAGCTCCGCTAAGATCATGAGATATGCTAGAATCGTCCAGGAATCCTGGCAACCCACAGTCATTTTCCGGATTTTTGGCCGGCACCCAAAGTGTTAAGTACTAAAAAGTTAAAGTAAAAACATTGGAGAATTTTTTAAGGTCGAAATTTCATGGGATCGGGGGAGGCAAAGGAGACACTTCATTCTATAAGAATCAGTGTTGACTGCGGCGAACGAGAACATTTCATGGATATAGGACCAACATGGGTGCTCGTCTTGTCTGTCCACGCCGACCATTTCGTCCTCTTCTCATCACTCGTACTATCGTTTGTGGCCATCTTCTGTAGCTTGTCACTCTGACTGTCTATTCTTCTGATAACAGGTGTTTAATCAAAGATCCCCGCTTTCTAGTCTTGCACAAGGACCAATCAGCATGGCCCTACCCACAGCCGTAAAATTATGTGAATCCCTACCCTCCTTCAAAATCACTCTCAAAGAGCACCTACGGGTGGCTGCAATTAGAAACTGGCCCCGGTAAATGTACAAGCCCCCCCCCCCCCCTCCAATGTACAGTTTCCTCCCCTTTGAAGCACAATGAATGAATGGCCGGTTAGCCTTCGGGAAAGGTGTTAGTTGGACAATGCCTAGGCTAACCGATCATGTCCGCTTCCATTCATTGTGGCAACAGCACGGCACAGGACAAGAAGGCCCTACAGAGAGTGGTGCGCTCAGCCGAGCGTACCACGGGTATTGCACTACCAACCCTGCAGGTCCTATACAACAAGAGGTGCAAATCCAGAGCCTGCAGGATAATGAAAGACCCTCACCACCCCAACAACAGCCTGTTCATGCTGCTGCGGTCAGGCAAACGCCTGCGAACACCAGTAACGAGGACAGAGAGACTTAGGCTCAGCTTCTTCCCCCAGGTCATCAGAGCCTTGAACACTGAACTCTCCACGCACAAGCACACATGAGCACACACACAACACACACACTGTACACGCTCACACACTAGCAGCCACTTTAACATGAGCACACACACACTCATGCTGCACACGCTCACACTATGGACACTTTACAGAAGGAAAGATCACTTTAAGAATAGTATAGCTTGAGATCGTATAATATAGCATTGTATAGCAGTGTACATAAAGACCCAATGCCTCATCCGTAGCTAACAGTGTACTGCACTGCCACAGGACCTGTGGCAATGTGGCATGCTCTGTAAATAGCTCATGTACAGATACCGATATGCCTACTTTGTTTACTTGTTTATTGCACTATGTCGCTCTATTGGTTGGACTCTTATATTATTACTTGTATTATGCACATCGTTGCGGGCGAGACCCCCCGCATTTCACTGTATACCTGTATGCCGTCACAAATAAAACTCTTGTATCTTGTATTGTGCTAAGCTAAAGCTAGGCTAACGTGCAGCCAGATA
The DNA here is from genome assembly GCF_963971535.1 of Notolepis coatsorum. Classification (NCBI taxonomy): domain Eukaryota; kingdom Metazoa; phylum Chordata; class Actinopteri; order Aulopiformes; family Paralepididae; genus Notolepis; species Notolepis coatsorum. The sequence goes on along the minus strand of NC_140165.1, from coordinate 53,875,909 downwards.
GCTTTCATACTGTCTCTCTCCCAAAATGTTGGCGTGTTCCTTTAAGTACTGTACTGAGATACATGTACATAAATTGACTCTTTCAATTTTAGAGAATTTTATCTTTGATCTGTCCTTGTGGCAGAAAGTATCAACAGTAACAGGCCACAGAATACATAAAGGAAGGAAGAAGTGCTTGGTAGAGGGAGTACAGGTTTGCCGTATTGATCAGTACTTCTTGGAGGAGGGGGGAAGTACTGTAGGATTGATTGATTGAAAACTTAGCTCAATACATACAATTGTTAAGGGGATGCAGACCAGAGAAAGACTTTCGTCTTGTTTACATCAGGGTCCCCCATTTTCAATTCATCATAACATATATGACATACTGTACACGACATACAGATAGGCAGGACTGCTACATAGGAGGGGATGTAGATGGTTTTGAGGCCAGTCTTCCAGTCAGAGAAGAGCTGTTAGAAAATGAAAGGAAGGAATGGGAGACAGGGATCTTTACAGGGATTTGACAATGATGTTAGATGGGCTTAAAAGAACAGTGGTAAATAAATGAGAGAAGATAGGAGTGAATATGCTGCTGAAAGATTTTTAATCATTAGGGGTGTAACGATTCGACCTCACAACGATTCGATTCGATTACGATTCTTCAGGCAACGATTCAATGCATCATGAAATCAGTTAATTCCCCAAAAAAATTTGAATACACAAATGTGGCTGGGGGAACTGATTCACTCAGCACTATAGGTCAATAAAGACAATACACAAAAAGAAAACTTCAACAACAAAAAAATAATATATTTCTTTTTATTTAGATTATAATCGATTCTAACATATTCAAATCGATGCATCTAATCAAACACATTAGAATATATGCATCGTTACACCCCTAGTAATCATTAATAGAAAGAGGGTAGAGAGATTGCAGTACTGTGTGCTATAGTACTAATAGTAATAATACTCTGGTAAAGGTCCTCCATTCAAGATTATACAAGTAAACATTGAGAAGTGTTTGATATTGAATGTACTTGAGTATCAAGAGTAAAAGTATGCATTCTACATGTTTGTGTATTCCAATTACCTCTAAATGTTATGTTAAAGTGGTATGTGGTCCAGTTATGCTGCTCTGATTAAAGGTTATGTTAAAGTCGTATGTGGTCCGGTTATGATGCTCTGATTATTGTCCTCTTGAAGTAGACAGGCTTCGAATTTGAAAGTACATAATCTTCCTAAATTGTTGCCATGTTTTCTATGCAAAATCTTTTTTCTCAAAAGAAACTAATAACAGATGGGTTCAGATGAATGCAGTCATTCATTCATCCACAACACTGTCCCTGGGGGGAACTTGAGAAATGCCACCCTTGTCTTAAAAATATGGATGATATAGCCAATACGTGATGTTTCAACTTTTCTCCTAGGTCACTTGAACAGGTATTTGCCCCCTACTGGAATAAGAGAAGTTCTTACTGCAGTGACCTTTAAGGAGTTGTCTTACATTGTGACGCTATCCAAAAGCATACGAATAGCACCATGTTCTTGTAAGAGTTCAGTTCACTCTCAAGGGACGTTCAGATATGTATCTGTGTTGTGATGAACTCAATAATTTTCTGCAGAAATTGTTAAGATGCCTGTATTCAATAACGTTTGTTGAAACTGCAATGACTGAGTCCGGACAGGTTTTTTTCCTCCTATCTTTTCTTAAAAATATACAACACTACAAAGTTCCCTAAAATGATAATGACAATGATACAAATACACTCAAGTAAAGTACAAGTACCTCTAATTACAGTACTAAGTTGAAATACTGCAAACAATGTAAGATTATTCTCTGGTTTGCCATGGCAGCAGCCAGCAGGCCAGCAGCTGCTAACCAATGACTCTACAAAGTTTTTTTTGGAATCCTTGCAGCAACTTTAATAGATGTCTATGCCTGTATGATAGACATGCAAAATCTCAGGTAAAGAGTTGGAATCAACAGAGTATGTGTACATTTACATTTACATTTAGTCATTTAGCTGACGCTTTTATCCAAAGCGACTTACAAGTTCTGTGCGACAAGACAGCAAGAAGGGTATAACTCTATCAGCTGAGTAACAATGTTCATCAAAGTGTTGCGTGTTACAGTGTAGGTTAGTTTATTAGGACAAGTGCATGACATTAAGGTTAGTCGGGGTTAGATTTTTTTTTTTTTTTTTTTTTTTTTATCATTTCAGATAATGGTTGAAGAAGTGAGTCTTTAGTCGACGGCGAAAGATTGGACGGGATTCGGCTGTCCTAACTGGGATGGGTAGTTCATTCCACCATTGTGGGGCAAGGACTGAGAATAGGCGGCTTCTCTTTGATGACCCTCCGGGAGCTTGGATAGGAGTAGATCTGAGGCGGCCAGAAGACGCAGAGCGTAGGGGTCTTGAGGGTGTGTAGTTAGAGACCATTGACCGGAGGTAGGCGGGAGCGGTTCCCTTTGCCGCACGGTATGCTAGGTCGAGGGCCTTGAAGCGGATACGTGCAGCAATGGGGAGCCAGTGCAGGTCCCTAAGAAGTGGGGTGACATGGGCTGACTTCGGTAGGTTTGAGATCAGGCGGGCCGCTGCATTTTGAATGAGTTGAAGAGGCTTGGTGGCAGTGGCCGGGAGGCCAGCTAGCAGTGCGTTGCAGTAGTCGAGGCGGGAGATGACTGTTGATTGGACGAGGAGTTGGGTGGCTTCTTTTGTCAGGAAGGGGCGTATCCTTCTGACGTTGTGTAGAACCCCAATGTACAGTTAACCCCCCCCCCTCCACCCCACCTACCCAACCTCCTCCAATGTAGTTTCTTCATCAAATTTATATACTCTTTTTGTATCACAAACAGTACTGTATTTGTAAATCTGGTATGTCATACATGTATAGATGTAGCAGTACTGTCATATGATGAATTGAAAATGGGGGACCCTGATGTAAGCAAGACGAAAGTCTTTCTCTGGTCTGCATCCCCTTAACAATTGTGTGTATATTGAGCTGTACTGTATTGTACCCATTCTGCAATATGTTAATACTATTTCCAATCAATCAATCAATCAATAGCAATTTGCTTTCCTTTATCATGTTCCCAATAAATGGTCTGATTAGGCAACACGCCGTTTATTCTTAAAAATCTGCTTCATAATACAATTTCCAGCCAGAAGGTCCACGACAAAGACAAGTTACAACACACCTCTGATGATGATGGAGTTTCGTTTTCAGAAGTGAGTTGCATTGGGAGCCTTTCGCTTTCTCTGAAAACACGTGGTGCACCGTTCGCTGTTACCTCGATCTCTCTCCCTCCCGCGGATACAGCTAAACGTTGTTATAATTAATATGAACATATTCGTGACAGAAAGGACGTTGACACATTAGCATTACCAATACAAGTCTGTGGACAAATACAGAATGTATCCTTTCATTGATCCATACACACATCACATGAGTGAAGCTACTGCGTTGTATGATCAGGGGGAGGTTGTGTGACCGTCCGAACAGCCCCTGATCACATGGTTTTGATTGGGCTATCGCAAAGAAGGCGGGGACATGTCATGAATTCTACACTTCGATTGGACAGCGTCACAGCGCTACTTCCCTGTATACAGTATACTGTATTATGCTTGATGCATATTGCTGCACACAAACACAAACCATCTGGTAATAAGAAGAACTTGTGTTTTTCCTTTCGTCACACGGGGAGAGGTAAGTTGCATTATGTCCACCATTAGAATAGTTAGGTGGGTTGACAAACAGTACTGTATTTGTAGATCTGGTATATGTCATACATGTATAGATGTAACAGTACTGTCTATCTGTATGTCATAATATGTTATGGTGAATTGAAAATGGGGGACCCTGATGTAAACAAGACGAAAGTCTTTCTCTGGTCTGTATCCCCTTAACAATTGTGTGTATTGAGCCGTACTGTATTGTACCCATTCTGCAATCTGTTAATAAAGTTTTCAATCAATCAATCAGGTGGATTGACTTGACGAGTTGTCTATTGTTAACTAGGGGGGGGGGGGGGGGGGCATACTTTTTAAAGGCTAATCTCAGAACTCTGTATATAATAAGCTAAAAGGTGGGACCGAGTTATTAATATTATACTAATCTAGTACTCGGAGTAATGAACAAGCTATCATATCTATAGGTATAAGTGCATGTTGTTTGGTGGAAGTTGGAACTGTGGTCTGGGTTGAAGCAGGCTAACCTGTATCTGTTTACAGTTGTTTACAACGACTGCTTGCTGTATTCGTCTCCTCTGCCATTATTATGATCCCTTACATTTTAGGACCAACATCTGTGGGGGTGGGAGAGAAATATACATACGGTGGGGAGAGAATATATACATACGGTGGGGAGGAGACTGTACATTAGGAGGGGGTGGGGGGGGGGGGTGGGAGAGAAATATACATACGGTGGGGAGAGAATATGGACATCGTGGGAAATTATTGAAATGCGAATATGATGATGTACATGGCACCCCCCCCCCTCCGAAAATGACAGATATACATACACACATCTCAAAGCGTTAGAGAATGTCAATACAATATTGTTCATACCCCCCCCCCCCCGCGTGAATATTAAAGGCAACCAACTTGTGTTCAGCTTTTCGTTCAGCGTTTCTCTGATTGGCCACACGGCCAATCAATCAATCCACTAGCACGCGGCCTTGCGGCAAGAGAGACAAGAGAGACAAGAGAGTCGCGGCAGAGAGCCGCGCATGCGCATGAGGCTCCCCCAGGTCCTTGTGTTTGAGACAGCCATATTAGACACATAGCCATAATTTAAGATAATAGTTTCCACAGCTCCAGTTAACCTAATTTATACCGTAATGAATCATTAAAAAATATACCGTTAACTGGAATATGTTGTTTCTTTACACATATGTTGGATTATGTAATTGGGTTGTCATGACAAAACAATAAAAATCGCTACTTTACATCAGGGTGAACGCTGAACCGAGTCAAGCCGCGGGCGGCGCACTGAAGCCGGTGAATGAACAACCGCATTGCCCCGCTGGCTCTAGTTAACCTAATTTATACCGTAATGAATCATTAAAAAATATTCCGTTAACTGGAATATGTTGTTTCTTTACACATATGTTGGATTATGTAATTGGGTTGTCATGACAAAACAATAAAAATCGCTACTTTACATCAGGGTGAACGCTGAACCGAGTCAAGCCGCGGGCGGCGCACTGAAGCCGGTGAATGAACAACCGCATTGCCCCGCTGGCTCTAGTTAACCTAATTTATACCGTAATGAATCATTAAAAAATATTCCGTTAACTGGAATATGTTGTTTCTTTACACATATGTTGGATTATGTAATTGGGTTGTCATGAAAAAACAATAAAAATCGCTACTTTACATCAGGGTGAACGCTGAACCGAGTCAAGCCGCGGGCGGCGCACTGAAGCCGGTGAATGAACAACCGCATTGCCCCGCTGGCTCTAGTTAACCTAATTTATACCGTAATGAATCATTAAAAAATATTCCGTTAACTGGAATATGTTGTTTCTTTACACATATGTTGGATTATGTAATTGGGTTGTCATGACAAAACAATAAAAATCGCTACTTTACATCAGGGTGAACGCTGAACCGAGTCAAGCCGCGGGCGGCGCACTGAAGCCGGTGAATGAACAACCGCATTGCCCCGCTGGCTCTAGTTAACCTAATTTATACCGTAATGAATCATTAAAAAATATTCCGTTAACTGGAATATGTTGTTTCTTTACACATATGTTGGATTATGTAATTGGGTTGTCATGACAAAAGAATAAAAATCGCTACTTTACATCAGGGTGAACGTTGTTACACTGCCACCACCCACTTCAATGACAGAGCTCTCATATTTGCGAATACATAAACTATATCTTAAATTATGGCTATGTGTCTAGTCTAGTCTAGTATATATATAGTCGTAACAGTGTTTATTATTGCGAGTCCTAACAGTGTTTATTATTTCATAACTGTATGGGCTTTGTTTATACATGTACAGTGACGAGTGAATCTACCGTTGGTTGTTAAAAACGCGAAACATAATAATCAGTCAGCAGCGCTCCACGCTCCACTGCTACCACAGCCCAACACAAGTGCGTTGGAACAGCAGCCCAACACTACAGAAGTTGGTTGCCCGCGCTGCCGCGCTGCCGCGCTTGCTCTTTGGATTTCATTTGGGACGTGGGACGGCTGCGCTTGCCTGCGCGTGGGGGCGGGGGGGCGCGGCCAATCAGAGAAAATCCGAACACAAGTTGGTTGCCTTTAATATTCACGCCCCCCCCCCCCCCCCCCCCCCCCCCCCAAAAAAAAGGGAGCCCAAATCAAGACTTGGGATATTGAAACCAGCTATGGGGCAGCTAGCTCAACTTTCAGAATCAGAAAGGTCTTTATTGCCAAGTAGTTTTCACATACAAGGAATTCGATTTTGTCGTTTTTGCTGCGATAGAATAAAATAAAAAAGTGGAATAAAATAAAATTGAATATAAACTAAATGAAAATAGAAGCACAATAGAATATAATTATAAAATAAAAATAGACCAGGGCTATACAACTGTAAAATAAAAAGGTGGACCTCCGACCCTCTAGGGGGGTCCGGGGGCATGCCCCCCCTGAATAATTTTTTTTTGTGTGTACATTTTAAAGTTAAATGCATCAATCTGGTGCACTTTGAGAGCAAAATAAAGAGGCTAGATCTATGATGAACTTTGTGCTCAAAACACAAAATCGACTAGACTAGTGCTTCCCAATCCTCTCCTCGAAGCACCCCAGCCGTTCAATGTATTTGTTAAATTCCACTGGACTAGTCACTAGACTAGAGCATACATTTGAGCCATCAAAGAAATTAAGCAAAAGTGGGTTACCTGTGTTGAACTGGTTTATTTTTTTAGAAAATATAAAAATATAGTGGATTACTATTACGACTACTACCACTGCCAATACTACTGATACATCCCTATTGACAAACTTTATATTTAAAAAAATAGTATATATAAAAAATAAAAAAAATAAAGTTTTTTTTATTTTTTATTATTATAATAATTTTTTTCTCATTATACAACTGTGGCGGGACTAATTAGACTGTGGCGGGCTTTGTCACCAGAAGATGGCTCAGTGGTGCCAGCTGCAGCTGCTGGACTCCAAGCACCTTGAACAGGTGGACCAGCTCTACGACGACTCATTCCCCATGGACATCAGACAGTACCTCAGCAAGTGGATCGAGAGCATCGACTGGTGAGACACGACAACGCTGACTTTACAAAAAACAAAAAGGTTTTTACGTTTGCATGCTCCATTTCCACAACGCTCTCCTCCGTGCCTTGCCCAAGGGAACCCTGAGGGTAGATATTGTGGGCAGGGAGAGTGCTTTGATACCCCATGAAGACACTGAACCTCTTCCTCAGGAGTCATTTATAGTTTAATTTATAGTGATGAAGTGTAAGCTATGTGTGGCATATTTTAGCCTCTTCCAAGTTGTTGGTTGAGGTCAATCTCTTTTCTTTATCCTCCAATCACAACTGTTACTTTATTAGCGGGAAGCAACAGCTGTGATTGGAGGATCAAGAAAACGGGGTGGGGTTTGAGATGGGGTCAATGGATTTGATGCATGGACTAATACACATCATTAGCTGTGCACCAATAGGATACTGGTGGCCAATACCAGGACGTGAAAACACAATTTAACGTTATATTAGGACAAAAAACACACTGCATTCTGGCAACGATGTAACGCACGCAGCGTTACTTGGATTAGGAAATTGTAAAGCCTTACTTTACTCGTAATGTGCTACTGCCCAACACTGCCTACCTGCAGTGATCACATTAAGCCAAAAGGCCTTTTGGGAGGTAAAAACAGTGAAAAATAAATCTGGATTTCATGAGGCTCTACCTACATTGGATTGAAGTGTCAAGCTGTATTATCTAGGAAAATACAAATATCTGATCGGGACTCTGTATCGGCAGGTACTCCATATTAAATGACTCAGATCGGGATCGGAGGCAAAAAAGCAGGACATCCCTACTTTTAAATCCCTGTACAATACCAACATGTTGTGCATTTTTGTGCTATTGTCAATCATAGAGTTACAGAGGTTTGAACACACTGAAATAAAAGTTATTGAATTATTTTGCAAACAGATGCCGGCAGATCTATCTACTCTAATAGTTATTACCTGAAAACACCGCTGGGGCCATAGCCCGAAGTCTTACCTAGTAGAACATGTCCAAAGTCCGATAACAATATCATAAAAATGAGTGTTTTACACATCTTTATGTAATGGTATGTTTTAGGCGTTTTTCCAAACATTTGTGAGAGGAGTCAACACTACCTCAGTCCCCTCTCCCCCACTAATCTGAGGGCAGGCCATCGGAACGTTAAGTGGTTAACAATGAGAAAAATGGATTCTGTCTCAGTATTTTTTGTCCCCCAAACTAAATATCTTGGGTCTATAACCTACTTTGTTTAGTGTGGTATATTTTCTTCATTTGTCTCTTTCCCTCTCTGTGCTGGTACGCCTCCTCAGGGACAACGTGGCCGTGCAGGACTCCCTGGCTACCGTCCGTTTCTACGACCTCCTCGCGCAGCTGGACGACCAGCACAGCCGCTTCGCCCTGGAGAGCAACTTCCTGCTGCAGCACAACATCCGCAAGATCAAGAGGAACCTCCAGGTACCGTTCAGCCGTCGGAGCGTTTAACCTCCAGGTACCGTTCAGCTGTCGGAGCGCTTAACCTCCAGGTACCGTTCAGCCGTCGGAGCGTTTACCCTCCAGGTACCGTTCAGCCGTCGGAGCGTTTACCCTCCAGGTACCGTTCAGCCGTCGGAGCGTTTACTCTCCAGGTACCGTTCAGCCGTCGGAGCGTTTAACCTCCAGGTACCGTTCAGCCGTCGGAGCGTTTAACCTCCAGGTACCGTTCAGCCGTCGGAGCGTTTAACCTCCAGGTACCATTCAGCCTTCGGAGCGGTTAACCTCCAGGTACCGTTCAGCTGTCGGAGCGTTTACCCTCCAGGTACCGTTCAGCCGTCGGAGCGTTTACTCTCCAGGTACCGTTCAGCCGTCGGAGCGTTTACTCTCCAGGTACCGTTCAGCCGTCGGAGCGTTTAACCTCCAGGTACCGTTCAGCCGTCGGAGCGTTTAACCTCCAGGTACCGTTCAGCCTTCGGAGCGTTTAACCTCCAGGTACCGTTCAGCTGTCGGAGCGTTTAACCTCCAGGTACCGTTTAACCTCCAGGTACCGTTCAGCGGTCGGAGCGTTTAACCTCCAGGTACCGTTCAGCCGTCAGAGCGTTTAACCTCCAGGTACCGTTCAGCCGTCAGAGCGTTTAACCTCCAGGTACCGTTCAGCCGTCAGAGCGTTTAACCTCCAGGTACCGTTCAGCCGTTGGAGCGTTTAACCTCAAGTCAAGTCAAGTCATTTATTTATAAAGCACGTTTAAAAACTCAAGAGCCAACCAAAGTGCTGTACAATCAAAGCATAAGATCAATGTCATAATATAAAATACACAAATACAAAAAATTTAAAAAGGCACAACAGGACAAGACTGTACATTCAGAGAACAGAAGGCCAACAAACGGATAGGGGAGCACAAAGTACAATATAGCACACAGGGGACAGAGGAGCACAAGAAGAGATACAAGGGGGAGGGGGCAGGATAAAATTGCATGGGAGTGTGTGTTAGGGTGTGGGAGAATCAGGGTTTATTGAAGGCTAGGGAATAAAAGTGGGTTTTTAGACGGGCCTTACATGTCTCCAGCGAGGGGGCAGATCGGATCTCCAGGGGTAGCTGGTTCCACAGTTTGGGGGCCACGGCCTTGAAAGATCGACCGCCTCCAGGTACCGTTCAGCCGTCGGAGCGTTTAACCTCCATTATACAATGTCATATAACTCGAACTTAAAGGCCAACTTGCAGGTTGTATATTTGTTCAATAAACAATGTGACTAGGCCAACGCTGACTTTCATGAAGAGGGGAACACTTTTAATCGAAATTGACCCCGTTTTAGCGTTTTTATCAAACATTTTGTCGACCAAACCACAACCTCCAATCTCAATCCATGGTTCATAACGTGCGTGTGTCATCTTAATGATGACGTCACATCAGGTGCAGGGCAGCGAGGGGCTCTGAGTCACAGGCAGGTAGTGGCAGGAAGCAGAGAGCCTTGCTACTACTAGCCGAGGAGCTAGTATCTGTTTCACCTAACACTATTGCTCCGTGATCATAGCCATTCATCTCTAAAGCTAACCACTATTTGTAAAAGCCACAACCACGTTACCATATTTGTAATAATCAGTGATGCCACAGATTACTTGTAAAAGTAATCCGATTACTGATTACTGATTACTCCTTTAAAAAGTTATCCAAGTTACTTTACTGATTACTTGATTATCAGAGTAACTTAGTTACTTTGAAAGTAACTAGGTTACGAAGTCGTCGTCGTTCCCCCAACAGTTTTTTTAAACGCTTTATTGAAAGTGCATAAATTGTTTTTAACTTGTTTCTCTGCACATAACGTAAATTGTTAAACTAGTGCTTCAGCTTCTGTACCATCAAGTATGGTAAAGCAACAGTCTATGATGCTCACAGCATTAGAGCAGCCAGCCAGTGGTTTTACAAAACCAGTGTATCCATTCACATCTAACAAATGCAGGCTGAACTATTCAATTATATCAACTGTAACTATTAAATTGTTTTTATAAATGTCTCTCTATAAACATACAATCAGTCTCTCTTTAACATGTAAATTAACTGTAAATCTGGCAAATAAGAGCTTTTGCTCTGCCACCATCAAATATACATTAATCAAAAGGGAAAGAAACAATCTCTCTCTTTTGCTGTTTGGCTGGCCTCCGAGTCCTCCTGTACCTAGTCGAAGCGTCGGCTAGTGTTGTGATTCCAGATGCTTTCAATGCAATTGGATGTGCTGTTTTTAGCGGTAGACAGTATTTTGTTTCCTTCGCATATGCATAGACGAGCGTTTTGGGGTGGAAGTCTGAACTGAAACCGCAAAAGTCTTCTTGCGGTTTCACTTTTAATTTTGCGTTTAGACAAGCGTTTTGGGGTGGAATTCTCAGACGAATGCAGACGAGGCTGTAACAACGGAGCCCTGCTGTCACACGATTGGCGCATATGTCACATGACGTGCTGTGAAGACCCGCCCTACTCTGCCTCTGATTCGCAGACTGTGGATGGGGAATGTGATTGTACCAAAGCAGAGTCACTCACAGACAGAGTGTCCAGTCACGCCGCGGGACACATTCTTGTGTAACCCTTTCACTGCCACACTACGTCACTCCCAAATAAGAAAAACAGCTCAAAATGTATTTTTGACTGTCGAAAACGAAATAAAATACTGCATTCCGCCTGCATTATGAATTTATGATGAGATAGTAACGAAATAGTAACGCACAGCCACTTGGATAAGTAACTGCAATCAGATTACTGGCTTTTAAAGATTAACGCGTTAGATTACTATTTTCGGGGGAAAGTAATCAGATTACAATAACGCGTTACTTAGTAACGCGTTACCGGCATCACTGGTAATAATGTAAATCATTGTGTCGTTGTACATATTGTGTATATAACGTTAGTAGCTAAGTTAGCTAGCTTGGTAGCCAGCATTCTCGAAACTCCTAACATCACCTGATCTAAAATGGTTCTCTCCTCTTTGTATACCTTTGTCCTCACAAGTATTCTGCCAGGGAACTTATGGACACGACAACAGTAGTAGTTATAAGGTGTTTGAGCTTGTAACGGTAACGTTAGTTAGCTAATAGCTATCGTGGTAGCCCGTTTTGTGACTGTGATGCACCGAGTGGGGCTAGGGAGCTACTATCGTATCAACATGCCGTGACGCGTAGCTTGCTAGCCGGCATGAATGCCCGATTTAAAATGGTTCTCTCCTCTTTGTATACCTTTGTCCTCACAAGTATTCTGCCAGGGAACTTATGGACACGACAATGACTTACTTGACTTAAGCCTTTGCACTCCCTGCGGAGCATAGGCCACTGACGATTTCTTTCCATGTTGCGCGGTTTTTGGCCTCCCGAACGATGTTGTGCCATCCCAGTCCAGCCTCTTTCATTTCCCCTTCCCAAGAACGGTGCCAGGTGTTTCGAGGCCTGCCGCGTTTCCTCTTTCCAGATGGGTTCCATCGTAGGGCTTGCCGGGTGATGTTTGTGTCTTCCTTTCTCAGGGTATGGCCTATCCACATCCACTTTCTCTTCTTTATTTCTTCTGGCGGGGGTAGTTGTTTTGTGCGCTCCCACAGGTCCAGATTTGTAATGACATTTGGCCATCTCACTCTTAGAATGCGGCGGAGGCAGGAATTTATGAAGGACTGTACTTTCTGATTCAGCCCTACAGTTGTCTTCCAGGTCTCGGCGCCATACAGGAGGACTGATTTAACATTGGAGTTAAAGATCCTCAGCTTTGTGTTGGTTTTTATTTCGCGAGACCTCCATACTCGACCAAGTAGGTTGTATGCCGTTCTTGATTTTCCGATTCGCACTCTGATGTCTTCTTCTGTGCCACCCGCTGTATCTACTATGCTCCCAAGGTAGGTAAAGGAGTTAGTTTCTTCGATGGCCTCTCCCTCTAGTTCAATGTTTTGCTGGCACTTTGTGTTGATCTTCATAATCTTGGTTTTTACCCTATTGATCTTCATTCCTAGAGTTGAGGCTGTTTCCTTTAGTTTGTTGGTCTTTTGTTGCATTTGCTGGTGACTGTGTGATAAGAGAGCTAGGTCATCTGCAAAATCGAGGTCTTCAAGCTGGTGCATCAGTGTCCACTGGATGCCGTTTCTGGCTCCTTCTGTTGTCTTCTTCATGGTCCAATCAATGGCCAGCAGGAACAAGAAGGGGGACAGCAGGCAGCCTTGTCTCACTCCGGTCTTTATCTCGAACGGGTTTGAGGGCTCCCCTCTGTGCAGTACCCTACTTGTCATCCCGTCATATGATCCTCTGATGATGTTGATGTACTTCGGTGGGATTCCATAGTGCTCCATCAGGTGCCACAGACTGTTCCTATCTAGACTGTTATATCTGTTATAGTTATAAGGTGTTTGAGCTTTTAACGTTAGTTAGCTAATAGCTATCGTGGTAGCCCGTTTCGTGACTGTGATGCACCGAGTGGGGCTAGGGGGCTACTATCGTATCAACATGCCATGACGTGTAGCTTGCTAGCCGGCATGATGTGTGTGCAGTGCTTTGCCCCACAGGTCTGAGAAGAGGACCTGCACATTTTACTCGTTCCCAAAACTATTTTACATGCCCCGAATTAAAATGGTTCACAACAGTAGACATAATGCTAACGTTAGCGGGGTAACGTTAGCCAGAGCCATATAGCCAGTAGTACTATGGCCCTGGACGGGACGGGCATAAGGCATACGTTGCCTGAAGTGACGTCACGGCCCTGCTAGCGTCTGATAAGCTTTTTCATTTGCTCCATGCATGTTATTCGTGCGTGGACCTTTTTAACCCTTTCTGAGTGGCATTTCCGGCGTCAAATGGAAATAAATAAATAATGAAATTAGATACCAATGATGTAAACTACCCATAATTGAAGAGTAGGGTTTAACCTGCAAGTTGGCCTTTAAAGGAGCTGGTTCACACAAGTAATACAAAAAATATCACAATACTATACAATACAGAATATACAACAATACAATAATCACAGTGTCAAACAGTAGTGGTGGTCTATATATTGTAATAATAACTTATTTTAGCACCTTTCATAAAAAAAAATTGTAGCTCAAAGTGCTTCACAGCAGTAAAAAAGAAAATGAGCAATGCATAAAGTGCAGACATAGAAAACATAGAAAACGAGCATAGCAGCAAAGTGGACAAGGTAAGGCAAATCGCAGTTTTTCACTTTAGGATCTAACATCCCAATAGGCCTCTTTGTTTACAGTTTGATTCAGCTTTAAAATAGACTGTAATAAAAAGACTAAAATAGAATAGACAGAGTAAAATAGTGCAATCAAATTGTAAAATAGAATAAACAGTAAAATGATGCAGTGCCATAAAATAGTTAAATAAAATAAAATAGCCCTCATTTACAATACAATAATCAGTGTTGATGTAATGAGTCTAGGCGGCATAACAGAGCAGCGCATCGCTCCTGTACAGTGTGGGAGGAGGGGGTTAGTGCATAGAGTTCAAGGTGGTGATGGTTCTGAGGAAAAAACTCTTGAATCTATTGATTCTGATGTACCTGTAACGCATGCAAGGTGGATGTGATCCAAACTCTGCACAATATGCCCCTCCATGATCTCACTTGTTGTGGCCTACTTTACAAGAAACCTAGCACACGTTAGGCTTTCCAGGGTAGTCAGTGGTATCTGTGTTACTCTGTGTTCAGGCATCCACCGAGTACATTATTTGCCCGCTTTTAACCACATATGCATCGGGCAAAAATGGGGCTAGTTTTGCATAACACGCCTGGTGATTGCATTTCACCAAAAAATAATGCTGATTTAATTTGCACATAATTTCACACACATCCAAAAACCTGCAACAGTTTTGTACACATTATTATTGTTTGACAATCACACAACTCACACATCATTATGTAGCATAGGTCACATGACAATTAACGGTCACGCCCCATTTTGCGGACATCCAGGCTTTTTTTTACTGTCAGCGTTTGGGAATTTCATGTCGACAGGTAGGTGAAGTGAAATTATACTTATTTTAGAACATATATATCAAATTTCATGAGTATTCATCTATATTTAGTCATCTAAAGACTATTAGATATGAACGTATGTACCAGTAAAAAGTGGGAATCTCTAGAATGTGTTTTTGACGACGGTGTTTACAAGTTAAGTTTTCAACTTAACGTTATACACAACACTTTCTGTTGTCAGTAGATGGCAGCATTGGTTTAAAAGGTGAAAATGTTATGACTACAAAATGACTACAAATCCCAAGACCTTTAGCACCTAGTTCACAGGTCAGCACCGGATTAGGAAAACGTGATCTGAGGAGCGTTAAACGATTAATGCGACCTGAATATAGTGACGAGAATGGTCACCTAATTATCTTAACAAAAGTGCATCATTAGCATTATGTTTGTTGTCTAAAGGGGAACATAATGGTACAATTTAAGATTTTAATGTTATCCACATATTAGGGCTGACCCCTATTAGTCGATTAGTCGACTAATCGGTCGAAAGGAGCCGTAGTCGACTGGCCAACCTCTTAGTTGAATATATATTTTTTTATCATTCTTTCCAAAAGAAAAGAGGCCTAGAAGCGTGGCTCACGTGAATGGCACGCATACCAGAGGCTAACTGCCTACGAAAACAGGCACAGAGGCACTGAAAGAGGATTTCACTCATCTAATGAACACACTAGACTAGACAAATATCAAGATGTATCCATCAGTGGACCAATTGCATGCTTTTGCAGAGGACAAGAAGCCTTCAGTCGACTCCTTCAGACATTAAGCACCCCCAAAAACAATGAAAAAATTAAAAATTAAATAAAATAAAAAAAATATTATACTTTTTTTTTCTTTATTTTTTAACCAATAGTCGACTAACGGCAAATTTTGGCCAATCATAGTCGACCATCCAAATCCTTAGTCGGGGACAGCCCTACCACATATAAAGGACAAATAAAACTAGGGGTGCACCGATATGAAAATTGGCCACCGATACCGATACCGATTGTTCAACTAACACAATCGGCCGATACCGATACCGATAATTGTGGCAAAAAATAAGTATTTTTAATTTTTTTTAATATTTAAAAAAAAAAATTAATGAAACTACTGTATATTTGTATGTGTGTTTGTATTTGTAGGCCTCTTTACTTACTTAAAAAAGGAAACATCAAGAAATATGTTTATGGTATCACTGATCCCTCTCCCAGTATCGTCTGGCGGCCTGCAGAGGGATACTATTTTCTCAACCAGAGCTTTCAACCAATGCAATGGAACCATTCTGGCGGCCTGCAGCGGGATACTATTCTCTCAACCAGAGCTTTCAACCAATGCAATGGAACCATTTTGATTGACAGTCGATTCGGCCAATTACGCCACACCGCTAGCACCCACCTCCTGCTTACCACCAAGCGAATATTCATTTTTCTACTTCGGGGCATGCCGCCATTGATCTGCTTGTGAGAATGCGAGTCAAACTCAGAACCACAACAAGCTAATAAGTTAGCTGCCCGGCAGTGCCCGCCGACCAGCGCGCTCCACAGGATGGCCAAACGAGACACAATGATTTTACTGCAACAAATGTTATAATAAAACAAAGCCTTTCTATACATTTGTCTGGTTGAAAACTTTATTAACAGATTGCAGAATGTGTAGTTGGGTACGGAATGAGCAACGGAATGTAACCGAGCTATGCACGGCTTGCTTGCTATCTTCGGGTAAATACTATGCTGATGTAATTGAACGTGTAACTAACTATAATAACGTTAATGCCACAAAACGAATGTTTGTGTCATTTTAACAGCAGATACTTTCTTAAATGCCATCCTCCCGACAGAGCGGTGTTGATGGGGAGCTCTGATGGATTCGCTTGGTTGTGTTATTACATTAGCATTGAACAGCTAACCGAAAGCTAGGGTTAACGTTAGGTTATGACTATAACCAAGTTCTGTTAGTTAGGGGCGATGCTTGGCTTCGCCTTCTGCACTATCTCGCGTACGTGCACGCGTACTGAATAAACCACAAATGTACCTCTAATACCAGTATTAGTCTGACCACACCCCTCATCAGCTTACCTTCATAAGCAGGTGTGTGGTCACCTGCTCTCCTCCTTCCCAAGCTTTCACCACAAGGTGAGGTCAAGGGCTGCAGCGGCCGTCCGAAGCCAAGCATCGCCCCTAACTAACAGAACTTGGTTATAGTCATAACCTAACGTTCTGTATCGTTAGGGGCTCAGCTTGGCTTCGCCTTCTGCACAAGGGAGGCCAAGCGGAGCCACTTGGCTGACAAATACACCCCGCTGACAGCCCCCCAAAACCATCAGAACAGGGAGGGCCGAGCCCCCCCGACCCCCCCTAATGGAGGGTATCCCCCCTATTAGAGGCTTCACGGGAAGGCGACGGACCCGACCGTGCGAAGAGCTCTCAAGCAACTTAACGCACAGGGTGAGCAGACCGTGGCTTGACCCCACGACTACACACACGCACAACCCGCATGCCACCCGGGAACGAACGGAGGAACAACCTCGTTACTGCCCCCAGAATCACGGGGTCAAGGGCAAACCCAACCCCGTGGCAAGGCCGTAGCAGCGGAGCGCGAAGGAAGACCCAGACCCACCAAAGGGACTGGACCCCCGGAATGGGGGCCCGGAGAAGTCCATGATGCCAGCATCAAGACCCCACCAGGGGGGCACCTAGTGACCCCGCCCCTCACATCGCCAGCGTATTCGGACAAAGGCCCCTCAGCCGAGCGGGCCCTGTCCCCCTCAACAGCACACCGCCTGGAACACAAGCCCTGCAACAGGCAGACAGCATGGTCATAACACACAAGAGTTAACCAACGGAACAGGCAGTGCACCGGGGAAGACCAGGCAACAGGCTGTCAACCCAAGCCTGGAACAACTGCGGACGAGGCAGGCGCCAGAAAGGACAGCCGAAACAGCCGCCCCGGCGGAAGGGGCGTATGCTGGCGTTGTCGCATAACCAAGCTTTCAACAGCACGTCAGGAGCGGGATCCGTAGACCACACGGCCCCTGACAGCTGCCCACAGAAAAGCCCATACGATCGGCAGACGTCATGAACGTGCAGGGGCACCCTCAACCGGAGAACCGGGAGTTGACACTGCAGCAACACACCAGAGAACCAACCACCCAGGCATCACCCCATGCAACGGTTGGTCCCATAACCCCTCAGGAAAACCCCGAAACGCACCGGCGGTACCACCGCAGCCCGCGTTCCGGTTCCCAACAGGGCCATCCCGGGCCTACAGGTCAACGGGCATCACCCCGGACCGGGCCCGGCGATACGGGGAGCACAGGATCCCAAAGGAGGTTAACCCCACCCAACAGGCTCCTCAGCGCCAAAACGCAAGAGAAGAGCGTAATATGGAAGACCAGCCCCCAGCACCCCGCACTCGGTACCAACAAGGGGTCCCATAACGCACAACCCTGTGACACCCGGATCGACCTAGCATTTTTCCCCCCGAAAAAACCCTAAGTCCCTCAGGGTACCAGAACAGCAGATCTGCATCCCCAGCGGACAACGGGTGCACTGATCTGGACCAGCGCGACCAGAACCAGTCCCGTGCCCTAACCACGCCGACCTGCCAACCCCAGGAGAAGGGGCAGATATGCGCGTCTGATCCCAACATAAAAAGAAGGCGCCACCCAGACGTGTCGGTATGAACCGCGTCCGGCGGCCCACCCCTAGGGCGTGAGACCCTTCCCATATGCCCAGACCCATTCCGTCATCATCCCCTGACATGAACGGGAACCCATCGACAACACACAGGATGTCGGAAGAGGAAAAACCCCCATCCCAATTGCTCCATAAAAACGCTGTTTCACCAAAGCAAACGAGGCGCGCCAGTCAGCAACGGCCAAAGCACATCCTGAGCCAGCACTATGTGTGCGTTTGGACATACCCACATCAACAATAGGCCGGCTAGACCACCATATTGAATCCCCAAGACGCCCAGGGAAACGACAAGAGGGGCGAGATGCAATCAACTCCATGAATGAACATTCAACTCTTTATAAAATAAAGAAAAGGCATCACATGTATGACCTAACTGCACAGCTGGGAGTAAAAAACCCTGTGTTTTCACATGATTTTAATCCAGTCACTCCTCTTAATCAGAGTGTAAGACCAGATTCCCCCAGAAACACCTTCCCACATGAGACCACGGTCAAGAAAAAGATATGTAAACTGTGAGACACGTGACCAACAGACTCAAGTTTGACACAAAAACGAGCGCAGCAGGTTAAGTCCTGCGCTCTACCCTCGACATCTTTACGACACCAGCTCATGGAAGGCGTCGCCATAGCAACAACGCTATAACGGGCGGGGAAAACCCACCGGATCCTGTCATAACAGGAGTCGGTAGAATACCCCTCCCCCCCCCCCCCTCCCCCGCCAAGCACTGGCTTGGCCCTGACTGGCTTAGCAGGAGGGTCAACAACCTCTAAACCAATCAAGTGGGTAAAGGAGGGGTTTATCCGACACCCCCTCCCGAAAAACACACCTTCTATCCCTACACACAGAAAACAACCGTAGCCATTTTGAAAACCTCTGGTAGAACAAAACACATATAGCATAAGCTAATACAATGTTAGCTACCCACAAAGTGTAAAAGGGATTACAACAAAAAACACAAGTCGCCTGTGCGTGAATCCCATACCCGCAGCCTAAGCTATAGGAAGACGTTGAACGAGAGTAATGGCTAGGCCATGAAAAGTGTGTACGAGCATTACTGCAACTAACAACACAGCGTTGTGAACACATACTTAGTTAAAGCAATGGAATATCACCAGTTCTAATTGCATGTGGAGCATCAAGCTAATAGAACCTATTACCGAGTGTAAGTTGCAGACCTTGCTTAAAAACTCGTAACACAACACAACTCATTCCCCCAACGTAACAGGGTAGATTCATAAAACACAACCCCACCACATGATTTGTATTGAAGAAACACACAGTTTGTTCGGCCAACCACAGTCCCCCTTATATCAGGGAACTTTTTTATTAAATAAATAATATGTGATCAAGGCACAAAATCATAGGGGGGCCGGGGAGGGTGTAGAGGAGGGGACACAGAGGGGGAAAAGTCACTCAGCGGCGCCTGCCACCTCGCGCCGCTCGAGTCTGGCCACCCCGGGGAGCCCCGGAGGGACGGTAGTTTACAGTCTGCTGGACACGACGTTCCCTACCGTCTCCTCCGGTCTGGGATGGGCCGGCGGTGGCTGAAGCGTCGCCTCGTCTCCTAGCCCTCTTGGCAGGGCCAGCAGCGGCGGCGGGAGCAGTGGTAGCGGCGACGGAGACAGCTCGACGTCGCGGAAGCCTTCTGCCCCCACCGGCAAGGACGGGAGGCGGAAAATGGGGTTGGAGGATGGATCTCTCCTCTGCCATCTCTCTGCATGTTGAGGTCATCAATAGCAGGGCCTTCCCGAACAGGCCAGCGTCGGAGAGGTCGGCCGTCAGAAGAGGGGCTCTCTTCTTCTCAGGTACACGAGCCTGCTCCAGCCAAAGGTGACGCTGGCCCAGGGTGGCCAGGGCGCGCACTTTACCCATGGCTATGGCTAGCACCTGGGAGAGGTGCAGCACAGCTCCCGCAGCCTGGGTGATCTGATCGCACCTCACCTCGTTCAGATCCGCGCCGCCCGTCATTATCCCCGATACAAATCTAGCCAGGTGGGCGATGTTAGAAGCCGCAGCCAGCGACTGTGTACCGGCGATAAATGACTGGTCACCCCAATAAGCCAATCGCCTAGCCGACCTCCCCTGGAGGACCGGCTTGCATAGGGGCTCCCACACCATATCCGGACAGAGGAGCGCGGCCATCGGATTGTCAAGCCGAGGTACGCCCTCCCCCATACCTTTGACCAACCCCGACACCCGCGTAACTGGTACGTAGGCGGGAGTCAGTCCCATGATGTTGGAGACCGCCTGGCCCCGACGAACATAGGCCCCCATCGATGGGAAAAATGGGTAGACAACGTCCACCCCTCTCACCGGGGGACGCTGCCAGGGATGGCCTATGAGGTCATCAGGGACAGGAGCAGGCAATGGCTGCGGCAGCGGCACACCGTTTGCAGCGGCGGCTACCGCCATGAGCTCGGGAAACAAGGCCCGCAGTTCCCCCTGCGGACCCTCCTCCACCGACCCCGCATCCCTCGCATACAGCAGGCTGCGACTGGTCAAGGAGCCACAATCCGATGCGGCCGACAGTAGGGCATCCTGTTGATGAGGCCAAGGTGGTTCCCCGACATCCTCGAACAAGGCGCCCCGTGGAGCCATTTCCCCCCACCCCGGGGTCTCCGGAGGAGGGATACTCTCCTCCACGGGACCATCATACAAGAACCCGTCCGCCTCCTCCATGAAGTCTTCAGTTTCCATCAGAAATCCAGAGTCGGACGCGGCCTCGCTGGTCTCCAGCAATTCCCCAAACCCAGGCCGTTCGCGTCTGCACGCCACCATGTGACGACGTGAGCGAGCAGACGCAAAAAGTTTTCGTCGCAAATCCCCTGGCTCTAAGACAATCCCCCCTTCATCAACGGGCGATTCCCCAGAAACAGAGGAACCAGAGTCGAGATCAGGCCATCGCCGGAGCGACGGCTCCGAACCCTCGGCTCGTCGGTGAGGAAAACTATCCACCGGCAGTCTCCCGGGCTGGGTCGGCAACCACGAGAGTGGCAACAGCCCAGCACCGGAACGCACGACGGAGGCGGGAATGGAGAATCGGTGGTGAAGAGTAGGTCTAGCGGGTCTACTCTCCGCGGAATACATTATGACCCAAACCTTTTTCTTATATAAACAAGTGAGAGAAGAAAAAGGTTAGGCACAATGTAAACCTAGTCACAACTCTTTTCAACTTATCAACGACACGTCAAGTGGGGTACTACCGAGGCACTTCCTTGTGGTGAAAGCGAGAAGGAGGAGAGCAGGTGACCACACACCTGCTTATGAAGGTAAGCTGATGAGGGGTGTGGTCAGACTAATACTGGTATTAGAGGTACATTTGTGGTTTATTCAGTACGCGTGCACGTACGCGAGATAGTGCAGAAGGCGAAGCCAAGCTGAGCCCCTAACGATACAGAACTAATGTTAAAGGTTTAGCCATAACGTTACGTTGGCTAAAGTTGGGGCTATTCTTAATCCAGTAATAATGGCTGCAGACCTGCAAGCAAAGTACAGCAAGTTGGCAAAGGAGTATTCCAACGTAAATCACATTTTCACCAGTAACGTTAGTCGTCTGCCTCCCGGCTATGAACGGACTCGGAGTAATGCCTTGCTGCTATGGGTAATAATAATATGCTGATGTTATTGTCCGTGTAACACTAACTATATAACGTTAATGCCACAAAACGAATGCCTTGTTAATCATAAATAGTAACTTTGATGCAGTAGCTTGTGTGTGTGTGGGGCGGACGGCGGGCGTTGTGCAGGTAGGTCGCGAGTGATTTTTTTTTTTTTTGTCTTGACGCTACACAAATGGATGGTTAGTTATCGGCGACTGCTATCGGCACATTTGAGCTTATCGGCCGATAGGCCGATAGCAGTCAACAAGGCACTTATCGGCCGATACCGATACCCGACCGATATATCGGTGCACCCCTAAATAAAACATTGTTAATTTGTAAGAAACCTCAATGAAAACGGCGCAGGGTAAATTATATTCGCTATTGTTATGAAAATGTGATAGGAATCCTATATAAATGTGGATGAATTTGGTCACTGTGACGTTACACAACTGACACATCATTATGTAGCATAGGTCACATGACAATGCACAACTGACTAGGGCTGTCCCCGACTAAGGATTTGGATGGTCGACTATGATTGGCCAAAATTTGCCGTTAGTAAAAAAGCATGCAATTGGTCCACTGATGGATACATCTTGATATTTGTCTAGTCTAGTGTGTTCATTAGATGGGTGAAATCCTCTTTCAGTGCCTCTGTGCCACGCTTCTAGGCCTCTTTTCTTTTGGAAAGAATGATAAAAAATTTAATTTAATTAAAAAAATTATAATATATATATATATTTCTTTATATATATTCGACTAAGAGGTTGGCCAGTCGACTACGGCTCCTTTCGACCTATTAGTCGACAGCCCTACAACTGACACATCATTATGTAGCATAGGTCACATGACAATGCACAACTGACACATCATTATGTAGCATAGGTCACATGCCAATACACAACTGACACATCATTATGTAGCATAGGTCACATGCCAATACACAACTGACACATTATTATGTAGCATAGGTCAGGGGTTCCCAAACTTTTCAGGCCGCGACCCCCAAATAACGGTGTCAGAGAGCCGCGACCCCCACTATTATAGGAGGTAAAAGAAATTATAATATTTATTTTTTATTTTTTATTTTTATAAATGGAAATGTATGGTTGAAACATGCAAACGTTCAAACGCACACACACTAATAAGCATTGGAGGCTTTTAACCAGGGCCGGACTGGGGAAATCATTCAGGCCAGGAAATATAGTGCAAAATATAGCCCCAGTCAGGCCACTTTTTAAGCAGGGGGTCTGGGGGTCCCCCACCAGGAATGTTTTTGTTACAAAGACTTCATTTCCTGCATTCTGGTGCAGGAATTTTTTTATTTGTACCCTTTAAATGCCAGTGTTTGTGATGGCATCACAAATTATGGTTAAAAAACAGGCTAGCATATGTATGATTAGCAACAACACTGATTTTGATGGATTTTCTGTTTTTTGTAATGTCAGATTGAAAAAAATATAATTTTTTATTCAACTTCAACCCTGATCATAACACCACATATTAATTTTATAATTCTAACCCTTTAAATGCCAGTGTGTGTGATGGCATATATTTGCAATATATCAAATGCAAAGTAGATTTTTCTGGGGGGGATTATTACAGGCTAGCATGTGTCAATGATTAGCAACAACAGTTTTTTGTAAGGGTCCCGCCTCCACCAATCACATGCGGCTCCCTTTGTGTGTGTGTGAGAGCAAGAGAGAGAGGGAGAGATAGTTCTCCAACTTGTGTGAGTTGCAGTGATCTCCTGGTTGTTCCCCACCTAGGTTATCTAAGTATTGCGCTGCTGCAACTAGAAACACTGGCCTGGCCTTCTTCTAAGTTCAGTGGCCTGACTGCATAAAAAAAAAAAAAAAAATCTTTTGGTTGGTTGGTTTAAAAAGAATTAAAAAAATGTATCATCTGGCGACCCCCCCGCGGCGGCTCCGGTCGCGACCCCCACTTTGGGAACCCCTGGTCTAATAAATGTTTACGGTTCTTAGATGGATTCCCCTGCTGCCTCCTCCTCCTCCTCCTCCTCCTCCTCCTCCTCCAGGGGTCACTGCAGGGCGCCACGGGGAGCGGCGTACTGGCTCATGTTAGGCAGGCCATGCATTATGCAGCAGCTTAGGCCACTGCACCGGATCTTCATGTCCTCGGCTACAGTCCACCTGTCGCTGCTCTGGTCGTAGCACTCCACGTTGGAGATGGAGGTGAAGACCACGAAGAGCAGGTCGTCCAACTCCCCGATTCCAAAGTATCTGCGGGGGGTGAGCATGGCGGGCAGGGCACGCCAGGAGTCAGTCAAGGGGCTGTAGGCCTCCGCGTTACGCAGGTCGTTTTCATCGTCAAACCCTCCCACCTGAGGACAGGACACATGAGAGAAATGTTTTAGTGTGTGCTTAAGGCAGGCAGGCATACACTGTATTAATCCACTTAGGGAAATGAGGGCATCACAGCAGCATTGCAAGTCAAATGATACATATCTATAAAAATATCTAGTAGAAAGCATTTGTCTCCGTGTGTGCACCTACCACATAGACGTGTCCTCCGTACGCAGCCACTCCCACTCCGGCACGCCTGCTGCTCATGGGGGCGATCAGAGTCCACTGGTTAGTGTCTGGGCTGTAGCACTCAGCTGTGAGCAGACACTCCGTCCTGTTGGAGCCACCACAGATGTAAACCTGTAATAAGAAAGAATATTCTAATTTAGTTTATATATTCCATTTAATTTCATTCTACTTTAATTGTCTGTTAATGTTGAAATTCCTTGTATGTGCAAGCTTACTTGGCAATAAAGACATTTATGATTTCTGATTCTGAATGATACCAATCGCTTAGTTTTTAATGTGAACGTTCCTTGTGTTCATCTACCACCTTGTGTCCCTCAGTTCCACTCACCTTGCCGTGGAGAGCTGCTGCCCTGGCGTCGCTCCTGCGCTCCAGCATGGGTGAAATCACTGTCTACTGGTTGGTTTCAGGCTCGTAGCGCTCAGCGGTGTTCACTCGCACGGGTCCGTCGAACCCTCCCATGGCATAGATACAGCCGTCTAACGTGACCACGCTGACGTAAGAGCGGCGTGAGTGCATGGGAGCCGCCTCCAGCCAGCTGCGAGTGACGGGGTTGAACCTGCGCACGCGGCTGAAACTCTTTACGCCGTCCCAGCCGCTGACGCAGTAGACCAGACCGTGGAGATAAGCGGTGCCGTGGAAGGCCCGGGGACTCTCCGGCGTCTCCGCCTCAACGCTCACGTCCATCCATCCACCGGCTCGGATATCGTAAGCCTCCATGCCATTGGTCACGCTGCCGTCACTCCAGCCTCTGATGGCCAATAGGACCTCCTGGGGCAGGCGTGGTCGGGTCAGGGGGTTTGGGAGCCTGTCGGAGCCAGGGGGGTTCAGGGCGCTGAGGATGAGGGCCCTGCAGTCGTGGCTGTCCCTCACCACAGGGTTCTTCAGGACGTTGTTCCCGAAGTAGTCAGGCCTCATCAATCCCAATGCGAACCTGGGAAGAGACAAGCAAGTACAACTTAGACAGCGGTTGTAGACAGTTTCACTGGAATTCTGTTGCTAGGGAACGGTTTGGACCCAAATGTTTAAGACCCACTGTACTAGGGAACCTAGTGTTGTTTTAATGCAATGCACAGTAATACAATTAGTTACCTTGGGCAGCAGCAAAGGGATGTGTGTTTTACGCTCCTCACAGGAGTGGTCGATCCAACGGAGGATGGCCTCGAACACCGTCTCCTCGTTCTTCACGTTCAGGTCATCCCTCTCGATGATGTCCACCAGTTGCTGCAGGGACAGCTCCACAAACTCCTGTGAGACGGGCAGCATCTCCTCAAAGTGGCACACGATGAAGAGATGGGCCTTGCGCCTCAGGTCAGGGCAGCAGTAGATGTCCGCGAAGCTCCAGATGCCGACACAGTTTTCCAGAGACAGCTGGCCTTCTAGGAAGTCACAGCACGCTCTTACTATGCCAGTGACGAGAAGCTGGTCTGCAGCCACCAGAAGCTCTTCCATGTTCTCTGCTGTCACCGGCACAAAGCGTGTGTAGGCGTACTCTATGATGAGCTGCATCATAGCCGCGGACACCCCAGGGATAGTGTAGACTGGTTTCTCTGAGTCGCTCCAGCGAGTGAAGAGTGTTCTGTGGGATGCAGAGTATAGAGATATCGGATGAGTAAACAGTAAGGAACATTCTGTCCTGTGTAGTAATTAGGGCTGACCCCTATTAGTCGATTAGTCGACTAATCGGTCGAAAGGAGCCGTAGTCGACTAGCCCAGGGGTTCCCAAAGTCGGGGTCGCAACCCCAGTTGGGTCGGGGGGGGGGGGGGGGGGGGGGGGGGGGGTCGCCAGATGATTTGAAAAAAACTAAAACTAAAATCCAAAAAATAAATATACATATATTTTTTTATGCAGTCAGGCCACTGAACTTAGAAGCAGGCCAGGCCAGTGTTTCTAGTTGCACCAGCGCAATAGTTAGATAACCTAGGTGGGGAACAACCAGAAGATCACTGCAACTCACACAAGTTGGAGAACTATCTCTCTCTCTTGCTCTCTCACACACACAAGGGAGCCGCATGTGATTGGTGGAGGCGGGACCCTTACAAAAAACTGCTAATCATTGACACATGCTAGCCTGTAATAATCCCCCCCAGAAAAATCTACTTTGCATTTGATATATTGCAAATATATGCCATCACACACACTGGCATTTAAAGGGTTAGAATTATAAAATGAATATGTGGTGTTATGATCAGGGCTGAAGTTGAATAAGATTGTATTTTTTATCAATTACAAAAAAACTGAAGATCCATACAAATCTGTGTTGTTGCTAATCATACATATGCTAGCCTGTCTTTTAACAATAATTTGTGATGCCATCACAAACACTGGCATTTAAAGGGTACAAATAAAATAATTCCTGCACCAGAATGGGGCTATATTTGGCACTATATTTCCTGGCCTGAATGATTTCCCCAGTCCGGCCCTGGTTAAAAGCCTCCAATGCTGGGGCGCCCCAGTGGTGAACCACATAGCACGCTCAGCCGCGACACGGGCGACCCGGGTTCGATTCCCGAATCCGTCGTTATTTCCCGAATGTCTTCCCCCCACTCTGTCTCCCATTTCTCTTCTGTCTCTCCCTACTGGACTGCCCAGTAGTAATAAAGCGATAAAACGGCCAAACCCCCCCCCCAAAAAAAAAAAAAAAAAAAAAGCCTCCAATGCTTATTAGTGTGTGTGCGTTTGAACGTTTGCATGTTTCAACCATACATTTCCATTTATAAATAAAAAAATATATATATATTTTACCTCCTATAATAGTGGGGGTCGCGGCTTTCTGACACCGTTATTTCAAGTTTCAAGTTTCAAGTTTCTTTAATAGTTGTCATACAGAAGTACAGAATACTTTTATACAAAATGCTTCTTACTGTTACGCTCCAGAGACTGTGCAAGACAAGATAAGTATGAAATAAAATAACATAGTATAGCATGTAAATTAGAAGTAAAAAAATGAGGTCACAGTGTTCAGTATAGACATATGTCCAATGTTCGATGCAGAGTAGACGTAACTGAGTTACCATATAATATACAATACTGTGTAGTGTACTAATATACAATACTATATAGTGCAAGGCAGAAATAGGATGAGGTGGAATTTAGGTACAATTTACAGTAGGTGTACGAGTTGTAGTGCAAATCCTTTATCAATAAATATAAAGTGTGTTTGTGTGATCTAAAGTGTGGAGAGTGGGTGCTGCAGTGTGTTGTTTGTTTAAGTGAGTGTGTGCGTGTGGGTGTGTGTGCTGTGTGCATTTGATGGTTGTTGCATAGTGTTTATTGTTCGTTTAGCAGCCTGATAGAAGCTTCTTCTGAGTCTTTCTGTGCTCGCCTTAAGACTCCGGTATCGCTTGCCTGACCGCAGCAGTTCAAAGAGGCAGTTGTTCGGGTGGCTCGAGTCCTTAATAATTCTCTTAGCCTTCCCCTTGCACCGCTTGTTGTAAATGTTCTGGAGGGTGGGAAGCCCCCCTCCAATTGTGCGTTCGGCTGAACGTGTCACTCTTTGTAGTCTGCTACGGTCTTGTGCAGTGCTATTCCCAAACCAGGAGGTGATGTTGCCAGTCAGGATGCTCTCTATTGTACATGAGTAGAAGTTCCTAAGGATCTTCTGACTGACTTGGAACTTCCTTAGGCGCCTGAGGAAGTAGAGGCGTTGTCGTGCCTTCTTCACAACACTGTCAATGTGTGTGGTCCATGTCAAATCCTCGGATATGTGGGCTCCGAGGTACTTGAAACTGTTCACTCTCTCAACCGGTGCCCCGTCGATGCTGAGGGGGCTGTAGTCCTTGCCCCCCGACCTCCTGAAGTCCACAATCATCTCTTTTGTTTTGCTGACGTTCAGGGAGAGGCAGTTCTCCTGACACCACTGTGACAGGTTCTCTACCTCTTCCAGGTAGGCCCTTTCGTCGTTGGCAGAGATCAGGCCCACCACTACTGTGTCATCAGCAAATTTGATGATGGTGTTGTTGTTCCGCTGTGCTACGCAGTCATGTGTGTACAGGGAGTAGAGGAGGGGGCTCAGAACACAGCCCTGGGGGGCCCCTATGTTGAGCGTGATGGATGAGGAGGTGCAGTTGCCTGCTCTTACCACCTGGGGTCTGCCCGTCAGGAAGTCCAAGACCCACTGGCAGAGGTCATAGTTCAAGCCCAGGTCCCTGAGCTTGGCTATGAGTTTGGAGGGGACTATGGTATTGAATGCTGAGCTGTAGTCGATGAACAGCATTCTCACATAGTTCCCCTGCCTCTTGTCCAGGTGTGATGCTGCTGTGTGCAGCACATGGGCTATGGCGTCCTCCGTGGACCTGTTGGGGCGATATGCAAATTGCAGAGGGTCCAGGTTGATGGGGAGGGAGGAACAGATGTAGCCCTTCACTAGCTTCTCAAAGCACTTCATGGCTATGGAGGTGAGGGCTGATTGATTGATTGATTGAAAAGTTTATTAACAGATTGCAGAATGGGTACAGTACAGTACATCTCAATACATACAATTGTTAAGGGGATGCAGACCAGAGAAAGACTTTCGTCTTGTTTCCACCAGGGTCCCCCATTTTCAATTCATCATAACATATATGACATACATGACATACAGATAGACAGTACTGCTACATCTATACATTTATGACATATCAGATTTGCAAATACAGTACTGTTTGTGATACAAAAGTGTCCAGAAAAGGAGTGTATATACATTTGGCGTAGAAACTGTACATTGGAGGAGGTTGGTGGGGTGGGGTTGGGTGAGGGCTGTACATTGGAGGTGGGGGGGGGGGGGGGGGTTGGGTAGGGGACACACACACATTTTACACTGTACATTGGAATATTGACAAAGCCTTACTTGGTCATTTACTGTACAACTAGGTTAGGACATTTGTAGGGGCCAGTTTCGAATTGCAGTCTCACGTAGGTGTTTTTTGAGAGTGTTTTTGAAGGTGGGTAGTGATTCACATTCCTTTACAGCTTTAGGCAGGGCGTTCCACATTGATGTGGCATAATTGCGAAACGTGTTTAGTCCCTTGTTTGAGCCGAATCTGGGTTTTACATGATTTGTGGAGCTCCCTCTGGTGTTGTGATCGTGGTATTCACTGACCTTTGGGAAGTATTTTGACATGTACATGGGTACCTTGGTCGCGTAGTGTATCTTGTAGACCAGGCCCATTGCAAGTTGCTGTACTCTGTCGTCTACTCTAAGCCATCCTAGGTTGTCAAAGTGGGCAGGGGTGAGGTGGGTTCTAGGAGTCAGGTCAAGTAGTAGTCTGACTAGCTTGTTTTGAGATGTTTGTAATTTGTTTTTTAGTGCCTTTGAGGTGCTTTGGTACCATGAGGTGCAAGCATAGTCGTAGTACCCTTGAATGAGTGCTCCTGCTAGAGTCTTCAGGGTATTCTTGTTTACCAGAGAGGAGATCCGGTACAAGAATCGCGTTCGTTGGTTGACTTTTTTTATTACATTGGATGCCATTTTGTCACAGGAAAGATTAGCCTCTAGGATGGAACCCAGGTAGGTAATTTCATCTTTCCTTGTGATAATATTGTCACCCACTGTAACCGAGAAGCCGTCGGTCTTGCTGAGTTTGTTATTTGAACCGAAGAGAATGGACTCTGTTTTGCCCATGTGTAATGATAGTTTGTTGTCGGCGAGCCATATGCAGATTTTGCCTAGTTCCGAGCTGAGGGCTTTTTCAACCTGTAACTTGTTCTTGTCAGAGACCAGCAGGGCTGAGTCGTCCGCAAACAGGAACAAGTTGCAGTCACAAGCTGACGACATGTCATTTGCATAAATTAGGAATAGTAGCGGTCCTAGTATGCTTCCTTGTGGAACACCACAGCTCACTGTGAGGGGGGGGGATAGGGTACCGTTTACTTCCACCATCTGTTCCCTCCCCTCCAGGTAGGATTGTAT
This sequence comes from Notolepis coatsorum, assembly GCF_963971535.1. NCBI lineage: Eukaryota > Metazoa > Chordata > Actinopteri > Aulopiformes > Paralepididae > Notolepis > Notolepis coatsorum. Next base: position 53,845,511 of record NC_140165.1, on the reverse strand, counting down.
CCAGCTCACTGATAAACTATCAAAACCAATTGCTTTTAGCTTGTCAATCAGAATGGTGTGATTGACAGTGTCGAAGGCCTTTTGTAGGTCCAGCATGACCATGCCGCAGTATTTGCCCGCGTCCACCTCTTGTTTGATGTGGTCGTTCAAGTAGAGAAGGCATGTGTCAGTGGAGTGGGATGTTCTGAAGCCAGATTGGAATTCGTAGATTAGATTTTTTTCCGCAAGGTACTTTTCGATCTGTTCGTATACTATTTTTTCCATGACTTTCGAGATGGATGTAAGGATAGAAACAGGGCGGTAGTTACCCGGGTCTAATTTGCTGCCCTTTTTGTGCAGGGGTGTTACTCTCGCAATTTTGAAGTCCTTGGGGACGTGTCCCTGTTTTAAGGAGAGGTTTATTATGTGTGTGATGACTGGGGTGATGGCTGCTGCTGAGTCTCTGAGGAATTTGGAGGGGATGTTGTCATGGCCAGTGGTCTTGTTTGGTTGGAGGGCGCTCAGTTTTTTGAGTACCTCATCTGTAGTTACTATTTCCAGTTTGAAGTCGTCTTTGTGGACGCCTAGGTTCATGTAGTATGCTACTATGTGTTCTACCCCATACTGCCCTGAGTGGGAGGGTAGTTTGTTTACCAGTGTTGTGGCTATGTTTGTGAAGAAAGTGTTTAAGTAATTGGCTACATCCAGCTTGTCTGTGATGAGCGTGTTGTCCGTCTTTATGTTTATGTTTGAGAACCTGGTTTTGAGTTTTTTACTGCAGCCTAGTTGATTGTTGAGTAATTTCCAAAGTTCACGTGGTTTATTTTTGTTTTCCTCGGTTTTGTCATTGATGAAATTTTTTTTAGCAGTTTTGATCATGGAGTTTACGTCATTTCTTAGTCTGTTTCTTTCTAGTTTGAGTTCAGTCACGTGGTCTTGGAGTTCACTGCTCGTGCTTTTGGTAAGCTTTGACTGACTTTTACGCTACAGGGCGGTAGTCGTTGAGGCAAGCGGGCGTAGATTTTTTGGGTACAGGGATGATGGTGGACTTCTTCAGACAGGTGGGGATGACAGCCTGTTCCAAGGACAGGTTGAAGATGTCAGTGAATACCGGGGCCAGTTGGTCGGCACAGACTTTTAGGACGCGGCCGGGGATGCCGTCCGGTCCTGCTGCCTTCCTGATATTCACTTTTTTAAAGATCCGTCTCACCTCATGCTCTGTTACCCTGAACACTGAGTCTCCATCAGCAGACCCCCCCCCCCCCATTGCCGTGGTTTGTAGGCTGGTGTTTTTATTCACAGCCTCAAACCTCGCATAGAAGGAATTGAGATAATTTGCTAAGGAGATGTCATTGTTCAGTTTGAGGGAGGTGCCTTTGTAATCTGTCATTGTTCTGAGGCCCTGCCACATGCCTCTAGAGTCAGCCTGTTCGAACTGAAGTTCAACTTTATCCCTGTAACGCCGTTTTGCCAATTTTACTGCTCTCCTGACGTTGTATCTTGCCATCTTGTGTTCTTCCATGTTGCCTGTCTCCAGCCCGGTGTTGTATGCTGATGTGCGCACTTTCAGAGCCTCACGGACGGATTTGTCTACCCAGGGCTTTTGATTTGGGTAGATTTTAATTGTGGTGGAGGGGATTGTTTCTTCTACCAGAGTACAGACATAGTCAAGCACCGTTTCAGTGTATTCGTTAATATTGGCTGTGTTATCACGGAATACACTCCAGTCTGTGCATTCAAGTGCAGCTTGGAGTGACTCCTCTGACGTCACGGCCCAACGCTTAACCTCTCGCGAGACCACCGGCGTTCGCTTGAGACTTTGTTTATACTTTGGCAAAAGGAATATGGCGGCGTGATCGGACTTACCGAATGGACTAAGAGCCTGTGACTTATACCTATTCTTAAATTGCGAGTATACATGGTCTAATATGTTCTCGCCTCTGGTGGGACAGGTCACATGCTGATAGAAATTCGGCAACACCTTTTTAAGACGCGCGCTGTTGAAATCGCCCAGAACCAGAATGGCAGCGGCAACGCTAGCTATCTGTTGTTTGTTTACCTCGTCGTGAAGTTTTGAAAGTGCGACCCCAGTGTTTGCGTGTGGTGGAATGTACACTCCGATGAGGATGATGGACGTTAACTCTCTTGGGAGGAAGAAGGGTCGACATTTTATCGTGATAAACTCCAGGTCTGGGGAGCAGTGGTTAGACAGTTCCTTTGCGTTGCCTACATCGCACCACTCCTTGTTTATCATGAAGGCAATGCCGCCTCCTTTCTTCTTTAGTGACTCTTCTGCCGTCCGGTCCTTGCGGAGGACGAAGAAGTGGTCTGCCGGTTCTATTGCGTGATTCGGGACATCTGGACTCAGCCAAGTTTCTGTGAAACAGAGGACGTTACAATCCCGAATGTCCCTCTGGAATTGGATCCGTGCTCTGATGTCGTCCAGTTTATTTCCTATCGATTGCACATTGGCCAACAATATGCTGGGCAATGTGGTTCTGTGTCGTTTGGACCTCAGTCTGTTCCGGACCCCGGCTCTCTTCCCTCTTCGTAGTGGCGTCTCCTGGCTTCGGCCACGGCCACAACAAAGGATCTCTGCTGGCCATTGTTGTTGTTCGGCAATCCGATCCAGAGAGCAATCCAATCGGTAAGTTTTCTTTAATCCAATGTCAATGATTGACTGACGGTCATACACGTATAATGCACCAACAGTAGGTGCAAATAAAACTCTTAATACTATAAAAATTTACAAAAGAAAGCACAGTCTCGACGGAGCGATCAGAGAGGCAGCCGTTCGTTGCGGCGCCATGATCAACATTATTTGGCGGTCGCGGCCTGAAAAGTTTGGGAACCCCTGGACTAGCCAACCTCTTAGTCGAATACAAAAAAAGATATATATATATTTATAATTTTTTTTATTTTATAAATTTTTTTATCATTCTTTCCAAAAGAAAAGAGGCCTAGAAGCGTGGCTAACGCTAATGGCATGCATACCAGAGGCTAACTGCCTACGAAAACAGGCACAGAGGCACTGAAAGAGGATTTCACCCATCTAATGAACACACTAGACTAGACAAATATCAAGATGTATCCATCAGTGGACCAATTGCATGCTTTTGCAGAGGACAAGAAGCCTTCAGTCGACTCCTTCAGACATTAAGCACCCCCCACAGCCCAAATGGAATGATAAAAAAATAAAAAAAATATATATTAAAAATATTATACTTTTTTTTTGTCGACCAATAGTCGACTAACGGCAAATTCTGGCCAATCATAGTCGACCATCCAAATCTCCTTCCCAGCCGCCCGTATAGAAAACGCTGTTTCTACACGCCCTCCGCCAATTGGGCAACCAAGGCGCGCCAGCCATAAAGTGGTTCCACATGGAAAGCACCCAGGGCCAGCGCTATATGCACGTCGAGAACCCGAAACATATCGATGGCGAATTCTAATAAGAAACACCAGACAATGTTTCCTCCATGCTGTCTGGGACGAGCAGCAGGAAGCCGGCCTATAAGACACAGACACGGGTCTCATATGACGCGTCTGAGGGTAAAACCCTGTCAATTCTGCTCTTTACATAAGAGGGGAAGACAGAAGTTCCCCCAGAGAGACCTCTACGTGAGTAACAATTGAAATAGATACATGTAATAACAATTGGGCCAAGTGACCAACGGAGAGCAGAGCAGAGCAGAAAACAAACAGTTCTCAAATGCATCGCATCATCCAACTTTGACAATGACAGCCGTCTGCAGCACAGACCTGAAAACTCACGGATGTCTCATGGCCAACAGGAAAAACACGCCCAGTGACGTATTCCATGGCCGGGGGGAAATCCTGTGACCCACCCATCCTAACATGGAGTGGAACCAGGGAACCCCCCCCCACCCCTTCCCCCTCCCTGTGACGCGCTGACCCCTCAGCCGACAGGGAGACTGACAGGCAGGAGGTCCCACCTCCCGGCCAACCAGTAAAGGGGGGAGGGGTTATTACTAGTCCACCCCTTATGACCCCTCACCCCTGATACGATGCAAAAACAAAGCAGAGCCATGACACCAGTCGTAGTGCGCTACATGAAAGCGCATTACACCTGTTAGGGTAACAGCTTCACATTCTGCACGCCAGCCACAGACGATAACCTCGTTTGTGCAAGAAACAGGCTTTATACACGGCTTCAGGCTCATGTGCGAACTTGCCACCTGAATTTTTACACCTTTACCCTAAAGTAAGAAAAACACAGACCAAAGAGAGAGGCCAAAGGCCTTGGTACAAGAGCTATACATGTAAACTTCTGTAGGCTAACACCTAACCCAGTTGTGGACTCAATGCCACGTTTACTTAAACGTGAAAACATGATACACACAACCCTCTTTCACAATAAAAAAGGCAAAAGTTCACTCTCACTATTGCAAGAGGAACGCCGTATTTTATGACGACAGAAGACATAAGTCCTCGACCAATTGTTAGCTACAAGCCTTGCTAAGTCCATAATAGCGACCAAACAATTTTCAGAGAAAACTGCACTCTCCCTAAGCAAGAGCACAACCCCAGCAGTAGCTGAGGGATTACACCGTATCCCCAAAAATATAGTGAATCAACACACGTTTTGAAAACGAAATCATATTTGAGGGGGGGGGGGGGGGGGCAGGGGCAAACCGGGGAATAATTTCACCCACCACCTCACCCCTGATACGACGCCAAAAGAAAAAACAGAGCCGTGACACCAGGTGCATGGCGCGGCAGATGAAGCACATACTCACCTGTAAAGTAAAGCTTTACATCATGCACGCCAGCCACAGCCGATAACCTTGTTTGAAAACAGGTTTTATCCACGGCTCTGCTTATGTGTGAAAACTTGCCACTCGTTATTTTTACCATTACCCTTAAGTAAAGAAAATAACAAGCTAAGAGAGGGCTCAGGCCCTCGATCACATGCCACTATGTACAGCGCTGCAGGTTAACACCCAGCCAGTTGTGGACTCAGCCACGTTGTCTAAACATTACACGAACACACACACAACTTCTCATCATACAACAAAAAACCCCAGTTCATTTTTACTCACGTAAAAAATAACGCCGTTTTTAGGTAGAGAGAAAGACACAAGCCTTGGCAAATGCTAAAACCCAAGCTATATAAGACAGCGACCAAGACAATTTTCACACAGCACACGTCGTATCTCCAAATGCAGTGAAGCAACATATGTTTTGTTAAACAAAGACATCGTTATTAATCAAAACATTCAGGAGGGGGAGGAAGGAAGAGTGGGGTAATGTCCAACGGACATCTTACCTGCACCTCGTATGCAGGACGAAAGGCCGCAAACACAGGTTGGTCTACCACGTTGACAAGGCCTCTCGCTGGCAGGGCCAGACGCGGCGACGGCGGAGCCTTGCTCCGGCGCGACACCCCCCTCCTGCAGCAGGTCATGGCGCAGGCCCGACGACATCTTCTGCCAGAGATGACGCCGTAGGCAGAGTGCCAGAGCCCGCTACCTCATCACGGCTAGCACCAATGGTTGTAGCATAAGCTAACAACTAACTCCAGGCTAACTGATAGCATCAAGCTAACGTTTCCAGCCGAGCGTAGCCGCCAGCTAATGACTTAGCCTAGGAGCTAACTGGCTAACAGTTAGATTCTACCGGCTATCGATAGCCACTAGCTAACGCAGTAGCAAGCTAAGCAGCTACTCTGAAGCTGTATAACGTGAGAATAGCGATACAGGCCAACACTTCTGACAGCCGCTGTCTTTTCCTCTTCTTATCCGAAGAAAAAAGGGAAAAAGGCAACACACGTCCCTCTCACAGAACGGTGTTTACCAGACACAGCGGCATCGGCAGTAAGCCCCTCGTTGTACGCGGGCTGCAGCCGAATCGAGCTCGGAGATATTCCCATAATGAAACACCAAACTCGCATCCCTCGTGCCGGGTGTTTTCGTCTTGAAAAACTGGGCCAGCACGGCGGCAGAGGGTATCCGTTTTCCAGAGACCCGGGGAATCGAACCGCAGACTCTGAATCACGGCCCCAGGAAAACAAAGCTACTACTTCACTGAGGAGGAGTCTATGTTATCGTGGGGCATCAAACTAGAACCCCCTCCACGCCGCTATAAGGGGCAACGAAAGGATTCTAGCTTGGAGCCAACCTTCGCAAGCTTGTACAGTTGTCCCCTCACAACTGACACACCCGAGGCTTGTGTCGCAAAAACATCACCCGCCCAGGGAGACCGTCAGCTCTCACACAGCCGACCGTCTCCCGAGGCATAGTATCCAGCTGCAGAGCCGGAGACAACGCCGGCGGGGATTGCTCAGCGAAGCGCCGGTCGAGGTCAGAACGATCATCATCTTCTAGACTCTCCAGTGGTGAAGACATTATCGCTTTATTTTCTCAAAAAATTGTGAGAGAGAAAACAAAGATACAATGTCAACGCAGCTCCTCTCCAACGACTATTTTTGGCACTAAACTTAAAGTGGTGTGTTACAGACACTTTTCGGTGGTGAAAATAGGGAAGGAGCTGATGGTGTGGCCACGACCCCGCTTATATAGAGGAGCGGATGTGGGTGTGGCCAGGCGGATGGGTGTGTGCATGTGGAGAACATTATTCATTATTAGAGTGGATAAAGGGATAGTTCCATAAAGAGCAGAGCGTAAACCTATACGTTCTATAACCCACCTTTTCAATCTTGCTTTTGACCTCTAATTCTGTCAGTTTTATTTTATTTTGTCATGTATTATTTTTGTTCTGTTTTTGTTCTGTTTTTTGTTTTGCCATAGTTTTGTCTCTTCTACCCATGTAAAGCGTATTTGAGCACCTGGAAAAGCGCTATATAAAATAGATGTATTATTATTATTATTATTACACAACTGACACATCATTATGTAGCATAGGTCACATGACAACTACACAACTGACACATCATTATGTAGCATAGATCACATGACAATACACAACTGACACATCATTATGTAGCATAGGTCACATGACAATTCATTTACAACACCTGGTCAGTCTATTTAGGGCCATGAAAAAACATGCATACTGCATACAATCGCATATCATAGGACACATAGTAGATAAACATTCTCATGACATTTTATATATTACAACATCTCATATGATCAAATAGAGGAGATCTTCATGGTACAAAAACACTGTAATTACATTTACAAAAACACCACAGTTATCACTAGACTCGGGACAGATTGGATAATAAGTCATCAACATACTTAGAGTTGTGAAGAATTCTGTCAAAGACTGTCAAATCTGTCAAGAATCTTCATATCGCTCACTTCTGTCTGTTGGGACTGCTGCATGTATGCAAATGATGCATAATTGATGCAATAATTCACTGTGCGAATAGCAGGGATTTTCACATGGCGCATCCAAGGTGGTACTCAGAAGCTTTGTTCACGGCTCTCCACACACACACACACACACACACACACACACACACACACACACACACACACACACACACACACACACACACACACACACACACACACACACACACACACACACACACACACACACACACACACCACTGAAGTGCCCTTGAGCAAGGCACTTAACCCTATACAAATAAAACTGACTTGACTTGACCCCCAACTGCTCCAGTGGAGTTGCTCAGTGGCCAATGGTGTCAGACTGTGGTTGTACTGGGCAGCTCCCAGGTGTGAATGGAACTGTGTGAATGTGAAGCAGGGCGTAGCTGAAAAAGAGCATCTGTGCTTAGCGAACCTACCCTGGGTAAATAAAGGTTAAACAATATTTTAATAATCTATAATAAAAATAATATCGATAATAATATGTTTAATGTTTTTATTTGTATTGTGACCTGCAACAGGGCAGCTTTAAAACCAGAGACAGTGGACAGACTTGTCTTTCTTGCCTGCAACTTGGCAAGTAATGGCTTTGCTTGTCAAAATGACAATACTGACCAAATTGAGATTAATTTTTCTCTTGTCCATTTATTTTGTTTGCTTTCTAATTTAAAATACAGTTTGAAACTGTCTGTACACAGTAGGCTATGTGTGCTAGCAGAGTTAGTCTCCAGTCGCGAGTCACGGTGCACATGTGTGGTGGTTTGTCCACCAAAAAACCCCGCCAAAAGATAGAAAAATAAACGAGCAGAGCCAGAACTGTTCAACTCCCCTGGAGCCACAGCCACTTTTTTTTGGTACTTTCGCTTTCAAACCAGCTGCAGCCTGAGAATTGGAGTGTGAGGGGCTGTAACACTAAGGGCGGCAACGACAAAGAATTGCTGCAAAATAAACATACATTTGTTGTTTAAATAATAATTAAAACACTTTTATTTTTTTTATAATAATAAAAATATCGATAATTATAAATTATCGATATCGAACGATATGAAAATGTTTATCGTGATAACATGTTTGGCCATATCGCCCAGCCCTAACGCACACACGCACACACAAACAATGTTTTGGGAGAGGGCGGCTAAGTGGCGCAGTGGGCAAGGTGCTCGCCACTAACGCAGGAGATGCTACCGGCTTGGCTGGTTGTTCATACTAACACAATGGACCTGTCTCAAAACCCTGCCCTCTTTTCTTGATCCTCCAATCACAGCTGTCGCTTACAAAGTTTGTACGAGGAAGTCAGAGGTAAGCGACAGCTGTGATTGGAGGATCAAGAAAAGGGGCAGGGTTTGAGACAGGTCCATTGGCAGTGTTAGGGGTGGGAAAGCCGGTGGGTGGGGATTGGACGTTGTGGACAGCGACTCCTACAGGTCGGTTGGTGCGCCTGTACAGCAGAATCAGGAAGTATCGGGGGCAGCGTGAGCCTCCCACGCATTACTCCTCGCCACTGAGAGATTGCGCTGTTCTAGTGTTGTCACGATACTGGAATTTCAAACTTCGATACGATACCTTGAAAAGTATCGATATTCGATACCATTTTCGATACCACAGGGGAAAAAGGTTCAATCTTAAAATAAAAAAAAGAAGAAAAAAAAGATAAATATATATATATTTTTTTATAAATTTTGCTTTTGTTGCTGGTTGATTCTCCTCAGCTTCTCTCTGGTACTATAAGAGAAGATAAATATAACACTTTTAAAAGCCTTTGTTTATCTTTAGATCACACATTTAAAAATAACTAAATGATATAATCTTAGAAATTAAGTAAACACTGTAATCTGTGTTGCATGTACCTGACAAACTGAACTGTTTGTATTACAGTCATATTCCAACTTAACTGAATGCACATGTGTGTGGACTACTGTACTATTACAGCTATTGAAATAAACAATGCAACTTCCTTATACAAATTATATAAAAAAAATTATAATAATAATTATGAATAATTAAATATTGATATTGCGGGAAATGAGTATTGAAACTGTTTTAAATATTCAGAATCGATATGTATCGAAAAATCGATATTTTTTACAACACTACGCTGTTCAGGTGAAAAGATGCGACAGCTGCCTCCTCGTGTACCGGAGGGGACACGTGATGCAAGGCTTGGTCCTCACTGCAGCCGACCAGTGGGAGGCATAGGCTAGCAACGTTCGAGACAGGGGAGGGGAGAATTGAAGGGAGAATTGGCGAGGCGAAATTGGGATTGGAGAAAACATTTTAAATAAGGAGAAAAAGTGGATAAAAAAAACAATGTTTTGGGAGCTTGGAGGGTATTTGGCCTGACTATATCTATATTTATTTGACTCACAGGATCGCTTCCAGGAGGACCCGGTCCACATGGCCATGATCATCTCCAGGAACCTGAAGGAGGAGCAGAAGATTTTGGCCAACGCCAAAAATGCAGAGGTATCCTATTTCTTTCGATTTTTAAATGTTTACAATATCTTTATTGGATTTTACAATACACTAGTCAAATTTACATTGCCATCAATTTAGTTGAGAGTTCCTTTTATCCACAAACATACACAAACACCCCCCCTCCTTCCCGCGTGATTTTCTAATGTAGCCTCTGTTTCCGACGACGCTCTCTGATTGGCTAGGCCGCGTACAGCGAAGAAGAAAATACCCTCTCTGATTGGTTTAGCTCCGAAGGGTCTCTTCCGCCTTGTACATATATTCTTTGTTATGCTTAGGCATTCTTTCGAAGTGGTTATGCTTAGGCATTCTTTCGAAGTGGTTATGCTTAGGCATTCTTTCGAAGTGGTTATGCTTAGGCATTCTTTCGACGTGGTTATGCTTAGAGTTAGGGTTAGGGTTAGCCAATCGGAGAGCGTCTTTTTCTTCTTCGCTGCAATCAAAGAGCGTCTTCGCTCACAGAGGCTACGTTAAAAAATCACGCCTCCTTCCCCACCCCCTTATCTCTCTCTTAACACATTGGGCGCCGGGCATTGTGCCCATCATTATACCCAGTCTGCCAGCGCTGTGAGCCTATGGAGATGTTTACCTTCTTTGCAGGGCTATAACTTTTTAAATATTATAGCTATATCTGCATTACTATGGCCCATTCAACATCGATTATCTATCGTTCCGGATGTGGGAACGTTATATTCTTTCATTCTTCCATTGTTGTGTTAACAGTTTGAGTGCCAGCCATTTAACATTGGAAACCCTGTTGAATGCCAGCACCCACTTCAATGATAGCGTTGTGAACGCATCATCTCTCTCCTAAATTATGGCTATGTGTCTAATCTGCCTGTCGTTTGCAGGCAGACTTGTTTGCAGTCAACATTGTCGAAACGGATTGTTTTTTTATCGGTTCATTTTCGTTTTATAGCATTTTGAAAAGCCCTCGTTTTCAAGGAACATATATAGATTCTGTGATAAACGGCATTTACTGGAATATTCTAGAATACACAAAAACGTTGTAATTTTTCGGCCTATTTATGAATCGTTTTCAAATAAACGCTAGATTATGGATAGTATATGTGTACATATGCACGCTATAGAGGCGGGCTGAAAAATCTATTCTCTCATTTCCTCATCAGGAATCACCGCGCACACACACACACACACGCATAGGGCAAAAGCTTATATCTCCGTGAAAACAGGTCTGATTATCCTAAGACTGGTCAAATAAATTCCTTACCTGAGATCAGATGTTATCCAAAAAGATTATTCCAATTCCTGATCGCCATTCCAAATATCGATCACGCTTATTGATTACAGTGTTGGTACTGTAAATACATAATCGTCGCTGTTCTGATGGGCGGCGATCACTTGGTCTTTTCAGTTGGCTTGACGGAAAAGTAAAATGAGGAAACTGACCACTCCCCCTGCATCAATCTAAAGTAATGGGGTGCAGTTACACAGGGAGAGATGATAGGGGGCGGTATCTTCCCAATTGAGCTCAGAGAGACTCTGCAGCACTAACCCGAGGCTTGATTGATGAAATATGAATTCAAATAAAAAAAATTCAAATAAAAAACAGACGCTATATAGCGTCGGGGGCACTCAAAGGTCGGCATGAACTAACGACAAAAAACTTCCGTGGCAACCAAAGTGTTAATACCGTCTAGAATATAAGTATGTTTTTAAGCTTTTCTGCTGTAATTCCAAAAACGCTAGTTATAGGCCCTGACGCATATGATTATCGATTGGCGTTTCTTTCCTATACACGCTATATTAAAAAATTTAAATGTATATGATCGGTATACATTATGCTTCATCATGCGTGAAGGAAAGGGGGGGGGGGGGTCGTTTATAATTCCTTGATCGTCAGTAACGGCTTAATTTAGTATGGGTTGATATATTGATCAGACTGATTGCAAACAAAGAGAAGGACAATTGGGCTGAAAATAACGTTAGTGTCCTCTTAACGTTTGCCGATGAGACTGGAGGAAAAAGATCCCAATTATTTGATATATCCATTTCCGGTTTGTATGGCGCAATAAACGCCGAAATCATATCGATTATTGCGTTTCGAAAGCGATCCAAATGCACTCGAGTGTTTGTCTGGACCCACGTAACAAGATATGACTGCCGGAGGGATTTCCTCGATGCACCGATCGCCACTTCCGGTTTAGCATGAGTGTAACTCGCCCGACCATCCACCAGGCGGCGGTATTGATGCGTTGCAATCTCAGACAGGGTGCCGCTGCAGTCCGGAGGGAGGCTGGATGAATTATGAATGCGAAAAAAAAATTATATTGATCCCAAAAACGATTTACGCCGTTGTTGGCGTTCAGCGCATGGCGGGCAATAACGACTTACGCCGTTTATGGCGCACAATGTGTTAACACTTCCGGCGCCAACAGCAGAGGGCGCTGATGGCCCTTAGGTGCCAGTGCTTTATCCAATGTAGGATAGGACTTATTTGTGAGTGCTTAAAATATATCAAATATAATAGCAATAGATCTAAATAACACGGTGATCGTCAATGAGTTGCTTCCAGTCAACATGCACGAAACAGATAATTTTTTCATACATTTCCGTTTTATACCGTGATGAATATGAATATATTTCTAGAGCGTTCTGTCTCATCTCAATAAACTCCAGCAAATCGAGCTTCAATGTATTTCGTTAGAAATCGTGCCATTTGTTGCTCGATTTATAAATCGTTTTCAAATAAACGCTAGATTATCGATATTATATGTGTCATCATGGGCGAACAGAAACGGGTCTGAAAAATCGCTTCTCCGTACTTTGGGCGGCGCAAACCTCACACACACACACACACACGCTCCGATGGCGGTGAAAGGAACATCTGATTAACCCAAGATTCGTAACATAAAGTCCTTACCTCACATCTGATGGAAAAAGATTAATCCAATTCCTGATCGCCATTCCAAATATTGATCGTGTTTATTGATCCAACGTTATATATCCAAAACACATAATCCACACTGCTCAGAGTGTCCCCAGTCAATGCGTTATAACAATACTGCATGCCGGATAAGGAAAACCTGGACCGGACTTCTTAGATTGATGCACAGCCCCAGCCAGAGGGATTCCAATGATGTGCAATACCATCCGGGAGACGTTAGGCGGCGGTATTTGCCCTTTGCGAGCTCAGACCCATTCCCAATGATAACGTCCGGCTGGATGGATGAAAAATTAATGGATATAGCGAATAAAAGAAATATTGATTAAAACCTGAGACATCTCGGGTTTGGTGCCCATAGCATGGCGAGTTCACCCGACTTATCTCAGGTTTGGCCTCCAAAGGGCATCTCTCTTAATATCACATGTAACATGTACTGTACAATCGTCGTTTCTGTAAATGAGGGAAACTTCAGATGCTTACGATTTTAAATAAAGGTTGAAATGAAAAAATATAAAAAGAATATGTATACATTCATTGGTACCTTTTAATAAAATATAGCATACATGGGTAAAATCTTTTGAAAAAATGACATCCTTACAACACCTTTAATAACGTGCCCGCGCTCTCCCCCGGGGCCAACTGCTATACCGTGGGAGAGCGCGGGGGGACAAAGGGGTATCCTATTTGGTCTACAGCTTTCTGGCCTCTTAAGACCATGGGTCACGGTTTTGATGCGTTTCAATGAGCCTTGGTCCCATGATGAGGAGAAGTAAAAGATGGTATCTAGATGGTATCTGGCTTGTGGTCTAGAGGATGATTTAAGGGAATTCTGCAGTTTATATATTGCTGTGTGCCGTCACCGATTGGCACCGTGGCCTGCCAGTCTTGGTGTTCGATAGGGATGTTGGTCGATAGACCGCTCAAGCAATTAGCGCGTGGGCTTTCAGCATAGGAGTGCGTCGACTGTCGAGCCATATCACACTATTAAAATCTCCACTCACGTAAGACCAGCGGTTCATTGCACCCGTAACACATTACAAAATCTGGATGTGACGCCAGTGAAATGCGCAATATACCGGTACGTAGTAGCCTTTGTGACAATATACTGTAGTTGTTGCAATAGGTGTATAGTGTAATCATAATTCATAGTCATCCATGAACTGAAATAGGTATGTACAGTAACCGTGTGCCATGTGAATGTTCAGGCTGATGGGGAGAGTGCCGCGTCGGCCATGGTGGTGGAGAAACTGAAGCTGGACAACAAGGTCAAAGAGATGAAAGCCAGAGTTCAGGTAAGTGCCAGATTTGATTAGGATATAGATTAGGTTAGATTACATTAGATTGAAATGTGTTGTCATCATACAGCACAAGTACAGTACAACGAAAAGAAGTTTGGCATTCCACCAGAGTGCAAATGTAGCAGTAAAGTGCAGCAATATACAATGTACAGGTGATTAAACTGGGTACAAAATATACAAATGAGTACTACTGAGTGTAGTGCTAATTGGATGTATGTACAGAGTAGTATATATATATATATATATATATATATATATATATATATATATATATATATATATATATATATATATATATATATATATATATATATATATATCGGATAGGGCAGTATACCCATATTTATTGTTTCATCGTCCATCTGAATTATTCTATCGTGGGATTTTGTTTTTGATATTGTGAATCACGATACACTATTTTGTCGTCTAAAGGATTATATTGAAAATTACAGTTTCAATTTGGTACTTAATCTAGGGTTGTCACGATACCAACATTTTTGTTTCGATACTATACCAATATGAATTTCGATACTTTTCTATACTTTTCCTCAAAATCAGGGAAACACTCTCAGATGTCATTATTGTTCTTTATTTTAAAACACAACAATGAACAATGACAAGAATAAATAAATTAAATGAAAAGCAATGGCATTCAAAATGCTGGAGAACTTTTTTTGCACTCAAAACAGTTTCTGTACAAGGTTTCTGAACCCAGCTTTCTCAACTGTATATATATTGGAACTTGGTCCATACAGATGAACTCTGCGACTGCCCTGTTGAACCTTTTAGCATCTTTGGACTCATTTGTGTACTTAATATGCTGCTAAAAAAAAAGCTGGGAGGTTAGGTTGCTTCTGAGTGGGGGGAGTCACTCTGTGAGCCAAATGCAGCAGACTTCTGTAGTTAAAAAAAATTCAAGGGGTAGAAAAAGTATGGTTGTATTATTTATTATTATACATTTGTCATAGCAGAGGGCCTAATTAGTTTGAGATACCATAACCTAGAAAACATTTTGATGAGTGAGACTGATTAGATATAGCCTATCATAATCTAGAACTAGGTTATGTCATATTGTAGGCTGTAAAAAAATTAAATAGATTACCGTTGTCTTTATACAGTATGTATGAACCATTAAATGGGCAATTGTCAAATGTCTCTGTATAAATCACGTTTGTGACTAAGCTACAGAGATGCAGTGTGCATCAATTCATTTCTGTTGTGGGTAGACAACAGGGGATGCTGCGTTTACTAGCTTTCAGCACGGCAGTTTAGGCTATGTATAGCTTATTATTAGTGTTGTGAAGGATCAGATTAAACCGAATATATATATTTATTTATGGATATATATTTAATAGTATTTGTATATCGTTTGATATCCCCTGTATATTCCTTGTACAATATGCACTGAATATCCCTTTAGTCTACTAACAGCCCATAATAGTTTCATTCTACCATTGGACGAGAACCTGGCGCCAGCAGCCATGCCCCTTGGTTCAAGTTCAATCGTGCCGACCAACATGTCGTGGCAAGCCCGGTTCCGCGTAGGAATACGTCTGGCGAAATACGAATGGTACTATTTGTTCACAGCGCATATATATATGGCGCAAGTAAAGTAGAACTTTCTTTTTAGTCCATTAGTCCTTTACCCTCCAACCTAGTAACAGACGCGAAGCCTCACCCACGACGCACGTGTGGTGCAGTAAGGCCTACTTGGCCTCAGAATAGGCATTGAGACATCGTGTGGATTAATAGTTGAATTGTCATAGTTTGGCACTATACCGTCGAGTTGGACGTATTTCTATTAAGTTAATAATAGTCTATTATGTATGGTGCATCGTTCGGTTAGAGTTATAAAGTGAGCAGTACCCCCATCGTTCCTGACGTTATCTGGAGTCTTAACCAGCCTGGGCAGACCACGTGTGGTGCTTGCATCCGAGGAGCTCCGGGCCAGGACGAGTGGACCTGTACATTGGATTACTTTACCCGGACGACGGCGAGCCTTCCACGGCTTGGATTATCTACAGTACATGCTTTGGGTGCTTTGATTATTCCATGGATAACGGCCAACACTGCTGAGTGTTGGAACTACCCCCCGGAGAGGAGTCCAGGTGAGACGGCGCTCTACCCCGAGTGAGGTCGCCTCACGTCTCTTCATCTGTGGACCGGCAGCTACCGTCCACCAGAGGGTCCAGCTGTATTCATCTGCGGACCGAGGTTCTGTGGGCATCGTGTTCAGGACTCTGAATTCTCCCAAGAAATCGTCGGCCAGATGGGATACCGCCAGCGGCTCTTCTAACCCCCCCCCCCTACTGTCTTACAACCAGCGGGACCCCCCCCTTAGTGTATCCAGCTATAATCATTTAAGTACCATCGCTATAGTTCCCTAAAGAACCAGGTTGTATATTTGCTCCCTGCGTAACCAGAGATTGGACATTCAATGTTGATTTACCTACGAATACTCATTTGCCATACAAGTGCATTTCAAATCATAAATGTCATTAAGTGAACGTTGTATATACCCTTTGCTATATAAAATATTCGATTTATACATTTGTGTGGACTTCGTTTCATCAGGTGGGAAAGTGTTCATCATATCTATATCATGTACTGGATGGCCAGAAGTTAAAGTACAAGCGGTAGTGGTTTAATAATACCATACTTATCAATACAGTCAGGGAATTGTACCCCTCAGTTACAATTGGTCCTTCGAGCCGGAGGGTAACTAGTGTAATATTAATATAGTGTTATTAATATTGAAATGGCCTATGATGAACACTCCACGAAACGGTCCTCCTAACGTAGAACGCCCGCAGCGCAGACGACAGCCACCTCAGTACTTAGAGGATTACGCTGTCAGTCAACTACCTAGCCTTCTACAAACGGTAAACGCGGTAAAAGTAGAAAGTAAAATTATGTCTGACCTTAACGACCAGGTTTCCCCGACCACAGAGGCCCTAGTGGGTTCTAATGTAACTGACCAAGCTCACGGTGGGGACCAGGAGGGAGCTGACATGCCTTTACCCCCCGCCAATACCGAAGAAGTAGTCCCCGACCAGCCCCGGGAGGAAGACAACCCTACAGAGAGAGAACTCTGCACGGAAGAAGAGGAGGAGAGCGCCGAGGAAATAGAGCTCCAGGACTCCCCAACGAGTACAGCCAGGAGCGGCTCACCCAGGAGCGAACATTCTACCATTGAAAGAGAATGCCTCCAAGCGCAGCAACGGAGCGAAGAAGAGCGCATACGCCTGGAGATGAGACGCCTTCAGACGGAAGAGAATATGGCAAGAGACCGAGCAGACACCCAGCGTGCCGCTGACGGTGCCCAAAGAGAAGCAGAGCGCGACCTCGCTCTCATCCAGCGCGAAACCGAGCGCGACAGACTACAGGGCGAGCGCGACAGACTACAAGCCGAGCGCGACAAGCTACAAGCGCAGCTAATGGAGCAGCTGATCCTCAAGGCAACACCCTCTCCCTCCGCCAGGGGTTCAAGGAACTCGTCGAGACAACAGTCAAGGGCAGCGTCTCCTAACCGAGCAAGCGACCCTGAACTTGACCAACAGACCAAGCCTATACCCCCCGCAGACCCCCTTCCCAGACCGGTCCAAGCGAGACCCAGCTACAAGGAAGGAGCGGCATACACTGCGGAGAAGCTAAATAAACGATTACAGGATCTAGAGGACCTGATAGAAGAAGAGGGAGAGGAGGAGAACCAAGCCCGACGACAGCACAGTACTCCACCGGACCAGGAGGTCCAGTACAGCCCAGGCTATACCCCCGCGGCGCTGCGCTACAGACCCCCGACTCTATTCACGGGTGAGCACGACGCACGACCAGCCCCGAGGAATAGCACCTGGACCAGCGGGCCATGGTACCCTGTCGGTACCAGCCCACAGAGAGGCGCAAGAGGAGACTCGCCTAGGAGGTCTCTCCCCCAACGCTCGCCGATGTATCAGCCATTCACGGCGTCATACATTGCCACGCCGTCGTTTCCAGACTTCACCTATGAGAATCGAGCACAGTACACGGAGCTCCGGATGTGCTTAGAGACAATGATGGTGGACGTCGTTGATGAACGCCACAAGTATGCAATATTACTGAAGCACCTGAAAGTACCGCGAGCGCACAATATAGCGCTAGCCTATGCCACCTCTACGACCCCATACACCGCGGCTCTAGCAGCGCTGGACCAGAGATATGGACGTATATGGGATTACGTAATCCAAGAGATAAGGCATATTGATCGCCTACCCCCAGCAACAGACAATCGCTCATTAGACGACCTGTCAATCAAAGTGCAGTCCCTGGTAGGGATGCTGGGAGCGCAACAGGAAAAGGGCATGCATGAGCTATACGCCAACTCTAACGTCGAGAGGATTCTAGAGAAGCTGCCACCCGCAAGACAAGAGCGTTTTAGGCGGCAGAGAGACCACCGTGATCCTAACGGTCCCGAACCATCCCTCCTTGATCTAGCCGACTTCCTGGCGAGAGAAGTCAGCAGCTTACGACTGGATACGTTCGTGCGGAGCACGCCAAGCTCCAGAGAGGGACCCAGGAGAATAAACGATGGAAGAAGATCGGTGACTGTCATGCACCAATCAGAGTCAGTACCGAGCAGTAAGAGCCACAGTACCCCCTCGAGAAAAGAGAAGTGGAAGATGGTGTGCCCCTACTGTGAGAAAGAACACTGGCTGTCACAATGTGACCTGTTCACAAAGATGAATGCAGAAGAAGCGAGTCAATGGATAAAGTCCAACAGGCGCTGTTACCGATGTGCGCGCAGTCACATGGCAGCCGAATGCCGCCTAAAGAAAAGGTGCAGTCGGTGTGACGGAGCCCATCTAGATATACTACACGACAGTAACAGAAGACGGCCTGCACCTGCACCATCGAGCGGCACCAAGGCAAGTGTCATGTACATTGACCCCG
Organism: Notolepis coatsorum; assembly: GCF_963971535.1. NCBI lineage: Eukaryota > Metazoa > Chordata > Actinopteri > Aulopiformes > Paralepididae > Notolepis > Notolepis coatsorum. Next base: position 53,826,606 of record NC_140165.1, on the reverse strand, counting down.
CCAGCAGCAGCGGCGCCCAAGTGCTCTTAAAGGTAGTCCGTGTGACATTGAGCTACCAAGATAAAGTCATGGACACTTACGCCGTCCTTGATGACGGGTCAGAGAAGACCCTTCTGCTCGCGTCCGCTGCGGCCCAGCTGGGACTGCGGGGGAGCGAGAACCAAATGACGATTCGGACAATAAGAAGAGATTTAAAGACGATAAAAGGCGATAATGTCTCCTTCACTATCGCAGCAAGCGGGCAGCCAGAGCGACGGTATAGGATTACAAATGCTTTCACCAGCCAAGAAATAGGACTATCGCAGTACACCTACCCCATCGCCAAGCTGATGGATAAATATGTGCACCTGCGTCAACTACCTATCCCGCTCATAGACGGCGCCACCCCGACCCTGCTGATAGGCTCCGACCATGCAGAACTCATAGTCCCGATTGACCGGGTCCATACAGGACCCCGAGGCTGTCCTGCAGCAGTCGAGACCCGCCTAGGGTGGACACTACAAGGCCCCCTCGCTAAATCTCTCAACCGAACAGCAGCCACTAGCTGCCTCCACTCCAGAACGACAGAAGAAGACACCACTCTCCTGCAGCATGTCGAGAGGCTATGGACACTAGAGACAATGCCCTTTAAGAACGAAAAGAAAGATATTCGTTCTAAAGAAGACATTTACGCCATCAACCTACTCGAGCAAGGGACAAAGAGAGTCACAGTCGGCGGAGTGATGAGATACGCAACTCCACTCCTGAGGCGAGAGGGAATGCCCACCTTTCACGCAAAGAAAGACGCCACGGAGCGCTATCTATTGAACACAGAGCGGCGCCTAGCCAAAGACCCCGCTCAAGAGAGTGTGTACCGCGCTGAGATTGAGAAGCTAATCACAGCGGGACACGTGACAAAGATTGACATTAAAGAGGCCGATCAGACGACCGAATCATGGTACGTGCCGCACCACAAGGTCCACCACAACGGCAAGGATCGCATTGTGTTTAACTGCAGCTACCAGATCGGATCCCAGAATCTGAATAAAGAGCTCTTGCCCGGCCCCACACTCGGCCCCTCCCTACTGGGCGTGCTACTGCGCTTCCGCCAGGACAAGGTGGCTATCAGCGGGGATATCAAAGGGATGTTCCTGCAGGTGAGACTAGTGGAGGAGGACAAGCCCCTGCTGCGGTTCCTATGGAGAGAGAGGATCGGAGATGAGAACCCAGCCATCTACCAGTGGGAAGTACTCCCCTTCGGAACCACATGCAGCCCGTGCTGTGCTACATTTGCACTACAGAAACACGTCGCAGAGGACCCAGCAGCAGATGAAGAGGTCCGACACAATGTGAAGAACAGTTTTTACGTGGACAACTGTTTACAAAGCGTTTCGACTCAAGAAGAAGCCGAGGCTCTCCTAATCAAGCTACGCGCCTCCCTGATCAAAGGCGGCTTTGATCTCAGGCAGTGGGCCAGCAGTGACCCGCACGTATTGCGCAGCCTCTCACCCGCGGACAAGGCTGCCAGCAGCGAGACCTGGATGGCGACCATCCCAGGAGAAGCCCAAGAAATGACACTAGGACTAGTCTGGCGCTTCAAAACAGACTCGCTCCACTATAGACACAAACCCCTGACCACGGAGCAGGGAAGGTCGACGGCGACACCGACCACCAGACGGAGTGTGTACAGAACACTTGCCAGACAATATGACCCATTGGGATGTATTCTACCTTACACCACCAGGGCAAAGATGATTGTACGAGCACTATGGGACAAGGACCAGGGCTGGGACGACCCAATACCCGCACACCTTGCCTCAACATGGAGAGAGTGGGAGACGGAACTCCGCTCACTCCCAGGCGTCAATATACGCCGCAGCTACTTCCCACCCACGGTGAGGCCAGAGACATGCAAGATGGATCTACACGTCTTCAGCGACGCCTCCGAAGTAGCCTATGGATCGGTGGCCTACTTGCGTGCCCAAGAGAAGAGAGGAAAGATACACACTACTTTCATCCTGGCTCGCTCAAGAATAGCCCCACGAAAGCAACAATCTATCCCGCGTCTAGAGCTCTGCGCAGCCCTAGCAGGAGCGCATCTAGCCACGTTAATCCAACGTGAACTCACCATTCCGGTGCACAGAACAATCTTGTGGTCAGATTCCACGACAGTACTCACATGGATCAAGTCTGATTCATGCAGATACAAAGTCTTTGTGGGAGTCAGAGTCACCGAGATTCAAGAGTTAACAGAAGCAGCGAGCTGGCGGTATGTGGACACCAAACACAACCCAGCTGACGTCATCACCCGGGGAATGTCCCTGGATGACCTCACCCGTCGCAACATCTACAGTGACGGACCAGAATTCCTCAAGCTCCCGGAAGAAGAGTGGCCTACGCCCACCCCACGGGAAGCAAGTAAAGAGGAGGCTGAGAACAAGAAACCTATGTTCTGTGGACTGAGCACAGTCGCCTCCACAGACCCCAACATAGATGACTGCATTACCCTACAGAGTGCGCAGCTAAAGACATTCCTGTGGCACCACCCAGAGATTCAGTCCACCACTGACATTTCAGCAGCTGACTACGAAGAAGCAGAACTTCTTCTACTACAACGAGCCCAGAGAGACTCGTTCCCCGATGAGCTAGACTGTCTACAGGGAGGAAAGCCCGTCCCATCAGACAGCAGACTGCTCCACCTGGCACCCGAGAGTGACGCCCATAATCTCATCAGAGTGGGTGGTCGCCTGCGGAGAGCCCCCGATCTACCGGATGACATTAAGTACCCGATAGTCTTGAACAGCCGACACAAGGTCACAGAGCTGATCATAAAGAAATACGACGAGGATGTACACCACGCAGGAGCAGAGAGAGTCTTCGCGGAGATCAGACGTCGCTATTGGATACTTCAAGGAAGAGAAGCGGTGCGACGCTTCCAGCGAACCTGTCTAGACTGCCGAAAGTGGCGCGCGCAGCCCAGCATACCCCGGATGGCTGACTTACCTCCCTGTCGCCTCCGACTCGGCGACAAGCCATTCCACTCCACAGGCATGGACTGTTTTGGCCCGTTGTATATAAAGAGAGGAAGAGGAACCGAGAAGCGGTGGGGTATTGTATTCAAATGCATGACCACCAGAGCGATCCATATCGAACTCCTTCCGACCATGAGCACAGACTCATTCCTTATGGCCTTCCGAAGATTCACATCACGGAAAGGAAAACCGTCTACATTGTTGTCTGATCACGGGACAAACTTCAAAGGCGGAGAAAGAGAGCTGAGAGAGAGCTTCCAAGCCATGGGCCCAGAACTTAAGACCCACCTCGCTCCATCCCAGATTGACTTCCAGTTTAATCCCCCGAACGCACCCCACTTCGGTGGAACCTGGGAACGAGAAGTACGTTCTATAAAGACAGCCCTGTACGCCGTGCTTGGGGCCCAGACTGTGGCGGAAGAAGTCCTAATGGCAGTCCTCACGGAGATCGAGGGAGTATTGAACTCCAAGCCCCTCGGCTACGTCTCCAGTGATGTAGCAGATGTCGACCCAGTCACCCCCAACACACTCTTAATGGTGCGGCTGGACCCCGCGCTACCCCAGACAATGTACAGGCCTGAAGAAGCGAACGGCCGAAGAATGTGGAGGTACAGTCAAGTACTGGCTGACAAGTTTTGGAACAGCTTCCTACTCCACTACCTACTGTCTCTACAGACCCGCCAGAAGTGGGTAAAAGAGAGAGACAATTTGACAGAAGGAACAGTCGTCATGATTATCGACCAGTCACTACCCAGAGCTATGTGGCCGGCTGGCCGCGTAAGCAAAGTGATCACCGGTGCCGATGGCAAGGTCCGAGCAGCTGAAGTGCTCGTCCAAGGGCGAACTTACACACGACCCGTGGCGAGGCTAATAGAACTGCCCCGACTCCCAGACACTATCGATGATGACCATGACCCCATGACTTTGTGAGTTGACTGACCCTTACAGCGGACCTTGAGTGGTAGACAGTGCGGTTAATCTGTCTCTGCTTAGCTAATTAGGTGGGACTAATTAGGGGGCGGCTGTTGTGAAGGATCAGATTAAACCGAATATATATATTTATTTATGGATATATATTTAATAGTATTTGTATATCGTTTGATATCCCCTGTATATTCCTTGTACAATATGCACTGAATATCCCTTTAGTCTACTAACAGCCCATAATAGTTTCATTCTACCATTGGACGAGAACCTGGCGCCAGCAGCCATGCCCCTTGGTTCAAGTTCAATCGTGCCGACCAACATGTCGTGGCAAGCCCGGTTCCGCGTAGGAATACGTCTGGCGAAATACGAATGGTACTATTTGTTCACAGCGCATATATATATGGCGCAAGTAAAGTAGAACTTTCTTTTTAGTCCATTAGTCCTTTACCCTCCAACCTAGTAACAGACGCGAAGCCTCACCCACCACACACGTGTGGTGCAGTAAGGCCTACTTGGCCTCAGAATAGGCATTGAGACATCATGTGGATTAATAGTTGAATTGTCATAGTTTGGCACTATACCGTCGAGTTGGACGTATTTCTATTAAGTTAATAATAGTCTATTATGTATGGTGCATCGTTCGGTTAGAGTTATAAAGTGAGCAGTACCCCCATCGTTCCTGACGTTATCTGGAGTCTTAACCAGGCTGGGCAGACCACGTGTGGTGCTTGCATCCGACGAGCTCCGGGCCAGGACGAGTGGACCTGTACATTGGATTACTTTACCCGGACGACGGCGAGCCTTCCACGGCTTGGATTATCTACATGCTTTGGGTGCTTTGATTATTCCATGGATAACGGCCAACACTGCTGAGTGTTGGAACTACCCCCCGGAGAGGAGTCCAGGTGAGACGGCGCTCTACCCCGAGTGAGGTCGCCTCACGTCTCTTCATCTGTGGACCGGCAGCTACCGTCCACCAGAGGGTCCAGCTGTATTCATCTGCGGACCGAGGTTCTGTGGGCATCGTGTTCAGGACTCTGAATTCTCCCAAGAAATCGTCGGCCAGATGGGATACCGCCAGCGGCTCTTCTAACCCCCCCCCCCCTACTGTCTTACAACCAGCGGGACCCCCCCCTTAGTGTATCCAGCTATAATCATTTAAGTACCATCGCTATAGTTCCCTAAAGAACCAGGTTGTATATTTGCTCCCTGCGTAACCAGAGATTGGACATTCAATGTTGATTTACCTACGAATACTCATTTGCCATACAAGTGCATTTCAAATCATAAATGTCATTAAGTGAACGTTGTATATACCCTTTGCTATATAAAATATTCGATTTATACATTTGTGTGGACTTCGTTTCATCAGGTGGGAAAGTGTTCATCATATCTATATCATGTACTGGATGGCCAGAAGTTAAAGTACAAGCGGTAGTGGTTTAATAATACCATACTTATCAATACAGTCAGGGAATTGTACCCCTCAGTTACAATTAGGCTTTTCAATTTATTTTATATTCTTGCTAATAGCATTGTGGACATTTTCTAATGATCTTATAATGAACTGTTAGTTACGAGAGCTAGCATAGCTCGTCCAATAAATGTTGGCTTGACTACAGTACTGATAGCAGCTACTGTAGCATTAACGTAACGTTAGTTATCATAACCATTACCCCCTTTCGTGACTGTGATGCACGCCAACAAGGTTTGGCCAGTAAACCATGTTGGCGTGCATCACAGTCACGAAAGGGGCTACATCTGCAATCGCAGTGAGGATCTTTATTAACGTTAGCTAGCTAGCGCATTTTGCATAGAATAAACTCGGCTAACGTTAGCTTATATAGCTAGCGTACTATGTAATTCTAGTTAAAGCTAACTAGCTAACGTTAATCAATAAAGATCCTCACTGCGATTGCTGATGGTTATGATAACTAATGTTACGTTAATGCTACAGTAGCTCCTATGGACAGGTCGGGATGTTGGCGTCATCCCTATGTTCCCCGGGTTCTATGTTCCCCGGGTCCTATGTTCCCCGATTGATTGATTGATTGAACATTTTATTAATTTTTATTATTTTATTAATTATTAATGTCCGCCTTGTTTCGAACTGGTTAAGCTTAGGCCCTCTTTCGAAGTTGGTTAAGGTTAGAGTTTGGAATCAGGGCTGGTGGTCTGACTATCTATCGCTACCGGGGAACATAGGACCCGGGCAACATAGGACCCGGGGAACATAGACATGCTCCCGGGATGTTTGTCCTTCAAATGTTGCCTCGTTTTCTATGTTGTTGTTCTTCATTCCAGAAGGTTGCTTCCGGTAAACTAGCGCAACGTCACCACTGACAGCAGCGCTGTGCTCCAATAGGAAGGCATTCGCATGCATAGATGAATAAATAAATAAAATTAAAAATACATTTTTTTACCAAATGCAGTATAGTATCATTTCGAACACTCTAGTACCGCGGTACTATACTAATACCGGTATACCGTGCAACCCTATAATGATCACACTTCCACTACCATGCAGCCCAATATGATGAACATTGATTGGATTACGTCATGTGATTTTCCATACCTAAGCAGATATTGTCATATACAGTCGGGTCCATAAATATTTGGACATTGACACAATCTTCACAATTTTGGCTCTCCACTGCCTACAATGGACCTGGAATGAAGCAATCAAGATGTGCCTTACATGCAGACTATTTACATCCAAATCAGGTGAACAATGTAGGAATTACAACAGTTTCTACATGTGCCCCTCCCCCCTTTTAAGGGACCAAAAGTAATTGGACAAACTAACAATCCATAAATAAAATGGTCACTTTTAATACTTGGTTACAAATCCTTTGCAGTCAATGAAGTCTGCAACCCATAGACCTCACCAGACGCTGGGTTTCGTCCTGGTGATGCTCTGCCAGGCCTCTACTGCAACTGTCTTCAGTTCTTGCTTGTTCAGTTTTGTCTTCAGCAAGTGAAATACATGCTATAATAATATAATATAATAAAGATTCGGCTCAAACAAGGGACTAAACACGTTTCGCAATTATGCCACAACAATGTGGAACGCCCTACCCAAAGCTGTAAAGGAATGTGAATCACTACCCACATTCAAAACCGCTCTTAAAGAGCACCTACGGGAGGCTGCAATTCGAAACTGGCCACCGTAAAAATGCCCAAAACCCCCACCACCTCCTAATAGACAGTCTCCTCCCCACCGCATGTATATATTCCCTCCCCGCCGTATGTATATTTCTCTCCCACCCACCCACCCCCTCCTAATGTACAGTCCCCTCCCCATCATATATACTCTGTCAGGATCTAGGGGTAACAGTACTGTATATTTGAATACCGTTTATGTCACAAATGTATCAGTACTAAATACCTATATGTCCCTATGCCATAAATGTCATGTATGTTGTGTATGTCATAAATGTCTATATGAATTGAAAATGGGGGACCCTGATGGAAACAAGACAAACGTCTTTCTCAGGTCTGCATCCCCTTAACAATTGTATGTATTGAGCCGTACTGTATTGTACCCATTCTGCAATCTGTTAAATAAAGTTTTCATTCATTCATTCATTCATTCATTCATTCATTCACTCAATTGGATCCAGGTTAGGTGATTGACTTGGCCATTGCATTGCTTTTAGGTCCATCTGCACTATGAAGCGCCATCCAATGAGTTGGGCAAGAATGTGGCATTGCCCAAAACACTTCAGAATTCATCCTGCTGCTTTTGTCAGCAGTCATATCATCAATAAATACAAGGAACCAGTTTCATTGGCAGCCATACATGCCCATGCCATAACAAAAGGCTTTTTTTTTATTTTAACTTTGCAAACTCGAATCTGGTCTTTCTGTTTTTGAGGCTCACCAATGTAGTTTTGGTAGTGAACCCTCTGTATTCACTCTGGTGAAGTCTTCTCTTGATTGTTGACTTTGACACAGATATGGCTACCTCCTGGAGAGTGTTCTTGATCTGGTTGTGAAGGCTTTTTCTTCATCATTCTGTCATCCACCACAGTTGTTTTCCGTGGTCTTCTGGGTCTTTTGGTGTTGCTGAGCTCACCAGTGCGTTCTTTCTTTTTAAGAATGTACCAAACAGTTTGGATTTGGCCACACCTAACGTTTTCTCTGATGGGTTTGTTTTGGTTTTTCAGCCTAATGATGGCTTGCTTCACTGATAGTCACACATCTGAGAGTTAACAGCAACAGATTCCAAATGCAAATACCACACTTATTGTCCCAATTATTTTTGGTCCCTTAGAAAGGAGGAGGCACTATTCACCTGCTTTGGGTGTAAAATACCCTCAAAATAAAGCTGAAAGTCTTTGTCATTATCGACAAATGTGCATCTGAATGTGATATGTATGTATGTATGTATGTATGTATGTATGTATGTATGTATGTATGTATGTATGTATGTATGTATGTATGTATGTATGTATGTATGTATGTATGTATGTATGTATGTATGTATGTATGAGAAGGAGCATGCTGTCACAACCCTTTTTAAAATGCCTTGCTATAAACATCCTGAAAATCTCTGTTTTCCTAGGCAACGGACCAGAAAATCAAGACTCTGGAAGACCTACAAGATGAGTACGACTTCAAACTCAACACATTCAAGAACAGAGGTGAGGAGATCTGTCTGTCTGTCTGTCTGTCTGTCTGTCTGTCTGTCTGTCTGTCTGTCTGTCTGTCTGTCTGTCTGTCTGTCTGTCTGTCTGTCTGTCTGTCTGTCTGTCTGTCTGTCTGTCTGTCTGTCTGTCTGTCTGTCTGTCTGTCTGTACGTACGTACCCCATAGCTTTCCCACACTTGCTTTATGAAGCTGCCAGAGCTGTACCCCTCCTGCTGACTAAATGTCAATGAAGACCGTAGGAAGGCAGAGAATTAGAAATTATCTCTAAATGAAAATTGAAGCTGAATGCTGATATTCCAGGATTTCCCCTCTTTTTTATCTTGACTGTAGAGCATGAAATGAACGGGATGACGCCAAAAGAGTTGGAGCAAGAACGGATGAGGATCGAAGGGATGGGCCTTGACCTGAAACACAAGCGACAGGTAAGTGGTGTAGAAAGAACGGATGAGAATCGAAGTGACGGGTCTTGACCTGAAACACAAGCGACAGGTAGGTGGTGTAGAATGAACGGATGAGGATCGAAGTGACGGGTCTTGACCTGAAACACAAGCGACAGGTAAGTGGTGTAGAACACTTTTGAGTTAAAGTGTTGTCGGATATAAAAAATCACTACATTGTATGCAAAACCCCCCCAAATGTTATTCTTTGTCTTGTAAATTGGCGATTATGAAACAAAAAGCAAACAGGTAAATGTATGCCACACATCACGAGTGCAAACCTTTATTAATTTTTAACAAAAACCTGTTTTAACACATTGACCGCAAGCAGCAGGGGGCGCTGATCCCCCTTAAGCTCCAGGTCTTTATTCAATGGATATAGTTTTAGAATACCAAACTGGCGAGTCCTAAAACTATATTTTTTATTATAGCTATGGATCTAATAACACTGTCGACTGTCCTGTGAGTTGCTTCCAGTCAACGTGCAAAAAACAGATTGTTTTTTCATCTGTACATTTCCGTTTTATACCGTTTTGAATATGAGTATAGTTTGAGTGATTCTGAGTAATTCCAGGAAAAAGACGAGAAAACGGCATTTTAGTGTAATCCAGTTATCACGTTGTAATTTTTTGGCTGATTATCTAATCATCCTGAAATCAACGCTAGATTATCGTTATTATCCTTCCTCGTGCATACATGAAATGGCCGTCCCCCGACCGCAGCCAACGGTAAAAAGCACATACACGGTCCACACAGATAGCTTTAATCGCGGGAGAAAGAAATATCAGATCAATGCAAGATTTTATCCGCAAAGCAGTAGAGGGCGGTGTTGACCGTCTGCCAGCTTAGACACATTCACCAGGGTCTGCAGAGACTGCAGCCATGAATTATGAATAGATATAGTCAACCTGCCTGACTCATCTCAGTCAGTCATAGTAGTCTCCCTCCTACAATCATTTGACCTGACTCCCACTGCCATGCCTCCCACCCACAAAGCAGGCAACTCCTTGGATCTCATATTTTCACGTAACTCCAGCATCATTAACACCACGGTAACTCCCCTACATGTATCTGACCATTCCTTCATATCCTTCTCACTAACTCTCATGCTTAACCGAAAGGTCTTCACCCCAACTCAAACCGTCTCACTCAGACGCAACCTGCCCTCCCTATCCCCCTCCACCCTCTCCTCTGACATACTATCCACTCTACCTTTGAGTGACACCTTCTCTGCTCTCTCCACAGAGATGGCAACCTCCACCCTCCTCTCAGCCCTTGCAACCTCCTTCGACAAGCTCTGTCCCCTCGTTGAGAAACCTGCCCGCCGTTCCCCACCCAGTCCATGGCTGACAGATCCAGTGAGAGAACAAAGACAGGTCCTGAGAGCAGCTGAAAGGAAGTATAGAAAGTCACGCCTCACTGCTGACATCGACGCATATCACAACCTCTTGTTAACATTCTCCAAAACCATTACTAATGCCAAAGCTTCTTTCTTTCACCATAGGATCGAGGCCTCTGCCAAGAATCTTCGCAAACTGCATGCTACCATGTCCTCCCTCCTCACTCCCCCCCCACCCCCCCTTCCCTCATCTTTCTCTGCCGAAGACTTTGCGATCTTCTTTGAGGAAAAAGTGGAGAACATCCGCAGCTCCTTCTCCCAACCCCCACCCATTCCAAATGCTGAATCGAGAACCTCATCCTTCACTCTGTCATCTTTCTCTCCCATTACAGAAGCCGAGACCCTGACACTGGTAACGTCGAACCGTCCGACTACATGCCAGCTGGACCGGCTACCTTCCCCACTCCTCCAGTCCATAGCACCAGACATCCTCCCATTCCTAACTGCAACCATCAACTCCTCACTCAACTCGGGGGTGGTCCCCACCTCCCTAAAACAAGCCAGAGTCACGCCCCTCATAAAAAAACCATCCCTGAACCCTACCGTCATAGGCAACTACCGTCCTGTCTCTCTTCTCTCCTTCCTTTCTAAAACACTTGAACGTGCTGTATCCAACCAACTTACTGCTTATCTCTTACAGAATGACCTCCTAGACCCTAATCAGTCAGGCTTCAGGACTGGTCACTCCACAGAGACAGCCCTCATTGCGGTCACAGAGGCACTTCACTTAGCAAAAGCGAAAGGCCTCTCCTCTGTCCTGATTCTCCTAGATCTATCTGCAGCCTTCGACACAGTCAACCACCAGATCCTCCTCGCGGCCCTCGCAGGAATGGGAGTGGCTGGCTCTGCGCTGACATGGTTGTCATCATACCTCAATGACCGCTCCTACCAAGTGTCATGGAGAGGGACCCTGTCGGCCACCCGCCCCCTGCGGACGGGTGTCCCCCAGGGCTCGGTTTTAGGACCCCTTCTCTTCTCCCTCTACACTAAATCACTGGGTAACATTATCACGTCTCATGGCTTCTCCTACCACTGTTATGCCGACGATACTCAACTCTTCCTCTCCTTCCCTCCCTCAGATATCCACGTCTCTGAGCGGATCTCGGCCTGTCTGTCCGACATCTCCGCCTGGATGACGACCAACCACCTCAAACTGAACCTAAGCAAAACAGAATTGCTCCACCTGCCGGCCAAATCCTCCCCCCTGACCGACCTTTCCATCACAGTCGAGAATGCAGCTGTGACCGCGTCCCCGACCGCCAAGAACCTTGGTGTTGTCCTCGACGACCAGTTGAACTTCTCTGCTCACATCGCAGCGACAACCAAAACCTGCCGATTACTCCTGAGAAACGTCAGAAGGATACGCCCCTTCCTGACAAAAGAAGCCACCCAACTCCTCGTCCAATCAACAGTCATCTCCCGCCTCGACTACTGCAACGCACTGCTCGCTGGCCTCCCGGCCACTGCCACTAAGCCTCTTCAACTCATTCAGAACGCAGCGGCCCGCCTGATCTCAAACCTACCGAAGTCGGCCCATGTCACCCCACTTCTTAGGGACCTGCACTGGCTCCCCATTGCTGCACGAATCCGCTTCAAGGCCCTTGACCTAGCATACCGTGCGGCAAAGGGAACTGCTCCCGCCTACCTCCGGTCAATGGTCTCTAACTACACACCCTCAAGACCCCTACGCTCTGCATCTTCTGGCCGCCTCAGACCTACTCCTATCCAAGCTCCGGGAGGGTCATCAAAGAGAAGTCGCCTATTCTCAGTCCTTGCCCCACAATGGTGGAATGAACTACCCACCCCAGTTAGGACAGCCGAAACACGTCCAATCTTTCGCCGTCGACTAAAGACTCACTTCTTCAACCATTATCTGAATAAAAAAAAAAAAAAAAATCTAACCCTAACTAACCATACTGTCATGCACTTGTCCTAATAAACTAACCTACACTGTAGCACTCAACACTTTGATGAACATTGTTACTCAGCTGATAGAGTTGTGCTCTTCCTGATGGCTTGTCGTACAGAACTTGTAAGTCGCTTTGGATAAAAGCGTCAGCTAAATGACTAAATGTAAATGTAAATGTAATATAGCGAATAAAAGAAATAACTAGGGATGCTCGATATTGGCTTTTTTACCGATATACCGATATTATCCAACTCTTAATTTCCGATACCGATATCAACCGATACCGATATATGCAGGGTTTCCCCCCCTCCAAAAAACGGAATAATTTCAGGTAATTAACATTACATATCTCTTGTTGTGGAATTAACACAACATTATGCATACTTTTGACAATAAATAAAATCTTACTTGCTTGCCTGGGTAAATAAAGGTTATAGAAATGTAAAAAAATTCAAATTATAATAATAATAATAATAATGTTTTGTTGAAAACCGATACCGATATTTTCCGATATCACATTTGAATGCCAATATCGGCCGATAATATTGGACATTCCTAGAAATAACAATCATAAAAACGAGTTAACTCGTTTTTGGCGATATTCGCAAGGCAGGCAATAACGAGTTAACTCGTTCTTGGCGCAGATTGTGTTAAGGAGCTGAATGGTTTAAATAATAATAAAGAAAAACATAAAACACAAACTGTTGACAGGCTTTGCTATGCATCAAATGGCCATGGAGGTGTAGCATAACACCCAACTAATCGATTATACAAATAGTTTTTTTTATAATCGATTAGTTGATTAGTTGTTGCAGCTCTATTGTATACTGATTAGTAGTGATGTGACGTTTGAAGCATGGCATCGATGCTTGTGTCAAGTAATCCAGGCATATTTAAGTGGAGCGTGTATCGAGGCGTGTATCGGTGACGTATGTGATGACGTCCGAAGCCTCGCTCCGTGGCCACTGATTCAGGAAATGGCTTCGGGGTTGATGCGCAATTTAACACAATGGACATTTCCTATCCCTTCACATTTGTGTCGACATAGGAATTCATTACGAGTTTCTTTGCATTGGAGAATCCCCTGGAGTACTGGGAAAGACAAATAAATGTGTATCCTAATAATCCTAACGTATATATGTAACAGATGGTACCGCGAGGCACTGTCAGTCACGATGGACTTCAAGCGTTGTGAAGTGACTGGCGAGTAGCGGTACTGCGAGTTAAACTCACTCGACTTAAAAAGACACACATACACGTCATTAAGTGTGAATTCACCGCTTGGTATAGTGGTCTGTGCTGTCGCCCGTGTCGTGGCAGACCCGGGTTCTAAACTCCCTCGGGGCATCGAAGTTATACAACGCAAAAAGGTGACGATATCAGCTCCGTTACATACGTTACATATAAACTTGCTATAATGTCTATTTTGCTGTGCCTAATCTGATCATATCTGTATGATCCAAATGCAGGACGGCATGTCGATTTTGAGTTGTTTTTTCTGAATAAAAATGAAGCAAGCACTTTCTCCTCTGTCCCTGCTATCATGCTGTCAGAAAAACACACTATATTAAAGAATATAATGTTATAGTAACACAAGCACTTTCTCCTCTGTCCCTGCCATCATTCGGTTAGAAAAACAGACACAATATTATTTGTTTATTGGCATCATCATCACATCAACACATCAAAGCTTCACACACCAATGCCATGGTATCATTATAATCACTCTGCCTGTTCTACATTTATTGTCCACTTGATGGCACAGTAGAGTAAATTAACCACCATGAAGCGTCAACACATGTGTGGCACTATGGGATGGAAAGCCTCAATGCTTCATGAAGCTTCATCTTGCCATCACTACTGATTAGATTAATTAGAGTGAATATAACATCATTTATTCATACTGAAAATTCATATTGTATCGGTGCACACTTTTCTTTTTCTTTTTTTCTGCATGTACCAATTCCAAGTACTAAATATGAAAAGGCATAATTTTTTACAGCCACAAAATGCAGTCCAATTGTATATATTTACCAGCTGTTTAGTGTTCATCTTTGCACCAGGGCCCTCATTCATCAACGTGTGCGTAGAATATGTTCTATTTTCACACGTAAGCACAGAATGTAGAATCAGTGTACGCACAGGAAAATCGGGATTCATCACACGTGCGTACGCAGGTTCTACGCACACATGTCATGATGAATCTCACCTTGGCCCTGCGCCGAGGCTCGTGCACACTTTCACGTATTTGCATACCAAAACCGCCCCGATTAACCATATACGGTAATGGACACCCCCATGAAATGTGGAAGAATGGACTAAACCGAGGGTGTTGTACACTGTCGGATATTATACCTATTAACTTCCTAAAAGACCATTGCTGCCTGGACACCGCAAACACTAATAAAGACCATTAACCACTGTTTTGCCATTGCCCGTTAGTGACATTAATGCATGCTGGAATAAGAATGCCTTTCTTAATCTATTTTTAATATTAATAATTATTATAATACAATAAAGGACAGCTCCGTCTTTTAATACACATATATTGTACAGTAACGTCAAATAAATACTACAGTCCCCGCTGAAATAAAGGTTCTGCACGCACATACATACCAGCAGTGATCTACAGCATAAAAGATAGCCACTTTATAATACTATTCTGAGTAGATAATTCATCTGTATCGCAACAGAGTCACGGATCTGGTCGGGGCAGGTATCATTATGTCGGGAAAATCCTTATGAAATAAACAAAAGTGAATTAAAGAATTTAAAAACAAAGTTTAGCATATTAAATTGTTTTATAAGCTTTCTGAGTAGATAATTCATCTGTATCGCAACAGAGTCACGGATCTGGTCGGGGCAGGTATCATTATGTCGGGAAAATCTTTATGAAATAAACAAAAGTGAATTAAGGAATTTAAAACGAAGTTTAGCATATTAAATTGTTTTATAAGCTTATAGCTTTTTTCGTGCTGATTTGAGAGGGTCCAGCTGCAGAGCCGGAGAGCAACTCTCAGGGCCAAGATAGCACTTATACTATTTTGAGAGAGACAGCAGAGAGACAGACAGCAGAGAGACAGACAGACAGACAGACACTGTTCCACAGTGTGTGTGTGTGTGTGTGTGTGTGTGTGTGTGTGTGTGTGTGTGTGTGTGTGCATGCGTGCGTGTGTGTGTGTGTGTGACTACTAGTCTAATAGTAGAGACACAGCCCCCCCCCCCCCCCCCCTCTGGACCACCTCCTAGTAGAGACTTCTCTAGGAAGAAGACGAAGATGAGGATTAAGGCGAGACACTGCAGGTGAATAGGCAAATATACCTTTTTTGTTGATTTTGAGATTCTGTTATATTTTGCTTCCTAAACATGTCTTCTATGAAACTAGTGACAATAAAACGTCAATAACACACATTTAGTTGTTCATTTTACTTCATTTTGCCTTATTGCATCCATAAATGTCCACATATTTAATGGGGAAGTGCCTCATTTGCATATATAAACATACATTTCAGAAAACTTGTCTCTACTAGGAGGTGGTCCAGAGGGGGGGGGGTCTCTACTGGGAGGTGGTCCAGAGGGGGGGGTCTCTACTAGGAGACTAGTGGTCACACACACACACTGTGGAACAGTGTCTATCTGTCTGTCTGTCTGTCTCTCTGCTGTCTGTCTCTCCGGCTCTGCAGCTGGACCTTGATCAAATAAGCACGGAAAAGCTTTTAAGCTCGTAGCTCCAATTTGGGTCCCAAATTGCGGTACAAATGAAGGAGGTGTCTCGGCTAGTGGACTCTAGTTAATATTATGTTCTCTCTGCAATTAGACTGCCCCTCATTCATCCCTATCTGATGCTATCTCTGAAAACAGTTCCTGCGAGCGCAGTCAGTGCACCCCATAACGCTATATATATAAACCTGCATTCATTCGGAGAGAAAGACCTATTCCACATGCTATTTAGGGTTTGACAATAATTACACTAATATCGCTATTTCACAATGAACTATAATGAATTACGGGGGTCATACAGAACACGGCCAGTGCAGTGTCTTTATTTCCGCGTTGGAACGAATGCATGTACTGAGGAGCGTAGTAACGATATTCTACCACTGGGCGACAGCTAAGTGTGCTCTGACCTGTGCGTACACGTAAGCACGGAGTCAAGTTCAAGTTGAAATTGATGAATCCCACTCTTTGCTTAGAAATGATCGTACGCACAGGTTAAGCACAAATCTGTGCGTAAGTCAGGTTGATGAATGAGGGCCCAGGAGCTTAGTCAATAAACCAGAGAGTGAAAACACGTCTCAATTCCTTTTTATTGGGTGGGGCAGCCCATTTATTTGACTATAGATCTTTTAAAGTGGCTGGCAAAATTGTGAATCAGTTATCCGCGTGTGGCCAGTTGACTCAACTGGAGTGTTATGCCCCATCTGTTATTATCCGGCAGCGTGGCTACATGAGTAGAGCTCTGGACTCATGATCGGAAGATCACCGGTTCGAGCCCCGGTCAAGGCTGCTGTCGGAAAGTGGTTTTGTTGTCCAGCAGGGGCAGTAACAATGCCCCTATTACGGTGATAGGGACACCGTACAGCTGCGAGTGCCGTCCTTTGGATGAGACGCTAAACCGAGGTCCTGACTGAATTCGGTCGATAAAGAACCCAGGACGCCTATCGCAAAGAGTAGGGGGGTCCCCGACATTCCTGGCCAAATTCCCAATCAGGTCTCTGACATCAAGGCCACCTAATCATCCCCCCCCCCTAACTCATTGACTGCCACGCTGTTTTTCTATTTGTACTCCCTGGCGCCAGCGTTTTTGACAATTTTCACGATGTTTGCAGACCCATCGTATATTCTATATTATAGCTATGGAGACAATAGTATGGATAATTTGAAAGCCAATATTTATACTCCAACAGGGAACAAACCGTTTATTTCTACATACCAACGTTCCTGCGCAATCCGGACTCGTTTTCTGACGCTGGGATCATCACAAAGGCATGTTTTATGATCGGTAAAATAGACGTTACCTTTGTCAGCAGGTCCACCAAAACCCTGTCCACTCTTGCTCCGAAGTGTCTGAGTCAGAACAGGAACAATTAAAATAAATAACGTTAGTTGGCTCTGGCAGCGCCCAACAGATAGCGTTACATTCTCAGCCTGTTTGAAAATACTAGAATCCAACATAGTCGGATTATGTTATGGATGGATCGTCACCGTTTGTCCTCTTCATAATAATCTCCAATAGTTTGCTCTAGGCCAGGGGTCGGCAATTAGGTTTGGCCGCGGGCCAATTTTCCCCCAAGCCATTGAATGGCGGGCCAGAACCAAAAACAATGGCTAATTTAATTTACTTATGCACGCGGCGGGTGCATAAGTAACACATGAACAGCAGATCAGTAGGATGGGCATTTGATTTTCATGCAGCACCGCAGCGAGTGCATAAGTAACACATGAACAGCAGAACATAATGCATGAAAACACGACTCACCATAACTGCCCTGGGCTTGTTTCAGTCCTCCAAAATCCCTGCTAATGTTTGAAACATGTCAAATGTTCACTCGCCGCCCTCCAATTCCAGATTGGCGTTGAATGCAGCTACTTTATCTGCCAACTTGAACACAGTTGTCATCATTGCCTCGTTTGCTATCTTGTCGCCACATATTATGCAGAGAGGACGTCGGCATGCAAGAGTCACCTGTTGCGATAAACCCGTATTTTAAGTATGACTCCTGTTTATTAAAATAAGCTTTATGTGTCTTGGAGGTCGTAGGCTCCTCTTCTGGCTCCTCAGTTGGTATTTCCCCTTTGCAAAGAAGCTATCCACAGATGTTTGTTTTGTTTTTTTTAACACATTTTTGCTAACGTTAGTTTAGCTAACGCGGCCTGGTAGTGTCTATTCTTAACTCAAACGGTTTTGCTAATCTGATTGGCCACTGCCGTTTCTGGTCATGTGACATGTGCGCCCAATCGCGTGACGCGCCCATTTCCGCCTCGACCAGCAGCAAACCCTAACCCTAACCCTAACCGTTCTATCGCCATGCTCTAAGACAAACTCTAACCTTAACCAACTTCGAAAGAGTGCCTAAGCTTAACCGGGGAAAGAACTTGCCGTCACACGATTGGTGCGACCAGAAACATCAGTGGCCAATCAGAGCGCAAAACAGGAACGCGGAAGCATGCACCATTTGGGTTAAGAATACAGGCAGCCTGGTACCCGAACGCGGAAGTGAAAGTGCGTTAGGGAAAATATACATGCAATATACAATTTTCCATTGGTTCTCCCAGTCCACGTGGCCATTTCTAGCATTTCAATTGGCTATAGTGACAGACATAGATATGATGAATAGATAGATACAGCTTCTCAAAGACACTCTGGCGTCACAAGTGAATATTTCCCGCGTGTAAAATAAATATCATATTCTCAAAATAAACTGACGGGCTAGAAATTATTGCTGGCAGGCCAATTTCCGACCCCTGCTCTAGGCGATCGCCATTGCCGGACGTTAGTTCTCCCTAGTCTGGAGTGCTCTCAACTCTGGTGTCGGCAACTACCGCGGAGCGGTGAACAGATAATGTTACATGCTCGGCCGGTTTGACTATAGTATTTTTATGATTTACCAGAAGTGCTGAGTCCAATGTAGTCTGGTGAAAACGCACCTCATCATCCATAAGTGTGATCGTTTTGTCCTCTTCATAATAATCTCCAATAGTTTGCTCGCCATTGAAAAAATTGTCGGGCTCTGGGCGTACTCGCTTCCGAGAGCTACAGCGATACGCTCCTAGCAGACCAATCACCCCACTCGGCCCTGCCTCTGCTTGGCCCGGCCTGGCGGTTGGAGTTGTAACATTATTTACAAGAAATGCCGACTCAAGCGTAGTCTGGCGAAATCGCACCTTCTGGGTAGTCTTGTGTTTCCTCTTCATTATCTCGATTGTTCGCTGAATTTCCCCAAGGGGGTCAATAAAGGAATATCTTATCTTACACCAACAATAACGATACCAATAACGAGATCAATAACGCCAACTCTCTCACAAACCGTTCGCTATGTCTGTGATCCGTGAAGTACATGGGACGAAGCGTATTTACATTTGAATTGACCAATCCTAGCCGAGATGTACTCAGCCTGGCCCAGGTGCTAAAGTTCACAAGAGGACAATGTACTCCCCCCATGTACTCAAAAGGTAGGGAGAGACTGCCACCTATCGGAATTCAATCGTCATTTCAATTATAATTCACTCAGCGTTACCAGGATCACACAACAAGGTCCGGCTGACTGTTTAGTATAATAATAATAATAATTCCTAATTCATAAAAAAATTATTAAACGAATATATTCTTTTTTGGCAGTTAACGCATGGGGGGCCAAAACCGAATACATTCGTTTTTGGCAGTCGATGAGTTAATTGGCTGATATCAATCCCTGTCTCCTGAGCCGTTCAGACATTGTGGAGTGTGATGTGAGCCGGGTGCCAGTGTAGTATGGCAGCCATTGAGCCTGCGTAGCCCAAGGTTGGGTGCTACCAGTGGTGGTGAAGGAGGCAATTTCCCTAACCCTAACGTTGTAAAGCTTGAGAAAAGCGCTATATAAATGTAATGAATTATGATTAGAATGAGGTATCCTGTATCCCCACAGGATGTAGTGGGTCAGCTGGTCGAGGTCCTGAACGTGACCAGCGCCCTGCAGACGGAGCTGATCTCCGAGGAGCTCCCTGAGTGGAAGCAGCGGCAGCAGACCGTCTGTATAGGCGGCCCGCCCAACGCCTGCGTGGATCAGCTGCAGAACTGGTGAGGCCCCCCCTGGAGCCAACACCCGCCTTTTTTTAATAATCAAATGCACACAAGCTTGAGATTTAATTCTGTTTTTCATTATTCTGTCATCTAAATGTGAAGTCACGATCTCTGGGTTTTGCATTACCACACTGTTGAGAACTTCTTCCTGTTTACTTTACTTTTGTACCTGTTGTTCAGTAGAACCCCCCCCCAATACAATTTTAGGTAGCTTTACATTCCTGTGCAAAAATACCAACTAATCTGGTACTGACCCAGCCATAATTTCAGGGTAGGTGTCACATTGCTAACACGGTTTTACAAGACGTTATACTTTAATTTAATTGTTTTACTAGACTTCACTCAGGTGTATGGTATTGATGCTCTCATTGATACTATGTTTGTTTCTGAAGTGTGTGTGTGTGTGTGTGTGTGTGTGTGTGTGTGTGTGTGTGTGTGTGTGTGTGTGTGTGTGTGTGTGTGTGTGTGTGTGTGTGTGTGTGTGTGTGTGTGTGTGTGTGTGTGTGTGTGTGTGTGTGTGTGTGATAGAGAGAGGGGGGGTGAGAGAGATGAGGGAGGGGCAAGAGAGAAAGAGAGCTGGGAGAGTGTGAGAGAGAGAGGGGGGGGGGGGTGATTTGAATGTATGTGTGGGGGTGTGAGTCCTCAGTCCTTGTGTGGGTGAATGTAACAAGTTCCTAACGTTTTCTTTCCCCTATTATTTCATGCACACTTTATTCATTGTTTTAAATTATTATTTTCTTTTAAGTTATTTTGTGCATCACTCTGTTTTGAATTTGATGCAAATTTGCAATGCATGAGGGTCATCTTTTTGTGTTAAATGGCTGCATAAAGCAAGCATTTGTTGACTCGCATGTTGATAAGAGTATTAAAACTTGGAACTTGAAAAGATCTGTTTAACCCTTTATCTGCCAGGGATTATTCTGATCTTAATCCACTGTCTGCCAGTACTGTAAATCTATGGAGATGTTCCCCTTCTTTGCAGGGCTATAACTTTTTAAATTGTATTGCTAAATTGACATTACTATGGCCCATTCAACGTCAAGTATCTATCGTTTAGGATGTAGCAACGTTCTACTTTTTCATTCACATATTCATACTAAAATACGGTCTAAAGTATAAATATGTTTTTATCGTTTTCTGCAGCATTCTGCAGAACGCGAGTTATAGCTATAAATATATTACATCATCAAATGTAGTTTGATACCGATTGACGTCAGATAAAAAATGTCAATTGTACAAGGTCCTAAACGTCATGCTTCATCATCTGCTGGTGACCGGAGGGGGGGGGGGGGGTTTATAAGTCCGTGGCCGACATTAAATCATTCATGTAGTATGGGCGATACATAGATCACAGCAGTTTATATGGATCATAATATTCAAACACGCTGAAACTTACCGCAGCTTCCTCTGACCGTTGGGTGGTCAGCGTGGAGCAGAAAGTTCGCGATTATGGGATGTTGATATATGCGATCCATGTCCAGGTTGTATAATGCTATATGCGTCCAAATCATGTTGTTTATCGAGTTATTGGCAACGGATCCAGTGTGTCGAGCTGGAGTCCCGCTAACGATGGCGAGTGCCCGGACAAAATATGGTTGAGCACCACTTCCGGCGCGTCACTTCCGGTTTTGCCGATTCGCCGATCGGCCACCAGATGGCGGTCTTGAACCGTTGGATAGTTGAGAGGAGATCAACAGCAAGTCTCAAGTCTCCGTGGGTGAAATATGATTGCCATCACAGATTTTTGAAATATTGATCTCAAAGACGCCTTATGGCGTCATTGGCAGATTACGCATGGCGAGCAATGACGTGGTAACACGTTCTTGGCGAGAAAAGGGTTAAGGTAGAAAACATTTATTTTTTAAATGAGATTAATTTGCGATTAATCATGAGTTAACTATGGACAATCATGCAATTAATCAGATTAAATATTTTAATCGATTGACAGCACTAATTTTCACACTCCACTCCTCATCCTCCTCCTCCCTACCCCCCCCCCCTGCAGGTTCACGGTGGTGGCTGAGAGCCTTCAACAGGTGCGACAGCAGCTGAAGAAGCTGCAGGAGTTGGAACAGAAGTTCACGTACAGCCAGGACCCCATCACCCAGCAGAAGGCCGTCCTGGAGGCCCGGACCCTGGAGCTCTTCAAGACCCTGCTGCTGAAGTGAGGACCGGGCTGCACCCACTGGTTTTTGAGTTAGGGATGTCCGATATTATCGGCCGATATTGGCATTAAAATGTAATATTGGAAATTATCGGTATCTGTTTAAAAAAAATTATATATATATATATTTTTTTACATTTATTTAACCTTTATTTACCCAGGCAAGCAAGTAAGAACAAATTCTTATTTTATTTATTGTCAAAAGTATGCATAATGTGTTAATTCCACGACAAGAGATATGTAATGTTAATTACCTGAAATTATTCCGTTTTTTTGGGGGGGGAGAAACCCCGCATATATCGGTATCGGTTGATATCGGTATCGGAAATTAAGAGTTGGACAATATCGGTATATCGGATATCGGTAAAAAAGATTGTTCATGAATGTTCATGAAACCACATTATATGTTGGGATGGGTACCGAATCCGGTACTTTTAAGGGTACTGGACCGAATCGTGTCGGTACTACCGAGTACCGTTTCACGTGAGATCCACCGGTGTCACATTTCAATACTGAAATAAATGTGACGTCAACGTTTCGTTTACCGCGAAACGAAACCTATGAAGTGTGCCACACGTTCATGTCAGCGTTCACGCCAGCCGTCATACTAACTCAATTGGCAGAGGTAGCGGGTGGAAGTCGATGGGTGGGGATTTGGACGTTGTGGACAGCGACTCCTACAGGTCGGTTGGGGGACGCCTGCACAGCAGAGACAGGAATTTAGCGGGGGTAGTGTGAGCCTCCCATGCGTTACACCTCGCCACTGAGAGTCCGCGCTGGCAGGTGAAAAGATGTGACAGGCTGCCTCCTCGTGTACCCGAGGGGACACGTGATGCAAAGCTTCTATCCTCACTACAACCGACCAGGGGGGGGGGGCATAGTCGAGCAACGTTCAAGACAGGGGAGGGGAGAATTGGAAATACGAAATTGGGATGGGAGAACAATTTTAAATAAGGAGAAAAAGTGGATAAAAAAAACAAAACAATAAAGCAGTCGGGGCAATGGCAAGTCGAAAAATGGTTGCAAGTGTGGTTATACTTTACAAAGCTAGATGCAGACAACGCTCGCATATATATTAACAAATTGTTCTAAATAAATAATAATGATAATAAATCATTTGAAGTTTGGACACATTTTTTATAACTGAGGTACTGTAGGTAGATTACATTTTTAGAGACTAAAGTACCGGAAAAAAGGTACCATTGGGTACCGGTATCGATTCACAGGTACCGTTCCGGTACCGGTCAAATGTGAACGGTACCCAACCCTAATTATATGTTCATTCACCTGAATTTGCTTTGGGTGGTTAGTTAATATGATCCGCTATATTGTTGGTGTGCTGTAGAAGCTATATATATATATATATATATATATATATATATATATATATATATATATATATATACAGTATATATATATATACAGTATATATAATTTTGCTATAATGATAATAACAATAATGATATTAAAATATTTATAATAATAAAAATACTAATATTTGTATTGTTCTTGTTATTATAACAACAACAACAACAACAAACATGTCAATAATAACCATTATTATTACATACTGTATATCGTGGATATATCAAGAATATAGAAAATATTACAAACACAATTAGGCATCAACTGAAAAGCAATGTTATCTTATCGGCGTTTGCAGGGGCGAGAGAAGAGCTATAAAATCTCACTGTTACATGGTCGGATTTAGATGCAGATTAAGATACTCTGTATCTTAGTCACTCAGAAGAGGAACAGGAAATACAAAGTGTGTGTGTGTGTGTGTGTGTGTGTGTAGGTGTGTGTGTGTGTGTGTGCCAAACAGTTAGCAAAATATTGCTCAGTGTCAGCTATTATTGGCAGCCGCGCAATTTGGAGAAGACGCTGCTATCTGTATCCATGAGCTGTGTGTTGATTGTTAGGTTCATCATCCATGTGTGTGTAACTTTGGTTGCCGTTGTCAATTTGGGCACGATTGTATCAGAATAACCCACAATGTACAAGTGCACTGATAATATTTGTGTCCTTTAAACATTGTCTTTATGTGGACATAAATAAAGATTCTAAATGTGTGTGTGTGTGTGTGTGTGTGTGTGTGTGTGTGTGTGTGTGTGTGTGTGTGTGTGTTCGTGTGTGTGTGTCTGTGTGTTCGTGTTCGTAGCTCCTTGGTTGTGGAACGACAGCCCTGCATGCCGACACACCCCCAGAGGCCTCTGGTGTTGAAAACAGGGGTGCAGTTTACTGTTAAGCTCCGGTAGGTGAAGCACACATAGAGCAGTGGAGCTCTAGTAGGGCTGGGGGGCGATATGGCCAAAAATGTTATCACGATAAAATATTTTTAATCACTCAATATCGATAATTATCTCGATATACATGAAATAATGATTTCTGTCAAGTTTAAAGGCTATTTTCGCTGCTGAATGAAAGCTGAAGAAACCAGGTTAATTGTGGTTCAGAATAGTCTTTATTGTCAGAACATGACAAACTAGGCCTACTTGCCAAACTACAAATCTGAGGTAGAACATGAACACGAACTGTATAACAATACAACTTTTAGAACTGGCATTAACAATGAAAATAAATAAAAAAATAAAATCTCAATTCTGGTATTAACGCTTTGATTACCGGCGATGCGGTGCGCCTTACCGCCGTTGAATGCCAGCACCCACTTCAATGATCATAAATCAAATCAAATTGATTTGTAAGGCCCGACAACACACGTTAATGTCTCCATGGGCCGGACACGTCTTCTTTAAACAAGTCAAGAAGAAACATAACAATAAATCAAGGACAAAACAAGAACACCATAAGGTCCAACAAATTTAAAATAAATGCAAAATAAATGAATGAATGCAAACACTCCCAGACATACCCCACGCGAAGATAAGGAAAAACTCACTAAAACCTAACAATAGGAAAAAATGCACCACAGGCAGTGTGGACGAGAAACCTTAGAAGGGCCATTCAAGGGGGGATCTCCCTTCTTAGATGTCGGTGATAGTAATGTTGCAGACTGACAGTTGGTAAGCATGCACTCAATGCACCCCCCCCCCCATCAGTGTAAACGAACGGGTTGCAGTTACACAGGGAGAGACGATGGGGGCGGTATTTTCCCAATTGAGCTCAGAGAGAGTCTGCAACACTAGCGTGAGGCTCGATTGATGAAATATGAATTCAAATCGCTAATAAAAAAAAATACGACAAACAAATGCTATATAGCGTTGGTGGCACTCAACTGGCGGCATGAACTAACGACAAAACGCGTCCCTGGCACTCAAAGTGTTAATAATGAAAAATAAATAAAATCTCAAGTCTGATTAGCACACATTGAAGTTAGCCTACTGTGTACAGACGATTTCAAACTGTATTTTTAATTAGAAAGCAAACAAAATAAATGGACAAGAGAAAAATAAATCTCAATTTGGTCAGTATTGTCATTTGGACAGGCAAAGCCATTACTTTAAGTTGCGGGCAAGAAAGACAAGTATGTCCACTGCCTCTGGTTTTAAAGCTGCCCTGTTGCAGGTCACAATAAAAAAAAAATTACATTTTTTTATTTTTTTTTTATTATTGACCATGTTTCATATTTATATAGAGGAGAAATATATCGCGATAATTTATCGTGATTGTTTTATCGCCCAGCCCTAAGCTCCGGTAAGTGAAGCACAATAGTCACATCCCACACACTCCCATAGGCATGTTTGCCTTTTTTAAAGGGGCATTTCACTCATATGTTTTAACTTTATTGTGGATGTAACTGTCTTGTTTTAGGTTAAATTCTTAAAACAAATGTTCACTGTACTAAGTATATAAAAAAAATCCTCCTGACTTGAAAAGTGTTTTTTCCCCATCATCTACCTAATTTCGTTGAGCTGTATTCAGTGTCCACCGATGGCATTAAGTCAGGGCAAATTTCAATGAATGTTGTGAGACAGTTTGGGTTTATGATGATGTATATGTGTTAGATTTTGTGCGTAATAAATCAACGTAGCTTTCTAGGTGAAGTGCCCCTTTAAGATTAATTTGACAATGAATTGAGAACATTTGAAATGTAAAATAATTTTTTTTTAATCAAAAGCCTGAATTCTAACGTCACATCCTATTTCCACTTGTCTAGATTCCTAGTGAAACTGCAGGAATTCAACTACCAACTCAAAGTCAAGGCCTTGTTTGACAAGTATGTAGATTGTATTTTCTTCTCTCTATAAACTTAATAACTTTTCTGTATTTGGACATTTAAAACCCATCTAATGCCTCTTTCTATTCCTCAGGGATGTTGCAGAGAAGAAGGGGTATGTGTCATATTCATATAGAAATGTTTGGATATTGACTTAACATAAACACTGATCAAATCATATATATATATATATATATATATATATATATATATATATATATATATATATATATATATATATATATTTAAACGCAATCATTTCAAATGCTCTCTTTATAATTTCAGATTTAGGAAATTCAACATTTTGGGGACGGACACTAAAGTAATGAATATGGAGGAGTTGAACGCCGGTAGCCTTGCAGTGGAATTCCGCCATTTGGTAAAATCAGCATTTTTGTAATCACCAGGGAGGGGCGTTTTTAGTAATGAGTGCTGTTCACGCATCAAAAATAATTACATTCTGTTCCTGTTTTTAGTTTCAGACAAAACTAATTATGCTATGTATCTTTTGCTATGCATTTCGGTTAGTATTTTACCAGTCAAGTAGGTGGTAATAGAATTAGTACTTGATTACTTGTGCCCTCCCTAGTAATGCTCCCTAGTCATCCCTAGTAATGATCCCTAGTAATGCTCCCTAGTAATGCTCCCTAGTCATCCCTAGTAATGATCCCTAGTAATGCTCCCTAGTAATGATCCCTAGTAATTATCCCTAGTAATGCTCCCTAGTAATGATCCCTAGTAATGCTCCCTAGTCATCCCTAGTAATGATCCCTAGTCATTATCCCTAGTAATGATCCCTAATAATGATCCCTAGTCATTATCCCTAGTCATTATAACTAGTCATTATACCTAGTAATGATCCCTAGTCATTATCCCTAGTAATGCTTGCTACTGTAGTAATGATCCCTAATAATGATCCCTAGTCATTATCCCTATTAATGATCCCTAGTAATGATTCCTAGTCATCTCACTGTGCTTCAGGTCATTAGTCGTGTACTGTATGTGGAGAAAGCAGCACAGTGGTTTTTACATTTCACTCTGATTTCAACGCAGCATCTGAAGGAGCAGAAAGTGCAAGGAAACAGAACAAATGAGGTAAGAAACTTATTTTCCTGTCCTTATTTAATTTGTATTTGTTCCCTCAACTTCATAAAGTCTAAATGTTCTTTCTTTATAAATTTTCTTGAACTGAAAGATATTTGTACAACTCTTTAAATCATTCTGTAGAGAATGCCATAGTTTTACGCCACTGAAATACACTTATTACTTGGCTAGTAATAAGCTAGAAAACTGTGTTTTTAGCCTTTATCAGCCCTCATCTGCCCTTCTGTGAAATCTCTGCGTTGTGTCTTAGGGCGTGTTCACACCTGAAAGTCCGGGGATAGTCCGGACTATCCGCCGGATAGTCCGGACTTTCTGGTGGACCAAATGTGAAAATGATACATTGTTTGATTTGGTCTGCGTTCACCTACCCTGTTTGGTGCGGATCTAATTTGTAAACAAAGGACATGCTGTCGCATCTATTGGACTATAGCACTCACAAACGTAAACAGTTGCCGGCAGCGTAATGAGAGAGATACTATTACGAGCATGGCGCAAGTCGAGTAGAGAGAGGAGAGAGAGAGAGAGAGAGAGAGAGAGAGAGAGAGAGAGAGAGAGAGAGAGAGAGAGAGAGAGAGAGAGAGAGAGAGAGAGAGAGAGAGATCTTTCCTGCGTAAACTGTCAACTTCTTTCACAGCAACAATATGGAGCCACATCGCCGTTTTGCGATTGCCTTCATGGCATTTATTATTCTGTTATGGTGTGCCTGCCAAATACAAGCAGTAGAGGCAGAGTATGAGGAAGCAAGACGTGGGATTGATGTAGCGTTGCTGCACATCATTCAGAGGAGACGTCGCAGAGATTATGAAATGTCTAGAAGAGCCTTCACCTCGTTGTTTCCCCACGTTGATCCTCGACTCATTGCTGTCTTTTTCTTATTTCTTAGTTTTTGCCGCTGTGAGATACAGACAGGTCTGTGTAAGGCTGCTAATGTGAGGATGACGTTATTAGGTGGAGTTGCGCCTGCGCGCTCTTTGGGGAAGAGTTGGGTCGCGCGACTGCTGTCACTTGGCGCCTGTCATTCATTTGAGTTTGGTCGCGCGCCAGCCGCCACTATAGGCACCTGTCACTCATTTGCTCTAGATTAGGTCCTATATAAAGTTCGATTGCGTTCACACCAACAGCAAACGAACCATGGTCCACTTTGAAACGAACCGAGTCCCAACTTTTCAAGAGGACCATGGTTCGGTTGTTTGGTCCTCATTATAGTTCGGTTTGCGTTCACACCTGTACAAACCAAACGGACTATCGATCTAAAGGGACCATGGTCCACTTAAAGTGGACCAAACAGGGCAGGTGTGAACGCGCCCTTAGTTGTTGATGATGAGGCAATCGTCTGTTGGAAGTTGGTCCTCCCCCGTACTGGCTGTCACACTGTTTCACCCCTGTTAACACTTTGAGCGCCACGCCTGGTTTCCTTTTTACCGGCTGAATGCCACCATCGGCGCCAATGTTAGCGTTAATATCTCCTAATCTATGTTTTAAATTATGGCTATGTGTCTAATCTGCCCATCGCATTATCAAATACTATTTTCCAGTCAGTGCTGTCAAGGCAGATTGTTTTTTTATCGCGTCGTTTCCGTTTCAGAGCAGTTAGAAAAGCCCCCGTTTTGATATAAAAAACAGCTAATTCTGGAGCATTCTATGAAAATCTTCTTTTAGTGGAATATTCCACAACGTTGATATTCGTCGGCATTTTTATGAATAGTTTTCAAATAAACGCTAGATGATCAATATTATACGTGCACGCAAGCACATTACGGCCGCGCGCGGATAATCGCCTCGTTGATTTCCTCTCTGACTTTTACAGTGAAACCGAAAGAAGACATTTCACAAAACAGTCTATATCTTCATCAAACTTACTCTGATTATCCTAACACTGATAACATAGAGTCCTTACCTGACATCAGATGGTATCCAACTGGTATATTCCAATTCCTGATCACCATTCGAAAAAATCGATACGTGTATGGATCCAACGCGATACTGTAGAACTCCATGATCCGCGGGGATCTGAGGTTCCAGAATGAACTGTGGTAACCCCGGCTGGATCAGTGGACTGGAAAATGTGGAGTACCGGATTTTTTTCCCCATTCATTTTCATTGAGTCCATTCCAAAATCACTTATGTCATCTGGGAGACGACAGGGGGCGCTTTTTTCCACAGTGATCGCCGGCGCCGCTCGGCTATACTCGGGTAGGCTCGGGTGATGCAATAATTTTTCAGATCGCTAAAAAAAAAAATAATCAGAGAAATCTCGTGAGTGGCATTCAACGTCACTATTAAAAACCTGAGATATCTCGTGAGTGGCACTCAAAGTGTTAATGCATCCGGACCAAAGAGTGTACTGGAAACGTCATCTCGTTATCAGAAGGATGTTTATTTCCATAAACATAACATCTCGTACAGAATGAAAGTCTTTGGTGGTATAAGAAACTAGATGAATAGATTCTATCTCTGTCTTTGGTGGTTCTGTGGCCTGTCCTGTTATCCGAAGCCTGTCTGTTACCCTGTAGCTATCTACCGCGTGGTCTTGTCCCCCTCCCCCTCCAGCCCTTGGCTCATAGGGCTGGAGCTCAGCTCTAGTTGTGGTTCGTTTCACTGTTAAAACCTGTCTGGCCTGTTACCGGAAGACTCACAGCTTAAAGTCTCATCTGTCTCTCTCTCTCCCTCTTGAATCTTGTTACTAAGCGATGGCAGCCTCTCGTCACCTCTGACCCAAACAGACGCTGCTACGGCCGGGCTATCTCTTAACACTTTGAGTGCCAGCAGGGGGCGCACGATTTAGCGCTTGAGTGCCAGCGCTGTAGTCAATGGGAGGGCGAGCACATTTGCCAACGCATAAACTATATCTTAAATTATGGCTATGTGTCTAATACGGCTGTCGCTTATCAATGACTTGCTTGCAGTCAACATGTATGAAACAGATTGTTTTTTCATCTGTACATTTCCGTTTTATACCATTTTGAAAAAGCTCGTTTTTGGAAATTTCCAGAAAATAAAAGATATTCTGTGATAAACGCCCTTTTGTGGAATACACAAAACACGTTGTCATTTTTCTGCCTATTTATGAATCGTTTTCAAATAAACGCTAGATTATCGATAGTATATGTGTACTTATGCACGCTAGAGAAGCGGGCTGAAAAATCGATTATCTATTTCCTGATCAGCACACACATACACACACACACACATACCGTAATTTTCGCACTATAAGCCGCACCTGAATATAAGCCGCAGCAGCTAAATTGAATGATGTGTACATATATAAGCCGCACTGGACTATAAGCCGCAGGTGTTTTAATGTTTAATTACCATATGTAAGGGTTCGTGCACAGAGGGGATTGTCGGGAAAGAGATGGCTGTTTGAGGAAGCTCCCATTTATTAACTTGCAGCAGCTGTGTGCCTGTGAGAGAAGAGCGAGTGAGAGTTAAAGGTGGTGGACTGTAACCTGTAAAATCCATAGATTTAGGAGGTCCCCTAGTGGCCGTTAGCTGTAAAAATCCATAGATTAGCCGCACCGTTATATAAGCCGCAGGGTCGAAAAATGGGGGGAAAATTACGGTACGCATATAGGGGATTCCAAATATCGATCGCGTTTATTGATCCAACACTGGGTGCTCGAAACACATATTCCACGCTGTTCTGAGGGACCACAATGCAATCGGCTCGGGTTACATGCCTGAGAAGTCAAATGTGGATTCCGGATTTTCTTTTCCCCATGCATTTTCATTCAGTCCAATCCAATGGGTGCACTACCATCCGGGATACGATAGGGGGCGGTATTTTCCCTGTTCAAGCTCAAAGCCATTCCCAATGGTAACGTGAGGCTAGATTGATGAAAAATGAATGGAAATCGCTAATAAAAAAAATAACGATTAAATAACGAGATTTCTCGTCATTGGCACTCAACGTATGGCATGAAATAACGAGATTTCTCGTGGCTGGCACTCAAAGTGTTAATGGAACGTTGTTGCTCTTCCCTGAGACAAGCTCCTATCTTGTCCCTATTGCTCCCTGCAGAGGCCCTGCTACAGCGATCTGTTTGTCATTAGAGTTTAAAACATTCAAACTCCAGTCTATATCGATATTTACATTACATACATGCTGTTATAACCATATGAAAACCAGTGATATCTTTCACTAGTTTCATTTGTAGTCTAGGTATTCCAAGGCTACTGTACTGGGCACTGTGGATCAGTACTCCTGATTTTGGATAATAATAATAATAACTTTATTTATATTGCACCATTCATACAGATTGCAGCTCAAAGTGCTTTACACAAAAAACTAAACAAAAGGATAATACTTTTCTTTTAATAATAGCAAAATTAGACCGTAAAACAATAAGAATAATATTTACAGAAAAATAAGACATAAAATAACAAATAAAATGATAAAAGTGATAATAAAATATTTAAGTAAAAATAATAGAAATAAAGAAAAAAGAGACAATAATATAAAGATAATAATTAATTTAAAAGCTAGTTTAAAAGGGTACTGTAACTGAGGGGTACAATTCCCTGACTGTATTAATCAAGTACTGATATCATTAATCACTACCGTCTATGTACTCCTGGCCAATACTGTACATGAGTATTATTAGATTAGAACACTCCAACAATAACACGGTTTTCCACACAAAATACTCGGTTAGAATATTTATTACATCAAAGGGAATAGTATTACATGACTTAGTTGCGCTTATAAGGCAAATAGAATGTGCATAGGCGAGTCAATAGTAAATATTAAGTAATTATCTAGGGATCTTCTGGGATAGGGTGTACTACCGGTTGTAAGCCAGCAGAGGGAGGCAAAGCTCTAGGCAAGTCAATGGTTCACGGGGGCGATGTCATCCCTGGAGCAGCGGGGCGAGGCAGCCTGGTCCCAGGATGCGCGCCGTGTAGGTGAAAGCCGTGGAGCCTCTGGTACAACAGAAGCGGGCTTGAGTGATGTCTCCACGGGCACGTGGATCCCACAGCAGTGGGTGTAGGCGGTTTCTCTGCTTCCAGCAGCGTGATGACGAATGAAGAATAATAATCCTTGCCGGGGAAGTGGCACTGCGGGCGGGGTGTAAATCCCCCGTGGTGCTGCTGCTCCGGTGTAAATCCTCCGGTGCGGTAATGCACGGTTAAACTTGACGTTACTATACTATTAGCACGGGCAATAAGTGCTCTATGTCGACGCACAATTACTCACTCCGCGTGGTCTTTGACTCGTAATGAAGGTTTACTAATGAATAGCGAACGATACGACAAACAGACGTATTTAGGATAACACGAGACTATATTGGGGCAATGCGAACCCTGCTGTACCGCACGTTGCGTAGTGGGTAAGGCTTTACTTGGTAACTGAACCAGACTGAACTGAAGACGAACTGAAAGGGAACTGCAAGGGGGGGTTCTACATTTCTTGCGCCATATATATATGTACCGTGAACAAATAGTACCTATCTCATTTCTGTCGCCTCTCGGTCTCGTAGCCGTGGGCGAAAGCGGGCATGTTTGGGCAAGTCCTGGCGGTAGCTTTCAAGTCAGCTCGAGGGGGTAAGGCTTTACTCGGTACCTGGCGCCAGGGGGTCGCTTCCAATAGGGGAACGAATATTATGGTCTGTCCTGCTAGACTAAAGGGATATTCCGTGCATATTGTACAAAGAATATACAAGGGATATCAAACGATATACAAATAGTATACATGGGATCTCAGGCAGTAAATATATATATTCGGTTTAATCTGACCCTTTGTAACAGCCGCCCCCTAATTAGTCCCACCTAATTAGCTAAGCAGGGACAGATTAACCGCACTGTCCACTACTCAATGTCCGTTGTGAGGGGTCGGGCAGTTCACAAAGTCAGGGGTCATGGTCGTCATTAGGCGAGTCGGGGAGCCTTGGCGACTCGATCAGCCTCGCCACGGGTCGGTTGTAGATCCGCCCTTGGCCGAGCACTTCTGCCACTCTGACCTTTCCGTCGGTACCAGTGGTCACTTTGCTTACGCGGCCGGCCGGCCACGCAGCTCGGGGTAGTGACTGGTCTATGGTCATGACGGCTGGACGGGATGAAGGGGGGCTTAGGAGGAAGCGGGCCTGAGACTGCTTTGATCTGGGCTTGGCTGTGCTTTCTCCTCCTCCGTCTGCTTCTCTTGTTCGCTCTGTACCCCGTGTGAGGAGGGGCCGGTCCCGGCCGCCCCGTCAAGGAGTCGCTTGGGGTGCTGGGTTCGATGTCAGCTACGTCTGAAGCGCAGCTGAGGGGGGTGGAGTTGCGAACTCCCTCTGGTACCCACGGTTCTCTCACGGGCCTCTCACTTAATGTCAATAGCCTCTGCTGTACGGGGGAGAGGCCGGTGTCTTCTTCTGTCGTTCTGGAGTGGAGGCAGCTAGTGGCTGCTGTTCGGTTGAGAGATTTAGCGAGGGGGCCTTGCAATGTCCATCCTAGGCGGGTCTCGACTGCTGCAGGACAGCCTCGGGTTCCGGTATGGACCCGGTCTATTGGGACGATGAGGTCTGCATGGTCGGAGCCTATCAGCAGGGTCGGGGTCGCGCCGTCTATGAGCGGGATAGGTAGTTGACGCAGGTGCACGTATTTATCCATCAGCTGTGGGATGGGGTAGGTGTACTGTGATAGTCCTATTTCTTGGCTGGTGAAAGCATTTGTGATCTTGTACCGTCGCTCTGGCTGCCCGCTTGCTGCGATAGTGAAGGAGACATTCTCACCCTTTATCGTCTTTAAATCTCTTCTTATTGTCCGAATCGTCATTTGGTTCTCGCTCCCCCGCAGTCCCAGCTGGGCCGCAGCGGACGCGAGCAGAAGGGTCTTCTCTGACCCGTCATCAAGGACGGCGTAAGTGTCCATGACTTTGTCCCCGTGGCTCAGGAGCACTCTGACCACTTTGAGGAGCACACGGGGGGTCCCGCTATGCTGGGGGTCTATGTGGAGCACTCCTGTCTCGGGTGGTGACGTAGACTCTATATGGTACGAGTCGCACCTTGTCCGCCAGTGTCTGCCGTGACAGTCGGGACACCAGGGAGCGGTCTGGTGGAACTTTGGTTCTGGTGCCACCGCCTCGGCATGGTACATTACCGCGACGGGCCCACTCTGTTGTCCTGGGTGACGCTTGTTGATGTCGTGCAGGACCTCCAGGTGGGTGCCACCGCACCTGCTGCACTTTTTCTTCAGGCGGCACTCAGCTGCTAGGTGGCTGCGCGCGCAGCGGAAGCAGCGGCGGTGGTCCTTGACCCACTGGCTCACATCATCCGTGGTCAGCTTCTTGAAATCTTCGCACTGATGGAGCCGATGTTCTCCCTCACAGTACTGGCACTCGATCTTCCACTGGTCCTCTTTCGTCGAGGGGGTGTTGTGGTTGGAGTGCTGCGGTACTGCTTCGGCTTGGTGCATAACAGTCACCGATCTTCTTCCATCATTTATTCTCCTGGGTCCCTCTCTGGAGCTTGGCGTGCTCCGCCCGAAGGTGTCCAGTCGTAAGCTGCTGACCTCTCTCGCCAGGAAGTCGGCCAGATCAAGGAGGGATGGCTCGGGGCCGTCGGGGTCGCGGTAGTCCCTCTGCCGCCGAAAGCGCTCCTGTCTTGCGGGTGGCAGCTTCTCCAAAATCCTCTCAACGTTAGAGTTGGCGTATAGCTCATGCCTGCCCTTCTCCCGTTGCGCTCCCAGCATCCCCACCAGGGACTGCACTTTGATTGACAGGTCGTCTAGTGAGCGATTGTCTGTGGCTGGGGGTAAGCGGTCAATATGCCTTATCTCTTCTATTACGTAATCCCATATACGTCCATATCTCTGGTCCAGCGCTGCAAGGGCCGCTGTGTATGGTGTCGAAGAGGTGGCATAGGCTAGCGCTATGTTGTGCGCTCGGGGCACTTTCAGGTGCTGGAGTAATATTGCATACTTGTGGCGTTCATCAGCGACATCCACCAGCATTGTCTCTAAGCACATCCGGAGCTCCGTGTACTGTGCTCGATTCTCATGGATGAAGTCTGGAATCGTCGGTGTGCCAATGTATGATGTCATGGATGACTGGCACATCGGTGAGCGTTGGGGGAGAGGTCTCCTAGGCGAGTCTCCTCTTGCGTGTCGTCTTGGGCTGGTACTTGGTGGGTACCGAAGGTCGGGTACCCAGGTGCTGTTCCTCGGGGCTGGCGGTGCGTAAAACTCACCCGTGAGTTGAGTCGGGGGTTTGTAGCGCAGGGCCTCGGGGCTGACTTCTGGGCTGTACTGGACCTCCTGGTCCTGAGTACGTTGCTGCGGGTCGGGGCTGTACTGGGCCTCCTGGGCCAGAGCACGTTGCTGCTGGTCGGCTTGACACCCCTCCTCTTCCTCCTCCTCTTCCTCTGCTAGGACCTGGAGTCGTCTGCTCAGTCTCTCGGCGTGGTCCGGTTCCGTTACCCGGTTGCTGGGTCTCGTATGGACCGGCTGGGGAGGGGGTTCGGAGACGTGGACAGGATCCTCCTGTAGGCGGGGTCCCGGGTCGCTTCGTCGGGTAGGGGAATGTGTCCTAGACCCGTGTCTTGACGACCTCTGAGAGCTCCGTGTGGAGTGAGGGGGTGTCGCCATGGCAACCAGTTTGTCCATCAGCTCCGCCTGCAGCCGGTCGCGCTCTGCCTCGCGCCGGGCATGGGCTGCGTCGCGCGCTGCTTCGCGCTGGGCATTGGCGGCGTCGCGCTGCGCATTGGCGCTGGCCTGGGCAGCGTCGCGCTGGGCATTGGCGCTGGCATGGGCGGCGTGGAGCTGTGCATTTGCGACGTCGGCGCGGCTTCTCTCGACGTCGCGCTGGGCATTGGCGCTGGCATGGGCGGCGTGGAGCTGTGCATTTGCGACGTCGGCGCGGCTTCTCTCGATGTTCTCTTCTGTCTGGAGGCGTCTGGTCTCCAGTCTTATTCGGTCGTCCTCGCTCCTTTGTTGCGCCTGGAAGCGCTCTCGCTCACCTGCGTAATGTTCGCGCTCGCACGTCTGTTGCGCTTGAAGTCGATCGCGTTCGGTGGAGGCTGCCAGGGTGGCGATGAGTGCTTGCGCCAGCATCTTGTCCGCCTCGCTGGGGGAAGACGCCGTTCGGGGCGATCGGCTCCCGGCAGTACTGGTTGGAGATCCATTCTCCTGTTGCGTACCGAGGAGATCCGTCTCCTGGGTACGCGTCTCTTTAGGGTTGTCTTCCTCCCGGGGCTGATCGGGGGCTATTTCTTCGGTATTGTCTGGGGGTAAAGTCGTGTCAGTTCCCTCCTGGTCCCCACCGTGAGCTTGGTCAGTTACATTAGCACCCACTAGGGCCTCTGTGGTCGGGGTAACCTGGTTGTTAAGGTCAGACATAATTTTACTTTCTACTTTTTCCGCGTTTAACTTTCCTTTAAAGCTAGGTATTGGACTGACAGAGTATGCCTCTAGGTAGGGAGGTGGCTGTCGTCTGCGCTGCGGGCGATCTAGCTTAGGAGAACCGTTTGTGGAGTGTTCGTCATCGGCCATGTCAATATTAATATTATATTAATATTACGCTAATTATTATCTCGGCTATCGAAGGACCAATTGTAACTGAGGGGTACAATTCCCTGACTGTATTAATCAAGTACTGATATCATTAATCACTACCGTCTATGTACTCCTGGCCAATACTGTACATGAGTATTATTAGATTAGAACACTCCAACAATAACACGGTTTTCCACACAAAATACTCGGTTAGAATATTTATTACATCAAAGGGAATAGTATTACATGACTTAGTTGCGCTTATAAGGCAAATAGAATGTGCATAGGCGAGTCAATAGTAAATATTAAGTAATTATCTAGGGATCTTCTGGGATAGGGTGTACTACCGGTTGTAAGCCAGCAGAGGGAGGCAAAGCTCTAGGCAAGTCAATGGTTCACGGGGGCGATGTCATCCCTGGAGCAGCGGGGCGAGGCAGCCTGGTCCCAGGATGCGCGCCGTGTAGGTGAAAGCCGTGGAGCCTCTGGTACAACAGAAGCGGGCTTGAGTGATGTCTCCACGGGCACGTGGATCCCACAGCAGTGGGTGTAGGCGGTTTCTCTGCTTCCAGCAGCGTGATGACGAATGAAGAATAATAATCCTTGCCGGGGAAGTGGCACTGCGGGCGGGGTGTAAATCCCCCGTGGTGCTGCTGCTCCGGTGTAAATCCTCCGGTGCGGTAATGCACGGTTAAACTTGACGTTACTATACTATTAGCACGGGCAATAAGTGCTCTATGTCGACGCACAATTACTCACTCCACGTGGTCTTTGACTCGTAATGAAGGTTTACTAATGAATAGCGAACGATACGACAAACAGACGTATTTAGGATAACACGAGACTATATTGGGGCAATGCGAGCCCTGCTGTACCGCACGTTGCGTAGTGGGTAAGGCTTTACTTGGTAACTGAACCAGACTGAACTGAAGACGAACTGAAAGGGAACTGCAAGGGGGGGTTCTACATTTCTTGCGCCATATATATATGTACCGTGAACAAATAGTACCTATCTCATTTCTGTCGCCTCTCGGTCTCGTAGCCGTGGGCGAAAGCGGGCATGTTTGGGCAAGTCCTGGCGGTAGCTTTCAAGTCAGCTCGAGGGGGTAAGGCTTTACTCGGTACCTGGCGCCAGGGGGTCGCTTCCAATAGGGGAACGAATATTATGGTCTGTCCTGCTAGACTAAAGGGATATTCCGTGCATATTGTACAAAGAATATACAAGGGATATCAAACGATATACAAATAGTATACATGGGATCTCAGGCAGTAAATATATATATTCGGTTTAATCTGACCCTTTGTAACAGGTACGTTTTGAGTGTTTAGAAGTGCCAACCGAGTCTGCTGTCCTAATGACCTGCGGGAGAGAGAGAGAGCTTTTTTGGTTTTTTACTAGCAAAGTTGGTGATATAATAATGTGGGCTTGTTCCACTATTGCACTGCTACTTGCTCTGCTAAATGCCTGTTACATGTAATTCCACATAACTAGCTTCCCGAACAGGGTTTTAATGGTGAGTGTGTTTTATTCTGCTGCACAAGTCAAGTATTCTGACGCTTTGTCCTGATCTGTGCTTTCCAGGGTCCTCTCATCGTCACGGAGGAGCTGCATTCCATCTGCTTCGAGTCGGAACTTAAACTGAGTCAGTCAGGCCTGAACATCAAGCTAGAGGTAACAGACTGAGTCAGTCAGGCCTGAACATCAAGCTAGAGGTAACAGACTGAGTCAGTCAGGCCAGAACATCAAGCTAGAGGTAACAGACTGAGTCAGTCAGGCCTGAACATCAAGCTAGAGGTAACAGACTGAGTCAGTCAGGCCAGAACATCAAGCTAGAGGTAACAGACTGAGTCAGTCAGGCCTGAACATCAAGCTAGAGGTAACAGACTGAGTCAGTCAGGCCTGAACATCAAGCTAGAGGTAACAGACTGAGTCAGTCAGGCCTGAACATCAAGCTAGAGGTAACAGACTGAGTCAGTCAGGCCTGAACATCAAGCTAGAGGTAACAGACTGAGTCAGTCAGGCCTGAACATCAAGCTAGAGGTAACAGACTGAGTCAGTCAGGCCTGAACATCAAGCTAGAGGTAACATACTGAGTCAGTCAGGCCTGAACATCAAGCTAGAGGTAACAGACTGCAGATCCATCAGTACATTTTGGATGTTGATTCATTTGAATGTAATTCATTGAATTGTTTTTTCTTTTTTTAAATGTATTTACACATATTATTACCACATATTCATACTGATATTCATCACTCAGAATATAGAAAAATACAAATGATTGCATTCTCTAAAATCCTCCCATTTTGTAAGCAAAGCAGTTGATATTACATAATGATTTCTTTTTGTGTGTGCCTGCAATCCTTTAGTAACAGTAGGTGTCACGTTAAAAAGGTGGATACTGGTATCTCATTTTTGAACGACAGGACATTAATGACTATATTACTGCACTTTGTAAATGGTATACAACAACAGTACCTACTCACCATATCTACCACACAACTTACAGTATTGACCTATCTCAAAGTTTGTCCGAGGGAAGCAGCCGTTGCGATTGGAGGATCAGGAAAAGAGGGCAGAGCTTCAGATTGGTCAATTGAGTGTATTGAGTCCAGTCAGTGACGGTGTGTGTTGGTGTTTGTGGCTGTAGACCATGTCAGTGATGGTGTGTGTTGGTGTTTGTGGCTGTAGACCATGTCAGTGACGGTGTGTGTTGGTGTTTGTGGCTGTAGACCATGTCAGTGACGGTGTGTGTTGGTGTTTGTGGCTGTAGACCATGTCAGTGACGGTGTGTGTTGGTGTTTGTGGCTGTAGACCATGTCAGTGACGGTGTGTGTTGGTGTTTGTGGCTGTAGACCATGTCCTTGCCTGTGGTGGTGATCTCCAACGTCAGCCAGCTGCCCAGTGGTTGGGCCTCCATCCTCTGGTACAACATGCTCACCACAGAACCCAAGGTAAGGCATCCAAGTAAAAAAGGTTTAGTATGGTGTCAGAGGTATTGCACACTCGTGGCTAAAAAGCTACCTCGAAGACAGACACATGAAAAATGTCGATTCAGACTTGTTAAAGGTTACGTGTTCCACAGGGCTCTGCTGGGTCCAATACTATTTATTATGATGTATATAAATTATGTCTGTGATGTGTCTAAATTATAAAAATATGTCTTGTTTGCCGACAACACAAGTTTGTATTGCTCTGGAAATTTGGAACAGCTCCTGAATGTAGTGGGGAAGGAACTGATCGTGTGTCCTCATCGTGTGTCCTGATAGTGTATCCTCATCGTGTGTCCTGATAGTGTGTCCTTATCTTGTGTCCTTATCTTGTGTCCTTATCTTGTGTCCTTATCGTGTGTCCTTATCTTGTGTCCTTATCGTGTGTCCTGATCGTGTGTCCTTATCTTGTGTCCTTATCTTGTGTCCTTATCGTGTGTCCTTATCTTGTGTCCTTATCGTGTGTCCTGATCGTGTGTCCTTATCTTGTGTCCTTATCGTGTGTCCTGATCGTGTGTCCTTATCTTGTGTCCTTATCGTGTATCCTGATCGTGTGTCCTTATCTTGTGTCCTTATCTTGTGTCCTTATCGTGTGTCCTTATTGTGTGTCCTTATCGTGTGTCCTGATCGTGTGTCCTTATCGTGTATCCTGATCGTGTGTCCTTATCGTGTGTCCTGATCGTGTGTCCTTATCGTGTGTCCTGATCGTGTGTCCTTATCGTGTGTCCTTATCGTGTGTCCTGATCGTGTGTCCTGATCGTGTGTCCTTATCTTGTGTCCTCATCTTGTGTCCTTATCGTGTGTCCTTATCTTGTGTCCTCATCTTGTATCCTCATCTTGTGTCGTTATCTTGTGTCCTTATCTTGTGTCCTGATCGTGTGTCCTGATCGTGTGTCCTTATCGTGTGTCCTGATCGTGTGTCCTTATCGTGTGTCCTCATCGTGTGTCCTCATCGTGTGTCCTCATCGTGTGTCCCTGGCAGAACCTGAAGTTCTTCCTCAGTCCGCCGGCGGCCACGTGGGGCCAGCTGTCAGAAGTGCTGAGTTGGCAGTTCTCCTCCGTCACCAAGCGGGGTCTGAACCAGGAGCAGCTCAACATGCTGGCCAACAAGCTGCTGGGTCAGTGCCAGATTAGGCTTTGGACAGATTTGGCTGATATGTCATTTAGATGCTGCGGGGAAAATGACATAGCTGATAACATGGCTTAACCCTTTCACTACCACACTACCAAATGGTTAACCCTTTCACTGCAACAATACAGAAGGTCAACCCTTTCACTACCACACTACAGAAGGTTAACCCTTTCACTACCACGCTACAGCAGGTTAACCTTTTCACTACCACACTACAGAAGTTTAACCATTTAAACTTCTGTAGTGAAGAACTTGCACTATTCTTTAACAACAAAATAACCTTGATCAGGGCCAGCATTACTCATGATGGAAATAAAGCTGATTGCAGCAAACCGTGCAATGTAACCATGAGAAGTTTCACATGCATCACATTAGATGTACTCTGCAAAACTGCTGTCTCAGAATGTAACTCCTCCACCTCAGACATTGACCCTATACCTACAGCTTTCTTCAAACAGGTGTTTAATAGTGTTTCAAGCCCTGTGCTAGATATCATAAACACTTCCATTAGAACTGGTATTTTCCCAGATGCCTTTAAAACAGCAGTTGTAAAGCCATTACTAAAAAAAAACTAACTTGGATAGTAATGAAATGGCAAATTATCGTCCAATATCCAACCTACCATTCATTAGCAAAGTACTTGAAAAGATAGTTTCAGTTCAAATAAATTCATTTCTTGAAGAAAACAACATCTTAGAAGAATTTCAGTCGGGATTCAGAAAATATCATAGCACTGAAACTGCCCTCACCAAAATAATCAGTGACCTCAGGCTAAACTCTGACGAGAATAAGATCTCCATCCTTGTCCTGCTAGATCTCAGTGCAGCATTTGATACAATCGATCACGATATTCTAATCGATCGTCTTGAAAACCTTGTCGGTTTCTCAGAACATGTGCTAAGCTGGTTCAAAACATACATCAGAGGGAGGAAATTCTATGTTAGACTAGGAGAGCACATGTCTGATATATACGACAACAACTATGGAGTTGCACAAGGGAGCTGCTTAGGTCCTTTACTCTTCTCCCTTTACATGTTACCGCTGGGTGATATCATCAGAGAACATAATGTAGATTTCCATAGCTATGCGGATGATACACAACTGTACATATCTGCTGAACCAAATGATACAGCGATTAACTCCATTACAGACTGCTTACTGGCAATAAATAAATGGATGAGTAAGAACTTCCTGAAACGAAATGAGAACAAAACTGAAATTCTAATTATCGGCCCCAAAACTAAAAAAGAAACGTTAATAAAGAACCTAGGAGGACTAACCCCTTGGATCAAATCTGAGGTCACTAGTCTCTGGGTTATCATAGATTCAGAACTGAACTTCAATTCTCATATTAGCAAAGTAACGAAAACATCGTTCTTCCATCTCAGAAATATAGCAAAAGTACGACCATTTATTAATCAGATCGATGCTGAGAAGCTAATTCATGCATTCCTATCTAGCCGGTTAGACTACTGTAATGCACTTTTCACAGGTCTCCCTAAGAAAACCACAGAGAGGCTTCAGCTAATCCAAAACTCTGCAGCCCGACTGCTAACTAGAACCAAAAGGAGAGAGCACATTAGTCCAGTCTTAGCTGCTTTACACTGGCTTCCTGTAACATTTAGAATTGACTTTAAGGTCCTTGTCCTTACATACAAAGCTCTAAATGGACAGGGACCTAGCTACATCACCAACACTCTAATAAATTACACGCCAGCAAGAACACTGCGATCATCAGCTGCTGGACTACTAGAGGCTCCCAGAAACAGTCAAAAGAGGATCGGTAATGCAGCCTTTATCAACTAGACATCTTCAAAAGACAGCTTAAAACCTATCTCTTTGCTCAGGCATTTCAATGACTTACCTGCACTATTCTTACCCTGCGTACTTTTCTATGCTATTTTTATCTTATTTTACACTGCCTATCAAATTCATGTGTCGGTTATATGACTATTTTTAAACTGAATCATTTTAAACAATTTTTCACACTTTTTACTGTAACCTTGCTATTTACATTTTTTACTGTTGTTGTATGTCCGTTCTATTTTATAATTTTTAGACTATTTTTAAACTTAATCATTTTAAACTACTTTATTATTTGTATTACTGAATAGAGAGCCTATTAGGATGCTAGATCCTAATGTGAAACACTGATTTACCATACCCTGCTATGCTCACCCATGCCTGTATTTTTACTGTTATGAAGCACTTTGAACTGCAACCTCTGTATGAAAAGTGCTATACAAATAAAGTTATTATTATTATTATTATTATTATTTCACTGCCACACGACAAAGGGTCAACCCTTTCACTACCACACTACAGAAGGTTAACCCATTCACTACCACACTACCAAAGTGTTAACCCTTTCACTGTGACAATACAGAAGGTTAACCCTTTCACTGCCACATGCCAAAGGGTCAACCCTTTCACTACCACATTACAGAATGTTAACCCTTTCACTACCAGACTACAGACGGTTAACCCTTTCACTACCACACTACAGACAGTTAACCCTTTCACCATGACTATACAGAATGTTAACCATTTGTCGTGTGGCAGTGAAAGGGTTCGGATAAGATCTTCTTGTCTTTTGACTGGAGAAGATGGGAAGCGCATTTCCCATAATGTTGGCGTGTTTCTTTAAATATGATGCTTGCCCATGTTTAACATGTGAAACTCAATACTTATCCAACAGGTCAAAAAGCACAAGGCAATCCTGAGGGACAGATCCCATGGACTAAGTTTTGCAAGGTGGGTCACGGCTATATGTACAATATTCTGAATTACTTTAAAAACATTTAAGAATTAAAACGTTATATATGGCTTTTTATTCCAACATTTACCTTGTTGCTAGTTATTGCCAGCTCAACAAGCTTCTGACGAG
Organism: Notolepis coatsorum; assembly: GCF_963971535.1. Classification (NCBI taxonomy): domain Eukaryota; kingdom Metazoa; phylum Chordata; class Actinopteri; order Aulopiformes; family Paralepididae; genus Notolepis; species Notolepis coatsorum. Next base: position 53,782,574 of record NC_140165.1, on the reverse strand, counting down.
ACACTTCAGTTGGACAGTTAGCATGTCCGCTTTATTAGCATTCGTAACCGAAACCATAGGGAACGGTTACTTTGTATTCAACGAGGGAACACTTAAAAACACACCATTATAGTGAAACTGCAGGAAAATGTGTGTAAACCTTTTCCCTCGAATGTGACGCGTTAGGTGGAGAAAAATACGCAAACCAAAATGGGAAATGTCCCTTTTTAGGTTAAAGGAAATAATAACCTTCTGTCGTTTTGAGTTTGACATGAATGTGGTCTTCTGTTGTCGGTCGGAGCAGAGCCCCAACGAGAAGGTCTTCGCCTTCTGGCTGTGGATCGAAGGCATCATGGACCTAATCAAAAAGCACCTGCTGGACCAGTGGAACGACGGGTCAGTCCTCCGTTCAGCACGAGGACCCAGCGAACACGCCGCTGTATTCCTTCCTTCTTCCAATACAATCCTAAATCCTGATAATTTTTTAGATTTGTTAAATGACCACCCACCTATCTCTGAAACTAGTACTTTAACTACATAAAGCTAAATACTCCCCAATACTGACTGGTGGTTAGGTGGTGTGTTCCGGTCCTCTTGACTGGTGGTTAGTTGGTGTGTTCCGGTCCTCTTGACTGGTGGTTAGGTGGTGTGTTCCGGTCCTCTTGACTGGTGGTTAGGTGGTGTGTTCCGGTCCTCTTGACTGGTGGTTAGGTGGTGTGTTCCGGTCCTCTTGACTGATGGTTAGGTGGTGTGTTCCGGTCCTTTTGTCTGGTGGTTAGGTGGTGTGTTCCGGTCCTCTTGACTGGTGGTTAGGTGGTGTGTTCCGGTCCTCTTAACTGGTGGTTAGGTGGTGTGTTCCGGTCCTTTTGTCTGGTGGTTAAGTGGTGTGTTCCGGTCCTCTTGACTGGTGGTTAGGTGGTGTGTTCCGGTCCTTTTGTCTGGTGGTTAGGTGGTGTGTTCCGGTCCTCTTGACTGGTGGTTAGGTGGTGTGTTCCGGTCCTCTTGACTGGTGGTTAGGTGGTGTGTTCCGGTCCTTTTGTCTGGTGGTTAGGTGGTGTGTTCCGGTCCTCTTGACTGGTGGTTAGGTGGTGTGTTCCGGTCCTCTTGACTGGTGGTTAGGTGGTGTGTTCCGGTCCTTTTGTCTGGTGGTTAGGTGGTGTGTTCCGGTCCTCTTGACTGGTGGTTAGGTGGTGTGTTCCGGTCCTTTTGTCTGGTGGTTAGGTGGTGTGTTCCGGTCCTCTTGACTGGTGGTTAGGTGGTGTGTTCCGGTCCTCTTGACTGATGGTTAGGTGGTGTGTTCCGGTCCTTTTGTCTGGTGGTTAGGTGGTGTGTTCCGGTCCTCTTGACTGGTGGTTAGGTGGTGTGTTCCGGTCCTCTTGACTGGTGGTTAGGTGGTGTGTTCCGGTCCTTTTGTCTGGTGGTTAGGTGGTGTGTTCCGGTCCTCTTGACTGGTGGTTAGGTGGTGTGTTCCGGTCCTTTTGTCTGGTGGTTAGGTGGTGTGTTCCGGTCCTCTTGACTGGTGGTTAGGTGGTGTGTTCCGGTCTTCTTGACTGGTGGTTAGGTGGTGTGTTCTGGTCCTCTTGACTGGTGGTTAGGTGGTGTGTTCCGGTCCTTTTGTCTGGTGGTTAGGTGGTGTGTTCCGGTCCTCTTGACTGGTGGTTAGGTGGTGTGTTCCGGTCCTCTTGACTGGTGGTTAGGTGGTGTGTTCTGGTCCTCTTGTCTGGTGGTTAGGTGGTGTGTTCCAGTCCTCTTGACTGGTGGTTAGGTGGTGTGTTCCAGTCCTCTTGACTTGTCTCGTGTCTATCTGCCTCCAGCTCCATCATGGGCTTCATCAGCAAGGAGCGAGAGAAGGCGATGTTGAGTGACAAGTGTCCCGGCACCTTCCTGCTGAGGTTCAGTGAGAGCAGCCGAGAGGGAGCCATCACCTTCACGTGGGTGGAGCACGACGTCTACGGTGAGCACATCACCCATAGAGCTGCAGATTGCTCATATACTTATGCTAACCTGTTAAGCTGTAGTCTGTTCTAGTCATAGATCGATCAATACAGACCGTATAATTTTTCTTTTCTTTTTTGTATCTACTTTTTCTCCCCATTTTTCTATTTTTCTCCTTTCCCCAATTTCGTATTATCCAATTCTACCCTCCCCTGTCTCGAACGCTGTTAGGCCATGCCTCCCACAGGTCGGCTGCAATGTGGACCAAGCCTTACATCACGTGTCCCCTCCGGTACTCGAGGAGGCAGCCGTCGCATCTTTTCACCTGCACAGCGCGATCTCTCAGTGTCGGGGGTCTGCATGGGAGGGACACGCCGCCCCCGTTGCTTCCTGATTCTGCTGTACAGGAGCACCAACCGACCTGTAGGAGTCGCTGTCCACAACGTCCGATCCCCACCCATCAGCTTCCCACCCCTAACACTGCCAATTGTATTAGTATGAACGACCAGCCAAGCTGGTAGAAATGCCGAGAGCTGGGCTCGAACCCAGCATCTCCTGCGTTGGTGGCGAGCGCCTTGCCCACTGCGCCACCTAGCCGCCCGTATTAATTATTGTTGTTTCTTTTTCAAATGTAGCCAAGAGGAAAGACCCTAACCCTATCAAAACAGCAGTCAAAGTGTATATTTTCAGCACTACGTTTGTTTACAGACGCGAGGAAATTACTAAATCCAGATTTAACACTGCCATTTGGAAAGAGGAGATTTCGCCCCTATCCATAGATGTATGACGTGGCCATAATAAGGTCATTTATAGGCCTGATATTCTATATTATATTCAAATTCATTATAATTCGGGCGGCTAAGTGGCGCAGTGGGCAAGGCGCTCGCCACTAACGCAGGAGATGCTGGGTTCGAGCCCAGCTCTCTGCGTTGCTTCCGGCTTGGCTGGTCGTTCATACTAATACAATTGGCAGTATTATGGGGTGGGAAAGCCGGTGGGTGGGGATCGGACATTGTGGACAGCGACTCCTACAGGTCGGTTGGTGGGCCTGTACAGCAGAATCAGGAAGCAACGGGGGCAGCGTGAGCCTCCCACGCGTTACTCCTCGCCGCTGAGAGATCGCGCTGTACAGGTGAAAAGATGCGACGGCTGCCTCCTCGTGTACCGGAGGGGACACGTGATGTAAGGCTTCGTCCACTTTGCAGCCGACCAGTGGGAGGCATGGTCTAGCAACGTTCGAGACAGGGGAGGGTAGAATTGGATAAATCAATGAGTTAAGGTAGAATAAAAGAAAATACAATAGAATAGAATATAATTATACAATAAAACAGGCCAGGGCTGTACAATTGAATAAATACACTGATTAGAATAGAAATAAACATACAGTGGGATGGAATATTTAACAGGGCTTTGCAATCAAGCAGTATTGTGCAATGAACAGTGAAGTATGAACAAGTATGAAGAGTTTCGAGTGTGTATATACAGATATATATAGTCCAGGAAGCGTCATTACTTTTACCAACAGATTTCCAGTTCTGCGTTCGCGTTCTGCGATCTGATGGCCACTGACGTTTCTGGTCATGTGACATCTGCACCAATCGTGTGACGCCTGTTTCTATCACCGAAGTTGGTTAAGGTTAGAGTTTGTCTTAGAGCAGGGCGATAGAACACCAGCCCTGATTCCAAACTCTAACCTTAACCAACTTCGAAAGAGTCGCCTAAGCTTAACCAGTGATAAACTAGGCGTTAGGTAGTTTGCAGGCTGTTTGAGGCGGAAATAGGCGCAGAAACAGACGTCACGCGATTGGCGCACATGTCACATGGCCAGAAACGTCAGTGGCCAATCAGATCGCAGAACGCGAACGCGGAACTGGAAATCGGTTGGTAAAAGTATAGACGCGTCCAGGAAGGGTGTTTTAATGTAACACAAGAAAGTCTCAAAATGATTTGGAGAAGAAGGAAGACGACTAGAGAGAAGGGTGTTGGAGGAGTCGCTGCTGCCTGCCACAAACCACGTGGCCGGCTCCAGAACTTGACGCTCTCGCAGCGTTCTCGAGAACCGCTCCTCCGACCCACTTCACACTCGACACTGCTCTCCCCCGGGTCCTCAGGAACACGCCCGCCGAGCGCCAAGACGATGGCATGAGCGGTTCTCGAGATATGCAAAAGGGAGACACGCACTGCAGTACTGCCATCTGGCCAAATGGCACTGGGTCCTCGGGGATATGGCAAATGATTAGTGTTGTGAAGAGCCAGATTAAACTGAGAATCTACCTTTATTGTTTGATATACTTTGTATATTATTTATATATATACACGGAATATCCCTTTACCTGCGTTCAAACCAGAGTAATATTCGCTCTCCTTATTGGACAGCGTCCCTAGGCGCCAGCGCGCAGGCCCCCAATGCCAGGTTCAAAGACAAGTCCAGGCATGTCAGAACATGCCCGGAGACAGCGTATTGATACCAGACAAAGACTGCGGTTTGGGACTAGATAGTCACTTAAGTATAAATACAGCGCAAGGTGCGCACACCAGTAGTTCAGTTAACCTTACCCAACCTTACCCCGAGCACCTGCTTGTCCATCTAAACAAGCCAACGTAGTTCATCGTGGTGAAGTGAGCAACTCGTGCGTTGAGAACATGTGCGAATAGAATAGTAAAGTGTCAGAGTTTAATGTAGTAACGTCGAGTTCGACCTAATCTAATGTGAAGTAAATAGTCGTTCATTTATTGTATATCGTGCGGCCACAGTTCGTTCGTGTGTAGCATTACCCAGCGGTTCGTCGTGTTTTTAGCTAGTGTACTTAGCCAGGGTGTGTGGCCTAAATACGTCGCCCACACCCGAGGAGTCCTAGGCGGAGAACAGTTGGACATGTGCACAGGAGAATCGGCGTCGGCGATTGCAGAACCATTACTGGTTGGATTATATTGATTTGGAACGTGTTACCCGGAGAAGAGCATCGTTGATTTCCACTATCGTTTGGGATTCAACCTCGTGAGGATTACAACTCGGGCTGGCCTCGTGGACGGAGGCTGGCTAGCTGTCATCAGTGCTATCGAGCATTTGGATTACAATTATTGCTTTGCTGCTGATCAAGGGATTTACAAGGACCGACTCCTGTACCTGGAGTCTCTTTATTCCTCATTGAATCAGACTGAGTATCCGAACATTCCTCTACCCTCCAGGCCTTACACCCCCGGAGGGAACCCATTGTCTCCAGGCCCTCAACTTAGACCCATCGTAGGATTCCTGCTATTCTTAGTGACTCATGCTATTGACTGACTTTACGCATATTCTTCGCCATACAAGCGCGACCCTAATTCTCATTCTGTAACCTAATGTTGCATAATAATAAAATACCCTCAAATACTATTTCTTTGTCAATGCCGTGTTCTTGTGGGTGTTCACCATCTATATTTGATGTACTGTCTGGCCAGTAATTAAAGTACATAACTAGCAGTGGTTTAATCTATCACAATCTTTAATACAGTCAGGGTTTTGTAACCCCTCAGTTATAATTGGTCCTTCGAGCCGGAGGGTATCAGTGTAATATTTAATATAATATTAATATTGACATGGCCAGCGGTGAACACTCTCCAAGCGGCTCCCCTAAGCTAGAACGCCCGCAGCGCAAACGTCAGCTACCTCCATATCTGGAGGACTTCGCTTTCGTTTTACCCCCTAGCTTATCTAAACAGACGTTAAATACGGATAAATCGGATAGTTTAAGCATGTCCAATCCTATCGACTTGGCGACCCTGCCAGTAGAGACCCCAGTGGGTTCAAACGAAACTGACTTAGCTCACGGGGGGGACCAAGTGGGACATGACGTGACTATACTTCCAGACAGCGTCACCGGGATAGACCCCGGAGCGCTCCAGGCTAAAGAAAGCGCTCCAGGGATAGAACCCGACACACAACCAAGAGAAAAGTACCGCGCCCAGGAGATAGACCTCGGAGCGCGCCAGGAGAACAGATCTCCAACAAGCCCTGTCAGCACCCGATCACCTCCGTCAGTGTCATCCCCCAGCGAGGCGGACCAGAGACTGGCGCAAGCCTTGATCGCCACGCTGACAGCCTCAACCGAAAGAGACCGACTCCAGGGTGAGCGCGACCGGCTTCAAGCAAAGACGCTTAGTGAGCGCGAACACTCTGCAACTGAACGAGAGCGCCTCCAGGCGCAACAAAGGAGTGAGGACGACCGCATCAGACTGGAGGAGAGGCGCCTTCAGACGGAAGAGAACATCGAACAAGACCGCGCCAATGCACAGCGCGACGCCGCCAATGCACAGCGCGAAGCAGAGCGCGACCGGCTGCAGGCGCAGATGATAGAGCAATTGTTCGCCAGGGCGACACCCCCTCTCTCCGCACGGAGCTCCCGGAGATCATCACGACAAGGGTCTAGGGCACCTTCCCCTACCCGACAAAGCTACCCGGGACCCGGCCAACAGGAGGAACCTGTCTACGTCTCCGAGTCCCCTCCCCTACCGGTCCATACGAGACCCAGCCAACGGGAAGAACCGGCCTACGTCGCCGAGAGACTAACTAGAAGACTCCAGGACCTAGAAGAGGAAGAGGAGGAATATCAAGCCCACCAGCACGAACATACTTTGGACCAGGAGGCCCAGTACAGCCCCGACTTCAGCCCCGAGTCACTGCACTACAAACCCCCGACCCAACTCACGGGTGAGTTTGACGTACAGTCAGCACCGAGGAACAGCACCTGGGGACCCGGCCTCTGGTACCCACCAAGTACTAACCCACGACCACACGTACGGGGAGACTCGCCAAGGAGGCCTCTTCCCCTACGCTCACCAATGTACCAGCCATCCATGGCATCTTACCTTGGTACACCGACGTTCCCAGACTTTACGCGCGAGGACAGAGCACAGTACACGGAATTACGCATGTGTTTGGAGACTATGATGTCCGATGTCCACGACGAGTCGTACAAATATGCCATCCTCCTCAAGCATCTCAAGGTGCCCAGAGCGCATAATATAGCGCTGGCATATTCCAACTCAAGCACCCCATACTCCGCGGCTCTGGTGGCCCTCGACCAGCGCTATGGACGCATATGGGATTACGTGATCCAAGAAATACGGGATATCGACCGCCTCCCCCCAGCCAAAGACAATAGAGCACTGGATGACCTCTCTATCAAGGTACAATCCCTCGTGAGGATGCTGGGGTCCCAAAAGGAGAAGGGGAGATATGAACTGTATGCTAATTCTAATGTGGAGCGGATACTGGAGAAGCTCCCTCCAGCCCGCCAGGAGCGTTTTCGGCGGCAGAGAGACCACCGTGACCCCAGCGGCCCAGAGCCATCCCTCCTAGACCTGGCTGCTTTCCTCGCAAGGGAAGTTAGCAGCCTACGACTGGACACATTCGTGTGGAGTGGCTCTAGCCCAAGAGATGGACCTCGGAGGTCCAACGATAACCGCCGGTCAGTGACAGTTATGCACCAGGCCGAGTCAGTGCCGCAGCACAAGAACCACAGCACCCCCCAGACCAAGGGGAAGTGGAAGATTGTATGCCAGTACTGTGAAAATGAACATTGGCTGTCTCAATGTGACACCTTCAAGAAGCTGACAGCTGACGAGGTGAGTCAGTGGATCAAAGCCAACCGCCGCTGCTTCCGCTGCGCGCGCAGCCATATGGCAGCTGAGTGCCGCCTAAAGAAAAGATGCAGCAAGTGCGACGGCGCCCACTTGGAGGTCCTACATGACAGCAACAAGAAGAAACCCGTACCCCCAAGCAGCTCGAGAGTGAACGTCATGTACATAGACCCTGCGAAGAGCGGGAGCTCCCGAGTGCTCTTGAAGGTGGTCCGAGTGCTCTTAAGCTACGAGGACAAGGTCATGGACACTTACGCCGTCCTAGACGATGGGTCAGAAAAGACTCTCCTCCTCGCATCCGCCGCAGCCCGGCTGGGTCTGCGGGGGAGCGAAGAAACAATGACAATCCGTACCATTAGAAGAGACCTGAAGACCATAAAGGGTGAAAATGTCTCCTTCACGATAGCAGCGGTCGGGCAGCCCGAGAAGCAGTATAGCATCACTAACGCCTTCACCAGCCACGACATAGGCCTGTCACAGTACACCTACCCCATCCCAAAGCTGATGGAAAAATACGTGCACCTACGTCAACTACCTATACCGCTCATCAAGGACGCCACCCCGACCCTGCTCATAGGATCCGACCACGCACACCTCATCGTCCCAACGGACCGGGTCCACATCGGGCCCAGAGGCTGTCCAGCAGCGGTCGAGACCCGCCTGGGTTGGACACTACAAGGCCCCCTCTCCGGGTCTTCCAACCGACCGACAGCCACTCGCTGCCTCTACACGAGGATAAACGAAGAAGACACCACCCTCTTGCAGCACGTCGAGAGGCTATGGACATTAGACGCAATGCCCTTTAAGAATGAAAAGAAACTCGTTCGCTCAAAGGAAGACACTTATGCCATAGCCCTCCTCGAGCAGAAGACAAAGAGAGTCGAGGTCAACGGAGTGATGAGATACGCAACTCCACTCTTGAGGCGAGAGGGTATGCCCACCCTCCACGTCTCAAAAGAAGCGACAGAGCGATATCTACTGAACACCGAGCGGCGTCTAGCCAAAGACCCCACTCAAGCCACTGTGTACCGCGCTGAGATCGACAAGCTGATCACAGCGGGACACATAAAGAAAATTGACATTCAAGAGGCCGACCAGACGACTGAATCCTGGTACGTGCCCCACCACAAGGTCCACCACAACGGCAAGGATCGCATTGTATTCAACTGCAGCTACCAGATCGGACTACAGAATCTGAATAAAGAACTCTTGCCCGGCCCGACACTCGGCCCCTCTCTCCTCGGCGTACTACTACGTTTCCGCCAAGACAAGGTGGCCATCAGCGGCGACATCAAAGGGATGTTCCTGCAGGTGCGACTAGTGGAGGAGGACAAGCCCCTGCTGCGGTTCCTATGGAGAGAGAGGATCAACGATGAGCAACCATCCATCTACCAATGGGAGGTCCTCCCCTTCGGCACCACATGCAGCCCATGCTGTGCTACGTTCGCACTGCAAAAACATGTGACAGAAGACCCTGAAGCTGACGAGGAGGTCAGACAAAGTGTAGAGAGGAGTTTCTATGTGGACAACTGTCTGCAAAGCGTCTCGACGCCAGAAGAAGCCGAAGCCCTCCTGCTCAAGCTCCGCGCCTCACTGATCAAAGGCGGCTTTGATCTCCGGCAGTGGGCCAGCAGTGACCCTCAAGTACTTTGCAGCCTCTCCCCAGAGACAAAGGCAGCAAGCAGCGAGACCTGGATGGCGACCACCCCAGGTGAAGCACAGGAAATTACATTGGGCCTAGTCTGGCGATTCAAAACAGACTCGCTCCATTACAAATACACACCCCTGACCCCGGAGCAGGGAAGGTCGACCCCTCTACCGACCACCAGACGGAGCGTATACAGAACACTCGCAAGTCAATACGACCCGCTGGGGTGTATCCTACCTTACACCACTCGGGCGAAAATGATTGTACGAGAGCTGTGGGACAAGGAACAGGGCTGGGATGACCCCATACCCGACCACCTAGCTTCCACCTGGAGAGAGTGGGAGAGAGAACTCAGCTCGCTCCAAAATGTGAACATATACGCCGGAGCTACTTCCCACCCACAGTGCGGCTGGAGACGTGCCAGATGGACCTGCACGTCTTCAGTGACGCCTCGGAAGTGGCCTACGGTTCGGTGGCCTACTTGCGGGCCCGAGAGGAGGGAGGAGAAATACACACAGCCTTCATCCTGGCTCGCTCAAGGATAGCCCCCCGCAAGCAACAATCGATCCCGCGTCTAGAGCTCTGCGCAGCTCTGGTAGGCGCGCAACTCGCCACGTTAATCCAACGTGAACTCACCATCCCGGTGCAAAGAACAATATTGTGGTCAGACTCCATGACCGTACTCACATGGATCCAGTCCGATTCTTGTAGATACAAGGTCTTCGTGGGAGTCAGAATCACAGAGATTCAAGACCTGGTAGGATCAGCGTGCTGGAGGTACGTGGACACGAAACAGAACCCAGCCGATGTCATCACACGGGGGATGTCCCTAGATGACCTCACACGTCCCAATATCTATAGTGACGGTCCTGAGGAGAAGTGGCCTACCCCCACCCCACGGGAGGCTAATCAAGAGGAGGCAGAGATCAAGAAATCTATGTTCTGTGGGTTGACGCACATCCCAGTCCCCACTGACCCTAACATAGACGACTGCCTCACCTTTGAGAGTGCGCAGCTAAAAACATTCCTGTGGCACCACCCTGAGGTTCCCCCCACTACAGACATTGACGCATCGAACTACGCAGAGGCAGAACTCCTTCTGCTACAGCGAGCCCAAAGAGACTTGTTCCCCGACGAGCTAGACTGCCTGCAGGGAACAAAGCCAATCCCTTCAGACAGCAGACTGCTCCACTTGGCCCCTGAGCGCGACACCCATGGCCTCATCAGGGTGGGTGGTCGTCTGAGACGGGCCCCGGACTTAACGGATGACGTCAAGTTTCCTATAGTCCTCAACAGCCGACACAAGGTCACTGAGCTCATCATAAAGAAATACGACGAGGATGTGCACCACGCTGGCGCAGAGAGAGTCTTCGCTGAGATCAGACGTCGCTATTGGATACTGCAAGGAAGAGAAGCAGTACGACGCTTCCAGCGGACCTGTCTAGACTGTCGCAAGTGGCGAGCACAGCCCAGTATACCCATGATGGCCGACCTGCCTCCCTGTCACCTCCGACTCGGCGAGAAGCCCTTTCACTCCACGGGCGTGGACTGCTTCGGCCCGCTCTACGTGAAGAAAGGAAGAGGGACAGAGAAGAGGTGGGGCATTGTATTCAAGTGCATGACCACCCGAGCAGTAAACATAGAACTCCTTCCGACCATGAGTACAGACTCATTCCTCATGTCCTTCCGGAGATTCACAGCACGAAGAGGAAAACCGTCTACGTTGTTGTCTGATCACGGGACAAACTTCAAAGGCGGAGAAAGAGAGTTGAGAGAGAGCTTCCAAGCCATGGGCCCAGAACTTAAGACCCACCTCGCTCCCTATCAGATCGAATTCCAGTTTAACTCCCCGAACGCCCCTCACTTCGGGGGAACCTGGGAAAGAGAAGTACGTTCCATAAAGACAGCTCTGTACGCCGTGCTTGGGGCCCAGACCGTGGCGGAAGAAGTCCTCACGACAGTCCTCACGGAGATCGAGGGAGTATTGAACTCAAAGCCCCTCGGTTACGTCTCAAGTGATGTAGCAGATGTCGACCCAGTCACCCCCAACACTCTCTTGATGGGGCGGCTGGACCCTGCACTTCCACAGACGGTGTACAGACCTGAAGAAGCGAACGGCCGCAGAATGTGGAGGTACAGTCAAATATTGGCTGACAAGTTTTGGAACAGTTTCCTCCTCCACTACCTACCGTCTCTCCAAACCCGTCAGAAATGGGTAAAGGACAGAGACAACTTACAAGTGGACACAGTCGTTATGATCATAGACCAGTCACTACCCCGAGCTATGTGGCCGGCCGGCCGCGTAAGCAAAGTGATCACTGGTGCCGACGGAAAGGTCAGAGCGGCAGAAGTTATTGTCCAGGGGCGGACCTACACCCGACCCGTGGCGAGGCTGATAGAGTTGCCGAGGCTCCCTGACTCCCCTGATGATGATCATGACCCACTGACTTTGTAGATTGCCCTACCCCCCACAACAGACATTGAGCAGTTGACTGGACTATTAATCTGTCTCCCTTAACTAATTAGGTGCAGACTAATTAGTTAACTGAGAATCTACCTTTATTGTTTGATATACTTTGTATATTATTTATATATATATACACGGAATATCCCTTTACCTGCGTTCAAACCAGAGTAATATTCGCTCTCCTTATTGGACAGCGCCCCTAGGCGCCAGCGCGCAGGCCCCCAATGCCAGGTTCAAAGACAAGTCCAGGCATGTCAGAACATGCCCGGAGACAGCGTATTGATACCAGACAAAGACTGCGGTTTGGGACTAGATAGTCACTTAAGTATAAATACAGCGCAAGGTGCGCACACCAGTAGTTCAGTTCAGTTAACCTTACCCAACCTTACCCCGAGCACCTGCTTGTCCATCTAAACAAGCCAACGTAGTTCATCGTGGTGAAGTGAGCAACTCGTGCGTTGAGAACATGTGTGAATAGAATAGTAAAGTGTCAGAGTTTAATGTAGTAACGTCGAGTTCGACCTAATCTAATGTGAAGTAAATAGTCGTTCATTTATTGTATATCGTGCGGCCACAGTTCGTTCGTGTGTAGCATTACCCAGCGGTTCGTCGTGTTTTTAGCTAGTGTACTTAGCCAGGGTGTGTGGCCTAAATACGTCGCCCACACCCGAGGAGTCCTAGGCGGAGAACCGTTGGACATGTGCACAGGAGAATCGGCGTCGGCGATTGCAGAACCATTACTGGTTGGATTATATTGATTTGGAACGTGTTACCCGGAGAAGAGCATCGTTGATTTCCACTATCGTTTGGGATTCAACCTCGTGAGGATTACAACTCGGGCTGGCCTCGTGGACGGAGGCTGGCTAGCTGTCATCAGTGCTATCGAGCATTTGGATTACAATTATTGCTTTGCTGCTGATCAAGGGATTTACAAGGACCGACTCCTGTACCTGGAGTCTCTTTATTCCTCATTGAATCAGACTGAGTATCCGAACATTCCTCTACCCTCCAGGCCTTACACCCCCGGAGGGAACCCATTGTCTCCAGGCGGTACCAGCGTTGCCTTATATAGTTGCTATTATACGACAGGTGGTGTCAACTTAGACCCATCGTAGGATTCCTGCTATTCTTAGTGACTCATGCTATTGACTGACTTTACGCATATTCTTCGCCATACAAGCGCAACCCTAATTCTCATTCTGTAACCTAATGTTGCATAATAATAAAATACCCTCAAATACTATTTCTTTGTCAATGCCGTGTTCTTGTGGGTGTTCACCATCTATATTTGATGTACTGTCTGGCCAGTAATTAAAGTACATAACTAGCAGTGGTTTAATCTATCACAATCTTTAATACAGTCAGGGTTTTGTAACCCCTCAGTTACAATTAGATTAGATTCAATTAAAATGTATTGTCATCATACAGCACAAGTAGAGTACAACGAAAATAGGTTTGGCATCCAAGCAGAGTGCAAATGTAGCAGTAAAGTGCAACAGCAATATACAATGTACAGGTGGTTAAACTGGGTACAAAATATACAAATTAGTACTACTGAATGTAGTGCTAATCAGATGTATGTACAGAGTTGTAGTATAATAAATAAAGACAGTATGACTACTACTGGCCAGCAGCCAAACTAGTAAGAGTAGAATATGTACAGATATAGACATAGTATCTAGAGATATGTAAAAGAACTGTGCAGGTAAATACAGACGGGTGAGGATAGGTATATATGCGATGAGAATAAATATATATGGTATATACAGCATTGTCTGGAGGCCAAATGGCACCTTTATATTTAACACTGCACTCCCCTCCAGCCATACACAAACACGCATGCAGATTCCTACTTTTATAGTTAGAAAAGGGGTGGGGAAAAGATCCATACCGCAATATTTTGCGTGCCCATATATTATATTGATACAGTAACGGCAGGTATCAATATATAAAAAAAACAAACATTTGGACAATCCCATTCTACTGCACCATCAGACATCACTTGGTTTTCTTAGTTTTTCGCTCATAGAGGGATAATAGATCTCTCTGGTAGAGAGAACAGATGACATATATATGTATATTTATTGCAGATGTTAACAAAGTTTTCCGTTTGGGACATCATTTGCAGTTGGAAAATAGGTAATAAATCGTAATATATATCGCGATATCGTGACTCTAGTATTGTGATATTATGGTGATATTCTGGTGTCGCTGGGGGTCTCTGGTGATTCCCACTAGAGGCTGACATGTGAATGGATTTTGACTTCCGCTCCTTCCCACTCCCACAGAAATAATCCCATCCCAATCCTAAATGAGAGTTTCAAAAAAATCCCACTCCCACAGAGGACTGATCCCAATCCCGTCCCAATCCCAAGCCAAACTTTTATAGAATCCTACTCCCATCCCACTCCCGTTTACCAATCCTGCTCCGTTTTTCTTCCTCAGTATAAAATATGCAGTACATGGGTCACATCATGTCTGCCATAGTTAAATATAAAACCACCAAACATTTACATTAGTGATGCACCGATGTATCACTCCCGTCCAAATCCTGTGATTTTGTTGTCATAGTTCCCACTCCCTTCTGCTCCCAGAAGAGGATATGGAGAGGGCTACAGCGTTCTTGGTTTTGTGTTTCAGTAGGTGCTCTTTGGATTAAATCCGGGGTAGGATCCGTTATAGTTATAAAAAAAGTTGAAGTCCAAGGCAGCTCTACACATTTTTTAAAGCCTTTATTAAATGGCTCACATTATTTAGATCATTTAAAAGAAACCAACATGGTTCAGCCTACATACAGTAGGGCCTTCATCAGGGTATAGATAACTAAGACCAAACAAAACTCTGACTAATATAGAGAATCCAGAATTTCCCAGAGTTCTGGATTCTCTATATTAGTCAGAGTTTTGTTTGGTCTTAGTTATCTATACCCTGATGAAGGCCCTATGTAGGCTGAAACATGTTGGTTTCTTTTAAATGATCTAAATAATGTGAGCCATTTAATAAAGGCTTTTTAAAATTTGTAGAGCTGCCTTGGACTTAAAAAAAAATAAAAAATGTATCCCTTCTGCTCCCGTTGACTTTTACTCCCGGTCCTGCCCAATCAGAACACTGAACTCTCCACTCACAAGTACACATGAGCGCACACACACACACACACACACACACACACACACACACACACACACACACACACACACACACACACACACACACACACACACACACACACACACACACACACACACACACACACACACACACACACACACACACACACACACACACACACACACACACACACACACACACACACACACCACACACACACACAGCTAAAACTATCACTTGAACAAAATGTCACTTTATAAAACATTAACACTTTGGTTGCCACTTGTTAACATGGTAAAACATGGTTGAAACTTCAATGATAGCGTTGTGAACGCATAATCTCTGTCTTAAATTATGGCTATGTGTCTAATCTGCCCGTCGCTTATCAATGACTTGTTTGCAGTCAACATTGTCGAAACAGATTTTTTTTTTAATCGGTTCATTTCTGTTTTATAGCATTTTGAAAAACCCTCGTTTTCTTGGAAAATATATAGATTCCGTGATAAACTGCATTTACTGGAATATTCTGGAATACACAAAAAACGTTGTCATTTTTCGGCCTATTTATGAATAGTTTTCAAATAAACGCTAGATTGTCGATAGTATATGTGTATTTATGCACGCTAGAGAAGCAATCTGAAAAATATATTCTCTCATTTCCTGATCGCACACACACACACACATAGGGCACACGCTGATATCTCTGTGAAAATAGATCCGATTACCCCAAGACTGGTAAAATAAATTGCTTACCTCAGATCAGATGTTCTCCAAAAAGATTATTCCAATTCCTGATCGCCATTCCAAATATCGATCGCGTTTATTGATTCAGCGTTGGGTAGTGTAAATATGTATTCCACGCGTTTTACGGCTCTGCGATCACTTCGGTCTCTTCAGATGCCTCGCCGGAGAAGTAAAATGAGGAGGCTGGACCCCCCCCCCCCTCCACCCATCAGTCTAATCCAATGGGGTGCAGTACCATCCGGAGAGACGATAGGGGGCGGTATTTTCCCAATGGAGCTCAGAGAGAGTCTGCAGCACTAGCGTGAGGCTCGATTGATGAAATATGAATTCAAATCGCTAATAAATAAAAATACGACAAACAAATCGCTGCTGGCGGGACAAAACCTCATAACTAAAATTTTTTTATATATATTTTTTTATATAAATCAACTCCGTAGATCATCCTCCATATGTGTGTGTGGGTTTTACAACGTTTAAACAATGGGAAAGCATTAAACCGATCATCTGTCTAAACCTCCTAACTATTCACCCTCAAATCTGTGTTCGTTTTTTTCATCTGCTGAAAAGTTGGGTTTTTGGAGTTATGAGGTTTTGTCCCGCCAGCAGCGAAATGCTATATAGCGTTGGTGGCATTCAACAGTCGGCATGAACTAACGACAAAACGCGTCCGTGGCACTCAAAGTGTTAAGAGTTAAAATTGTAAATTGTATATAGTATAGTAGTGTATATAGGAACCAGTTTCTCAGGAACTCAGCATGTCTTTTTTTTTACCATGCATATCTTGTGTCTTACCTATTTAATTTTTTCTATGTTTATTTTTTTCTATGGCTATTTTATTATTGTATTTTGCACAATCAATGCGGGCAAGACCACCCGCATTTCACTGTATGCCCTGGTAATACTGGTATGTATGTCGTGACAAATAAACATCTTGATTCTTGATCACGTGATTCAAAGTGATATTGACTCCCATCCCGCGGGAACCCCGAAAAGATGTCATCCTCTGATTCCCACCCCCTCAGATAAGCCTGTGTACCACGCCGTGGAGCCGTACACCAAGAAGGAGCTCTCTGCCGTGGCACTGCCGGACATCATCCGCACCTACAAGGTGATGGCTGCCGAGAACATCCCGGAGAACCCCCTGCGCTTCCTGTACCCCAACGTCCCCAAGGACAAGGCCTTCGGGAAGTATTACCCCAAACCCTCCGAAGGTGCGTGCCGCCCCGATGGCCGATAAACCACATTTGTATTTGAAATAAATTATGTCACTGTACTTATACTATATTTTCCAAAATTCCGCTTGTGTATATGAGTATTATTTAACTTCTCTCTCTGATTTGAACATACATAATCAGCCACATGTAACATGTCAAAGCCACTTCACTCATAGAGGGATGTTAGATCTTTCTGGTAGAGAGAAAAAAAAGTATTATATTTCAATACATTTTCATCCAGAGATCCTTAACACATCCTGCGCCAAAAACGTCGTACAACGTGTTTCAAGTTCATACTAATTCTGCCAATCCACGGCGTACAACGTTATTGAGATCATATTTCATTTTTTCGCCATGTTCATATTTCCCTCACGGAGCCTGGTCTGATGCAGTGTGAGCCGGCACAACTCTGCAACGCTTCAATACTGCCCCCTGGTGGATGATCGACGAGTTGCCAAACCGGAAATGGCCGAGTCGATCTCGGTGCGTCTCCGAAATGCGTCCGGCCACTCGCATATTGTTGTGGGACTCTAGACACACGTCCGTGTGTAGCGATCGTGTATTATGATTATACAAACCGGAAATGGATTTAGGCGATCGCCGTCAAATAAGTGGGATCTTTTTCCTCCAGTATCATCGTCAAACGGTAAGAGGACGCTGACGTTACTTTCAGCCTGTTTGTTTATTATTATCCATGCAAACTGCTCTGATCAATATATCACCCATACTACATAAAGCATTTAACGACGATCACGGAATTATAAACGATCCCCCCCCCCCCCCCTCCGTTCATCCGCGCATGATCAGTCATAACGTTTAGGATCATGTACAGTTGACATTTTTAATATAGTGTGGATCGGCAACAAACGGCATTTGATAATCTATATATGCGTTTATGCCTATATCTCACGTTCTAGGAATTACTGCAGAAAACGATAAAAACATTTATATTCTAGACGGTATTTTCGTATGAATGTATGGATGAAAAAGTAAAACGTTCCTACATCCTGAACGATAGATAATCGATGTTGAATGGGCCATAGTAATGTCAATTTAGCAATACAATTAAAAAAGTTATAGCCCTGCAAAGAAGGTGAACATCTCCATAGACTTACAGTGCTGGCAGAGAATGGTATAAGATGCTCAAATTGCGTGGCAGGGAATGTGTTAACCTCAGAGAGTCTATACTGGGGATTTTAATCTTAACCTCAGAGATTGATTGATTTTATTTATGGATCCAAAGACGCAACAAATCCAAGGGATGACATGCAAAAGTGACAACACTTATTTCCATCATGGTCCCCGATGTTCTGACCAAAGGACACAAATAACATATAAAACAACACATAAAGCAAAAGTCCAATACAACAAATCCATATTCTACATGATCTAAAAACAAGACAATAACATCCTGACCAAATACCATAAAATAGCGCATTTCTTATACCATCATTAAAACAATAATCCAAGTAGGACCTGACAGCTATCCGGCCACTTTACCCCAGAGATGAGCGAACCTGACCTTTAAATATTCCTCTAGATCCTGACAGTTTTATCCTAAGTGGAAGGCTGTCCAAGTGGAGAGTCTATACTGGGGATTTTAATCTTAATCCACTTGGTCTTTCAGAGGCAGAGCCCATGGATGTGGAGAACACAGTGAAGAGTGGCTACATGAAGACTGAGCTGATATCCGTTTCAGAAGTGTAAGTAGAAGGTTTGATTCCCACACTAAGGGCACGCGGTGTGCCCCGGGGGGGTGGAGCTGTCAGAAGTGTAAGTGTAGAAGGTTTGAGTCCCACACTAAGGGCACACGGTGCGCCCCGGGGGGTGGAGTAGAGGGTTTTATTCCCACACTGAGAACAGGGCTGAGCTCTACCTCCCATGTCTCCTCTGAGATGTGAGCTCTACCTCTCATGTCTCCTCTGAGATGTGAGCTCTACCTCATGTCTCCTCTGAGATGTGAGCTCTACCTCTCATGTCTCCTCTGAGATGTGAGCTCTGCCTCATGTCTCCTCTGAGATGTGAGCTCTACCTCATGTCTCCTCTGAGATGTGAGCTCTACCTCATGTCTCCTCTGAGATGTGAGCTCTGCCTCTCATGTCTCCTCTGAGATGTGAGCTCTGCCTCTCATGTCTCCTCTGAGATGTGAGCTCTACCTCTCATGTCTCCTCTGAGATGTGAGCTCTACCTCATGTCTCCTGTGAGATGTGAGCTCTGCCTCTCATGTCTCCTCTGAGATGTGAGCTCTGCCTCTCATGTCTCCTCTGAGATGTGAGCTCTGCCTCTCATGTCTCCTCTGAGATGTGAGCTCTACCTCTCATGTCTCCTCTGAGATGTGAGCTCTGCCTCTCATGTCTCCTCTGAGATGTGAGCTCTGCCTCTCATGTCTCCTCTGAGATGTGAGCTCTGCCTCTCATGTCTCCTCTGAGATGTGAGCTCTGCCTCTCATGTCTCCTCTGAGATGTGAGCTCTACCTCTCATGTCTCCTCTGAGATGTGAGCTCTGCCTCTCATGTCTCCTCTGAGATGTGAGCTCTGCCTCTCATGTCTCCTCTGAGATGTGAGCTCTGCCTCTCATGTCTCCTCTGAGATGTGAGCTCTACCTCTCATGTCTCCTCTGAGATGTGAGCTCTACCTCTCATGTCTCCTCTGAGATGTGAGCTCTACCTCTCATGTCTCCTCTGAGATGTGAGCTCTACCTCTCATGTCTCCTCTGAGATGTGAGCTCTACCTCTCATGTCTCCTCTGAGATGTAAGCTCTGCCTCTCATGTCTCCTCTGAGATGTGAGCTCTACCTCTGATGTCTCCTCTGAGATGTGAGCTCTACCTCATGTCTCCTCTGAGATGTGAGCTCTGCCTCTCATGTCTCCTCTGAGATGTGAGCTCTACCTCATGTCTCCTCTGAGATGTGAGCTCTGCCTCCCGAGCTGATCTGATGCGTATTGCTGCCACACCAGAAACAGAAAAAAAATATCCGTATCACGTTATAACGTGATAACTTCTTGTTTTAACATAAAACGTTTGACATTATGTAAGGGATAATGTATAGCTACGAGGTCATTGTCGCAAAATAATTGACCGGCACAGAGTTTAAAATACCGAGCCGCCTCGGCGAGGTGTTTTAAAACGTCAGTGAAGGTCAATTATTTTGCGATGATGACCGAGTATAGCTATACATTATCCCGCTTATTACATGGCTAACTTACTAACAATACACCTAATTAATTTGACAAATCGCAGTTGTTCTGTGGCTCTGTCAGCCCAAATAAAGTGATTATTATTATCGCGGGCAGCCCGGCAGGTGTGTCTGATTGGCTGCACTGAAACAGTGTGTGTCAGTGGGGCTTGATTACTCCAGCTGCGAAAAACAATAATCACCGGTGGTTATCGAAAAATTCTTCACCGCTGTCGGGGGCTATTGACCAATCACAAGCAAGCATTTCGGCGAATGTGAAAACGCCATGTAATAAAACGTGATAACTTCTCGTTTTAACATAAAACGTTTCACATTATAACTTCTTGTTTTAACATAAAACGTTTCACATTATGTAAGGGATAATGTATGGCTACGAGGTCATTGTCGCAAAATAATTGACCGACACGTAGTTTAAAATACCGAGGCGCCGCGCCGAGGTGTTTTAAACGTCAGTGAAGGTCAATTATTTTGCGACAATGACCGAGTATAGCTATACATTATCCCGCTTATTACATGGCTAACTTACTAACAATATACCTAATTCATCGACAAGACTAGATCAAATGAAGACGCAGTTGTTCTGTGGCTCTGTCAGCCCAAATAAAGTGATTATTATTATCGCGGGCAGCCTCTGTTCTGGCTCCGCTGACACTCCGCTGTCAGTGCAGCGCTATACATTATCCCGCTTATTACATGGCTAACTTACTAACAATATACCTAATTCATTTGACAAATCGCAGTTGTTCTGTGGCTCTGTCAGCCCAAATAAAGTGATTATTATTATCGCGGGCAGCCTCTGTTCTGGCTCCGCTGACACTCCGCTGTCAGTGCAGCGCGGCAGGTGTGTCTGATTTGCTGCACTGATGTGGGCTTGATTGCCAACAGCTGCGCACTGCGGTCATTATTGAAAAAACAGCGGTCATTATTGAAAAATAATGACCGCTGTCGGGGGGCTATTGACCAATCACAAGCAAGCATTTCGGCGAATGTGAAAACGCCATGTAATAAAACGTGATAACTTCTTGTTTTAACATAAAACATTTCACGCTATAACGTGATAACTTCTTGTTTTAACATAAAACGTTTCACGTTATAACGTGAAAATCATGTTTGAATAAGGAACATGCGAGACCGGAACATTTAGGAATTATGGCTCGTGTACATGATTTGATTTAATTCTACTTCATGCTTGGGTTGAGACATGGCGATATTATGCTATTATTGAGCATGGTGGATGATATTGTGATGAGTATGCGTACACTAGAAGGGTGTTAAAATACATGGGGCTGTACAGAAGGAAGAATGAATCTGGCTCTGGGATAGAAATGTCCGACACACATAATAATGTGCGGAACATTACATATTCTCTGCTTCGAAGTGGTTATGCTTTGGCCCTCTTTCGAAGTGGGTTATGCTTAGAGTTTGGAATCAGGGCTGGTGGTCCATAAATATGTATTCTAGGAGAATATATATATGTAATGTGTGAACAATCTTGTGTGTACAAGGCGGACATTTCTATCCCAGAGGCGTCTATACTTTCCGCAACGGAGCTCGGTTTCCTCTGATTGGCCGCGACCCCCACGTGACCCGCGTTAGCACGCCCCCTTATCCACCGCTGCCGCTACAGCTCGCCGCTGTGTTGACGCTCGCCTGTGTGTTGACGCGCGCGCGGCAGATGCTGCACTTAGCGCTGACTGAGAAAGTAAACATTACAGTTCTACTTTATAAAATGCTAATTGTAAATATGTTTAAGTCCACTCCACATTACAGTTGATGCGTGATGCTGCTGAGGCGGTCGTTTCTTGACTGCCGTTGCATAAGATTTACATTTAGTCAGCTAGCTGATAACTGCATAAGCAGCATATTAAGATGACTGCGTTTCTTGACTCAGAGTGGCGGGCGCGACAATAGTGTTTCTTGACTCAGGCGTCTATGCCAAATACAGCTGATAACTGCATAAGCAGCATATTACGATGACGCGACAATATTATTAAACAAGAGAGCTCTGTCATTGAAGTGGGTGGTGTTACCAACAGCGCGTTTCTTGACTCAGAGTGGCGCGTTTCTTGACTCAGGAAGCGAGCGTACAGCTGATAACTGCATAAGCAGCATATTAAGATGACGCAACAATATTATTAAACAAGAGAGCTCTGTCATTGAAGTGAGTGGTGTTACCAACAGCGCGTTTCTTGACTCAGAGTGGCGCATTTCTTGACTCAGGAAGCAAGCGTACAGCTGATAACTGCATAAGCAGCATATTAAGATGACGCAACAATATTATTAAACAAGAGAGCTCTGTCAGGAAGCGAGCGTCAAAGCCGCTCTGCGCTGCAACACAGCGGCGAGCTGCAGCGGTGGATAAGGGGGCGTGCTAGCGCGGGTCACGTGGGGGTCGCGGCCAATCAGAGGAACCCGGAAACCGAGCTCCGTTGCGGAAAGTATAGACGCATCCCAGAGCCCATCGGAGCTAAACCAATCAGAGAGGGTCTTCGCTGTACGCGGGCTAGCCAATCAGAGAGCGTCTTCGCAAACTACGGCTACGAAAATGAATCATGCAGACGGCGCACATCGTTTCCTTATTCAAACATGATTTTCACGTTATAACGTGAAACGTTTTATGTTAAAACAAGAAGTTATCACGTTATAATAACGTGAAACGTTTTATGTTAAAACAAGAAGTTATAAACTTTTATGTTAAAACATGAAGTTATCACGTTATAATGTGATACGGATATTTTTTTCTGTTTCTGGTGTGGCAGCTTCCGTAGATAAGACTGGAAGATACTTCAGACATGTTGGAAAAGATGGAACCTAATTGTGTCACTAGGAGGTTGTTTCATTAAAACATGAAACGAGTCGTCTTTTGGAAGCTTCAGTAATGGTATTCTTAACAAAATGTCTAACCTGAAGGTTGTGGGGGAAAATGGAAGACTATTAATTGATCACAGCTTCGTAAGAGATGCAAAGTAAGAAACCCGATTTTGTATCTACATACAAATCCAATCCCTTTTCCACCCATAGACAAAAGGCCTGAAAGATTGAGCTGGAGCAAAGTTGTACTGACAAGCAGATACATACCCTTTTCTTCTCTGTGCATGCATTCAGAGTAGGGAACACCCGCACTGTTAGCCTAGCTTAGTGTCATTCACTGGAAGTAGGGCTGCCCAGTTAGCCTAGTTCCCAACAGTCACGAAATACACTCCAAATACAACTCCAAAACGTTCCTGTAAACATGTGTATTTACCACGTGAAAAAAATATATGTATTAGACATTTTCGTTTTCTAAGCAGATATATACTAGGCAAGGGTATGTATCTGCTTGTCTAACTCCGGGGTAGATGGCAAATAATATATTAATGGAGTTTTGCAGCACAACATTGTCTGCCACTAACTTGACTGGATAGTCATTACTATCAAATAATAGCGCTGAAAGGGAGCAGTTTCTCTCTGCATGCGACTCCATTAGTGGCCACTTGGGGGAAGCAGAGGGCACATTATTATGTGGCAATTGATCCTGCCAATGAATGAATGCTCTGGCCTTAGCTGCCCAATAGTAATGCTGAAACACAGCTAGAGATAAACCCGCAAGCTCCTTGGGCTTCTGTAATGGGCCTTAGATCTTAATCTAAGAGCCTTAAAGGAACAGGCCAACATTTTGGGAAATTAGCTTATCGTCTTCTCCAGAGAGACAAGAAGATAGATACCAGTTTCCTCTCTGTGCGTTCAGTAGAAAGCTATCTGGCTGCACATTAGCCTGGCTGAGCACAATGAATGGAAGCGGACATGGCCGGTTAGCCTATAGGCATTGTCCAACCAACACCTCTCCCGAAGGCTAACCGGCACTGTCCACTTCAATTCATTGTGCTAAGCTAGGCTAACGTGCAGCCAGATAGCTTTCTACTGAACGCACAGAGAGGAAACTGGTCTCTCTCTGGAGAAGACGATACGCTAATTTCCCCAAATGTTGGTGTGTTCCTTTAAAGGCCAACTTGCAGGTTGTATTTTTGTTCAATAAACAATGTGACTAGGCCAACGCTGACTTTCATGAAGAGGGACATTTTTTTTATCGAAATTGACCCAGTTTTAGCGTTTTTATCAAACATTTTGTCGACCAAACCACAAGCTCCACGCACATGCATATTTTAATCCATGGATCAATAACGTGCGTGTGTCATCTTAATGATGACGTCACACAGGGTACAGGGCAGCGAGGGGCTCCGAGAGTCACACACAGCTAGTGGCAGGAAGCAGAGAGCCTTGCTATTACTAGCCGAGGCGTGATGAATGAAAATGTATCTGTTTCACCTAACACTATTGCTCCGTGATCATAGCCATTCATCTCTAAAGCTAACCACTATTTGTAAACGCCACAACCACGTTACCATATTTGTAATAATGTAAATCATTGTGTCGTTGTACGATAACGTTAGTAGCTAAGCCAGTTAACGTAGCTTAGCTTGGTAGCCAGCACTCTCGAAACTCCCAACAATGCCCGATCCAAAATGGCTCTCCCCTCCCTGCACACCTGTCCTCACAAGTACTCTCCCAGGGAACCCATGGACACGACAAACAGCAGTAGTCATAAGGTGCCTGAGCTTGCAACGTCAACGCTAGTTAGCCCACAGCTATCGTGGCAGCCCGTTTCGCGACTGATGCACAGAGCGGGGCCGCGTCCACTCGAATCCCAACCGGTTCATGCCCATCAACATGCCGTGACGTGCAACCCGCCAGCCGGCACGAATGCCCGATTCAAAATGGCTCTCTCCTCCCTGCACACCCCCGTCCTCACAAGTATTCTGCCAGGAAACTCACGGACACGACAACAGTAGTAGTCATAAGGTGTCCGAGCCTGCAACGTTAACGCTAGTTAGCTAATAGCTATCGTGGTAGCCCCTTTCGTGACTGATGCACCGAGTGCTATCCGAGGGGCTGCTATCGTATCAACATGCCGGGACGTGTAGCTTGCTAGCCAGCATGATGTGTGTGCAGTGCTTTGCCCCACAGGTCTGAGAAGAGGACCTGCACATTTTACTCGTTTCCCAAACTCTTTTGCATGGCCCGATTTTAAATGGTTCACGACAGTAGACATAATGCTAACGTTAGCAGGGTAACGTTAGCCAGAGCCATATAGCCAGTAGTACTATGACCAGTGATGCAGTCGTAATATGTAAACTGCCCACACGCCACGTGCATGCGCATTGCGCATACATGTGCCCTCAGTTGCGCACAGAACAGATGATTATTATGCATAACAATGTTTTAAATGTAATTGTAGTTACAATTTCTTTAATTGAATTAACTTAAAGGGGAACTATCTTATAAATGGCCTTTTTGAGTGTTTAGCATTGTTTCCTAGCTATGTGAACTTATATTAATATGATCTATGTCTCAAAATTCTCATATTGGTGCATTCTTCCAATTCTCCTCTCACAATATTCACCCTCACTGAACTGAGTCGTTTGAAAATGTGCCTATATGTGATGTCATATAGTCACTGCTGCATGTTAATGTTCAGGCGAACACGACGCTCAGCAGGCCCGGCGCAGTGGTTTAGGAGCCCAGGCTCAAAACAGCTCGAAATCTTGAGGTAGAAAAATGCTGTTTTTGAGGACTTGATTAGAAATACAAAACAATGAATAAAAAAAATATATATATTACAGAGGTGTTCCATAGACTCACAGGAATTGTGTAAAAGTGCCCAAATAGTGAAAGAAATAGTAAAATAGTTCCCCTTTAAACTAGAAAAGTAAATACAAACTAAATTAACAATGTAACTTAGAGTTATTTTACAGAAGGACAGTTTCCTTCAGACTGAAGCACAACTTGTCTCATCCTTCCAGTCTGGAGATCAAGCAGCCCCCCACCAATTGGTAGCCTACAGCCAGGGCTCTTATTTTGGTTTGGCACTTCTCGTAGGTATCCTATTATTATGCAAAGTCTAGGTGATAAGTGCCGGCCGCCGGCCGGGTAGCTTCATTGCTTTCTACAACGGCCGGGTACTTATCACACGGCGCGACGAGTGCGCGCGTGCACATCATTGCGCGCACTTCTGCCCTGAGTGACCTACTAACACGCCATGTAACCGCGTGTGTGCGCGACTGCATGCCTGACTATGACCCGGACGGGCATAAGGCATAAGTTGCCTCGAGTGACGTCACAGCCCTGCTAGCGTCTGATAAGCTTTTTGATTCGCTCTGTGCATGTTATTCGTGCGTGGACCTTTTTAACCCTTTGAGTGGCATTTCCGGCGTCAAATGGAAAAAAAAAATAATGAAATTAGATACCAATGATGTAAACTACCCATAATTAAGAGTAGGGTTTAACCTGCAAGTTGGCCTTTAATCTATTAACTTGAAGAATGCTGCCGTATGTGTAATGGATAGATGTTTAACTTTAAATACATATAAAAACCTTGGAAGGGAGACCATTTTGACAGCTTATGTCCTATTAGAGAAGGTGGCAAGGTCCTCCAAAACTCTATATTATTCTTAAACTTGTCTAATTGACTGGCAAAATGTATTTTGAATAATGTTTGGGATTAACAGGAATAAACAGACCATGGTATGTGAAATGATCTTTTACAATTACAAAGGGGAGTCTTTCAAGAAAAAGAGCATCCAAGTTATCAGTGAGACATCCGGCTTCAACATGGACGGTCGCATTTTACGTAGCTCCCGTAACCAACGCAACAGAGCAACAACAAAAAAGTACTTTGCGCATTTTCTACTTTCCCTCCTGTGGATTATGGATTTGTACCTGAATTCACAACTCAAGCAGCAACTCCAGACAGAAGTGGAGGGTAGCGAAAACGTAAAACAGCAGTCCCATTGCGACTTCTATTTGTTAACGGGCTCGGAGAGGAAACATCCAGCCTTCGGAGCCACGACCATCCACACAGTACTTACTGCAAATCCGGAACGAAAGAAATTACCCCCGGCAGGCAAGTGTAATAAGAGATCAATGTTTTTATTATACCTGCTCATGTCGGGTGACATTCATCAGAACCCTGGTCCCGTAATGACACGGAACCAGAGACTACAGTCAAATCTGCTGACCCAAGAAGCAGCAGCCAGCACAACAGATCAACGGCTACCCACACATACTGCGGCTAACGACATGATCAACGGCAACATTCCTCCTCTGCCACCTCTGCAAAAGAACCCACGAGAGGCCACAGCGAGAGGGAAGGAACCGGGGTTCACAACCGAGGCGCCCAGCACGTCGCGGGGACAAAACAGCGAGGCATCGCTCCTCACACCGGCGCCGGAGATCAACAGCATCCGCGCAATTGACGCTTCAGCCAGCAGTTGCACCAGCCGACCAGCAAGCGGCGACATACCCTCACAGAAGCCCCAGCGGACTCGGCGAGTGGCTAAAGGGAGAGCGGCGCGGGACATCGAGACCACCAAGGACCCGACGGTTAGCTTGGCTGGCCCCGCCAAGGCCGCCATGCCAGCTAGTCTACCCGGGCCGAGGCCAGGACAAAAGGCACCCCACCCCCCCCCTCCCCCACAATGGAGTAAAATCAGACATATCTGTAATCAACCAGCCCCCCCCCCCCACATCGCGGGCTTTCACACAAAGGAATACAGACTCCAGCAAAGGACAAAGCATCACCCCCTCCCCCCCTCCCCACCCACGGCACAAACAGCAACAACGCCCCCCCTCCCCCCACCACAGGACAGGACACAATTGAACAGAGTTACCTCAACTGTGACGACGTCAATCTTATTACAAGCAAAAATGGACTTCACATATTTCATCTAAATACAAATAGCCTGAGACCTAAACTGGCTGAAATCAAACAGTTGTTTTTAAACGGTAAGGCTAACATATTGTGTTTCACAGAAACAAAATTAGACTCATCTGTACAGGATCCAGAGATTGAAATTGAAAACTACTCAATAGTCAGGAGGGATAGGAACCAGTATGGAGGTGGCGTCTGTGTGTATATACACAAGGATACCAAATACATCAACCGTACTGACCTTAACCATGATGAAATTGAAACTGTTTGGATTGAAATCTTATTAGACAGGGCGAAACCAGTACTAGTAGGCACAATCTATAGACCACCAGAACAGAGTGGCTTTTATGACACACTTGATGGGTGTTTAGCTGGGGTGGAGGGGGTAGAAAAAATTCTTATTGGGGACTGGAACACGGATATGCTGCGTAAATCAGCACCCGTCTTCAAGGCCTTCAGTAGATTTTCTGACCTGCACGGTTTCAGCCAGCTAATCACACAACCCACAAGGGTATGCGATTCGACACAAACCACCATTGACCTCATTTTGACCTCTGACAAGTCCATGATCTCCAGTAAAGGGGTGATAGCATGCGGGTTAAGTGATCATTATATGATTTTCTGTACCCGCAAAAAGCTAAAACAGAAGGCCGGCTGTCACAAAACAGTCACATCTAGAGACCTCAAAACTTACTCTAGAGAGGCCTTTAACCTAGAACTGGGGAGCTTGGACTGGTCAGATGAGCTCAGTGGTACACAGGTTGAAGAAACATGGCTTGGATTCAAAACCAAGTTCACAGCAATACTCAACAACATGGCACCGATAAGAACCACCAGGGTTAAAAATCGCGCTGAGGCATGGATGCACACTGAAATACTGGCCGCTATGAAAACCAGAGACAAAAAATGCTCTGAACTTCATAAAAGTCAGACAAAGCTTTCCAAAAGCTCAAACAGTGAACTCCAAGCCCACGTGGTTGAACTAAAAATCCAAAGAAACAGACTAAGAAATGACGTAAACACCATGATCAGAACCGCAAAAAGAAATTTCATCAACGACAAAACTGAGGAAAACAAAAACAAACCCCGCGAACTTTGGAAATTACTCAATAATCAACTAGGCTGCAGTAAAAAACTTAAAACCAGATTCTCAAACATAAACATAAAGACGGACAACACGCTCATCACAGACAAGCTGGATGTAGCCAATTACTTAAACATCTTCTTCACAAACATAGCCACAACACTGGTAAACAAACTACCCTCCCACTCAGGGCATTATGGGGTAGAACACATAGTAGCATACTACAAAAACCTAGGGGTCCACAAAGACGACTTCAAACTTGAAATGGTAACAACCGATGAGGTACTCAAAAAATTGAGCGCCCTCCAACCTAACAAGGCCACTGGCCATGACAACATCCCCTCCAAATTCCTCAGAGACGCAGCAGCCGCCATCACCCCAGTCATCACACACATAATAAACCTCTCTATAAGACAGGGGCACGTCCCCAAGGACTTCAAAATTGCGAGAGTGACCCCTCTACACAAAAAGGGCAGCAAATTAGACCCAGGCAACTACCGCCCTGTTTCTATTCTTACCTCCATCTCGAAAGTCATGGAGAAAATAGTCTACGAACAGGTCGAAAAGTACCTGGCGGAAAAAAACCTAATCTACGAATTCCAATCTGGCTTCAGAACGTCCCACTCCACTGACACATGCCTCCTCTATTTGAACGACCACATCAAACAAGAGGTGGACGCTGGCAAATACTGCGGCATGGTCATGCTGGACCTACAAAAGGCCTTCGACACTGTCAATCACTCCATTCTAATGGACAAGCTAAAAGCAATTGGTTTTGATAGCCTATCAGTGAGCTGGATGCAATCCTACCTGGAGGGGAGAGAACAGATGGTAGAGGTAAACGGTACTCTATCCCCCCCCCTCACAGTGAGCTGTGGTGTTCCACAAGGAAGCATACTAGGACCGCTACTCTTCCTAATTTATGCAAATGACATGTCGTCAGCCTGTGACTGCAACTTGTTCCTGTTTGCGGACGACTCAGCCCTGCTGGTCTCTGACAAGAACAAATTGCAGGTTGAAAAAACCCTCAGCACGGAACTAGGCAAAATCTGCATATGGCTCGCTGATAACAAACTATCATTACACATGGGCAAAACAGAGTCCATTCTCTTCGGTTCAAATAACAAACTCAGCAAGACCGACGGCTTCTCAGTTACAGTGGGTGACAATATTGTCACAAGGAAAGACGAAATTACCTACCTGGGTTCCATCCTAGAGGCAAATCTTTCCTGTGACAAAATGGCATCCAATGTAATAAAAAAAGTCAACCAACGAACTAGATTCTTGTACCGGATCTCCTCTCTGGTAAACAAGAATACCCTGAAGACTCTGGCAGGAGCACTCATTCAAGGGTACTATGACTATGCGTGCACCTCATGGTACCAAAGCACCTCAAAGGCGCTTAAAACAAAATTACAAACATCACAAAACAAACTGGTCAGACTACTACTTGACCTGAACCCCAGAACCCACCTCACCCCTGCCCACTTTGCCAACCTAGGATGGCTTAGAGTAGACGACAGAGTACAGCAACTTGCAATGGGCCTGGTCTACAAGATACACTATACGACCGGGGTGCCCATGTACATGTCAAAATACTTCCCAAAGGTCAGTGAATACCACAACCACTACACCAGAGGAAGCTCAACAAATCATGTTAAACCCAGATTCGGCTCAAACAAGGGACTAAACACGTTTCGCAATTATGCCACAACAATGTGGAACGCCCTACCCAAAGCTGTAAAGGAATGTGAATCCCTGCCCACATTCAAAACCGCCCTTAAAGAGCACCTACGGGAGGCTGCAATTCGAAACTGGCCACCGTAAATGCCCAAAACCCCCACCACCTCCTAATAGACAGTCTCCTCCCCACCGCATGTATATATTCCCTCCCCGCCGTATGTATATTTCCCTCCCACCCACCCACCCCCTCCTAATGTACAGTCCCCTCCCCATCATATGTATATACTCTGTCAGGATCTAGGGGTAACAGTACTGTATATTTGAATACCGCCTATGTCACAAATGTATCAGTACTAAATACCTATATGTCCCTATGCCATAAATGTCATGTATGTTGTGTATGTCATAAATGTCTATATGAATTGAAAATGGGGGACCCTGATGGAAACAAGACAAACGTCTTTCTCAGGTCTGCATCCCCTTAACAATTGTATGTATTGAGCCGTACTGTATTGTACCCATTCTGCAATCTGTTAAATAAAGTTTTCATTCATTCATTCATTCAGGGATAAATGCACCGTTCCTCCAATTAATGGAAACTCTGATAGATAGGTCAGATAGGTAAATGAAGAAATCGGCATACAAAGAAAGTTTGCATTCAGTATTTCCAACCATTTATTCCAGTAAATGCTGTTTATCACGGAATCTATATATTTTCCTGAAACTTTCAAGAAAACAAGGGCTTTTCAAAATGCTATAAAACGAAATGAACCGATTAAAAAAACTATCCGTTTCGACAATGTTGACTGCAAACAAGTCATTGATAAGCGACGGGCAGATTAGACACATAGCCATAATTTAAGACAGAGATTATGCGTTCACAAATATGAGAACGCTATCATTGAAGTGGGTGGTGGCATTCAACCATGTTTTACCATGTTAACCAATGGCAACCAAAGTGTTAAGGGGATGCAGACCAGAGAAAGACTTTTGTCTTGTTTACATCAGGGCCCCCCATTTTCAATTCATCATAACATAAATGACATACATGACATACAGGTAGACAGTACTGTTGCATCTAGACTTTTATGACATACCAGCTCTACAAATATACAGTACTGTTTATGAGTACAAAAAGAGTCTAAAAAGGGAGTATATACATTTGAGGGGGAAGAAAATGTACATTGGAGGAGGTTGGGTAGGTGGGGTGGTAACTGTACATTGTAGGAAAGATGGAAAATACGCTAATTTACCAAAGAGTTGGTGTATTCTTTTTAAGTGGTTATGTTAAAGGATGTCGAGCCCTACTCTTTTCCTTCCAGCAGTGTGTTCTTGTTTACTACGTACACCGGAAAATCTAAATCACATTTAATACATGCTTTTTCTACAGGTGGATTAAAATAAATGCATTTCCTGTTGTGGTGTAAATCCATCTTCAGTTGTATGTAGTAAAAGCACCGCAAAGCAATTTTGAAGATATTCCGTCTTGTGTTTTAGACACCCATCCAGACTTCATGATAACATGATGCCCATGTCACCCGATGACTACAAAGCCCTGGAGAAGATTATGAGCCCAAAAGACATTGATGCTATGGTGAGTACCGTCCCCTAGGTCCATTTACTGCCCATGCCACAAATTAACATTCTGCACCATCACATATTCCCAGGTATACAGTACAGACTGATTCATGTAAATAGGTACAACTGCATGTTGTTATTTCCAGAGGCTTGGGGAGATTTTGTGTGTTTAATACAGGGCTGATTCTGATGAAACTTTGCATATAGATGACAAGCAAGCCAACCTGAATTCTCAATTATTTTTCAAACGGGTCAACGACGAGTATTATTTGAATTAATTTCCATCATTGTCCATTTAATTACATAATTATGCAGTATGAAGTTACACCTTTTGGACGCAAGATGGCGATAATACACAGGTTCATTGGTAATCAGTTCTCTGGCACCTGTTTACAACGCTTATTTTTTTCCCTAGCCGTTCTGGCAGACGCTCTCTGATTGGCCACTGACTGACGCTCTCCGATTGGCCACTGACATGTTTGCCCAATCGCGTGACGAGCTGTGTCTTTGCCCATTTCCGCATCGAACAGCCTGCAAACTACCTGGCGTTCTATCGCCATGCTCTAAGACAAACTCTAACCTTAACCAACTTCGAAAGAGTGCCTAAGCTTAACCGTCGAAAGAACTTGCCGTCACGCTCGAGTCTAAGACAAACTCTAACCTTAACCAACTTCGAAAGAGTGCCTAAGCTTAACCAGTGTAGAAAGATATCCTGGTAGCCAGCACGTCCAAGGCGGAACACCTAACACACCTCCGGCTCCTCTTCAGTCGCCTCAGAGAGCATGGATTAATCATCAACCCAGCAAAATGTCAGTTTGGTCTGCCTGCCATGGACTTCCTTGGCCACCACATCACTACTGCTGGGGCGGTCCCATTACCAGTAAAGGTGGAAGCGGTGCTGCGGCTCCCACGCCCTACCACGGTTAGGGCCTTGCAGGAGTTCCTGGGGATGGTGAATTTCTATCATTGGTTCATCCCTCAGGCTGCCCACCTAATGCGCCCCCTGTATGGGGCTCTCAAGGGCAAGACTCCCAAGCATGCCATCGCCTGGTCCGACGACATGTCAAAGGCGTTCTCGGATACCAAGGAGGCCCTCGCGAGCGCAACCATGCTGACGCACCCCGTGCCTGAGGCTCCCGTGGCATTGACAACTGATGCCTCGGATTATGCCGTTGGTGCCGTTTATGAGCAGTTGGTCGAGGGCATTTGGCAACCCCTGGCGTTCTTCAGCTGACAACTCCGTTCCAGCGAACAGAAGTACAGCACCTTTGACCGTGAGCTCCTCGCCCTGTACTTGGCGGTCAGACATTTCCGTTTCCTGCTGGAGGCTCGGCCTTTCACTGTTTTTGTAGACCACAAACCATTGATTTTTGCTATGGCGAAGGTGTCCGAACCGTGGTCTGCCAGGCAACAACGCCATCTGGCTTTCATCTCTGAGTTCACCACTGACATCCAGCATGTGGCGGGGAAGGACAACCCCGTGGCTGACTGCCTCTCACGGGCCGCCATTGGTGCTGTCCACCTGGGAATTGATTACGCCCGTATGGCTGCGGATCAGGTTTCAGACCCAGACATCCAGGCATGCAGGACGGCGGTTACTGGCCTCCAGTTGGCGGACGTCCCCTTCTTTGATGATGGCACGACGCTGCTATGTGATATATCTATGGCGCAGCAAAGGCCAGTGGTTCCACGGGCATGGAGACGACAAGTGTTCAAGGTTATCCATGGCCTCTTGCACCCGGGCAGGAAACCATCACAGTGCCTAATGGCAGCGAAATTCGTCTGGCCCAAGATGAAGGTTGACATTGGGGGTTGGGTCAAGACCTGCATGGCATGCCAACGCGCGAAGGTCCATCGACATGTTAAGGCCCCGTTGGAGCGGTTTGATGTGCCTGAGAGGCGTTTTGACTACATCAACGTGGATCTGGTGGGACCCCTTCCTCCCTCCAGGGGGTACACTCACCTTCTGACGATGGTAGACAGGACCACCCGTTGGCTGGAGGCTGTCCCACTCACTGCGACTACTACAGCTGACGTGGCTCGCGCATTCATCAGTACCTGGGTCGCCCGGTTCGGTGTTCCCTCTGATCTTTCCTCTGACCGAGGGGCCCAATTCACTTCCGCGTTATGGACTTCCATTACCCAGCAGTTGGGTGTCTCCCTCCACCGCACTACGGCCTACCATCCACAGGCCAATGGCCTGTGTGAACGTTTTCACCGGTCAATGAAAGCTGCTCTCAAGGCCGATCTCCGAGGCGACAGCTGGGTCGACAAACTTCCTTGGGTGATGCTGGGGCTCCGTACTGCACCTAAGGAGGACCTTCTTTCATCTTCAGCTGAGCTGGTATACGGCCAACCCCTCCGTGTCCCAGGGGATTTTCTTCCTTGTGTTACTGCCTCATGGTCAGCACTGGAACAGCGGGATGCTCTGCTGGACAAGGCCAAGTCTTTCTTGCCCATCCCCACCTCGTGCCACGGCGTTCCGAAGGTGCGTGTCCCGCCCGATCTGCAGGCAGCGGGGTACGTGTTTATCCGCTGCGACGCCCATCGAGGCCCCCTACAGCCACCCTACGATGGTCCTTACCGGGTTGTGAAGGCAGGCGATAAGACCTTCGTCGTTGACATGTGGGGGAGGGAAGAACGGATCTCGGTGGATCGCCTGAAGCCTGCTCACCTGGATTTGGACCGCCCCATTGAGTTGGCCCAACCGCCCCGTCGCGGTCGCCCCCCTGGTAGGGCAGTCCCGACGCCTACACTAGCTACGGCGGACCCCCGGACCTGCCGTCCGAGGCCTGTTCAGTGTCAGCCTACTGCTTTACCACTGCCTCGGTTTCCTGTGCCTGCCCAGGGGTACCGGAGTCGTTTTGGGCGGGTCGTCAGAGCCCCTGGAAGTTTTTTGGGGCCAGTTCTTGTAAATTCTGGGGGGACGTGTGTAGTGGCTACTGGGACATAATTCACGGCATCCTAGCCTTATGTGGTGTTTACTACATCTCCCGTGATCCTTAGCGGGGGATGACGTAGTTTAAGAGAGACGAATGAAAGATGAATGGCAGTGTTGTTGTGCGACAGTAGAGTGCGTAATAAAATAGTATTTTTGCATCGGAACACGGCTCCGTTTTCACTATCATTACCGCATTCCTACACTACCATATTTTTGCGTAATTGTTAAGCGTAAAGTGTAATTATGCATTATTATATTTAGTATATGTATTATTTGCTCTATGCTTTTATCGGTCACAACTGTTGTAAATGTGCTATATAAATACAGTTGATTATGGCTCTTTGGTTTCAGTTTGCTGAAGCAAACCCCTCTATGCTATCAAAATCTTTTCTAACTGTATTCTCTCAATATTTTCTTGTCTTCTTCAGGTCAGCACTCTTCCATGCTTCGAGGTAAATCTCATAACATGCTAATACACAAAAATGTATAATGAAATTTGATACTAAAAAGGTATTGTAAACTAGCTAATCCTAAAATGGCAATTCCCCTTGACTTGAACGACGAGAGATGAGATTAGAAAGCTTCAGTTGGAATGCCAATGTGATTGATCTATTTAACATTTAGTGTATTTGTTATGCTAACTTTTACATTATTTTTTTTTGCAGATGAGTGAATTTCCAGAGGAAGACCATGACCAAAGTTAAATATTTGCCATTGTATGGATACTAGAAACTGGTTAATCTAAATGCAATTCTTCATTGTGGCACACAAAAGAATATAGTATTTATTTATTTTTACATTTCTTTCAATAATAAATATTTAGACAGGACAAAATCCCAACAAACAAGACAAATTAAATAAGCAAATGCATAAATGATTAAGAATATTGCTACCCTCAACAATAAAGGATCATGTCTTTGTGTTGTAATATGGAATTAGTGAAGTGTATTGCGCTGTTTTGAGGAGTGTTTTTCGAGTATAAGTTCCAATAGAGGCCTTGCACAGAATGTTTGTGTAGTTCTTTCTTCCCGCATGGCTGCCTGTAACCATTTGTAACCACTTTAAAAGAAAATGATCACACATGTGTAACCGTACTCCTTAACTCATTCACGGCCAGCAGCTTTCGCCATCTGCACTGTTTGGCGCCAGCGTTAATGACCATAGCTATGTTTGCAGACCCATCGTGTGTTCTGTATTATAGCTATGGAGACAATAGTATTGCTCATTTTACAGGCATTGTTCATAGTCCATTACTGACTAATCAGCTCATTTCTACACACTAGTTTGTTACACGCTAAACAGCGCCCCATTTCCGGAATAATCCAGTCTTTTTCCATAGATCGCGAGATAGGACGCAAAATACTCCCAAATCAAATATAAGGTATATAACATGTACATATGTACCTTCGCAAAATCATCTTACCCCGAAAATCCGATCGTTAGAAAACGCTTGGTTTATGTCTGGTAAAAGTAAGCCACTGTGATCATTACAGGAACATGTTTCAGGTTTGGTCAAATAGACATAGGGGGACCTTACCTTAGCCAGGAGGTACTCCAAAAAGAATAATTCCAATGATCCTATCGGCGATCGCGATTACTCATTTATATGTAATTACACACGTTTACGGGACACTAGGTTTTGAGGCGAGCAGATCTGCTAGCGATTGCTTTGCAGGAGCTCTTCCCCCAGAGCGAGTCTCGATAGTCCATTTCATTCATTGCCTCTCCTGTTCCCTTTCTATCAGAGTTCAAAAGGTAGCCGATACTGCCACCTGGTGATATTCGATTGTCATTGCAATTCCAACGTAGGTAGATGAATCATAGACATCTAGATCAAAGGAATCAAAGGAAAAGATCAAAGGATCAAAACCTGAGTATACTCCGGTTTCTGGCGCTCAACCGTTGGCGAGATAACCCGACTATACTTGGTTATGGCCGTGAACGAGTTAAAGTTAAGTAAAAAAGTACATGGGTGTCAGATAACATAACAAGGAAGTCATGCAATCTCCATAACACAAAAAAGGGGACCACACTTCCAAAAAGCCATCAGACCTAATTCTGCAAGTCATACTTCAGCCTCACAAAGGGCAACACAGACATTATTTGAATAATCCACAATTGTTCAGTAGAAAAGGCATCTGAAAATAATACCAAACTGGTTCTTCTTATTTTCCAGGTTCAGAAATATGGGTATAGTTTCAACTAGAACAGTAATTGATTGCCAGAAGGGTCTGATCTTTGAGCAGAACCAAAACACGAATACAGTATGTCTTCAGGATTGTCTTACATTTATTACACAAAGAACACTCCTGGGGACATCTTATTAAGATGAACCAGCGTTAAAGAAAAATCTTGTAAACATTAACTTTATGTTCAGATTCTTCCTTTTCAGAGGTTGCAGCACTTTTACCTTCTGTGCCTTTTATATGTGTATATAGCCACTTTTAAATGAGCCCCACTTCTGTTGCGAATACAAACTGCTTGTTTTCACATGCTCGTTTCAAAATAAAAAAAATCCTTTTGAGTTGTGTTTTTAATCATTTTTATTTCATCTGAATAAATATTTAAATTGCCTGCAACACCCAGATACTCGCTGCCATGAGAGCTGAAGCAATATACATACAAGAAACCAACTGAACAGCAATACAGTACATTCAGAATATTCATGTCCCAGGTCACCTATGACACAAGTGTGCTGGGAATCACGGTTGGGGTCAATTCAGTCAGTAAACATTAACTTGAAATGCTATTGCTCAGTCTTATAAAATGGTTAAACATTATTGCAGTGAATGTTCTTCAGGTTCATTCAATGTAAAATTATTTATTCGATTTTTCTTCAGAATTCAGTTAAAATGTAATGACATCTAATTCCTAAATAGTCTGAACTGAACCCAACCCCAAAGGAAAGCATTGTGGGGGAGGAAAGGCAGAACTATACTGTATTTTAAGGAAAGATTTGGGCTGATTGATTGCTACGTTATTATGGATTTAGACTACCTCGTTTGGTTGCTTACCATATACTTCAAATTCATATGGTGTAAGATAACTGGTTGACTAGGCATCAGTCAGACGTCTCAAACACACTACATACGCAAACTACCTTCAGACAAATAACCGCTTTTCTCCCCAACTTTTCAAGTATGAAAGATCCTTCTTTAACAAACAAGTTAAAAACGATCAATGTGCGTGTATTTGCATTAAAAAGTGCTCCATCGTTTGTTTTTTGAAGCCTTGAGCCTTAAATAAACGGCTCTCATCTCTTGACCGCGATGGCAGGCAGAAAAGGAGCGGTGCTACAGTCATTTGAGCAGTAAAAGTATTACGGCCATCCTTTTCTCATTTGACTTCACACCCGTCTCCTGTATTTGTTATACGGCGACACTGCAGTGTTTCATTTGATATGCAGAATCTTTTTTTCTCCTCTTCTATGGATTTGGTGAGGCAAGCAAACAAATGCCACATTTTGGCAGACATTAGATTCAGTTAGAACGGTTTCTTCCTACGCAAATAAAATACAGTAGAACAATCAAAAACATGTTAGTAGTTTGGGTGCAAAAATGGCTAGCCGTCAGATGGTTTTGAATTCAACTGAAAAACAAAACAAAAAAACATTCAAGTTCTGCAATTTAGCATCCGTGTATGATTCGTCTCCCTTACAGGAGCCATTCAAAACCTAATCCTCTTGATGTACTGCTGGGCTGTGCTGGGGAGTAGCTTCACTACATGTAATTAAACTAGTAGTTCAACTACATTTTGCAGTAAGTTGCTGGTAGTTCAACTAAATTCGAATTTTGCACATTTATTGTAGTTAAACTCAATTGAGTGGTATACTATGTGGTCATGTGACTTCCTTTTGTTTTATATATTGTAATAATTTGTTATTGTTTTGCATATCCATTTTTAGAAGGAGTTTGAACAACTACTTTTTCTAAGTAACTTTGGTTAACAAAACTATATTTCTCCTGAGGGTGTAGCCTTGCTGTAGTTCAACTCCTTCCAGTGTGAAGTAACTGCTAGCTTGCAAAACTATTCTTTCAAAGTAGCTTCCCAAACACTGGCAGTGTGTTACTCTAACTTCTTACATTGAATCACCAAATGGCAAATTTTGGCCCAACGTTGTCTTACCTCTTTTGAAATCTCTAGCATAGCAACACGAGAGGCTAACACCGGAAGCGTGCTATTCAAACCACAGCCACCATGGATGACCATGTTCTCTGTGTCAATCGACAAAAAGAAAAACAATTATATGTAGGTCAAAAATCACTGGATCTTCTCTTTAAATGTCATTCTTAAAATGTAATTTGACTTTAAGAAAAGGCTTAATGACAAATAAAAAAGATGAGTCTACTAAATGATCAGACTTCGATCGCTGAAAGTAGATCATTCCCACAGCCTCAGTAGCACATCTGCAACCAAGGACTTCAGATCCTTTGCATCAGTGAGAGCAATTCTACTACAGACACAACAGCACATATTTACACAAGGCCCTAACTCTATCCTTTATGGTGGTCAAGTGCTTCTTTTCAGGAATATACACACTACATGAATGTACAGTTCATCTTAAATAGATCAAAATAAATATCCAGGTTTACACACTTGCGTATTACGTACAGAAATGTTTTTGTGCACTTGAAAAAGAACAGGATACATTCCACATAGTGCCAACAGCCAAGGAGAAGAGCTGCACCATGTGAATGTTGTGACATAAAAAAAAAGATCTAAAGAAAACAGTGGTTATCCTATAACCACGTTATATTTCATACTGGCTCCGCGTCTTGCTTCGCCTATTGGACTAATGGGCGGAGCAAGGCGTGTAGTCCTGATAAATGTACCCCCTGAGGTCCCCTTTACGACTATCAAAGCGGGGAGGGTCCTAGCCCCCACAATCGTCCTAACTAGGAGTGGAGGGATAAGACTCCGACCATGCGTAATAGGGCGCAGCTACCCCAAAAACGCACAAGATGAGAGTAGACCATGCGTAAACCCGCCGTCTACCGCACTGTGCATCCCGCCAGCAGTCTAGCAAAGGGATGCAGAAGAGGTCCCAGCCCTAAGGACTGTACGAGAGACAGAGCTCTCAGCCAGGTCCACGAGATAGAACCCGACCAAAGGACCTGGGCCCTCATTTATCAATAATGCATAGAAAGTGTTTTTTCGT
Source organism: Notolepis coatsorum (assembly GCF_963971535.1). Taxonomy (NCBI): domain Eukaryota; kingdom Metazoa; phylum Chordata; class Actinopteri; order Aulopiformes; family Paralepididae; genus Notolepis; species Notolepis coatsorum. The sequence goes on along the minus strand of NC_140165.1, from coordinate 53,742,471 downwards.
TCCTAAGCACAGAATTTAGAATGTCTCTACGCACAGACAAATCGGGATTTATCAACCGTGCGTGCACAGGTCGTACGCACATTCCGTGTTGATAAATACCAATGTTCTTACCGTCTATGCTCGTGCATGATTGTAAGCATTTGCATACTGAATTGCCCCTAATTAACCATATATGGTAATGAAACACCCTCATGGAATGTAGAATAATGGACTAAGCGGACTTGAAACTTCACTGAGAGCGAGTCCTCCGTGATCAATCTCACTCTCAGTGAAGTCTCAACGGAGGTCATCTATTCTAACCAACACATTGAAGCTAGAAAGCATTTCTTTGTGACCAATCTTATTTGGAAACATGACACACAAAATAATAGTATTTCGCTTTTTATTTTAAACAATATTTAATCGCGTTTGGAGGTGGGTGTTCTGCGTTACGAGTCATACAGAACATGTCAGTGTTGAAACTAATGCATGAAAGTCCGTCTCATGTCTCAAGTACCGCTTGGTGACATGCACGCACGGTCTGAGCTGTGCGCATAGATATACGCACAATCTCAAGCACACGTTCATTTTGATAAGTCCCACACTTTGCTTAGAAATGATCGTACGCACGGTTTACACACATATCTGTTTGTGTGCAGCATTGATAAATGAGGGCCCTGGTGAGGACCACGAAGCCGCAGCATACGTGTCCTGCACCGAGGCTGTTGGTTGCAGCGACCAGGTTTTGGACGGCAGCGATATAGGCCTCGTCTACCCACTCAGCCACCTTCCGGGCCGATTTGCCTCTCGGCAACGGCTTCTGTTTTGGGTGCCACATCATCTCGGGGCAGAGGACGGATGCCAGCGGCCAGTCCTCAGGCCCCCGATCCGGCCCTCTACCTGGGTAAAAGGCATGTAGGCTCTGGTGCGTGACACCACCTGGCCTTTGGCAACATAGGCGTCAATAGGGGGAAAGCCCGGGCACAGCATATCCTGCCTGCCACGTGGGTCCTCCCGGAAAAAGTGCCCCACCATGCCACAACAGGCACTGGCGGGGGCACCGGTAGCGGAATACCGTTGGCTGCGGCAGCCGCCGCCATCAACCTGGGGAAGACAAGCAGCAGCCTTGACTGCCGTCTCTCCTCCTCCAGGCATACATCCCGCGGGGTCGGGGTGATTAAACCCGACTCGCCGAACGAGGAATATGAGTCGGGGTCTCCCATCTCCATAGATGGTGACTAGGGATGGGTACCGAATTAGGTACTTTTAAGGGTACCGACCGAATCACGTCAGTACTACCGAGTACCGATTCACGTGAGATCCGTTGGTGCCACATTTCGGTACTGTAAAAAAATAAAAATAAAAATTATTGCACGTTCACACGCACAATATACGCTTACCTAGGACTTGATTCAATAACAAAGCAGTCAGGGCAATGGCAAGCCGAAAACGGTCGCAAGTGTTACACTTTACAAAGCTAGATGCAGACAACGCTCGCTGCAATATTATATATGATAATGAATTATTTGAAGTTTGGATTTTTCTTTTTTCAACTGAGGTAGGTATATTACATTTTTAGAGACTAAAGTACCGAAAAAATGTACCGTTGGGTACCGGTACCAGTACCGGTATCGGTTCAAATGTGAAAGGTACCCAACCCTAATGGTGACTCACCGAGGAAGACACATGGAGTGGCTTCACGGCACCAAATGCCTCCGGTCCCACGTATACCACATCCACGGACAGCCCGCTGCTCCCGCTTTCCGATTGCCCGGTGCACTGAGCATATGTGGTGAGCTTGAGCCTCAAGTCGTCCGCCATTAAGGAAACCGCACCTGGGCTGGCCGGAGGCATGCCCTGGCTGGACTCCACGGCAACACCGGGGCCCGGGATCCCTCTCTCACGAGAGGGACCCGCCACAACCACCGGGCGGCCCAAGCTCCCCACCGAACGCAGCAAGGTCTCCCCAGACTGCCCACACGGAACTTTCAACACTGCAGGGTGCCTATGAGCAAAACCTTTCATGTGAAAGAACGAGGGAGGGTGAGCATAGCCACGTCATTGGGTTATGTAAGGTGCATGAGTAAGTCTTTCAGTGTGCGCCCTAGGCGCGAGCGTAGTCCAATAGGCGAAGCAAGACGCGGAGCCAGTATGAAATATAATGATCAGATCCATCGACAACAAAACATTGGGTGAGAAGTAAACGTGTTGAAGCCAAGTTAAAGGTGCTATAGGTAACGTTCAGCCACTAGATGCCGTGTGAAAGCATGTCATTTATCCAATCAGGTGCGTGCCACATGGGGAAATGGGAAATAATTTATCCAATCAGGTGCGTGCATGCCACGTGGGGAAATGGGAAGTAATTTATCCAATCAGGTGCATGCCACGTGGGGAAATGGGAAGTAAGGAGGGGATAACATGTAAACAACATTCAGACCTGCAATATTTTTGATAAAATGATAAATGAAATAAAAAGAAAGAAAGTGGGGGGGAAAGCAATACTTTTATTCCGCACCTTTCTAAAAGCTTTGTGGATGTATTTAAAAAAGAAAAAAAAACATATTTTATTATTATTATTATATTATCTATAGCACCTTTAATTTAATTTTTTTTTGTTTTCCTTCAAAATACATAGTAAAAAGAAAAGGGAAAAAATGACACGCCATCAACACCTACCAATGACATGACGAGGAACCTCACACGCACGTACAGTACAAGTCTTTAACCCTGTCACTGATGCACTACCAAACGGTTTAACCCTTTCACTGCCACACAACAGCAGGTTAACCCTTTCACTGCCACGCTACAGAAGGTTAAAGCTTTAATCTACAGAAGGTTAACCCTTTACTATCACACTACCGACGGGTAGTAAAGGGTTAACCTTCTGTAGTGTGGCAGTTAAAGGGTTAAGGAATGATGGCGGCCGCGTGCCACTCTAGTGGGGGGGTTAGAGGAGCAGCTTCACAGCAAACCGTCCAGGTTCTTCTCCACCGTCTCCTTGTCCACGGGCGCCTCCTGGGGACTGTACTGGGTGTGGTAGTCGCGCAGCACCGTCACCAGGTCGTGGTGGCCGAAGTGCAGCGCCTCATCCATGGGAGTGTTGCCCCACCTGGTGGGACAGAAGGGGAACGGCATTGTGTGTGTAAAGGCTGAGACGATTATGCCATTTGGAAGAATAGATCAATCGGGACAAAATTATGGATAAATAAAGATTTTTTTATTATTATTAAAATATATATATATAAATATATATATAAAAAAATGAAATTACAAATATTATTATCACACAAACGAACGTTAAATAATAATCTTTTTTCTTTTTTAATAATTTATTTTTTTACACATGCAAAGAAATCGATAAGTGCACTTATCGATTTCACGCAGTTATCGATAAGTGGTCTCAGCCTTCATTTTGTGCGTCAGCCGATTCTACGCTCCTTGAAACGCTTGCCAGAGTTGCAAAGTACTTCTCTGGACCAATTGTGATAAGTCTAGGCATCATGATTTGGTCTGGTATAGTATTGTGGGGTTACATTTTTGTGTTATGGGACAACCCCAAAATGGCATCCGGGTTTAATGACTACAAGAGCAAATCTAACAATCATTGCATATTTAATTAGACATATTTTATGGCCATGGCTTTGCAGGAATCCATGGCTGTACTAGTGCCGGTGGGTCTTACCGATCTCTGGGTACTGGGTTCACCTTGCAGCCGTCCAGCAGGAAACGCACCACCTCGCCATGTCCTGAAACATCAGCACTTAGTATTCCCATAAAGATTTATTTTCTATACGACAGAAAGACATTCACATCTGCTTCAGTCAGGCCATGTTTCACGTTACTACACTGAAGTCAAATGAATTAAATGGTCAATTATACTTTAGGGCAATACATGCCAGTCGACTACATAATGAAGGTGCCCACGACAGTTGACATGTTAGAAGAGATAACAGTTGCTATGTACAGTATACAGGAAATAACCACATTCACTTGAAGCAACGAAGGCACTTAAGACACTTAACACCTAAAGAGAAATAATTCAACGATTATTATGTCCCCATGTTTTGCATAATTTAGCAGACAGCCAACACTCAAAAATTTGCTTTGCTTCCGACGTGGCAGTGTGTAACCATTCTCCAAACATTCCCAGCACGTTAATAATAATACTCTTTATTTCTATAGCACCTTTCATATACGGGGTGCAGCTCAAAGTGCTTTACATACAAGGCAATAAGGCATTAAAACAATTACAAATAAATATGACAGTAGAAAGATGTACAGTAGAAAACGTACTTTCACTTTCTTTAGCCCCAGGATGCATTTCAACATCCCCAAGCACCTTATGGGTCCGGCAATTTTTTTTTTTATATATATACCCAGTGAGTATAATATCAATGGAATGTGTATATAAGTACATATATATACTGAACATTATGGTTTAAATTCATCATCAAATTAAACCATAAATTATTGATTGATCCTATTTTTATGCGAGTAATATTTTATATTACATATAAAATATATTATATATAAAAATGTAATACATCCACATAGCTTTTTAGAAAGGTGTGGAATAAAAGTATTGCTTCCCCCCCCCAAAAAATTATTGATTAACACTTTGATTGCCTAAGGCTAAATTCATGATATACCATCCCTTGCCAGCTCTATTTGTCTATGGAAAAGTTCCCCTTCTTTGCAGGGCTATAACTTTTTAAATTCTATTGCTAAATTGCCATTATTAGGGCCCATTCAAGGTCCTATATGTATTGTTCATTGTGTAGCAACGTTAAACTTTTTCATTCACATATTCATAGTAAAATATGGTCTAAAGTATAAGTATGTTTTCATCTCTTTCTGCAGCTTTCTCCAGAACGTGATTTATAGCCCCAAATGCATTATATTGATGATGAAATACAGTTTGGTAGGAATCTGTGCGAGATCAAAAATTTCAATTGGACGTACTTCTAGAAGATCTGATCTGATGATGACCGGATGGGCGGGGGATCGTTTATAATTCCGTGGGCAGCGTTATATCATTCATCTAGTGTGGGTGATATGATCATCAGAGCAGTTTATATCGAACACGTTAAAAAATAACGCTGAATCTTACCGTATCTTCCTCGCGCCGTTGGACGATGAGCGTGGAACTGAAATATTCCTATTATGGGATGTAGAAATACGCGATCTATTTCCAGGTTGTATAATAGTATATACGTCCAAATCATGTTGTTTATCGAGTTATTGGCAACGGATCGCTATGTATTGTGTCGAGATCGAGTCCCGGGACCTATAGAGAGTGCCCGGAAGTAATATGGACGATCAGCACTTCAACCACATAACTTCCTGTTTGGCGCTTCTGCCGATCGGCCACCAGATGGCGCTCTTGAACCGCTAGAGGTTTGAGAGGAGCTCAGAACTGTGTGTGAAGGCTGCGGATGGAAAATATGATTCCGATCACAGATTTTTGAAATATTGATATTAAAGACGAGTTACGGCGTCCTCGGCAACTTGAGCATGGCGGGGAAGGACGCCTAAACACGTTTTCGGCACTTAAAGTGTTAATGAATTCATCAAAAATAAATGTGCAGGTCCAAAATGTATGTTGTTGTTTACATGTTGCAAGCATGTATTCCCTTCCTACTTCCCCACGTGGAATGCACCCGATTGGATAAATTGGCTCCAATTCGACATTTAATGGCTGAATGTTATTCAGTGTTTCTCAACTGGTGGGTCGCGACCCAAAAGTGGGTCGCAGGGCAATTTTGAGTGGGTTTTTTGCACTACCTATCTTTGTGAAAGTGGCTACTCAGCTCTGGTCTAGCTGAAGACAAAGCAGAGGAACAGATTGGACATTGAGCATGACCTCAGAGTTGCTTTGTCTACCATCACCCCAGACTTTGAGACTCTTGTCAGGAGCAAACAACATCCCCAGTTATCCCATTAGTTCCCTGGGATGTTTAAGCTAAGAAGTCTGCTAAGAAGGATATATTATTTATTATTATTATTATTATTATTATTATTATTATTATTATTATTATTATTATTATTATTATTATTATTATTATTATTATTATTATTATTATTTTATTTCATTGGGTTTTTAGCCCTAGTTGCACTTTTGTTGCAACCCCAGTTATCCCATTAGTTCCCCCAAACTTAGGTCTGTTATGTTAAGCTAAGAAATCTGCTAAGAAGCATATATTATTTATTATTATTTTATTTCATTGGGTTTTTAGCCCAAGTTGCACTTTTTTGTTTTTATTTCATGTTTTTAAAACACTTTAACTGCCAGAAGACGTTTTTAGGCGTCCTTCCCCGCCATGCTCAAGGTGCCGAAGACGCCGTAACTCGTCTTTGATATCAATATTTCAAAAATCTGTGATCGGATTCATATTTCCCATCCGCTGGCCTGAGACCCACCAAAAAGCCCCACCGAACCCTCCAGCGGTTCAAGAGCGCCATCTGGTGGCCGATCGGCGCAATCGCCCAACAGGAAGCCACTTGGACGATGTGCTATTCACCCACACCACTTCCGGGCACTCGGTACATGTCCCGGGACTCGAGCTCGTCACAACACACAGCGATCCGTTGCCAATAACTCGATAAACAACATGATTTGGACGTATATACCATTATACAACCTGAAAATGGTTCATCTGGATAAACATCCCATAATCGAAAACGGTCTACACCACGCTGATCGTCCAACGGCGCGAGGAAGATACGGTAAGATTCAGCGTTATTTTTGAACGTGTTCGATATAAACTGCTCTGATGAACATATGACCCACACTAGATGAATGATATAACGCTGCCCACGGAATTATAAACGATCCCCCGCCCATCCGGTCAACATCAGATGATACGTAGAAACTTCTAGAAGTACGTCCAATTGAAATTTTTTATATCGCGCCGATTGCCATCAAACTGTATTTCATCATCAATATAATGCATTTGGGGCTATAGATCACGTTCTGGAGAAAGCTGCAGAAAGAGATGAAAACATACTTATACATTAGACCATATTTTACTATGAATATGTGAATGAAAAAGTTTAACGTTGCTACACAATGAACAATACATATAGGACTTTGAATGGGCCCTAATAATGGCAATCTAGCAATAGGATTTAAAAGGTTATAGCCCTGCAAAGAAGGGGAACTTATCCATAGACAAATAGAGCTGGCAACAGATGGTATATCATGAATTTAACCTCCGGCAGCCAAAGTGCATGAAAGATTGTGTATTACTGCAATTATTATTATTATTATTATTTTTTTTTTAAATCATAGTCGTTAAAAAATGTGGGTCGCGACTTAATGACTAAGGAAAATGTTGGGTCCCGAGGCTAGACCAGTTGAGAACCACTGATCTATAGCACCTTTAATTTGCATTGTATTATGCCCCCCCCACCCCACATTTTAGCAGACTAAGACTGCGCAAAAACGAGGCATTTTCTTTTATGTCGGTAGCTTCCGACGTGGCAGTGTGTAACCATTCTCCAAACATTCCCAGCACTTTAGATCACCTTCTGCTGCCGCCACGTGCAGCGCCGTCCTGGAGTCATAGTCCCGCTGCTCCATGTCCATGGATGACAGAGCGAACCTGGACACACAACCACAAAGCACTGAGCAAACCTGGACACACAACCACAAAGTACTGAGCAAACCTGGACACACAACCACAAAGCACTGAGCAAACCTGGACACACAACCACAAAGTACTGAGCAAACCTGGACACACAACCACAAAGTACTGAGCAAACCTGGACACACAACCACAAAGTACTGAGCAAACCTGGACACACAACCACAAAGTACTGAGCAAACCTGGACACACAACCACAAAGTACTGAGCAAACCTGGACACACAACCACAAAGCACTGAGCAAACCTGGACACACAACCACAAAGTACTGAGCAAACCTGGACACACAACCACAAAGCACTGAGCAAACCTGGACACACAACCACAAAGTACTGAGCAAACCTGGACACACAACCACAAAGTACTGAGCAAACCTGGACACACAACCACAAAGTACTGAGCGAACCTGGACACACAACCACAAAGTACTGAGCAAACCTGGACACACAACCACAAAGTACTGAATAATGAATCAACTCCTAAGGAAAGCAGAGGCCCGCCTGAACTCCAACCTACCACGTCACCCAAGAAAAATAAGGAAGGGTCAACACGTCACTGTGTGAACGCACATTGGTGCCAAGTGTGGAAACTTTGGGCACCCAAGTGGCGACCCATGTAACGCACTGCGTCGCGAAGCTGCCGACCCGGGTTAGATTCCCGGACCCGGCATACTTTGCTGAATGTCTTCCCCCCGCTCTGTCTCCCGTTCCTCCTCTCTCTCTCCCTCTACCGGACTGCCCGGTAGTACAAAAAATAAAAATCTACCAAAAACATAATACATTTTTTTTTTAAAGTGTGGAAACTTTCAGTTCGGCCCAGATTTAGTTGAATGGGGTCAGCCGTCTCCTTGTTTCATGGTTATTACCTCGGATGTCAGAATTATCAGAATTGTTTTGTATTGTTAACTAATTAACGTTTGATATATTTGTTGACACCCGACAGGTAGGGAAACCACCAAGGAGGTGTCCTCCAATCTGTCCTCAGTATTCATATTTCCTCAGATAGCTGGTATATTTATCATTCTAATACTGGCTTCAATAGAACTGACACCAAGCAGAGCATAGAACACTGGTATTCTGACATGATGACCCTTCCTTCTTTTATAGTTTCCTTGACGTCACCCCTCTTCTCAGAGAGCTGCACTGGCTTCCCATTGCTGCAGGAATCCGCTTCGCGGTTCTTGACCTGGCGTACCGTGCAGTGAGGGGAACGGCTCCGTCCTACCTCCGGTCAATGGTCTCTAACTACACATCCTCAAGACCCCTACGCTCTGCATCTTCTGACCGCCTCAGACCCACTCCTATCAGAGCTCCTGGGGGGGGGGTCATCAAAGCGAAGCAGGCTATTCTCTGTCCTCGCTCCACGATGGTGGAAAGAACTTCCCACCAGTCAGGACAGCTGAAACCTGTCCAATTTTCCACCGCAGACTAAAAACACACTTCTTCAAATAAATATCTCGAATAAAACACCTTACTACTATGCTACTACCTCCTACTATGCTAATATGTCTATACTACTACTATGCACTCAAAAGCATATCACTCAAGTTCAACACTGTTTGACGAACAATACCATTTACCCACAGCCACCAGCTGACTTGTTGTACAGAAATTGTAAGTCGCTTTGGATAAAAGCGTTCAGCTAAATGACTAAATGTAAAATGTAAAAGTGCACTTTGTCGGACATATTTTAAAAGGCGACACAGCTGAGGAGAGAGCAGTACCTCCTCAGGGCAGAGACGTCTCCAGTGTAGGCTGCGAACAGCAGGTTGATGACAGACTTGACCTGAGACAGAGACAGAGGAAGGGATTTACTAAATCAATAACACAATCACCACAACCCCTGGCAACTGCATCAAGTAGGGCCGGGCTTGGATTTTGATATAGGAATATGAAGAAATGGATATAAAAAAAAATTATAATAATTGGCATGTTGTTAAATATTAAATGGTTAAAAAGGCCATCGTCTATCCACATTATCATACAATTAATGATTAAATACATAAATACAATATGAAGTCGTATTTCTCCTAACGGGAACAATTTGACCTTTCGGAGGTGGAGCGGTGGGTCAATTTGATTGACATCCTAAAGTACAAAATCTAATTGTACTGGACATTCGTTTCAAATGGATTTCTTTAGATGAAAATAAAAAAAAGGGAATGATTATTTTTTTTAACCCACCGTTATCTAGGTGCAGACTAAAAGGGGGTAAATGGAGGGGGAAGCATTTTTCATTTAATGTCGTCTTTCAGCCAAAACCTGTACCAGTCACCAGGTGGCACTACAGTCTAAAATACTGCCGTCCCGTGGAGCAGCCATGTCCTGCGTAGATCAATGTGTCCGACCTGGACGCCTCGCTCACCCTCTGGTCTCCGCCCTCCCTGCGGGGGTCCAGCTTCTTGGCAAAGTGCCTCAAGTTGTCATAGTTGTGAAAGTTACACAGAGACACCAGATCCTGGAATGAATAAGCAGTGTAAACAATATAATTAACTCTGAATATAGAAATATGAGACAAATAAACGGTGTAAACAATATAATTAACTCCGAATATAGAAATATGAGACAAATAAACGGTGTAAACAATATAATTAACTCTGAATATAGAAATATGAGACAAATAAACAGTGTAAACAATATAATTAACTCTGAATATAGAAATATGAGACAAATAAACGGTGTAAACAATATAATTAACTCTGAATATAGAAATATGAGAAAGGTTAACAGTGTAAACAATATAATTAACTCCGAATATAGAAATATGAGACAAATAAACGGTGTAAACAATATAATTAACTCTGAATATAGAAATATGAGACAAATAAATGGTGTAAACAATATAATTAACTCCGAATATAGAAATATGAGACAAATAAATGGTGTAAACAATATAATTAACTCCGGATATAGAAATATGAGACAAATAAGCAGTGTAAACAAAGGTTCAGATGAGGGTCTGTGTGTTAAAAAGGAGAATTCCTGTTATTTCTGTGCTCCATTATGTGGATATTTGAACATGCACCACTCTCTCCAAAAGCAGAGAGAACAGGGAGAGAACCCTCGACCGTTTGTGACGTCACCCGGATGTAAAGTCATGGAGCACCGACTTCGTGGGGCTATAAAATGTTTCCGTGAGCCGCTTACGCCCAAAAACCAGTTTGAATTCTACAAAAGCCCACTTGGGAGACGTGAGGAGTCAGGGCCCCATGACCAGCCTTCCTCTTTTAAAAACCACCAAAATAACCCTGTTTCCTCCCGTCGTCACCAGAGACGCCGAGGCGTGGCGTAAAGCTGCGTACCGTGCAGAAGTGGATGCCTCTCACACTGTTGCCCATCTTGTCCAGTGGAGGGGACCAGCACATGATGCCCATGACGTTGGGCACCACCAGGAGGATGCCCCCGGCCACACCCGACTTCGCCGGCAGACCCACCTGCAAGGACAGAAACCATACCGTGTGAGGCAGGGAATTCACAATGGTGTGAACTAGGGATGTCCGATATTATCGGCCTACCAATATTAACGGTCGATATTGGCATTAAAATGTAATATTGGAAATTATCTGTATCTGTTTTCCAATTTTTTTTTTTTTTTTTATAAATTACATTTATTTAACCTTTATTTACCCAGGCAAGCAAGTAAGAACAAATTCTTATTTTATTTATTGTGAAAAGTATGCATAATGTTGTGTCTTTGGATGGGGAAACCCCGCATATATCGGTATCGGTTGATATCGGTATCGTAAATTGAGTTGGACAATATCGGTATATCGGTAAAAAAGCCAATATCGAACATCCCTAGTGTGAACGCTTCATCTCACCAAATACTAGGGCTGTCAATCCATTAATATCATGTGATTGTCCATAGTTAACTGTGATAAAATCACATATTATCTGTTCAAAATTAACCTTAAAAAGGGATATTTTTTAATTACTTAATAATAATAATAATAATTATTATTATTATTATTATTATTATTATTAATAATAATAATAATAATAATAATAATAATAATAATAATAATAATAATAATAATAATAATAATAATAATAATAATAATAATAATTTTTTTTTGATCCACTTTTTCTCCCATTTTTCCATATTTTCTCCCATCCCAATTTCGTATCATCCAATTCAACCCTCCCCTGTCACGAACGCTGTTTCTTGCCTCCCACAAGCCGGCTGCAATGTGGACTAAGTCATACATAGCACAAGTCCCCTCCGGTACTTGAGGTAACAGCAGTCGCATCTTTTCACCTGCGCAGCTCGATCTCTCAGTGACGAGGAGTAACGCGTGGGAGGCTCACGCTGCCCCCGACACTTCCTGATTCTACTGCGCAGGCGCACCAACCGACTTGTAGGAGTCGCTTGTTCACAACGTTCGATCCCCACCCTTCAGTTTTCCCTCCCCGTAATACGGCCAATGTGTATTACTGCGGACGACCAGCCAAACTGAAAAACAATGTGGAGAGCTGGATTCGAACACGCGAATCCTAGCGTCTCCACACTGGTGGCGAGTGCCTTGCCCACTACACCACCTAGCCGCCCGAATAATAATAATAATAATAATAATAAACTTTAATACATGAATTGCCCAAACTGCTTTACAACAGTGATTTAGACACAAATTGGCATAGGCATAAAAATCTGCATTAAATTGGCATAATTATAGACAGGCATAACATGAACACAGAATTTATATTAAAACCTCCTGACAAATATGTAATAGATTTCTGTCATTCAAATCTATAAAAAAAGATTGAAGAATTATGTTTTTGTCACCTTGTTGATGTGTGATTTAAAGCTTAGGTCTAAGTCTATGATAACACCAAGACTTGTAACTTTGGGTTTAATCCAAGGAGTAAGTTGCCCCATATTGCTCAGCAGCATTTCTCGTTTCATTATAGGGCCGACTAGCAGTTTTGTCCTCATTTAATTTTAGGAAGTTGTTGGTCATACATTTGTTTATTGTTAAGAGAGACAGGCAGAATGGAGTTATATTTCGTATAGCATCGCGTCCCGCTCTGAGCCTTACGAGATACTTCCATCTCCTGTGATACCTAATGTATCTCCCACGAACAAAAAACACATGCACCCCACCTGTATGGGGCCCCGCCCCTTATGGTGGTACCACCCATATAACCATGACTCTGGTCATGAAACACCCTTCCTCTATTTTCGTCCCAGCGTACTGGATGCTTGCACCATACGAGCTAGCGGAATGAAAAGATTAAGGAAGATTAATAATGTTGAGGGCTTACCGGAGGATTGTGTTTCCCTGGATTCTCCGGAGCTTGTTTCGACGACGCAGACCTATGCTGGTGGTTCCTCGGCTGACGGCGACGGACCGAGGGGCAGCGTACAAGGTTTGGCTAACGGGTCGGCTTGTACAAAGGTGAGGTCTGTGTCAGTAGGCGTCAATGTCGGTGTTGGTCGTGCTGTGGAGTATGTTTCGGCACCAGGGCCGGGGCGGCTTGGCGATCGTTCCACTGTAGTGGGCGATGTCTTGGCGATCCTGGAACATGCTGTTGACGCTAATGCTACTGCTACTGCTAATGCTAATGCTACTGCTGCTTCTTCTGCTAACGCTGATGTTGACGCTGGAATGTCTAATAATCCCCGCCGCGGGATTCCGCTTTTCCCTCCTCTTGCCGCCTTCATTGATGAAGGTCAGTCGGTGGTGGGTGTGGGGGGGTTCGCTGAGCTCTATTTACCTTTTTTGCGGGTGAAGGGGCTGACGACGGGGTGCAGCCCGGGGGTACCTTGGCTAAGTAGCCAGGTAGCTTCTTTTTTGTGCCCAGGCGGGGATGAACGACGTTCCGCCCGGCCGTTGCTTGATAGCATGTCGGCTCGGAGGGTGGCAGTATGGACGAATGAGTGGTATACTGCTGCAGGATGGCATTTAGCGGCGGCCAGTGTTGTGGCTCAGCTGGCTACTTTCCTATCCAAGATGGCGTCGGGTTGTAGGTCTTTGGGTCCAACCGACACTATGAACGTGATTCATGTTTGTGGTGTTATAGAGATCTTGACTCAGTCGCAAGCTATAACTGCGGGGAGGATTCGGATGCTATCGACTTTGGTTGTTAGGCATCTTTGGTTGGAGCAGTCTCCTCTTGGGGAAGAGGATAGGTTTTCTCTCCTCACGACTCCTTTTTCCACAGATAGTCTTTTTGGGCGTTCTGTGGAGGCGCAGGCGGTTTTTGATTCGGGTCCTACACCGCCTCACGCTGTGCAGCCAGGGGTGGGAGCACGGTCTCGTCAACGACTGTGGCGAGATCCTCGACAGGCGGCCATGTTTCCCCCGCCAGTGGTGCCCTGGTTGGAGAATCGACAGGGTTTCGCAAGGCCGACAGTCTTGGCGGCCGAGGGATCGGCCATTTTGGGTGATTTCGGGGTTGGTAAACCACCCCGTCGTCATTTTGCCGCGAGCAGCCCGCTCCCCGTTCAGTCCTCTCTCTGGTATCCCCAGAAGCGGGGCTTTGAGCGTTCTCCTTTGGCTGCGGGCCGCGAACCTTCTTTGAAGCGTATGCGGCCCCATTCTTCACTTCTCATGGAGACAGGGGCTGACACCCAGTTGATGGCTGAGCCTGGGTCTGTCCGTGAGAATGTTCCGTCGTCGTGTGGTTCCTACACCGCAGGTTGTGGGTGGGTGGAACCTGGTGTTGCAGCTGCCACTAGCTCCAGTGGTCAGCAGGGGGACTCGGTGCCTCTTCTGTTGAATGCTCAGCAGGGGTTACCCCGGCTTCGCCCTCGCCAGGCGGGGTATCGCGCTGTTGCCTCCCACTCCCGTCAAACCGGCAGTGGTCTGCAAAGGAGAGGCTGGCGTGATTTGAGTGGTAGCAATATCACTGCAGGGCTTCGGCGTGTAGGAGCCCATGGGGTCCTCAGGCCTTGCGTGTCTGGCTGCGGAACGGCTCCTCAGCGTGTGCTGGAGGGGTGTTCAGGGGGTGAGTGTGTGTCCACAAGTTTGATGACCGCTTCTCCCGTATCAAACCGGCCCTTTCTGTCGGGGTCCCCCCTTGGGTGCTTTGCACGACGGGGGGGACCGGGCCAATTATCTGCTGTTCCTTGCGGCCCAGCGTCAGTTGACGGCGGGGGCGCTGTGGGATTATATTCACATATGGCGACGGGAATGTCCCTTGAATCTGTGGATGAGGAGAACGTTAGAGGCGGGGCTGGTTTTGTAGTTTGCGCGGCCCCATCCTCCGTTCTCAGGTTTGGTGCCGACCCTATTGTTAGGGTCGGGCGCGGTGACAGCCCTGGCCGACGAGATTCAATCTCTGTTGGCGAAGCAGGCCGTCGTTGTGGTCCCGAGGACGCAATGTCAGGCGTCTACTCCCGTTATTTTCTGGTGCCCAAGAAAACTGGGGGGGTCAGACCTATACTGAATCTGTCCATGTTCAATCGGTTGATTGTAGTGAGACCGTTCAGGATGTTGACCGTCCGACTCCTTCTGCTTGCTGTCAGGAGGGGGGACTGGTTCACCTCCATAGACCTGAAGGATGCGTATTTTCACATACCCATTTTCCCTCCTCACAGGAAGTTCCTACGGTTCCTGTTTCAGGGCGTAGCGTACGAGTACCACAGAATGCCGTTCGGTTATTCTCTGGCTCCCCGCACATTCACCAAGTGCGTGGCGGCTGCTCTGGGGCCTTTACGTCGTCGGGGGATACGAGTTCTGTTCTATCTCGACGACATTCTGCTCCTCAGCCGTTCAGAGGAGGTTGCCAGGTCTCATACTCGACTGGTGGTGGAATTCCTCACCAGCCTGGGTTTTGCTGTGAATTGGAAGAAGAGTACCCCTCTTCCCAGTCAACAGGTGGAGTACTTGGGCTTGACATTGAGGTCGAAGCCCATGCTTGCGACCCTCTCGGAGCAGCGTCGGGGGGATCTCCGTCACGCGCTCGGGGGTTTCCGTCTGGGAGGGACGGTTACGGCGCTGCAGGTGATGCGTCTGCTGGGCCTTATGTCGGCGGCCCACACGGTGGTTCCTCTTCGCCTCCTCTTTATGAGGCGGATACAGAGGTGGTTTCTCTCTTTGAGAATAGATCCGGTGTGGGGCAAAGGGAGACGGTTGACGGTTCCTTTGTCGATATGAGGGGATCTCGCCCACTGGGGGAGGCTGGGTATCCTCTCCGCTGGGGTCCCCATGGGCAGCAGTGGCTCCCACGTCACGGTTTTCACCGACGCCTCTCTCACAGGTTGGGGAGGGGCGTTTCGGACCCACGCAGTGGGGGGCAGCTGGACGGGTCATGCCGACCCAGCTGTCCTGCATATCAATGTGTTGGAGTTGAAGGCGGTCCTCCTGGTCCTCAAACGGCTCGGCCACCTGGTGGTAGGCGAACATGTTTTGATCAGGACGGACAATGTGACGGCGGCGGCGTATATCAACAGGCAGGGTGGGACTCGTTCCGCCCGCCTGCTCCGGGTGGCGCGCGAACTGTTGCTATGGGCATCCCGCAGGCTGCGCAGTCTGCGGGCGCTCCACGTTCCTGGTACGGAAAATGTGGCGGCGGATATAATGTCTCGGGGCGGTCCTCGTCGCGACGAGTGGGAACTCCGCCCCGACATAGTCAGACAGATCTGGGATCGGTTCGGGGAGGCCTCGGTAGATCTGTTTGCGTGCCGACGTTCTCACAAGTGCCCCTTGTGGTTCTCGCTCAGTCGAGCGGATCATCCCCCCTTGGGGGTGGATGCCTTCTCGACCTTTCCGTGGCCGCCCGGTCTTCTGTACGCCTTCCCTCCTGTACAGCTGTTGAGTCAGCTGTTGGAGCGGATACGGAGGGAGCGCAGGACGGTGATCCTGGTCGCGCCGGACCGGGGCACGTCAGTGTGGTTCCCGGTCTTAATCCAGCTTCTGGTCGCTCCTCCTTGGGTCATTCCGTGGTCAGCGACGGCCCTCTCGCAGCACAACGGAGTGCTTGTCCAGCCTCCGGTGTTGGGTCAACGCCTGGTGGTGTGGCTGGTGGGAGGGTGAGTCTGGAGAGGATGGATCCCGCAGTGGTTGATACCATCCGGTGTGCGCATGCTCCCTCCACTGTCGCGGTTTACGCGGGCAGGTGGCGTGCGTTCCAAGAATGGTGTAAGGGGGGGGGCTGGGACCCAGTCTCCTGCCCCCTGGATGCTGTTCTGGGTTATCTCCAGTCTCTCCTTGATAGTCTGTCGGCTTCGACAGTGAGGGTATATGCAGCAGCTATATCCTCCTATCATGAGGGATTTGAGGGGGATGTCTTGTTCAGCCACCCTCTTGTGAAGCGTTTCCTGCTTGGCGCTCGACGCCTTAAGCCGGTGCAACTCTCCTTGGCTCCGACTTGGGATCTTCAATTGGTCCTCGGTCGGTTGTCCTTGGCCCCGTTTGAGCCACTCGAGCAGGCGCCGTTGGGACGGCTGTCTTTCAAGACCGCGTTCCTACTGGCTGTCACTTCCGCTAAACGCGTGGGTGAGCTCTGTGCTCTCTCGGTACGTCCAGAGTGCCTGTCTTTTCGGACCGATTGCGGTGCCACTCTGCGACCTAATCCTGCTTTCGTGCCTAAGAATATCCGGAGTTCCTTCCGCTCCCGGGATATTGTGGTTCAGGCTTTTCGTCCTCCTCCTCACACTAGTGAGTTAGATGCGGGCCTTCACCTGTCATGTCCAGTCCGTGCTTTGGGGTTTTACCTCAGCCGTACTCAGGACTTCAGGGTTACCGACCAGCTTTTTGTCTGTTACGGTGGGGCTCGTGCTGGTAAGGCACTGTCGAAGCAGCGCCTGTCCCATTGGTTGTGCGAGGGTATTGCCCTCTGCTACACGTTGGCTGGGCAGGATCCCCCTGGGGGCGTCAGGGCGCACTCCACTCGTGGGGTGGCTGCCTCTGCCGCTCTCCTGGGTGGGGCCTCGGTGGAGGACATCTGTGCTGCAGCTTCATGGTCCTCACCGGGCCCCTTTGTAAGGTTTTACCTCATGGACATGACCGGGGGTTCTGTCTCCCAGGCGGTTCTGGGGTCTGTGGCCTTTCCTGCTTCCCGTCCTTTGGTCGGGTAGCAGGAGTGTATGGGTATGGGCCGCAGTGTGTTGAGTCACACGTGGTTCCGCCTGTACGGTGTGTTCAAGGGGTTCTGGCTCCCTCTTGTTCGCATTCAGGTGGAGTTGACTGCGCCCCCCCTTCGTTAGGAAGGATGGGGTGACAGGGCTCCCCGCACCCCTTGATGTGGGCTTACGGGTCCTCAGGGGGTACATCTGTCGGGTCTCGCGCCCGCTCTTCCCCATTATCTCGTAAGGCTCAGAGCGGGACGCGATGCTATACGAAATATAACGATAGGTTATGTAGATAACCTAGTTATATTAGTATAGGCTAAGCGTCCCGCTCTGCGCGCCCTGAGTTCCCTCTTGAGGGGTCTTTTCCTGGGACGGGTTTTTGGCGAGGAAGGGTGTTTCATGACCAGAGTCATGGTTATATGGGTGGTACCACCATAAGGGGCGGGGCCCCATACAGGTGGGGTGCATGTGTTTTTTGTTCGTGGGAGATACATTAGGTATCACAGGAGATGGAAGTATCTCGTAAGGCTCAGAGCGGGACGCTTAGCCTATACTAATATAACTAGGTTATCTACATAACCTATCGTTAATATCTGCGTAGCTATGGAAACATACATTGTGTTTTCTAATGATGTTTCCAAGTAGCAGCATGCATAGTGAGAGAAAACGGTGCTTTTTCAATGTATGTGATGTATAGATTGGGGAGAGATGACCACAGCTAAAATGGTAGATCGAAATGTGCATGGAAGCAGGAGACGGTGATAGAACGGTGGTGGAACCAGTGGTTTCACAGGCACAGGCCGCGTCAGCGAGGGTTTTGTTATGAATTCCTTAGAAGAACATCTGAGATTAGAGTGTACTGTCTCCCAGGACAGGAGGGAGAGAGGTTCATCTTAATGAAACGTGAGTTTATTAGTGTTAAAGGTTATGCAGTTGTCATGACAACACGTCGCATGACAACCAGAAGGCGGGGCCGTCGTTGCGACGACGAACATCTATAAGTCGAACAGTGTTTCCGGGTGTTGAGCAGACTAGAATCTGACTCAGACGAGAATCTGACCAAGAGCGAGTAGGACTGAGATCACACAGAGGACTCTCTCTCCTCTTATCACGAGAGGGGAGGGGGGGGGGTTAAGGAAGAATGCCACGACATCATTAGCTTCGGCTAACACGAGGAGGGTTCAGGCTAACGACTAGGCCTGACCACTATTGGACTGAACAGAATACTCTTCAAGGACAATAACATCTGTTAACACCTGAGCTGAGGTTTCTGTTTATAGAAATAAAACCACGCTTTTCCTTGTAAGGTATTTCACGTTGTCGAAGTGTCGAATTCTTACGGAGGTGGGGAAGTATTATGGTTTACGGATTGCACTAACAGGGGGGAGATAAGGATCTTATCTACCAGTATCGGAGACGTCAGGACCATTAAAAGTACACAACGCAGAGGAATTGGATGGAGAGCCAAACAGACGAAGACGTGATACTGGCCAGTTTGATCAGAATCTTACAGTTGATGCCGTTGGGACCCGGATTTGCAAGAGATTAAAACAACGGGAACAGTTGGTTGTTGATGACAGCCGGATTTGCAAGAGATAAGAACAACGGATAAAGACTTTTTCAATAATGGGGCGACAGTGGACAACAGTCATCAATGTGTGGGAGAATCATGATCGAAGCAAGGCCGGCCAGCCCTGGGAGAGAGCGGCGAGTCGAGTGGTCAGGAGGCGAACCAGCGCTGTAGGGGAAACAGCGCTCCGATCAAAAATGTGAGTTCACTGTGCACACGGTTGTTTTGATTTTATAGCCAAATAAAAACGAACAGATAGTGAATCCGTAAACGTAAACATTTCTAGTTTGACACAGAGAGAGAATGCCAGCTGTAATAATATGAGCAGAGAGCCATGGTGAAAATCGAGGGTGTCTACAGATAATGAAAAGCAAATGAGGCAGGCTGCACAGTTTTGGTTTAAGGAGGGTAAATGCGAGATGAGGAAAGGGGGGGGGGGGGCGCTTGAATCAGATCGAAAAATTTTTATGGCGGGACTGTTTTCATAACAGAAGGAAAGTCGAAAGGAGATTGTACCAGTGTGTATTATGTCCGATCAGGCAAGAGTATTAGTCTGAGAAAGCGTCCCCTGATAATGGATAGGAAAGAGAGGAAAAACAGCGGTGTTTTCAGGCCTTGAAAGGAAGGGCAGCGTTCGTTTGTTGAGAGAGTAGCCATTTGCACCGAGTCAAAATGGCCGCAGAGCCACGAGGGGTTTAGAATCAGGAAGTGACACGTCAACTAAACCACCATAGAGGAGGAGTAGGTCGCCACCTAGTGGTGGAGGGGGGGGTAGTGCTGGGGAGTTTTCATTACCCATAGGGGAATATTTAGCACAGAGTGGATTATTATTATAATAATAATATTAGATATAGAGTTTAATTAGACAATGATTAAATAAGAATTGCACAGAAAGATGGTGCAGTTATTTGAATGGGTTAATTAGAATAAAGAGGGAAGTTTGAATTCCAGTGGGGCCTTCTCACACCTAATAAATAGGCAGAGTCTTGAGGGGACACGTCACCAGAAAGAACTGGCGCGCGCTGGGGGTCACCCGTGGGACAAACGTAGAGCGCCGAGTGGGTATCGTTTAGCTGCTGGTGTCACGCCGGAAGACAACAAAACAGGGAACAGCCCTGTAGGATTAGATATGGGTGTTGAGAAGGTGGGGGACTAATAGAGAACAAATAGGGGCTTGCAGAGGAAAAAAATATATAGAGAACGAGCTGCAGGCCCAAAGCCATGGTAGACTAATAGCAAAACAAGGGAAGTCGAATGGACAGACGACTGCCGTTGTTGTGTTTCTGCTTTCAAGGGGGGAATGACACCGACAGCGATGGAGATGACCAGGAGGAGGAAGCCGCAGGGGCCAGGCACCGCAGCCTGGTACACAGATCATCCGCGACGAGAGAGAGGAGACGGCGGCGGTGGAGGAGCAGATGTGGAGAGGACAGCCAGAGACACTGAGCAGTAGCAGACCAGGGGGACATTTTTGCCTAGGGGACCGCGCCCTGGGAGGGGGACCAGCTCAGGAAAGGAGCCGTCACTGAAAGGGGCCCTTGCCTAGAAGACGGGACCGGCCCGAGATGGGAGGTGTACTGTAAGAGAGGGAAGGGAGCGCTCTGATTTGGACGTGGGGTACCTGATAGGGGGGCCGAAGGGTTTAGGTGTGTCGTTTGAAAAGTTGCAATCTGTGTTTTTCTCTGTCTCTCTCTCTCTCTCCTCCATGACCGTTGTTTATCCTTTCTGGTTTGGGTGTGATGCGGGTAATGGAAAACAAAAGGAAAACAGCAGACGGCGGGGCCCTAATTGTTATGAGTCTATTTTTGTGTATAATTAATTGAAAAACCAAGTAGTCTTATGATTCTGAGGGGTGATAAGAATCAAGGGGGGATTGAGAGAAAACGGTGCTTTTTCAATGTATGTGATGTATAGATTGGGGAGAGATGACCACAGCTAAAATGGTAGATCGAAATGTGCATGGAAGCAGGAGACGGTGATAGAACGGTGGTGGAACCAGTGGTTTCACAGGCACAGGCCGCGTCAGCGAGGGTTTTGTTATGAATTCCTTAGAAGAACATCTGAGATTAGAGTGTACTGTCTCCCAGGACAGGAGGGAGAGAGGTTCATCTTAATGAAACGTGAGTTTATTAGTGTTAAAGGTTATGCAGTTGTCATGACAACACGTCGCATGACAACCAGAAGGCGGGGCCGTCGTTGCGACGACGAACATCTATAAGTCGAACAGTGTTTCCGGGTGTTGAGCAGACTAGAATCTGACTCAGACGAGAATCTGACCAAGAGCGAGTAGGACTGAGATCACACAGAGGACTCTCTCTCCTCTTATCACGAGAGGGGAGGGGGGGGGGGTTAAGGAAGAATGCCACGACATCATTAGCTTCGGCTAACACGAGGAGGGTTCAGGCTAACGACTAGGCCTGACCACTATTGGACTGAACAGAATACTCTTCAAGGACAATAACATCTGTTAACACCTGAGCTGAGGTTTCTGTTTATAGAAATAAAACCACGCTTTTCCTTGTAAGGTATTTCACGTTGTCGAAGTGTCGAATTCTTACGGAGGTGGGGAAGTATTATGGTTTACAGATTGCACTAACAGGGGGGAGATAAGGATCTTATCTACCAGTATCGGAGACGTCAGGACCATTAAAAGTACACAACGCAGAGGAATTGGATGGAGAGCCAAACAGACGAAGACGTGATACTGGCCAGTTTGATCAGAATCTAACAATAGTGAGAATAATAATGGCCCAAGGCAGCTCCATTATGGAACTTGGAAGTAGGTGTCATGTTTCTCAGAAGCATGATCTCCAAGCCTGATTTAATATAATCCCTTTGATTATGTTCTGAACCAGTTTAATACACAGTCAGAAAGACCAACTAATTTTTCTAGACGATTTATTAAGATATATCGTCAATCGTGTTGAATGCAGCGCTTAGGTCTAATAGGACAAGAATTTCGAGTTTTTGCATCCAAGTTTAGTCTGAGGTTGCTAATTATTTTAGTAAGAACCTTTCATCTTGCTGATGAATGGGAGGTTGGATATCGACCTATTGGTCAGTACATTACGATATAGTAAGGGTTTCTTTAGTAAGGGTTTCATGACGGCTGTTTTGAATGCATCTGGGAAAATGCCTGTCATAAGCGATGTATTTATAATCTTTAGGATGATTTGAAATACTTGCTGTAGGTATAGAGTTACATTCCATGACAGTTTTATGGAGCTCAGTTGATCCAAGTAATGCAAGTGAATTTTCCCATGGTTACCTTTTTGCAGGGTTTACAGATGGCATCTGTGTTTGCATCAGGGGTAATGCTGGCTCTAATTTATGTTATTTTGTTATTGAAGAATAATGCAAGTTCTTCATATTTTGATGCAGAGGACTGCAGAGGGGTGGGGGCAGTGTTGAGCAGCTGGTCAATAATATTCTAGAGTTTCCAGCATTCTCTCTGATAATCTTAGAAAAGTAGTCCTTTCTTGCCACTTGTATTTCTTTGTTACAGGCAGTCATGGCTTCTTATATACGGTATATATATATATATATATACAAACACAGTATATGTGAGCTTAGTTTTCCTCCATTTTCGTTCAGCAGCTCTACAGATTATCATAGTCTGACCAACACTGCTATTGATTAACCATGGGGAGATTTAGTCAGTTGACTTCTTTTTGACCTTCAGTGGAGCGACAGCATCCAGTGTATATGATAGGGTGTTGTTGAGATGTTCAACCATGCAGTTTAAAGAGCAGTCCAGGCCGTGTGGTTCAGGTAGTCTCATGATATTTGAGAACTTCTCTTCTGCCATGTTATCTAGTAGCCTTCGCTTAACCACGGTCACCGTTTGGGTCTCTGTTAAGATTAGGTCAGCGTAAAAAAAAATACACACAGTGATGGTCAGATATAGGTAATTAGATTACTGACACTTTATCAATGTTCAACCTGGTTGTTATCACTAAGTCTAGGCTGTTACTATGTTGGTGAATAGGTTCATTTACATGTTGCTGTCCAGTAGGTTGATAAGCTCAATAGCTTTGGGGTCCTTCTTCTTATTAATATAAATATTAAAATCTCCATGTATGATTAATCGTTCAAATAATAATTTGAATAATAATAATAATAATAATAAAAAAAAAAAAAAATCTCCATTTCTTTTTTTTCCCCCTTTTCCCAGTTACCCTTCAAGAGGTCTGTTTGTCCTCTCGCCAGGCCGTCATTGTAAACAAGAATAGAATCCATCATGATCTATTAATAAATAAATATAGACATAGATATACCATGTAACCATACTCCCCAATGATGACGTTACGGCAAACATTCAAAGACACAGGGAAAACCTCAACAGAAGATTCAAAAGCGAGAGAAAAAATAAGTAATAACTATATTCGGTACAGCCCTATATTACTTACTAACTTTAATCTTTTTTTAACCCTTTCACTACCACACTACCAAAGGGTTAACCTTTTCACAACCAACTACATAATGTTAACCCTTTCACTACCACACTACACTGTCTGTAGTGTGGTAGTGAAAGGTTAACCTTCTGCATCGGCGTATTTAGACCACTATCAGTAGGGCACTGATAAACTGATAAAAAATTTAAAATAAAAAAAAATTAGTATTAGAAGGCTATGGTGAAGAGGTACGTTTTTAGCTTATTTCTGAAAATAATAAGAGATCTAGCTTCCCTAATGTCCATAGGTAGTGTGTTCCATAACTTTGGTGCATAGTTAGCAAAGGCTGCATCCCCGATTTTCTTTAGACTGTGGCTTGGAACCTTCAATAGACCAGTAGTGGATGATCGCAATGTTTCTACTTTGTATATAAGGAGGAGGACCTTGAAATCAATTCTAAATGTTACCGGAAGCCAGTGTAGGTTACTTACTTGTAACTTCGGGTTTGATCCAAGGAGTAAGTTGCCCCATATTGCTCTGTAACATTTCTCTTTTTGTTATAGGACCGACTAGTAGGATTTCAGTTTTGCCCTCATTTAATTTTAGGAAGTTGTTCGTCATCCATTTGTTTATTGCTAAGAGACAGGCGGAAATGGAGTTTATAGCTGTGTGATCATTTGGTTCAGCGGAGATGTACAATTGTGTGTCATCTGCGTAACTATGGAAACATACATTGTGCTTTCTAATGATGTCTCCTCAATGTTCAATGTTCAATGCAATGTTCAATGCAATGTTCAATGCAAGTAAAGCACTTTAAACTTTAAGTATGACTAAATGCTTTCTTGACTATATATATAGTAACTGTTCCAAAATGCATAGATTTCTATGTATTTTAGGGGTTTGGGGGGCTAGCTCTTTTTAATATAAATGTCAGATTGTTTTATTTATTTCATAGATTTCTATGCATTTCAGGAGTTTGGGGGGCTGGCTCCCCAAAATAATTAAATAACATAACCCTAACCTAACCCTAAAACCGAAATAAAGTTAAAAATAAAATAGTTACAAAATCCACCCATTTTCGCCCAAAAACCGGCCAAAACCGGCAAAAAAATATTTGCGCTTGCTTCATATACTTCTGTGCCCCCCTGTGCCCCAGTAGAGTGCTGGGTCTAGATACGCCCCTGGCCTTCTGTAGTGTGGTAGTGAAAGGTTAACCTTCTGTAGTGTGGTAGTGAAAGGTTAACCTTCTGTAGTGTGGTAGTGAAAGGTTAACCTTCTGTAGTGTGGTAGTGAAAGGGCTAAAACCATAGACAGTATATTATTATGTTGCGTAATATATTTGGAAGTAAATCCCTTTGACCCCTTGGGGTCCCCAGGCCCCACTTTGAGAGTTGGGATTTCACAGTTATGTTATGGCAACTCTACACCAGAAATATAATCAATGGCAATATGTGTTCTTCCAGAAAGTCTGTAAACAAGATTTTTCATGGCTGTTTCTCTGCTCTCTTTCTGTGTCTTGTCCACATGCTTGCTTTGCTTCTAATGTGCCTGTGTGTGTATGTGAGGGGGTGTCTTCATCTTTGCTCTCCTGAAACGCGTCTCCATTCTTATTTAGCCAGATAAAAAAATTAAGAACAGGTTTCTTATTTGCAATGTCGATCTGGTGACATCTTTGTCAACAGCTACTGCTTTCCAGTATTTCCCCCACACGCACGCTTTGTCTTCTCTGTTTGTAAGGAGTGGCATCTGACTGATGAGCATCTTCATCTTTGACTTGCCGACATACTGTATTTCTCCATTCCGACTTCATTTTACTTCAGTCATTTTACTACTCTCTCCTTCTTTTCTTTTTTTTAAACTTACATTTTTTATTTGCAGTTTTAGTTTTAGTTTACAAACATACATCAGACAATACATTCAAATAACAGAAATAATAAAAGAAATATCGCCCCCCCCCTCCCACCATCCACCCTGAGAGATAATAACTTTATTTTATTTTTATTTATAGATAGGGCTCCCCCATATCCCAGGACCTCTATACACGGAGCCGGGCCCCAGCGACACGGGTCCCTTGAATTGATTGGGCCTGGCCCCGTAGAGGGGAGTGCAGGGGGCTCCCCCCCACCGAGCCAAGCCTGTTACCGCCCATGTCCCAAAGAACCCCACCCCCCGCACATCGACCCCACAACACACAAGACCCCACTCTCCGGGTCTCTCCTTCTTCCACGATATTCCAGAAATTCCATTAACGAATGGGAACCTGGAAATAGATGTTGGGGAGGAAAAGAAATGGAGGCACTCACGTGGAAGGCGAACTGTCCGGAGAAGTCGTACATGCCGCAGGAGTGCATGAGGCTCAGCGTGTTGCGCACGGCCTCGGGGCTCAGCACCCGCTCCCCCGTGATTGGACAGAAGCCGCCGTTGGCCAGGGTGGCCGCCATGACGCTGGCGCTCTCGCAGGTCACCTCGATGGAACACAGCTAACGCCAGAGGAAACAGAGGGGGGGAGGGGTGTTTATGCACCAGCACCGCTTCTTCTCAGCCGATTATCAATCCCCTCCCTCTCCCCCTCCATCCGAGGCTCTGACACCATCAACCTCTTCAAAACACACCTAAAAACCCACCTGTTCACACTTGCCTTCACGCAACACGGCCCTGCGCCCAAGTAGCCCACCCCCTGACTCTTTCCTTTTAAGCCACAGATCTTGTTTTTGTAAATTTTCTTGTTACCGTTTCGTCCAATTGGACAGCACCTTGCTTCCTTTTTTATCTTATTTGTTTTATTCTTTCCTGTTGTTAGTTACTATACATATATATTCATATTTTTTACCCTCTCTTTTCATATAGCTTCTCTCTCTTTGTACAGTGTCCTTGAGTTTGAGAAAGGCGCTCCTCTCTTTAAATCCAATTTATTATTATTATTATTATGATTGAGTCATGAAGCTCTCAGCATTGGCCGATACGGAGTACCAATCCCATCCATCACTTTTATTGAACAGTATAGGCTAGACTTAACACCATTAGCTTGAGTTACTGGACAAAAGATTATTGAGATGTAGATCCATGTCCCTTCATTAGAGATCTAACGATAGAAAATGCAGACCAAATCACTTTGCTTTGACATGTTACACATAGCTCTTGGTAGTGGATTGATTGTATATTATATTGATTTTAAATAGTATATACTAGTAACAATAGCCTATTTTAACCTGGTATAGTCATGATATATAATACTGCCATCTGTCCATCCCTAACCAAGTTGTTTAATATGTTCCACGTTGTAGAAAATCTGTCACAGTGGTGTCAGGAGAACTGCCTCTCCCTGAACATCAGCAAAACAAAAGAGATGATTGTGGACTTCAGGAGGTCGGGGGTCAAGGACTACAGCCCCCTCAGCATCGACGGGGCACCGGTTGAGAGAGTGAACAGTTTCAAGTACCTCGGAGCCCACATATCCGAGGACTTGACATGGACCACACACATTGACAGTGTTGTGAAGAAGGCACGACAACGCCTCTACTTCCTCAGGCGCCTAAGGAAGTTCCAAGTCAGTCAGAAGATCCTTAGGAACTTCTACTCATGTACAATAGAGAGCATCCTGACTGGCAACATCACCTCCTGGTTTGGGAATAGCACTGCACAAGACCGTAGCAGACTACAAAGAGTGACACGTTCAGCCGAACGCACAATTGGAGGGGGGCTTCCCACCCTCCAGAACATTTACAACAAGCGGTGCAGGGGGAAGGCTAAGAGAATTATTAAGGACTCGAGCCACCCGAACAACTGCCTCTTTGAACTGCTGCGGTCAGGCAAGCGATACCGGAGTCTTAAGGCGAGCACAGAAAGACTCAGAAGAAGCTTCTATCCCCAGGCCATCAGGCTGCTAAACGAACAATAAACAATATGCAACAACCATCAAATGCACACAGCACACACACCCACACACTCACTTAAACAAACAACACACTGCAGCACCCACTCTCCACACTTTAGATCACACAAACACACTTTATATTTATTGATAAAGGATTTGCACTACAACTCGTACACCTACTGTAAATTGTACCTAAATTGCACCTCATCCCATTTCTGCCTTGCACTATATAGTATTGTATATTAGTACACTGCATAGTATTGTGTATTGTATATTATATGGTAACTCAGTTACGTCTATTCTGCATCGAACATTGTACATATGTCTATACTGAACACTGACCTCATTTTTTTTACCTCATTTTTTTTTTTTATTACTTCTAATTTACATACTATACTATGTTATTTTATTTCATACTTATCTTATCTTGTCTTGCACAGTCTCTGGAGCGTAACAGTAAGAAGCATTTTGTATAAAAGTATTCTGTCCTTCTGTATGACAACTATTAAAGAAACTTGAACTTGAACTTCATCAATGCTGGAAATTACTTGTAGATTTCAGTTAGAAACATAATAAAAAAAAACACAAGTGTGCATAAAGTACTATAGCTTATGCTCTCCTTCCCCAATTAACATAACTCGTATACTTACATTTTTCCTAATGCTTTCTGCTAAGAGCTTCATATATTGCAAATATCTGTGGTGAGAGGGGATCACCTTGTCTTGTGCCTCTGCTAGTTTAAATACTTCAGAAATTGTCCCATTCACTCTTAATTCTTGCATTTGGCTGTTGATACATTTTGATCATGCAATAAACTTTGTACGGAATCCATATCTAAATGCTTCATGCGTTTAAAAAAAACCTGGCTCAAATCATATGACCCATTTACCTGGAAGTAGAAGTCTAGAATGGAGGTCATGTCAGTCCCCTCTGGAAAGCACTGGGTGGGAAGGGAAAGAGAGCAACATTGTCAACACCTCACCATAACACTCAATGTTGCTGCACACTCTAATCAAAAAGAGAGCCTGCCAGGTAGAAAGAGGGGTCTGCCGAAAATGTTTAGGGCTACAGAAATACATTTTGTCGATAGGTCCAGCTAGGTCCTGGTTTCCACCTCAGAATTCCTACACATTTTTCTAATTCCATGGATTTTCCATGACAGTGTAATTTCCATGCCCAATGATCAGTAGTTATGTTTAAATGTAAATATCTTTGGGATGAACAGCTGATTTGAAGGTCTTGTTTTGGCTAGCTACAGGTACTTACTTACACATGTAGCCAGGAAATGTGTTATTAGAGTTGTATTCCTTCTGAAAAGGTACCTTGAACAAGCAGCAAGCTTGATTTGAGATGTTGATTAAATGTTTTGGGGAAAGAAACCTGTCCTAGACCTATCAGCCAGGTCTTCCAGTGCCCCATGATGTTCGCCTGGTTTTCCATAACCGTAGGACCCCTGTCAACCTCTTTAACCCTTTCACTACCAAATGGTTAACCCTTTTACCGCGACAATACAGACGGTTAACACTTTCACTGCCACATGACAAAGCATTAAGCCGTTAACCCTTTCACTGCCATACACTACATAAGGTTAACACTTTCACACTACAGAAGGTCACTACCACACTACAGAAGGTTAACCCTTTCACTGCCACACTACAGAAGGTTAACCCTTTCACTGCCACACTACAGACTGTTTACCCTTTCACTGCCACACCACAGAAGGTTAACCCTTTCACTAACACACTACAGAAGGTTAACCCTTTCACTACCCCACTAGACGGTTAACACTGCAGCACTACAGAAGGTTAACCATTTCACTATCACACTACAGCCGGTTAACCCTTTCACTGCCACACTACATAAGGTTAACCCTTTCACTGCCATACTACAGAAGGTTAACCCTTTCACTACCACACTACAGACGGTTAACCCTTTCACTACCACACTACACCTTCTGTAGTGTGGTAGTGAAATGGTTATATCATTCTCAGGGATCCCAGCGGTCCCCAACAGTAACCTCTTTAGTTCACTCTCAGGAATCCTAGCGGTCCCCAACAGCAGCCTCTTTAGTTCACTCTCAGGGATCCCAGCGGTCCCCAACAGTAACCTCTTTAGTTCACTCTCAGGGATCCTAGCGGTCCCCAACAGTAACCTCTTTAGTTCACTCTCAGGGATCCTAGCGGTCCCCAACAGTAACCTCTTTAGTTCACTCTCAGGGATCCTAGCGGTCCCCAACAGTAACCTCTTTAGTTCACTCTCAGGGATCCTAGCGGTCCCCAACAGTAACTTCTTTAGTTCACTCTCAGGGATCCTAGCGGTCCCCAACAGTAACCTCTTTAGATCACTCTCAGGGATCCTAGCGGTCCCCAACAGTAACCTCTTTAGATCCTCAGGGATCCTAGCGGTCCCCAACAGTAACCTCTTTAGTTCACTCTCAGGGATCCTAGCGGTCCCCAACAGTAACCTCTTTAGTTCACTCTCAGGGATCCTAGCGGTCCCCAACAGTAACCTCTTTAGTTCACTCTCAGGGATCCTAGCGGTCCCCAACAGTAACCTCTTTAGATCACTCTCAGGGATCCTAGCGGTCCCCAACAGTAACCTCTTTAGATCCTCAGGGATCCTAGCGGTCCCCAACAGTAACCTCTTTAGATCCTCAGGGATCCTAGCGGTCCCCAACAGTAACCTCTTTAGATCACTCTCAGGGATCCTAGCGGTCCCCAACAGTAACCTTTTTAGATCACTCTCAGGGATCCTAGCGGTCCCCAACAGTAACCTCTTTAGATCACTCTCAGGGATCCTAGCGGTCCCCAACAGTAACCTTTTTAGATCACTCTCAGGGATCCTAGCGGTCCCCAACAGTAACCTCTTTAGATCAATCTCAGGGATCCTAGCGGTCCCCAACAGTAACCTCTTTAGATCACTCTCAGGGATCCTAGCGGTCCCCAACAGTAACCTCTTTAGATCCTCAGGGATACTAGCGGTCCCCAACAGTAACCTATTTAGATCCTCAGGGATCCTACCGGTCCCCAACAGTACCTTCTTCTCCTTCAGATAGTATCCGATGGCGAAGTTCCTGTCACCAGACTCGCGCTCCGACTGGAATCTGTAGCACACAGAGAGAGGGTGGCATTGTCAACAATAGAACATTCAGGAGATTTCCTTCCACATAACAGGACTCATCTAATGTCCACGTTATAGAAATATTGGAAGTACACCTCACTCCTAAATGATCTAAGTACAACAACTCAACTCAACTTTTTATTGAAATGAGATTGAAAAACAAGATTTTCATCGTACTGGATCCTTGAGTCAACTGAAACCCTAGCGACCAACATAAAAATTTAACAGAAGGCAGAGACCTCGCCGCAGCGGCGTTTCTCCGTACTCACGTGGCATTGCTGAAACCCACATACTCATTTCCTGCCAGTTTGTTCATGAAGTTCATGACCTGTGGCAAAGTGAGAGCATACCGCCAGTCAGAGAGATACAGAAATGAAAGCAGTGAATTGTGATATTTAGTGGTATTACAATACTCACATAATCAAATTTCTCTGCGTTGCTTGCCCCTTGCTGAAAAAAACAAGGGAAAAATCACAGGTATTAATCAATATGTCAAGTTTAGTTAAAACCATCTAATTAATTCGCACTGCCACTATTACTAAATTACCATTTGACATGAAATTAGCACTATAAACTAAATCTAGGCCTAAATGGTTCCATTGAGCTAGGAGAACACTTTATCTACACGTATATTGCCTAATGTTCTGAAATACAAAGTTAATACAACATCTGTAATTATCTAATATCAGTAAGATCATTCCAGTCATGAACATCAAATTAATTAGAGGTGGCAACTACTTGGAAATGGAATAGGTGAAATAAAATGGTTAATCCAGTCAGGGTTTCTGAACTTTAGTAACTAAAAAGGATGATGATTCAATGGGTAATATTATATTTACCACCCATCGCGTGTGTTATGAAGTTAAAAAGGTGACTACTAGTGCAGTCAGTGTAATATTACAGACACATATTGACTGGACAAGTCAAGTTAGTACGACTCTACACTGGTATACTGTGTGTAGGAGGCGTCTACAGACTATGAAAAGAGGCGAGCAGATGAATTGCGAGGCTACAGTATGTAAAGTGAGCGTCTGAGTGCTTATAGAAATATGTACGCGCTACAGTTCAAAGCATGTCCCGTCACCCTGTATGGTGGAACACACTGAGAAAGCAAAGGCCCAGTTAATGGGAATTAGCCCGAATGGCACAAAGGGTCATCTCTGGAAATCAAGAAAGTCTGACTCTGGGGGTAGAAAACAGATCAAACAAATAAGTCAAATAACAAAACTAAAACAATAAAAAAAGAAAAGAAAAACAGTTAATTTATCTTGAAGATAATGGAAAATGTGTCTAGAAAACCTGCGTTTGGGGATCCGAGCCAGTTGCGTTGCTACACTGTTTATAATCCAGGCATACAAACAGGTGAGGAAAATGCACGTGAAAAGTAGCAACAACGTCATTCACTTATACGGTCGTTAAAAAAGCTTGTTACAAATCCAGACCAATGGGGGGGAAATAATTGAAGGAAAAATTACCAACGTCATTGACCTGTTGCAGTGCTCATTATTTCCCAAAGAACCTAATGCTGGAAAATATGCAACAACACATAAAACCACAAAACAAGCCTTCAAAAAGGTTACAATGTGGTTAGAAGTGGTGGAGAAAATAAAAGCGAGCATATAATGGTAGTGTCTGGTTAGGAGCGAGGGATAATGGATGGATTATCCAATGGGGGGTCCGGAGGGGGGGGGTACGAGCTAGAGCATATGTGTGTAGGGTATTAGATAGCAGGTATTGGGGGTATATCCTGTATAAGACATTTAACTATATGGTGATTTCATTGGATGTGCACTGTTAATAATGCTTGTATATCTTATCGTGTGTTGTCATGTTTGTTTATATGTTTGTTTAAAAAAGAATAAAAAAATAAAATACAAAAAAAAAGGTTACATTGCAATAGTCTAGGTCTAGCTTTAGCAAGAAAATCATGCATCGATTCCCTTCTTACCACCGCTGTTCAGCGCCACCTGCTGGCCTTATGTTCATCATCAGTGGATAGACTGTGACATGGGAACATCCAATCAAAAGATTGCAAAGCCCACCTTAATCTACAGAAATCTGAACTATTAATTGGTTTGATTGGTTGACAGAAAGACATTACATGATTACCCTTGTTATTTCAAACAAATTGCACAGCAGGTTACGCACGTGCTTAGGGCCCGTCCGGTTACTATGAACATTTGAAGTAGTTGTTGTTAATAGTTATCCATAAAGAATGAAATTGTTATGGTAATCCTCACTGTAAATGCCATTTTTCCGTATGAGTCAAGATAATCATACAGCGTCTTTCTGTTGGAAGTCAAGCTATTCAACAACCAGATAGGACAAGAAGAGAAGAAGAAGAAGAAGAAGAAGAAGAAGAAGAAGAAGAAGAAGAAGAAGAAGAAGAAGAAGAAGAAGAAGAAGAAGAAGAAGAAGAAGAAGAAGAAGAAGAAGAAGAAGAAGAAGAAGAAGAAGAAGAAGAAGAAGAAGAAGAAGAAGAAGAAGAAGAAGAAGAAGAAGAAGAAGAAGAAGAAGAAGAAGAAGAAGAAGAAGAAGAAGAAGAAGAAGAGAAGAAGAAGAAGAAGACCTCTAGTACTCGACTTGGTTGTGATGGTAACAGTGGGAAGCCAAGCCTTATATCTATCTGGACATATACAATATTGCAAAAAACACAGAAGTTGAACTATGAATTTGACAATTGGTAGCTTTTAAGATGTTGTCTATGTGCCACGTGACGAAATATCACCATCAAATCTCTCCAATACTCAAAAGATCCATGAGGGTTAGTAAACGCCACGGTCAATGGGATTAATCAGACAAGTAGTTTTAGCATTGCTTTTATAGTCACCATGTTTTGAGGTCAAATATGTTAAGTTGACCTTTTTACTAGAGTGGGTGAGGCCATAACTGGTATGGGCACCATGCCTGGCCTGGGACCTTGGTTAAATCGAAGTAAAGCATTTGGAAATTTGAGATGGAGGTCATTCTTAGATTAATTCTTTTTATTAAATTTTTTTTTTAAACATTGCCAGGCCACAATACAAGGACCTACAGTACAAGGTATGGCTTGTCATTAATGCCAAAATATCATATGACACTATTTATCTTAGTTTAGATAGTATAATGGCATTTGACAATATTTTGGTTTTCCAGTACAAATTCATATGGTATCTTTTTGATGTAATACAATTCAAATTCAAAATGCTCTTTTCCCATCGAATTTCCATAACAAATATTATTATTTGTATATATTGGATTAAATGAAAATATGTATGTTGTTGATGACGGTATTGTAAAATCACATTCCTTTGCATGGCTTCGTGACGGTATACCTTAAAATGCAGTATTACCCCCAGCCCTACTAGGAAGATGAGGTTTATAATAGTCTTACATATAGCAGCCTTTGGAAAATGTATTATTTACAGTTATTAATTGGCATCACAATATTCACAAATATGTTTAGATTTTTAATATGCACTAGATTTATAAGTCCTTTGGTAGGGATTATTTGCAGTAGTTCATATGTGGGTAAACAGCCTTTTACACATTTGTTGATTAAATAAACTGATAAATTGACTGGTTGACAAAATCCTACGACTATTAGAAAAATGTGTAGTCCTAGTTGTAAATGTTGATTTAGTCCTAGTTATTAATGTTGATTTAGTCCTAGTTATTAATGTTGATTTAGTCCTAGTTATTAATGTTGATTTAGTCCTGATTTAGTCCTAGTTTTTAATGTTGATTTAGTCCTAGTTATTAATGTTGATTTAGTCCTAGTTATTAATGTTGATTTAGTCCTAGTTATTAATGTTGATTTAGTCCTAGTTATTAATGTTGATTTAGTCCTAATTATTAATGTTGATTTAGTCCTAGTTATTGTTATGTAGTCCTAGTTATAAATGTTGATTTAGTCCTAGTTATTAATGTTATTTAGTCCTAGTTATTAATGTTATTTAGTCCTAGTTATTAATGATATTTAGTCCTAGTTATAAATGTTGATTTAGTCCTAGTTATGAATGTTGATTTAGTCCTAGTTATTAATGTTATTTAGTCCTAGTTATTAATGTTGATTTAGTCCTAGTTGTTAATGTTATTTAGTCCTAGTTATTAATGTTATTTAGTCCTAGTTATTAATGTTAATTTAGTCCTAGTTATTAATATTGATTTATTAATGTTGATTTAGTCCTAGTTATTAATGTTGATTTAGTCCCAAGTTATTAATGTTGATTTAGTCAGAGTTATTTGTTATGGTTTGTAACCGACCCCAATCGCACAACACAAGACAGGTATGAGAGTAAGCCAAAACAGGGCAAATCTTTATTATAGAACAAAAGGCGGAACAGTCCCTTTATGGGAGAACACAAAAAACACTAGTCAAGGAAAACTGGAAAATGCGGCACTGTGCCTTTAAGAGGCGAACAGGCTAAGGGACTAGGGCTAAGGGACAGGGCCAGGGCTAAATGTCAAGGACTAGGACCAGGGGCACTGGAGAGGGGAACAGGGGAGAACACAAAACACTAGAGTCAAGGAAATAAGGAAAATGCGGCACTGTGCCTTTAAGAGGCGAACAGGCTAAGGGACAGGGCTAAGTGTCAGGGACAAAGGCTAAGGGCCAGGGCTACGGGCCAGGGCTGCTTACAGGGATGAGGACAGGGTTCCGACGGCGGAGGCCTGGCAAGGGGACAGGGGCCCGACGGCGGGGGCCGGGCACGGAGACAGGGGCCCGACAGCGGAGGCCGGGCACGGAGGCAGGGGCCCGACGGCGGAGGCCTGTCACGGGGACAGGGGCCCGACGGCGGAGGCCTGGTACGGAGACAGGGGCCCGACGGCGGGGGCCGAGTACGGAGACAGGGGCCCGACAGCGGGGGCCGGGCACGGAGACAGGGGCCCGACGGCGGAGGCCTGTCACGGGGACAGGGGCCCGACGGCGGAGGCCTGGTACGGAGACAGGGGCCCGACAGCGGAGGCCGGGGGGAAGAGGCGCCATCCTCCCGTGGAAATAGGGAGCGATGACGCGCCGGCTTGACGTCTGGAGTGGGAACACTGGCAACCTCCCGTAGAGAATTAGAGAGCGAAGGCGGTGTCCCACTCCAGGCACGGAGATCCTCTTCCTCCTCCTCGGGGGGGCCGGGCACGGAGACTTGACTTGACTTGACTTGAGACAGGGGCCCGACAGCGGAGGCCGGGGGGAAGAGGCGCCATCCTCCCGTGGAAATAGGGAGCGATGACGCGCCGGCTTGACGTCTGGAGTGGGAACACTGGCAACCTCCCGTAGAGAATTAGAGAGCGAAGGCGGTGTCCCACTCCAGGCACGGAGATCCTCTTCCTCCTCCTCGGGGGGGCCGGGCACGGAGACTTGACTTGACTTGAGACAGGGGCCCGACAGCGGAGGCCGGGGGGAAAGGGGCGCCATCCTCCCGTGGAAATAGGGAGCGATGACGCGCCGGCTTGACGTCTGGAGTGGGAACACTGGCAACCTCCCGTAGAGAATTAGAGAGCGAAGGCGGTGTCCCACTCCAGGCACGGAGATCCTCTTCCTCCTCCTCGGGGGGGCCGGGCAACGCAGAACAAAGGGGTCCCAGGGGACCGGGGCGAAGAGATGCCATCCTCCCGTGGAAAATAGGGAGCGATGACGTGCCGGCTTGACGTCTGGAGTGGGAACACTGGAAAACCTCCCGTAGAGAATTAGAGAGCGAAGACGGTGTCCCA
This sequence comes from Notolepis coatsorum, assembly GCF_963971535.1. NCBI lineage: Eukaryota > Metazoa > Chordata > Actinopteri > Aulopiformes > Paralepididae > Notolepis > Notolepis coatsorum. The sequence continues at coordinate 53,706,183 of NC_140165.1, read as the reverse complement.
CTCCAGGCAAACGGCGACAGGTGGTGATGGCTGGCACGTCGTCTCACGCCGGAGACGCGGCAGGTGATGGTAACGTACAGGATGGTAACGTACAGAACTCCATGAACACAGAGTGAACACAGATACAGAACGACCCGACAAGGACTGGAAGGGAGGTCCAGGTATATAAAGCCCTCTGGGGCGCTAATCATAAACTATGACAGCTGCGTGAAGGTAGTCCAAGGGTGGGGGCTGGTGAAGAGTAGAGGACAGTAAATCATCGCAAGGGTGGGGGCTGGTGAGGGAGAGTAGACAGGGAAAAGTTCAGGGAACAGGCGAATCCTCACATTATTAGTGCTGCGAGATATACATATCCTAAATGTTTATTAGTTAAAGACCTGGAATGGTGTCGGATGCCATTTCATTATCATTATGTGGACCACATACTGTAGCCAAGCAGTCTGCTGTGTCACACAGTCCAATCATCTGTGCTGGGATCAAACCTACGCTTGACTACTGAGGGAATGGGGTCTACGCTAGAGGGTGGGTCAAAGATCAAAGGATGTCAGGTTTCTCGATTTTTCTACATTCAACATGCATGCATTCAAAATGATTGTTTGAAGTTTAGTAGAATATGAAACACACTTGAGGTTTTTTTTTATGTGATACATGGGGCTGGTGGGTTATGAAGTAGTAGTAGTTAAAACTACTGGAGATCTAAAATATTATGCACACAACATACGTGTCCCCCTCCTGGTTTAAGACGTCAATTTCCGTGCAGAATAATTCTGAAGTCCTGAAATGCCTTGGACACAACAAGCAGTGAAGGACAAGTCTTCAAGAAGAAACAGTATCATTTGGTTCCTGAAACACACACGTCTAGTTCATTCTTTGTTCTACAGACTAGGGCCGGCCCATAACGTTCCAATGGCTCATTCTTTGTTCTACAGACTAGGGCCGGCCCCTAACGTTCCAATGGTTCATTCTTTGTTCTACAGACTAGGCCCGGCCCCTAACGTTCCAATGGCTCATTCTTTGTTCTACAGACTAGGGCCGGCCCCTAACGTTCCAATGGTTCATTCTTTGTTCTACAGACTAGGCCCGGCCCCTAACGTTCCAATGGCTCATTCTTTGTTCTACAGACTAGGGCCGGCCCCTAACGTTCCAATGGCTCATTCTTTGTTCTACAGACTAGGGCCGGCCCCTAACGTTCCAATGGTTCATTCTTTGTTCTACAGACTAGGCCCGGCCCCTAACGTTCCAATGGCTCATTCTTTGTTCTACAGACTAGGGCCGGCCCCTAACGTTCCAATGGCTCATTCTTTGTTCTACAGACTAGGCCCGGCCCCTAACGTTCCAATGGTTCATTCTTTGTTCTACAGACTAGGCCCGGCCCCTAACGTTCCAATGGTTCATTCTTTGTTCTACAGACTAGGGCCGGCCCCTAACGTTCCAATGGCTCATTCTTTGTTCTACAGACTAGGGCCGGCCCCTAACGTTCCAATGGTTCATTCTTTGTTCTACAGACTAGGCCCGGCCCCTAACGTTCCAATGGTTCATTCTTTGTTCTACAGACTAGGGCCGGCCCCTAACGTTCCAATGGTTCATTCTTTGTTCTACAGACTAGGGCCGGCCCCTAACGTCTGGTATATTTGACATTCGAAGCTCAATACGGGATTCAAATGATTGGTTTTTCTTTTATTATTATTACTGTGTGTAGATTATTTGGCTAAATGATTGTCCTGTTTGTTCATTGTGAGCCACCGTACCTGTGTGTGTGTGTGTGCGTGTGTGTGTGTGTGTGTGTGTGTAGGTGTGTGTGTGTGTGTGTGTGTGTGTGTGTGTGTGTGTGTGTGTGTGTGTGTGTGTGTGTGTGTGTGTGTGTGTGTGTGTTCGCTCCGACTGTGAACACTTTTTCACAACCTGGCTGCACCAAACACCGTTCCATGAGTGGAGAGAGCTGCTGCAGTGCCAAGCGAGCGGGGACAATGGGACGTTAATTATTACTATCGATACGGAAGGATACAACGTTGTTGCTAGCTGTTGCTAGAGTGGGATTTAACCCTTGCACTACCACACTACAGAAGGTTAACCCTTTCACTACCACACTACAGACGGTTAACCCTTTCACTACCACACTACAGACGGTTAACCGGTTAACCGTCTGTAGTAACCATCTGTAGTGAGGTAGTGAAAGGGTTAACCTTCTGTAGTGTGCTTGTGAAAGGGCTAACCCTTTGTCGTGTGGCAGTGAAAGGGTTAACCTTCTGTATTGTCGCAGTGAAGGGGTTAACCATTTGGTAGTGTGGTAGTGAAAGGGGTAATGTCTTCGTATAACAAGCTGTAAATTGTACCTAAATTGTACCTCATCCCATTTCTGCTTTGCACTATATAGTATATTGTATATTAGTATTGCATAGTATATTGTATGGTAACTCAGTTACTTCTATTCTGCATCGAACATTGTACATATGTATATACTGAACACTGTGTCTACGTACGTGACTTCTATTTTTACATGCTATACTATTTTATTTCATACTTATCTTTTGTCTAGCACAGTCTCTGGAGCGTAACAGAAAGAAGCATTTTGTATAAAAGTATTCTGTATGACAACTATTAAAGAAACTTGAAACTAATATAATGACCCTCACTTACTAAGAGGCTGTCTAATTGTCACACTTTGTTGGAATAACGTTACACACATCGCCTGTCTCCCATCAGCACGGCTGAATTAGCATAATAACTCCCGGGTTGTAAACGTAAACAATTGCACAGTTGAGCTCCTAAGGTACTTGTAAAGTGATTCAATAGCTTTGGATTCGCTTATATCAGACAGTATACACACACCAGTTAAATGGCGAGTTAAAAGCAGAAGCAGTGAGCGGAGCCGCCATTGTGATTACGACTCACCTCGCTGCCTATGGGATTTCAGATTTTTTAACATGTTTTTGTGAGAGCGACCGTTCATAAACGGCAACGAATGTCCGAACCCTAAAGAATGTGTTGGGACCAGCCCTGCTCCAGAGAGTGAACCCTAAAGATGTGTTGGGACCAGCCCTGCTCCAGAGAGTGAACCCTAAAGATGTGTTGGGACCAGCCCTGCTCCAGAGAGTGAACCCTAAAGATGTGTTGGGACCAGCCCTGCTCCAGAGAGTGAACCCTAAAGATGTGTTGGGACCAGCCCTGCTCCAGAGAGTGAACCCTAAAGATGTGTTGGGACCAGCCCTGCTCCAGAGAGTGAACCCTAGAGATGTGTTGGGACCAGCCCTGCTCCAGAGAGTGAACCCTAAAGATGTGTTGGGACCAGCCCTGCTCCAGAGAGTGAACCCTAAAGATGTGTTGGGACCAGCCCTGCTCCAGAGAGTGAACCCTAAAGATGTGTTGGGACCAGCCCTGCTCCAGAGAGTGAACCCTAAAGATGTGTTGGGACCAGCCCTGCTCCAGAGAGTGAACCCTAAAGATGTGTTGGGACCAGCCCTGATCCAGAGAGTGAACCCTAAAGATGTGTTGGGACCAGCCCTGCTCCAGAGAGTGAACCCTAAAGATGTGTTGGGACCAGCCCTGCTCCAGAGAGTGAACCCTAAAGATGTGATGGGACCAGCCCTGCTCCAGAGAGTGAACCCTAAAGATGTGTTGGGACCAGCCCTGATCCAGAGAGTGAACCCTAAAGATGTGTTGGGACCAGCCCTGCTCCAGAGAGTGAACCCTAAAGATGTGTTGGGACCAGCCCTGCTCCAGAGAGTGAACCCTAAAGATGTGTTGGGACCAGCCCTGATCCAGAGAGTGAACCCTAAAGATGTGTTGGGACCAGCCCTGCTCCAGAGAGTGAACCCTAAAGATGTGTTGGGGCTCCAGAGAGTGAACCCTAGAGATGTGTTGGGGCTCCAGAGAGTGAACCGTAGAGAATGCGTTGGGGCCACAGCCCTACTGCAGACTCCAGAGCAGCGTTTCCGTTAGCCGGTAATTACCGGTATTTGACCGGCAAAATCTGTTGAAGTCTGACATATTTAATCTCTCCGGTCTTAATGTCCGGTGAAAATAATTCCCTGAGTCTAAGCACAATTTGATTATTTGAATTGTATTAAAATAGGCTAAAATTAAATAGCCTATGCGATGAACGAAACAATCATTACATTTGTTTCATCGTTGCTTCTAATAATGACAACGACGTTGTCAGCGAGAGCTTAGTGCTGGGTGTGCGAACCTTTGTGAAGCTGCAGAGCCGGAGCAGCAGCAGCACAATGCAGTACTCCAGCAGTACTCCAATTCAGCCATTTTCAATTCAATGTTGGGTGGGGGGCGCTGCTGTGCGGTCCCCAGAAAAGAGCCAATAACAGCTGAATCTGCTGCTCTGCATCGACATACTCTCGCAAATAAGTCATTGGGAGGTGGAGAGAGAGAGTCGTCACGCAAACCCACGATAATGTTGCCGTCTCTCTCTGCCAAATTTCTCAGTTCTTCGCTTGATATAATTAATACAAATGTCCAATATAACGGAATTCGTTAGCTCATAAAAATGTGATTATAACAGACTGTTGTTTATTAATGTCGGGCGACTGCCCACAGACACCTATTTGATTTAAAGTCGGCAGCAGCACGAGTCTCGGGACTTATTTTATTTGGAATATAATGACTTTATACGCGAAAGTAGCCTAGTTTTAAGTAAAAATATTATAAATCTACATGCCTTGATGATGTCATTCTTTTGTTTTGTTGTCATTCTTTTGCCTATCAATTGTTTTTAAGCTCAATAAACTCTGACCGGAATTTCTCTCATTTGACCGGTAGATTGAAATCTACCGGACACTGAGGCCGGCAACAATTTTTTCTAACGGAAACCCTGCTCCAGAGAGTGATGTGTTTGCCCGGCAGGTGGCGTATTTCTGACTACAATTGGACAAGAGTCTCCTGATGGTTGTGAAGAGAACAAGACATTAAAAAAAATATATATGTAACGGTTGTGACAACGTTACCTCAAACTTCGATGCCCCGAGTGGGAGTCGAACCCCGGTCTCCCACACCGCGGGCAGCAACACAGACAGCTATACCAAGAGGTGAATTCACTTCTAAGTAATGGGTCTATGCGTCTTTTTGAGGATGTGAGAGTGAGTTTAACCCATAGCACCGCTACTCACCCCAGCCCTTCTTGACTGCGCTTCATGATACCATCCGTTACATATATAGATACACATATTATACACAGACACGGCTCCCTTTTCATTCACTTAGTGAAGCAATTAGCCTCGATACAAGCTGCTCCTCTGCTGGCAGCCTTCCCACCCACTCTCTCCGGGGCTCTGTGTGAGTGTGCATGCGCGTGCGTGTGTGTTTATTCGAGGGCCAGGGCTCTGGGATGCTTTCACTAAAACAAATCCCCTTTCAGCATGATTATCTATAGTCTTAATCTCCCTGTATGAAGCAGAGGTGGCCGCTAATCTGGTGGAAACGAGTTCCTGAGCGGATATTCATTTATTTCAAACATTTCATTGAAGGACAACTTGGTTGTAGGTGACCGACTAGCTAGCCTACACTGTACAGTGTGTGTACTAGTATTGTGAATTAAGCCCATTCTCCATTACACGATTCCCTTCAGAAAATCCATTCAACATTGATCATGAAAGAACTCAAGCGTGCATTTACCTTGATGAGAGACGTGCAGACGATGGCGCCGGCGTTAACCATGGGGTTGTGGGGTTTATCTGTGGAAGTGAACGAATGAGAATTATGTAGACAAAGTCGGACATTTTTATTTTATTTCCAAAAATCACATTTGAGGTAATAATAATATAAGATGTTCCTTTATCGATCACCTTGGAGAAATTCAGGCGTCATATCAGCATGAGGGGGGAGGGGTACAGGTATGGGCAGGGTAATAGTTTATTACATCCGAATATAAACATATGAGAAAAACAGTCGGTGAAAACAAAAGGTGCAGATGAGGGTCTGTATGCACCCCCCTCTTACACCAAAGATAAATAATTGACTGAAAAATATGGTTACATGCAATGTTCCCCCTAAGGTGCGCCCGTGCGCGCGCGCACATGGCAAAACGCTCCCGCACACATCTGAAATCGGTCACAAAAAATAAATAAAAAAAATTTACTTTTTTTTTTAATTCAACAAACATGACCATGTTCACGTCTTAAACTCATACTGAGGCCTTAGTTTTGGTTTTAAATTGCATATCATCATTCATTTATTTATTGTCACACAGAGCAGAAGAATTTTGCCAAAACAAACCAATAGTATCCAGCTGCAGAACGGCAGACCAGCCACAATCTCAGACACAAACGCATTTCCTTTGATTTAATTATACATCAAATGATTTATGTCAAGGATTGCAATGCCTCGCTTGAATGAAGTTAACTTTTCACCTGGATAACATCAACATTCAGGGTGAATGTAATGTGAGAAATTGGGATACAAAAAAAAATATATATATATATATTTTTTTTATATATATATTTTTTGATCGGATCGGGAAAGATCGGTATCGGTAGATACTCAAAATCACATGATCGGGATCGGATCGGGAGCAAAAAAATTTGATCGGGACATCCCTAACGGTAACCTGTTGCGTGTGACGTTACCAAGAGAAGCCCCGCTTTCAGTGCTTTGTGGGCAGCGCTACTGCACGCTCACACAGACACACACAACAGGTGAGGAAGTGGACAGATCCGACCAGCATTGCTGGCTCCTCACAATACAAACGCAAAAATTTACATTACAGATGAACTGCAGAGAAAATTTCCAATTTATCATCCCGGTCGAGACTAATTGGAAGCGGAGTGCAACACGTGCAACGCTTGACCATATGTTTATGTGTCTAATAAAGGTGCTGGCGATCTCAAAGCTCACATGGACACAACAAAACATTACAAACAAAGCAGTGCGAGGCCAGAGTTTGATGGCAAAGTTGACCGAATTGATTGAAGAATGCAGCTATACAGAGAGAGAAAGAAAATAATTGAAAATTATTTTGATGCCTCAAAATGATGTTTTGGTTTGATAAGATGCTTATGATACAATCATTCTAAGGATTATGTGTGTAATAAATTAGTTTAGTACACTAATTGCAACAAATCTGAAACTGCATAGTGCACTTTTAAATTAGTATCTTTGTTTGGTTACTGTTTTATAATTTACATTACTTTGAAAAGATAAAGATAGATTTTTTAAAGCTGGATTTTCTAATACAGAAGAGGTATTATTTAGAACATTACATCCTATTTTTCTTGTTATTTATTTTGTCCAGTAAGACTTGCAAATATATATTATTTTGTCATAGGTTGATTTAGTTATTTTCTTGAGATTTGTCAGATAGATTACTTTAGGCATAATACATCATGTTGAGTAACTTTGGTTATAGAGATATTATTTTGTTATATAAAATAATATAAACAATAATTTTATATCCATACAGAGGAGGTATACTTTAAATATATTATAATGATAAGGCATCTTTGAGTAAACTTTGATTAAGTATCTTGAGGCTGAAGGCAGAGTGTCCTCTTTAAAAAAAATCACAATATGGTCACCCTTGAAGTCGCATTATAATTCACTTAATAAAATAATGACGAGTCAGCCTCCTAAAAAGACAAAAGTTAGTGACACGACTCACACCGCCGCCGCCAACCCAGCCAAAGTAAGGACTATGCTCTGTATCGTCAATCAATGGTCAAATAAATATTTGATTAAGGAATATAATATGCCTTTTTGTATTATTTCTCTGTGTATCAGCAAAATGTATATATTTTTATGTTAGACATTAAGGGAAATTAAGATTCTCAGATTTTTTACAACCCGCCGCTTATCAACTAACCGGTTAATCGGCAGGTCACGTATGTTGCTCAGTAGTTGCTGATGTCTGCTCAGGAGTTTGAGTGTTTGCTCAGACCAAAAAATAATTAGAGGGAACATTGGTTACATGTATTTTTTTATTTATTATTATTCGTATTTGATGGAAGATTAAGCAGAGATGAGTCATGAGTGTGGATCTCAGTTTCTGCAGTTTATTAGAGTTGCATTATTTGGGAAGGGCCTTTACTTGGTAGGTAATAATTAAAAGGTGTTATAGATAACATTCAACCCCTAGATGTCACACTAGAGCGCCAGTGTCATGTATCCGATCAGGTGCATTCCACATGGAGGAAATGGGAAGTAGGGAGGGCATATGGAAACAACAACAATCATTTTGGACCCGCCAAATGATAAATTCATTAAAAACCAATAATTATTTTGGTAGAAAAGCAATACTTTTATTCTACAGCTTTCTAAACGCTCTGTGGATGTATATAGATTTATTACAGGGTTCCCACAGACATTGCAAAACGAAATTCAATGACTTTCAAGTACTTTTCCAAGCACTATTTTTTATTTAAAAAGGGCATTTAAAAAGGATACAATTAACTTTTAAATGCAGTTTTTTTATAGAAAAAAAATCAGATCCTATATTTATGGCTTAAAACCAATTTCAGACAATTAGTTACACTTTAAATAAAATATATATATTTCTTGATTCAGAAATGTTTTATCATGGATGAAGAAAACTTTCAATGCAAATGGTTGATTTGAATTTCAATTACTTTTTAAGCACATTGTTAAAAGAAATTGTCTGTTTAAGGAATTCCAGGCCTTGAATTATTTTGGTAAAAATCAAGCACTTTAAGCACTTCACAAGGACCTGTTATTATTACTCTACATAATTTTTTTTTTATCTATAGCACCTTTAATATACAAATTATTCACCTTACTTACACAAGTCGGGCCTCTGATTTAGTGCTGATTTTCAGTGCAACTGAAATGAGTACTGCTGATGGCAGCCCAGCTGGACTGTAGGAAACGGCAATATTATAATGAGGTAGCTAGCTTTCCACACAATGTTATCCCCCCCCCCCCCCCCCCACACACACACATTAAGGCATGCTCTCTCTGCACTTTAATCTCCTTCCACAAGAACAAGGTTTTAAAATAGAACACAGGGTTTCCGCCCACTAGCTAGTTCTGTACATGGGTTAGGTAAGATGGCGGCTGGGAATGGTAAAAATCGCCCTGGTGCGTTATCCAGTATATCCACTGAGGATCGGTGCACCAAGTCGATAAGGCAGATGTGGTGAAAATCAGGGTTGGGATCAATTCACTTTCTATTCAAAATAATAATTTAAAAAATTTGTTTTAGGTTTTTCCCCCTTTATTTAACCAGGTTTGTCCCATTGGATCTCTTTTACAAGAGAGACCAGGCCAAGACTACAGATCCAGCTCTTACAAATCAAACCTCTACTGCAAGGGCGCAGTATCGCTAACGCCTCGTTAAGAGCACTGCCAGGTTAATGGTGCACGATTACCGCAGTAGCAGTGGAGAGCAGAGCTCAGAGTCCTGAGAGCTGCATCTGTAGCAGCAACACAGAGTTTCTGAATAAACACAGGCATTACAGATAAAAGTAACATCAGAAAATGAACAGATAAAACATTTTGCGCACAGAAAAACTGGTTACAACAGGCTCCACCGTAGCCTTAAATACACTCCGGTTACCAAGCTCTGAATTTCAAAATCAGACTGAAGATTGGGCGGCTGGGTGGTGCAGCGGACATTGCGCTCGTCACCAACGCAAGAGACACCGGGTTCGACTCCGGCTGTCGGCTTGGGCCGGCCATCATACTAACTCAATTGGCAGAGTTAGCGGGTGGAAGTCGATGGGTGGTAATCTGGATGTTGTGGACAGCGACTCCTACAGGTCGGTTGGGGGACGCCTGCACAGCAGAGACAGGAAATGGTGGGGGTAGTGTGAGCCTCCCACACGTTACACCTCGCCAATGAGAGTCCACGCTGGCAGGTGAAAAGATGTGACAGGCTGCCTCCTCGTGTATCGGAGGGGACACGTGATGCAAGGCTTCTATCCTCCCTACAACCGGCCAGTGGGGGCCATATGCGAGCAACGTTCAAGACAGGGGAGGGGAGAATTGGCACAGCGAAATTGGGATAGGAGAAAAAAGAGAAAAAAAAGTGGATAAAAAAAATAATCAGACTGAAGATTGTTCCAAGCAGTAGGTGCGGAAAACCTAAAAGCTTTCTTTCCCATTTCTGTTCAGACTGTGGTGGCGAAACATACTATATCACACATGCACACACATACACACTCCCACACTCACCTGCATACACACACGCACTCCCACACGTACACTCACCTGCATACACACACGCACTCCCACACGTACACTCACCTGCATGCATTGCATACACACACGCACTCCCACACGTACACTCACCTGCATACACACACACACTCCCACACGTACACTCACCTAGATATGCAAGCGCACATATCCAAAACTGACATAAAATAAGAAAGACAGGAAACTGTGTGGGAACACTTATGTTTTTAAATAAAACTTTTTGCTGACACACACACACACACACACACACACACACACACACACACACACACACACAGGGAGACACACACACACACACACACACACACACACACACACACACACACACACACACACACGAGGGGCTACAGAGAAAGCTAGAGACAGGAAGAGTAACAATAGCACATGAGGATGAGATCATGAGAAGATGAAGCAGTATTTAGGCCAACAGAGAAAGGCTAAAGGGTGGGACTCTTTCATTATTCTGATTTGAACGCTGTGTAGAACCGCCTACAAGGGCTCCAAACTTTCCTGTCTCTAATCTTCTTTTTTTTATCCACTTTTTCTCCTTATTTTTCTATTTTTCTCCCATCCCAATTTCGCCTCGCCAATTCTCTCCTTCAATTCTTCCCTCCCCTGTCTCGAACGTTGCTAGACCATGCCTCCCACTGGTCGGCTGCAGTGAGGACCAAGCCTTGCATCACGTGTCCCCTCCGGTACACGAGGAGGCAGCTGTTGCATCTTTTCACCTGAACAGCGCGATCTCTCAGTGGCGAGGAGTAAAGCGTGGGAGGCTCACGCTGCCCTGATACTTCCTGACTCTGCTGTACAGGCGCACCAACCGACCTGTAGGAGTCACTGTCCACAACGTCCGATCCCCACCCACCGGCTTTCCCACCCCTAACACTGCCAATTGTGTTAGTATGAACGACTGGCCAGCCGGTAGCAACGCAGAGAGCTGGGCTCAAACCCAGCATCTCCTGCGTTAGTGGCGAGCGCCTTGCCCACTGCGCCACTCAGCCGCCCATCTTTTTTTCTTTTTGAAATATATTTTGAAAGACAGATTTCTTCTATAGGACTTTGGGAACAACAAAGTGCAGAAGGTCCCTCGAACGGAGATTGTAATTTCACTTCCGTCTGATTACTTTACATCACTTGCAGATGATAGATCTTTCTCATTTACTTGTCAACAGGGTTGGATAGTGAAACCTTTTCACGACAAAATGGATTTTCCCAGTATTTGAAATCCGAATTGAAACGTGAAGCCAACCCTGGCGAAAGAAGAAGAAACAAATGCACGTCAAGAGAGGAACAACGCTTTTGGACAACTGTCCACGACAACCCTGAACATTCCCACACACCGCTCACGACTGTTGTCGTTGCTCTCACGAAGACAATGTCTCAGTTGTCCTACGTACCGCAGACTGAATAGTGCATTCTGTCGTCCCGGCTCCTTGCCAACTGTCCGTGAGCGAATAAGTCTAGGAGCGCCCGCGCGAAAACAAGGCCATTGATTTTCCACTGCGTCGTCGTGTATCTTTTGAGCGCGGACACTGTTGCCCGTTTCATCCTGCGCTGGCAAAGGCAGCCCGCATCTCATTAACATTTAATCACCATGGCAACAGGCCTTTTAAGACGGGTCCTCTTACACTCCATAGGCAGAGTGAGAAAACCTCCACCTACACACACACACACCACTACAAGGGGCTGAGTCGACACACACACACACACACACACACACACACACACACACACACACACACACACACACACACACACACACACACACACACACACACACACACACACACACACACACACACACACACACACACAGTCTCCAGGGGGATCAGCAGCACAGTGTCAAACTCTTAAAGGGATATTTCACTTTAGTAGAACTTGAAAAAAAATCATCTACAAGTTAGCTAGCGACCACTGCTGTCCCCGTTGTCCGCCGTCAATGCCTCCCCGCTGTCGGGCTCCTCGTTCACTTCCATTAATTTTGAGGAGTCTAAATTAATATCCTACTTCTGAAGTATAAACAAACTATATAACATTATTCTAGGGTGGGGTGGCTGGGCGGCGCAGCGGACATTGCGCTCGTCACCAACGCACGAGACACCGGTATCGACTCCGGCTGTCGGCGTTGCCTCCGGCTTGGGCCGGCCGTCATACTAACTCAATTGGCAAGAGTTAGCGGGTAGGAAGTCGATGGGTGGTAATGTGGACGTTGTAAACAGCGACTCCTACAGGTCGGTTGGGGCGCCTGCACAGCAGAGACAGGAAAATGGCGGGGGCAGTGTGAGCCTCCTACACGTTATTCCTCGCCAAATGAGAGTCCGCGCTGGCAGGTGAAAAGATGCGACTGGCTGCCTACACATGTATCGGAGGCAGTGTTGGGCAAGTTACTTTTAAAAAGTAACTAGTTACAGTTACTAGTTACTTCTTCCAAAAAGTAACTAAATTACTTACTCAGTTACAAATTATAAAAGTAACTAGTTACTTCAGAAAGTAACTATTGCGTTACTTTCAAGTACATTTTTTACATAAACAACATACACAAATCTAAACTATTTTAATGTTGCTGTGGGACAAAGTGAGACTAGCCTCCAATCAAATGCCATGTATGTAGATATTATAATTACTATGTTTATATAGTGGATCATACAAATACAAACACAATAGATGTTTTGGAACTTTTGATATGTATTGCCCCTCAACAGGCCACAACTGGGCAACATTCAATTATGCTTGTTAAGCACTATACCAAAAATAAATAACAAATATATACTGATTGATTGAACATTTTAATTAAGATTGCCGAATGGGTACAGTACAGCTCAATACACACAATTGTTAAGAGGATGCAGACCAGAGACTTTCATCTTGTTTACATCAGGGTCCCCCATTTTCAATTCATGACATTTATGACATACACAACATACAGATATAAGAATCTAATCTAATCATCTAAACTAATCTAATCATGACATTTAAGACATGCATGACATACAGATACCATATATCTCTGAGCACCTGAAGACTGTGCTATTAAACCAGGAAGTGCAGCACTACTGTATGTTGATAAGGCTGTCAGCAGTAGAGCCTCCACTACTGTAGTGCCCTGCGCTGCAACACAACTAACACAAGAGTGAACTGCTTGTTGACTGCTCACTTGTGTTGTTCGTTGGATTCGTTTTGGATTATTTGGGCTCGCCAAACAAACTATCAAAACGTACACGGACCTGGGGGCCGCGGTCTGTCGTTGACTGTGTTGTTGCTGTATGTCAGACTCTGCTGATTTCGAACACCCGCCCACCTCTACCTCTGATTGGCTTACCATGACATTGTACTCAACCTCAGCCAATCATCAGCATGTATGCGCTTGTCTCGTGCACTGCCTACTAACAAGGAAGAAAAAAAGTATTGCCTCTCTGCGCAGAGATCTAGTTGGTCTGATGAAAAAAACAGCTTCAATCATAGTAACACGCCGCATTTTTTGGCAGTAACGGTAACATCGTTATTAAGATTGGAAGAGTAATCCGTTAGATTACTCGTTACTGAAAAAACGAACGGGGACATGCGATGGGCTTCTATCCTCCCTACAACCGGCCAGTGGGGGGCACATGCGAGCAACGTTCAAGACAGGGGAGGGGAGAATTGGCAAGGATAAATTGGGATGGGATAAAAAAAATAAAAAAGAGAGAAAAAGTGGATAAAAAAACATTATTCTAGGTCTGTATCGAATGTAATTTTTTTTACATGCTGCCTAAACCACTTCACGAGGCACATTACATGGGATCAGACAGATGGGGGCTCCAGGGCAACACTCACCTTCCTCGTTGAGGAAGAGCTTGTTGAAACGCAGGCCGCTGGGCTCCTTCCCGATGAAGCGGTGCACATACTCTGTGCCGTGGTCGTGCACGGCGATGGCGTACTTCAGGGGCTTGACGCATGACTGCAGGCAGAAGGGAACCTTCGTGTCGCCGACCGTGTGTCTGAGAGGGGGAAGGAAAACGAGAGGGGGACAAGGTCAAGCCGAGGCACATTTTAAGAGGAGGTCAGATCTGGGCCTGACTGGACCACCGACCACTTTCAACGTTACATTTTAGGCGTCGGTTGCAGTGGCGGGTTGCAGGTGATGTCATTTTCAAGACGCATCTCTTGTTAGTTGCATAGGGTATTGTACTACGCAGTTCAGGTGCAACTCAGTTGAGTTTTACGCAAGTTGCATGTAGAAATTGTTAAAAAGGAACACGCCACCATTATAGGAAATGCACTTACCGTCTTCTCTCCAGAGTCAGAGAAGAAGATAGATACCAATTCCCTCTCTGTGCGTTCAGTAGAAAGCTATCCGGCTGCAAACCGCCCTAGCTTAGCACAATGAATGGAAGTGGATATGGACAAGTTAGCCTAGCTGTTGGCCAGCATGCAGCTGGATAGCTTTCTACTCTGGAGAAGACAGTAAGTGCATTTCCCACAATGTTGGCGTGTTGCCACCAGCTTTAGAGGTCACTACATCAAGGTCTGAACTGATCCAAGCATGTACTGAAGAATGTGCACTTCACTGACCCTCATCTGCACCTTGTTTACACCGTTTATCTTTCTCAGGATGAGACAGTGAGTAAGTAGGAGAGGATGGGACAGTGAGTAAGTAGGACAGGATGGGACAGTGAGTAAGTAGGAGAGGATGGGACAGTGAGTAAGTAGGACAGTAAGTAAGTAGGAGAGGATGGGACAGTGAGTAAGTAGGACAGGATGGGACAGTGAGTAAGTAGGACAGGATGGGACAGTGAGTAAGTAGGAGAGGATGGGACAGTGAGTAAGTAGGACAGGATGGGACAGTGAGTAAGTAGGAGAGGATGGGACAGTGAGTAAGTAGGAGAGGATGGGACAGTGAGTAAGTAGGAGAGGATGGGACAGTGAGTAAGTAGGAGAGGATGGGACAGTGAGTAAGTAGGAGAGGATGGGACTCACTGTCTCATCCTGTCCTACTTACTTACTGTCCTACTTACTTACTGTCCCATCCTGTCCTACTTACTCACTGTCCCATCCTCTCCTACTTACTCACTGTCCCATCCTGTCCTACTTACTCACTGTCCCATCCTGTCCTACTTACTCACTGTCCCATCCTGTCCTACTTACTCACTGTCCCATCCTGTCCTACTTACTCACTGTCCCATCCTGTCCTACTTACTCACTGTCCCATCCTGTCCCATCCTGTCCTACTTACTCACTGTCCCATCCTGTCCTACTTACTCACTAGGTGTCTAGGAGCATCTTGCCCCAGGGGGCTACAGTTGAAAATGAGCCAGCTGGCTAAAACCGCCAAATGTTAATTAAATGTTATTTGTCCCTGCCCAGTAAAGTACAATAAAATTCAAACACTGTTAGTAAATGGATTCATGGTACTATTCCACTCATGTGTATTTCAACATGTACTGAAGTAAAAGAACTGTGTGTACTTTGTGCAAATTACCGCCCGAGAGTTAAACTGCGGCTACAGTAGCAGCCCGCTCCACAACGTTGACCCGCGCAATGTAATTAGCTGCTTAGCGAGCATTCTCCCACGCAGTAGGTGAGCAGATGCAGATCTGTAGTTCAGGATAAGTTCACCGCTTTTTAAAAAGCACTGACTCCTCTGCTGCCCCCCATCCCCCGTGAACCCAGAGCAGAGTCACGCAGCGCCAGAGGGGAGACACAGGTAGGAGGCTTTCTTCTCTTTTACATGAGAATCCTAAGCGGAAATTATCCTGTTATACGGATCGTCATCAGAATATTCAACAGTTTTTTGTTAATGATATATAGGTGATGATATATATATTTGAGTGAACACATTGAATATATATATATATATATATTTCAAACACATACTGTATATATATATATATATATATATATATATATATATATATATATAAATGTAGTACATACTTAAAAATGAATGTGTCATGCACTCATACACCTGATGAGTGATGATATAGTGCAACTGTAACTGAGGGGTACAATTCCCTGACTGTATTGTTAGATATGATATTTAATACCACTACCTCATGTACTTTAACTTCTGGCCACCCAGTACAAGATATAAGTATGATGAACACTTTCCCACCTGATGAAACGAATCCACACAAATGTACCAAATCGAAGGTTTAATACAGCAAAGGGTGTATACAACGATCACTTAATTACATTTATGATTTGAAATATGAAATATGCACTTTTATGGCAAATGAGTATTCGTAGGTAAATCAACATTGAATGTCCAATCTCTGGTTACGCAGGGAGTAAGTATACAACCTGGAATATTTAGGAAACGATAGCGATGGTACTTAGATGATTATAGCTGGATACACTAAAGGGGGGGGGGGGGTCCCGCTGGTTGTAAGACAGTAGGAGGGGGGGGTTAGAGAAGCCGCTGGCGGTATCCCATCTGGCCGACGGTGTCTTGGGAGAATCCAAAGTCTTGGACACGGTGCCCACAGAACCTCGGGCCGCAGACGAATACAGCTGGACCCTCTGTGGACGGTAGCTGCCGGTCCACAACGAAGAGACGTGAGGCGACCTCACGTGTAGAGCGCCGTCTCACCTGGAGTCCTCTCCGGGGGGTAGTTCCAACACTCCGCAGTGTTGGAAGGAAAACGAGGCACATTTTAAGAGGAGGTCAGATCTGGGCCTGACTGGACCACCGACCACTTTCAACGTTACATTTTAGGCGTCGGTTGCAGTGGCGGGTTGCAGGTGATGTCATTTTCAAGACGCATCTCTTGTTAGTTGCATAGGGTATTGTACTACGCAGTTCAGGTGCAACTCAGTTGAGTTTTACGCAAGTTGCATGTAGAAATTGTTAAAAAGGAACACGCCACCATTATAGGAAATGCACTTACCGTCTTCTCTCCAGAGTCAGAGAAGAAGATAGATACCAATTCCCTCTCTGTGCGTTCAGTAGAAAGCTATCCGGCTGCAAACCGCCCTAGCTTAGCACAATGAATGGAAGTGGATATGGACAAGTTAGCCTAGCTGTTGGCCAGCATGCAGCTGGATAGCTTTCTACTCTGGAGAAGACAGTAAGTGCATTTCCCACAATGTTGGCGTGTTGCCACCAGCTTTAGAGGTCACTACATCAAGGTCTGAACTGATCCAAGCATGTACTGAAGAATGTGCACTTCACTGACCCTCATCTGCACCTTGTTTACACCGTTTATCTTTCTCAGGATGAGACAGTGAGTAAGTAGGAGAGGATGGGACAGTGAGTAAGTAGGACAGGATGGGACAGTGAGTAAGTAGGAGAGGATGGGACAGTGAGTAAGTAGGACAGTAAGTAAGTAGGAGAGGATGGGACAGTGAGTAAGTAGGACAGGATGGGACAGTGAGTAAGTAGGACAGGATGGGACAGTGAGTAAGTAGGAGAGGATGGGACAGTGAGTAAGTAGGACAGGATGGGACAGTGAGTAAGTAGGAGAGGATGGGACAGTGAGTAAGTAGGACAGGATGGGACAGTGAGTAAGTAGGAGAGGATGGGACAGTGAGTAAGTAGGAGAGGATGGGACAGTGAGTAAGTAGGAGAGGATGGGACTCACTGTCTCATCCTGTCCTACTTACTTACTGTCCTACTTACTTACTGTCCCATCCTGTCCTACTTACTCACTGTCCCATCCTTTATCCATGGAATAATCAAAGCACACAAAGCATAATCCAAGCCGTGGAAGGCTCGCCGTCGTCCGGGTAGAGTAATCCAATATACAGGTCCAGTCGCTCTTGGCCCGGAGCTCCTCGGATGCAATCACCACTAGGGGTCTGACCAGCCTGGTTAAGCGTCCAGATAACGTCAGGAACGATGGGGGTACTGATAACTTTAGAACTCTAACCGAACGATGCACCATACATAAATAGACTATTATTAGCTTAATAGAATACGTCCAACTCGACGGTATAGTGCCAAACTATGACTATTCAACTATTAATCTACACGATATCTCAATGCCTATTCTGGGCCAAGTAGGCCTTACTACACCACACGTGCGTCGTGGGGAGGCTTCGCGTCTGTCACTCTGTTGGAGGGTAAAGAACTGGACTAAAAGAAAGTTCTACTTTACTTGCGCCATATATATATGCGCTATGAACAAATAGTACCATTCGTATTTCGCCCGACATATTCCTGCGCGGAACCGGGGGTTGCCTCGACATGTTAGGCGGCACGATTGAACTTGGACCTAGGGGTATGGCAACCTGGCGCCAGGTTCTCGTCCAATGGTAGAATGAAACTATTATGGGCTGTTTAGTAGACTAAAGGGATATTCAATGCATATTGTACAAGGAATATACAGGGGATATCAAACGATATACAAATACAATTAAATATATATATATAAATAAATATACATATTCGGTTTAATCTGATCCTTCACAACAGCCGCCCCCTAATTAGTCCCACCTAATTAGCTAAGCAGAGACAGATTAACCGCACTGTCTACTACTCAAGGTCCGCTGTAAGGGTCAGTCAACTCACAAAGTCATAGGGTCATGGTCATCATCGATAGTATCTGGGAGTCGGGGCAGTTCTATGAGCCTCGCCACGGGACGTGTGTAGGTGCGCCCTTGGACGAGTACTTCAGCTGCTCGGACCTTGCCATCGGCACCGGTGATCACTTTGCTTACGCGGCCAGCCGGCCACATAGCTCTGGGTAGTGACTGGTCAATAATCATGACGACTGTTCCTTCTGTCAAATTGTCTCTCTCTTTTACCCACTTCTGGCGGGTCTGTAGAGACGGTAGGTAGTGAAGTAGGAAGCTGCTCCAAAACTTGTCAGCTAGTACTTGGCTGTACCTCCACATTCTTCGGCCGTTCGCTTCTTCGGGCCTGTACATTGTCTGGGGTAGCGCGGGGTCCAGCCGCCCCATTAGGACTGTGTTGGGGGTGACTGGGTCGACATCTGCTACATCACTGGAGACGTAACCGAGGGGCTTTGAGTTCAATACTCCCTCGATCTCCGTGAGGACTGTCATTAGGACTTCCTCCGCCACAGTCTGGGCTCCGAGTACGGCGTACAGGGCTGTCTTTATAGAACGTACTTCTCGTTCCCAGGTTCCACCGAAGTGGGGTGCGTTCGGGGGATTAAACTGGAAGTCAATCTGGGCTGGAGCGAGGTGGGTCTTAAGTTCTGGGCCCATAGCTTGGAAGCTCTCTCTCAGCTCTCTTTCTCCGCCTTTGAAGTTGGTCCCGTGATCAGACAACAATGTAGACGGTTTTCCTTTCCGTGATGTGAATCTCCGGAAGGCCATAAGGAATGAGTCTGTGCTCATGGTCGGAAGGAGCTCGATATGTATCGCTCTGGTGGTCATGCATTTGAATACAATACCCCACCGCTTCTCGGTGCCTCTTCCTCTCTTTATATACAACGGGCCAAAGCAGTCCATGCCTGTGGAGTGGAATGGCTTGTCGCCGATTCGGAGGCGACAGGGGGGTAAGTCAGCCATCCGTGGTATGCTGGGCTGCGCGCGCCACTTACGGCAGTCTAGACAGGTTCGCTGGAAGCGCCGTACTGCTTCTCTCCCTTGCAATATCCAATAACGACGTCTGATCTCCGCGAAGACTCTCTCTGCTCCTGCGTGGTGTACATCCTCGTCGTATTTCTTTATGATCAGCTCTGTGACCTTGTGTCGGCTGTTCAAGACGATCGGGTACTTAATGTCATCTGGTAGGTCGGGGGCTCTCCGCAAGCGACCACCCACTCTGATGAGATTATGTGCGTCACTCTCTGGTGCCAGGTGAATCAGTCTGCTGTCTGATGGGACGGGGTTTCCTCCCTGTAGACTAGCTCATCGGGGAACGAGTCTCTCTGGGCTCGTTGTAGTAGAAGAAGTTCTGCTTCTTCGTAGTCAGCTGCTGACATGTCAGTGGTGGACTGAATCTCTGGGTGGTGCCGCAGGAATGTTCTTTGTTGCGCACTCTCTAGGGTAATGCAGTCATCTATGTTGGGGTCTGTGGAGGCGATAGTGCTCAGTCCACAGAACATAGGTTTCTTGTTCTCAGCCTCCTCGTTACTTGCTTCCCTCGGGGTGGGCGTAGGCCAATCTCCTTCCGGGAGCTTGAGGAATGCTGGTCCGTCACTGTAGATGTTGCGACGGGTTAGGTCATCCAGAGACATTCCCCGGGTGATGACGTCAGCTGGGTTGTGTTTGGTGTCCACATACCGCCAGCTTGCTTCTTCTGTTAATTCTTGAATCTCGGTGACTCTGACTCCCACGAAGACTTTGTATCTGCATGAATCAGATTTGATCCATGTGAGTACTGTCGTGGAATCTGACCAGATTGTTCTATGCACCGGAATGGTGAGTTCACGTTGGATTAACGTGGCTAGATGCGCTCCTGCGAGGGCTGCGCAGAGCTCTAGACGTGGGATAGATTGTTGCTTACGTGGGGCTATTCTTGAGCGGGCCAGGATGAAAGCAGTGTGTATCTTTCCTCCCATCTCTTGGGCACGCAAATAGGCCACCGATCCGTAGGCTACTTCGGAGGCGTCGCTGAAGACGTGTAGCTCAATCTCGCATGTCTCTGGCCTCACTGTGGATGGGAAGTAGCTGCGGCGTATATTGACACCTGGGAGTGAGCGGAGTTCCGTCTCCCACTCTCTCCATGTTGAGGCAAGGTGTGCGGGTATTGGGTCGTCCCAGCCCTGGTCCTTGTCCCATAGTGCTCGTACAATCATCTTTGCCCTGGTGGTGTAAGGTAGAATACATCCCAACGGGTCATATTGTCTGGCGAGTGTTCTGTACACACTCCGTCTGGTGGTCGGTATCGCCGCCGACCTTCCTTGCTCTGGAGCCAAGGGTTTGTGTCTATAGTGGAGCGAGTCTGTTTTGAAGCGCCAGACTATTCCTAGTGTCATTTCTTGGGCTTCTCCTGGGATTGTCGCCATCCAGGTCTCGCTGCTGGCAGCCTTGTCCGCGGAGGAGAGGCTGCGCAATACGTGCGGGTCGCTGCTGGCCCACTGCCTGAGATCAAAGCCGCCTTTGATTAGGGAGGCGCGTAACTTGATTAGGAGAGCCTCGGCTTCTTCTTGAGTCGAGACGCTTTGTAAACAGTTGTCCACGTAGAAACTGTTCTTCACACTGTGTTGGACCTCTTCATCTGCTGCTGGGTCCTCTGTGACGTGTTTCTGTAGTGCAAAGGTAGCACAGCACGGGCTGCATGTGGTTCCGAAGGGGAGTACTTCCCACTGGTAGATGGATGGGTTCTCATCTCCGATCTTCTCTCTCCATAGGAACCGTAGCAGAGGCTTGTCCTCCTCTACTAGTCTCACCTGCAAGAACATCCCTTTGATATCCCCGCTTATAGCCACCTTGTCCTGGCGGAAGCGCAGTAGCACGCCTAGTAGGGAGGGGCCGAGTGTGGGGCCGGGCAAGAGCTCTTTATTCAGATTTTGGGATCCGATCTGGTAGCTGCAGTTAAACACAATGCGATCCTTGCCGTTGTGATGGACCTTGTGATGCGGCACGTACCATGATTCAGTCGTCTGATCGGCCTCTTTAATGTCAATCTTTGTTACGTGTCCCGCTGTGATTAGCTTCTCAATCTCAGCTCGGTACACACTCTCTTGAGCGGGGTCTTTGGCTAGGCGCCGCTCTGTGTTCAGTAGATAGCGCTCCGTTGCGTCTTTCTTTGCGTGAAAGGTGGGCATTCCCTCTCGCCTCAGGAGTGGAGTTGCGTATCTCATCACTCCGCCGACTGTGACTCTCTTTGTCCCCTGCTCGAGTAGGTTGATGGCGTAAATGTCTTCTTTAGAGCGAATATCTTTCTTTTCGTTCTTAAAGGGCATTGTCTCTAGGGTCCATAGCCTCTCGACATGCTGCAGGAGAGTGGTGTCTTCTTCTGTCGTTCTGGAGTGGAAGCAGCTAGTGGCTGCTGTTCGGTTGAGAGATTTAGCGAGGGGGCCTTGGAGGGTCCACCCTAGGCGGGTCTCGACTGCTGCAGGACAGCCTCGGGGGCCTGTATGGACCCGGTCAATCGGGACTATGAGTTCTGCATGGTCGGAGCCTATCAACAGGGTCGGGGTAGCGCCGTCTATGAGCGGGATAGGTAATTGGCGCAGGTGCACATATTTATCCATCAACTTGGTGACAGGGTAGGTGTACTGCGATAGTCCTATTTCTTGGCTGGTGAAAGCATTTGTGATCTTGTACCGTCGCTCTGGCTGCCCGTTGGCTGCGATGGTGAAGGAGACATTCTCGCCCTTTATCGTCTTTAAATCTCTTCTTATTGTCCGAATCGTCATTTCGTTCTTGCTCCCCCGCAGTCCCAGCTGGGTCGCAGCGGAGGCGAGCAGAAGGGTCTTCTCTGACCCGTCATCAAGGACGGCGTAAGTGTCCATGACTTTATCTTGGTAGCTCAATGTCACACGGACTACCTTTAAGAGCACTTGGGCTCCGCTGCTGCTGGCGGGGTCAATGTACATGACACTTGCTTTGGTGCCGCTCCGTGGTGCAGGTATAGGCCGTCTCCCGTTACTATCGTGTAGTATATCTAGATGGGCTCCATCGCACCGGCTGCACCTTTTCTTTAGGCGGCATTCGGCTGCCATGTGGGGCCGCGCACATCGATAACAGCGCCGGTTGGACTTTATCCATTGACTCACTTCTTCTGCATTCATCTTTGTGAATGAGTCACATTGTGACAGCCAGTGTTCTTTCTCACAGTAGGGACACGCTATCTTCCACTTCTCTTTTCTCGAGGGGGTGCTGTGACTCTTACTGCTCGGTACTGACTCTGATTGGTGCATGACAGTCACCGATCTTCTTCCATCATTTATTCTCCTGGGTCCCTCTCTGGAGCTTGGCGTGCTCCGCCCGAAGGTGTCCAGTCGTAAGCTGCTGACCTCTCTCGCCAGGAAGTCGGCCAGATCAAGGAGGGATGGCTCGGGGTTGTCGGGATCCCGGTAATCCCTCTGCCGCCTAAAGCGCTCCTGTCTTGCGGGTGGCAGCTTCTCCAAAATCCTCTCGACGTTAGAGTTGGCGTATAGCTCATGCATGCCCTTCTCCCGTTGCGCTCCCAGCATCCCTACCAGGGACTGCACTTTGATTGACAGGTCGTCTAGTGAGCGATTGTCTGTGGCTGGGGGTAGGCGGTCAATGTGCCTTATCTCCTGGATTACGTAATCCCATATACGTCCATATCTCTGATCCAGCGCTGCAAGGGCCGCTGTGTATGGAGTCGAAGAGGTAGCATAGGCTAGCGCTATATTGTGCGCTCGCGGTACTTTCAGGTGCTTCAGTAATATTGCATACTTGTGGCGTTCATCAGCGACATCCACCATCATTGTCTCTAAGCACATCCGGAGCTCCGTGTACTGTGCTCGACTCTCATAGGCGAAGTCTGGGAATGACGGTGTGGCATTGTATGACGCCGTGGATGGCTGATACATCGGCGAGCGTTGGGGGAGAGACCTCCTGGGCGAGTCCCCTCTTGCGCCTCGCTGTGGGCTGGTACTGGCAGGGTACCATGGCCCGCTGGTCCAGGTGCTGTTCCTCGGGGCTGGTCGTGCGTCGTGCTCACCCGTGAATAGAGTCGGGGGTCTGTAGCGCAGCGCCGCGGGGGTATAGCCTGGACTGTATGGGACCTCCTGCTCCGGTGGAGTACTGTGCTGTGGTCGGGCTTGGTTCTCCTCTTCTCCCTCTTCTTCCTCTATCAGATCTTCCAGATCCTGTAATCGTTTATTTAGCTTCTCCGCAGTGTATGCCGCTCCTTCCTTGTAGCTGGGTCTCGCTTGGACCGGTATGGGAAGGGGGTCTGCGGGGGGTCTAGACTCGGTCTGTTGGTCAAGTTCAGGGTCGCTTGCTCGTTGTGGTGACGCTGCTCTTGACTGTTGTCTCGACGAGTTCCTTGAGCCCCTGGCGGAGGGAGAGGGAGTTGTCCTTTTGATCAGCTGCTCTATTAGTTGCGCTTGTAGTCTGTCGCGCTCTGCGTCTCTTTGGGCACCGGCAGCGGCACGCTGGGCGTCGGCCCGGTCTCTTGCCATATTCTCTTCTGTCTGGAAGCGTCTCATCTCCAGACGTGTGCGCTGTTCTTCGCTCCGTTGCTGTGCTTGGAGGTGTTCGCGCTCGCTGGTCGCCTGTGCTTGGAGACGTTCGCGCTCGCTAAGCGTCTGTGCTTGGAGCCGATCGCGTTCGGTAGAGGCTGTCAGGCTGACGAGGAACGCCTGTTGTAGTATCCTCTCCGCTTCGCTGGGGGAAGGCGGTTGTGGAGGTGAGCCGCTCCTGCGTGAGCCGCTCCTGGGGGTACTCGTTGGGGAGTCCTGGAGCTCTAGTTCCTCGGCGCTCTCCTCCTCTTCTTCCGTGCAGAGTTCTCTCTCTGTAGGGTTGTCTTCCTCCCGGGGCTGGTCGGGGACTACTTCTTGAGTAGTGGCGGGGGGTAAAGGCATGTCAATTCCCTCCTGGTCCCCACCGTGAGCTTGGTCAGTTACATTAGGACCTACTAGGGCCTCTGTGGTCGGGGAAACCTGGTCGTTAAGGTCAGACATAATTTTACTTTCTACTTTTACCGCGTTTACCGTTTGTCGAAGGCTAGGTAGTTGACTGACAGTGTAAGCCTCTAAGTACTGAGGTGTCTGTCGTCTGCGCCGCGGGCGTTCTAGGTTAGGAGGATCGTTTCGTGGAGTGTTCATCATAGGCCATTTCGATATTAATAACACTATATTAATATTACACTAGTTACCCTCCGGCTCGAAGGACCAATTGTAACTGAGGGGTACAATTCCCTGACTGTATTGTTAGATATGATATTTAATACCACTACCTCATGTACTTTAACTTCTGGCCACCCAGTACAAGATATAAGTATGATGAACACTTTCCCACCTGATGAAACGAATCCACACAAATGTACCAAATCGAAGGTTTAATACAGCAAAGGGTGTATACAACGATCACTTAATTACATTTATGATTTGAAATATGAAATATGCACTTTTATGGCAAATGAGTATTCGTAGGTAAATCAACATTGAATGTCCAATCTCTGGTTACGCAGGGAGTAAGTATACAACCTGGAATATTTAGGAAACGATAGCGATGGTACTTAGATGATTATAGCTGGATACACTAAAGGGGGGGGGGGGGGTCCCGCTGGTTGTAAGACAGTAGGAGGGGGGGGTTAGAGAAGCCGCTGGCGGTATCCCATCTGGCCGACGGTGTCTTGGGAGAATCCAAAGTCTTGGACACGGTGCCCACAGAACCTCGGGCCGCAGACGAATACAGCTGGACCCTCTGTGGACGGTAGCTGCCGGTCCACAACGAAGAGACGTGAGGCGACCTCACGTGTAGAGCGCCGTCTCACCTGGAGTCCTCTCCGGGGGGTAGTTCCAACACTCCGCAGTGTTGGCCTTTATCCATGGAATAATCAAAGCACACAAAGCATAATCCAAGCCGTGGAAGGCTCGCCGTCGTCCGGGTAGAGTAATCCAATATACAGGTCCAGTCGCTCTTGGCCCGGAGCTCCTCGGATGCAATCACCACTAGGGGTCTGACCAGCCTGGTTAAGCGTCCAGATAACGTCAGGAACGATGGGGGTACTGATAACTTTAGAACTCTAACCGAACGATGCACCATACATAAATAGACTATTATTAGCTTAATAGAATACGTCCAACTCGACGGTATAGTGCCAAACTATGACTATTCAACTATTAATCTACACGATATCTCAATGCCTATTCTGGGCCAAGTAGGCCTTACTACACCACACGTGCGTCGTGGGGAGGCTTCGCGTCTGTCACTCTGTTGGAGGGTAAAGAACTGGACTAAAAGAAAGTTCTACTTTACTTGCGCCATATATATATGCGCTATGAACAAATAGTACCATTCGTATTTCGCCCGACATATTCCTGCGCGGAACCGGGGGTTGCCTCGACATGTTAGGCGGCACGATTGAACTTGGACCTAGGGGTATGGCAACCTGGCGCCAGGTTCTCGTCCAATGGTAGAATGAAACTATTATGGGCTGTTTAGTAGACTAAAGGGATATTCAATGCATATTGTACAAGGAATATACAGGGGATATCAAACGATATACAAATACAATTAAATATATATATATAAATAAATATACATATTCGGTTTAATCTGATCCTTCACAACAGCAACAGTGCTAGTGTTTTGGCCTAAGGTTCCTGCAGGATTCAACAAGATACAGATATTTTAACGACCACTTCATTTGACCAATTTAATACCTATTTCACGGCCATACTGGTAAAAAGTATGAAGGAAAATGACCAATTACTGCTTACTTGGCAGCCCGGACATTTCAAACTCATTTAAACACGATACAGAGAAGTCATCGCAACCTAGAAGTAACTTCCTAATCTATCAAGAGACCTATCAAAATCATATGCAAGCTCTTTTTAAGGCCTAAAATTCAGATGAAATGTAAGACCTTTTTAACCCTTTCACTACCACACTACAGAAGGTTAACTCTTTCACTACCACACTAGACCGTTAACACTTTCACTACCACACTAGATGGTTAACCCTTTCACTACCACAATACAGAAGGTTAACACTCTCACTGCCACATGACAAAGGGTTAACCCTTTCACTACCACTACAGGTTAGCCCTTTCACTACCACACTACAGAAGGTTAACCCTTTCACTACCACACTACAGAAGGTTAACCCTTTCACTACCACACTAGATGGTTAACCCTTTCACTACCACGCTACATACGGTTAACCCTTTCACTACCACACTAGTGAAAAGTGTAGTAGTAGTAGTAGTGAAAGGTTAACCTTCTGTAGTGTGGTAGTGAAAGGGTTAAGACACATGATCTGTGAACACTGAATGAGCCATGATTTGACGAGCTAGATTTCAGTACCTTTGTCCGTCGACGGTGCACAGGGACACGGCCCAGAGATCTGGGCTGAACCGGGCCAGCTGGGGGATGTAGTCAGCCACCTAACACAATGACAACACACCACAACCACAAGAATATGGATTTTTTTGCAGCATTCGGCAACACAACATACAATAGGGTTGGGTACCGAACTCTGTACTTTTATGGGTACCGACCGAATTACAACGGTACTACCAATCGGTACCAAATTTCAGTGCCTTTACATGTTTAGAGTGTAATATACTAGACAAGAGGGACCCTTTTCCACAAATATATATTACTGTCTCTTGGGTCTTGAGAAAGACCAGACAAGGTCAGAGGAGTTTGGTCATATTTACAGAGGATGGCCAGATAATGTTGATATTTAAACATTTAAAAACATATGATTTATTTCGTGTGGTGTGTTACAACAATAAATAACAAAATGTTCTAAATAAATAACAATGTTGAAATTGAGAAGTTTGAACTTATTTTCTTACAACTGTAAGAAACTGAAATAATGTTTTTTGTTATTACAGAGAGTTAAGTACTGGAAAGAAAAAGGTACCGTTGGGTAGCGATACCGAATTCCAGGAACAGGTACTGTGGGTTCAAATGTGAACGGTACCCAACCCTAACGTACAAATTGCTAAGCGGAGAGCTTAAAAGTGGCCATATTGCAGGACGTAGAATCTTCCTATAATATAGGAAGATTCTACGGCTTGGGAAGGTGATTTCAGGTATCTGTAGAGGATCACTCCGGTCCTGAGCGTGTTGACAGGTGATGGTCTGGAGGTCTTGGTTACAGATGGGCTCACGGCCGTGGGAGAAACCCCGACCCTCCTTTCTCTCCGTCCCCCTCCGTCTCTGTGCATCTCACAGATCTTCCTCAGTACAAGTCCACACAGGTGACCCAGCGAAGATGGCGTCCGGTGTCCCTAGCGACGCATAGCAACCGCCCCCAGCGACGCATAGCAACCGCCTTAACTCCCCACCCACTTCCCAAGCCCTACACAGCAGGGTTGTTTGACCAAGGCGGTTAAATGAAGTAAAGATTAGAGCCCCAGTGGCAGATGTCCATGCAGTTAAAGGGACAATTCACCAAAAAAACACAACATATTTACTTTGAAAAAAATTGCTTTTGAGGTGATGAAATCACTGCGCCCAGGCAGCAGTGGTTCGGCAAAAAAAATTCCAATTATATATCTGCTTAGAAAACCAAAATGTCTAATTATTGTTTTGGAAAGTTTTGGAGTTGTATTTAGAGTGTATTTCATGACTGTTGGGAACTAGGCTACACTGGCACACCTACCAGTGAATGATGCTAAGCTAGGCTAAAGGTGCGGCTGTTCCCTAAGCCTAATGCATGCACAGAGAAGAAAAGGGTATGTATCTGCTTGTCTAACTCCAGGGTAGATGGCAAATAAGCTAATTTCGCAAAAAGGTTGGCGTGTTGCTTTAATTACAGCTCCATGACATGTAGTACAAATGAGCAATACCATGTAGTTTTATTGAGCTGTAATTAACACAACACAAGGACTCAATATCTCCCGATGACATCACTGGTGGCCATATTCAAACTAATTTACTCGCAATAACCATCAAACTCAATGAATGAACAAAACGGGTGAGATTATGTGCAAAGAAATCTGCATTTATTTTTTTATAAAAAAAAAATTTGGTGAAGTGTCTCGTTAACTCCGCCCCTTAGTTAGTTAGTAATGAAGAAGCCAAACAAACCATTTTAGGGAATCTGAAGGGCAAAAGCGTTTCCCCCGCTATGTGACGTGCGAAAAAACAGGCAACAATTTAAAAAAAAAATTCCCTTGAACGTCTGTCAACTAAGATAAATTATTTAATTCAAAAAAGAAAGAAAAAACTCATTTATTTTTCACAGGAAGGAAAAGATCGGGTTGGATTTTTAAAGAGTTCTGATGAAAGGCCAGAGTGAATCCAAGAGATCGACAGACGACGCCCCGCCCCAATTTATATTCACCACATCCTCTTGACAGTCCTCTGTGTCCCCCTGAACCCCCGTCCCCCTGCCCACCTGTCCTCCTGACAGATTCTTGGCGCTGTGGTACACCTCGTCAATGTGGGAACAGAAGGACTGGAAGTCAGGGATCACAAACTTCTTCCTGAAGGCCTGGGTCAGCAGCACAATGTTACTCTGGACACACCTGGGAGGGGAGGGAGAGAGAGAGAGAGAGAGAGAGAGAGAGAGAAATAGACAGAGAGAGAGAGTGATAGAGAGAGAAGGGAGGAAGATAAGACATAACAGTGTATGTCTACGTTCAGCTGGGAATATTTACTGACACCAACACAACGCAGCACTGAGGTCCTCCTTTGAATAAAATGTATTCTTTCAGAAAAAGAACCATACACCCGGTAAGTCCGTTGGTGTTGAGATGAGTGATGTTTTCAAATCTCATTATCTAAAACGAGTGAGTAAGAGTGATACGATGCGATGTACATTCATTGTCAAAAGACAGAAGGTGTAGGTCAGATATCACATAGTCTACTTTCTCGGGGAGGCCCCGATCAGGATTTCTGGGGCCACTGGAAGCAGTATCAGCCAATACCAGCCAGCAGCCGATCGATCACAGGGAGGGGGGGTCTATTTAAAGCCTTCCATTTATCCTGTAGCATTATTTATTCATGGCAATGTCAATAACGATAGTGTAGCTATGTCCGTTCAGTCAGGCCTCTGCTGGGAAACAGAAAGCAGCTTCGGCTGAGCCGTTAGCACAACACATTGTGGTCGTCGTCTACTCACCAACACTACAGTACTCTCTTATTAACCCTTTCACTGCCACACAACCAAACAGTTAACCCTTTCACTGCGACAATACACAGCAGGTTAATTAACCCTTTCACTGCCACACTACAGCAGGTTAACCCTTTACTAGCACACTACTGACGGTTAAAACATGATAGATAACCATCCACCGAGTAGTGGGGGGCGACAGTGGCTCGGGAGGTAGAGCAGTCGCCTGGTAATCCGGAGGTTCCCGGTTCGAAATGTCCATGAGCAAGAGTCACTTGCTCCCGATGAGCACCTTGCATGTTGTGTGAATGTGTGAGTGAATGTGAGGAACAAATTGTAAAGCGCTTTGGATAAAAGCACTATATAAATGCACCATTTACCATTTACTGGGTCCAAGATCTTTTTAATTTTGTTGGTTTAACCCTTTCACTACAACACTACAGAAGGTTAACCCTTACACTACCACACTACAGACGGTTAACCAGGCATGCGTTCTTCATGGGACGGGGGTGCACTACGTGCAAGCCCAGATAAGTACTCGCTATTTGCATATCAATAGCGCCGGTCGTATTTAACACACCTGACGACCGGCGCTATTGATATGCAAATAGCGAGTGCAATCCCAGTTGATTTCAGGAACGCACCACTGCGGTTAACCTTCTGTATCGTCGCAGTGAAAGGGTTAACCATTGGGTAGTGTGGTAGTGAAAGGGTTAACTTCTGCTCGCCTTCTGTTACAGAAGAGCTGTTCCGTTATGAATATGTCTCTTTGTTGATCTGTCGAGGCTGCCAGCGCTTCTTCATAGTCAGCGTTTGTTTGCTTCAAGTCGGGTATCGTTACGTCACCTGATGGGTCAGCTGTCGCCGCGCGTAAGGAGACTTGTCTCGTGCGTTTTGTGTCATCTGATCCCTCCTTATACTCGTTTATCGAGACCATCGATCAATGAATATCGGCATTTTGACGACCAGCGGCTGATTGCCTCCCAGGATTATTGTGATTGGTTTTAAAGAAATACAAAACAAGCACAAGTGTCCCCGCCCCCCTCCTATAGCGGAACGATAATGGGGTCAGCCACTCGGAGGGTAACGTAGTGTGGAGAGAGGTATGGCTACGCAAGACAAACAAACAGGGTGACATGTTGCACACTTTCTGTTTGCAGAAAGGATTTCACGCCACTGCCTGACCAGAAGGACTCGAAGGAGCAATTCCACTGGGGTTTGGGACCGTTTTCTGTGCTAAAGGAGCGATATTATTATTCCATGAAAAAGTTACACATTGCAGGTTTAAAATCACTTTTAATTGTTGTTGTGGTTTGGTAACCCTGCAAAGCGGCCACATGGGTTACTCACACACACTCTCTCTCTCTTTCTGTGCCAAGGTTTCGACCTATAAATAAGACAGCTGGAAACGAGAGCGCGTCGGGTCCCCAGCCAGAAGCTGCAGCGGCAAGGCATGTTTACGAGCGTGTGTGATGCAGCGAGCGCCTCCCTACGTCCCTGGAGGATCCCTGTGCATCCCCCAGCGCCCAGGGCCGCTTCCCCCGGGCCGTCATGCAGCCGTGCCTGCTCTGTCGCGCGTCGACTTAGGGTTTAGTTAACACAACATTCTGTGTTTTGCTCTAGTGCAGGTTGTAATGCCATTTAAAATCTGTATTGTGATAAAAAGCAGTAGGCGTAATTGTAAACCTTATGTAAAAATTTTGTTATTTATTAAATTTTTTATGAAAAAGGACGTCTTAACACTTTGACGACCGATGGGCTTAGTCTAATTAGTGGCTAGAGGACCGGGGAATGTAAACAAACATGTGGGTTTTCTAACAGCTATATATTTTTTTTTGATCCACTTTTTCTCCCATTTTTCTATATTTTCTCCCATCCCAATTTCGTATCATCCAATTCAACCCTCCCCTGTCACAGACGCTGTTTCTTGCCTCCCACAAGCCGGCTGCAATGTGGACTAAGTCATACATAGCACAAGTCCCCTCCGGTACTTGAGGTAACAGCAGTCGCATCTTTTCACCTGCGCAGCTCGATCTCTCAGTGGCGAGGAGTAACGCGTGGGAGGCTCACGCTGCCCCCGACACTTCCTGATTCTACTGTGCAGGCGCACCAACCGACCTGTAGGAGTCGCTGTCCACAACGCCCGATCCCCACCCATCAGTTTCCCACCCCCTAATATGGCCAATGTGTATTAGTACGGACGACCAGCTAAACTGAAAGCAATGTGGAGCGCTGGGCTCGAACTGACGAGCCCAGCGTCTCCGCATTCGTGGCGAGCGCCTTGCCCACTACGCCACGTAGCCGCCCTCTAACAGCTATATCTATACTTTATAGTGTTGCTATCTGTCCATTCTCATTGTCAATTGAGTGCATAAACCGTCCCTTCAGAATGGCTTAAAGAAAAAAATAATCCATCGGTAGGTTGTCATTTTATAGCGCCGTGAATATAAGCTTTATCGCAGATTTCGTATCATCTATTTTCTGGAAAGCTAGTTATAGAGCTAAAGGCTATTAACGTTATATTCAACGGCATTTCCGTTGTATATATGCTAATGAAATAACACAAACTGCTTATGATCCGGACTATCCCAGAGCATCTATGGATGAAAGGGGGGCGGCGGGGGACGTCGATTGGTATTATTGATTACCAATACAGTGTCCGTGTAAGTAGCCACATTCACAGATCGATTGCTTGCGTTGCACAGCAAGCTCCGATCCGGCTATAAATTAGGTGATAAATGTCTTACAGTCAGCCTGTGTGATACCCGGCAGCATTTCCCCGTTATCGATCGGCATCTGGTAGATCGATATGTCCATTGGTTGATGATAAATCCCCTTATTCCATGGTGAAATCTCCGCTTCGAAACGTGATACACGATGCATGCTGTTGGTTTGTGATCAGAGTAATATATGATACTCCGTTGGAGGGTAAAAAAAAAATCCATTCGCCCACAACGATACTGCAGTGGAGCGATGGCGCCCCTAAGAGGATCTGGCCGGTATTGCATGTTGCCGATTCCACAGAGGCGGGTAGATCTGCAGAGTCGATCGGGGATCTTGATCCGGTTATTAATATGGAATAAAACAATAACAACTTGCCACGGCTATATACGTGCCTCTGGTCCACAACGCATGGCACCGAAACACGTATATATACGTGGCTGGTCCTTAAAGTGTTAACGTTACGTTTTCTAGAGCAGTAGGAGTAATTGACTCATTGAAACACAGCTGTCCACTGATCAGTAACATTGAGCCACAGTGGCAACATACTGGAAGTTAACCCTTTCACTACCACACTACAGAAGGTTAACCTTTTACTACCACACTACAGAAGGTTAACCCTTTCACTACCACACTACAGATGGTTAACCTTTCACTACCACACTACAGAAGGTTAACCTTTTACTACCACACTACAGAAGGTTAACCCTTTCACTACCACACTACAGATGGTTAACCTTTCACTATCACACTACAGAAGGTTAACCTTTTACTACCACACTACAGAAGGTTAACCCTTTCACTACCACACTACAGAAGGTTAACCTTTCACTACAGACGGTTAACCTTTCACTACCACACTACAGAAGGTTAACCCTTCACTACAGACGGTTAACCCCTTCACTAGCACACTACAGACGGTTCCTCACTTCTTGAAGAGGTGGCGGTCCAGGAGTCCGTCCGACGTGGTCTTCATGGTCACCTTCAGCATCTCCATGCACTCCTTCAGCCGGGGGTCGCCTGTGCGCAGCCCCGTGGTTTTAAGAGCCTGCCGGTGGAATAGAATAAGACTTTATCGTCGTTAGACCATGCAAAATAAATAGTTTGGTTCCGGTTGCCGACCGACCCTGGCGATTTATGTGCGACCCAAATTTATTTGATGAGTTTGTATAAAATTTTTTTTTTTTTAAATTTCAAAGTTTTATTCAATCTTAGTAAAAAAGTGCAGTCCATGTCAATAATGAGAATATATAAAAAGCAAGTATTTTAATACTGCTACCTTTGTACATTGTACTTTTGTAGTACAGTGTCTTTGTATTTTAACCTTTAGTACATGCTGGCAGAGTACATGCATCCATGTTGTCGTGAAACATTTTATTAAATAAAGAAATTCAAATTACCTATCCATAGTCGCCGTGGGAGAACATTTTTTAAATAAAACAAATTCCCTACCTACCTACCCATGGCCTTAACTGACAACCAACAGGAACCAAACTATTTATTTTGTTAGGCCTTAAATAATATTGGTTGCCAAAGTTATGGAACACACTACCTATGGACATTGGGGAAGCTAGATATCTTAATATATATATATAAAAAAAAAGCTAAAAACGTACCTCTTCACCATAGCCTTTTAATACACTCCGCTGTTGATTGTACTGTAGCACTATTTTACTCTGTCCATTCTATTTTGCTTAATTCTATTGCACTGCACTGTTGCATAATTTGAATTCTACTATTTTATTACACTGCACTATTTTACTCTGTCTATTGCTTTTATTACAGATTCAAAACTGTCAGGTATTAAACTGTGTGGGTATCAAACAAGAAAGACTGTCGGGCTTTAAAACTATGTAGGACCCAGGCCTAGAACTGCACCCTGAGAGGAAGATTTGCCCTGAGAGGGAGGTTTGCCCTGAGAGGGAGGTTTGCACTTTATGTGCTCATTTTATGCCCGTCTTTTTTCTGTTGTGAAGCACTTTGAGCTGCAGTTTCTGTATGAAAGGTGCTACACAAATAAAGTTTATTATTATTATTATACTTGCGTACAACGATTAGCCTGTGACTGCAACTTGTTCCTGTTTGCGGACGACTCAGCCCTGCTGGTCTCTGACAAGAACAAGTTGCAGGTTGAAAAAACCCTCAGCTCGGAACTAGGCAAAATCTGCATATGGCTCGCTGATAACAAACTATCATTACACATGGGCAAAACAGAGTCCATTCTCTTCGGTTCAAATAACAAACTCAGCAAGACCGACGGCTTCTCAGTTGCAGTGGGTGAGAATATTGTCACAAGGAAAGACGAAATTACCTACCTGGGTTCCATCCTAGAGGCAAATCTTTCCTGTGACAAAATGGCATCCAATGTAATAAAAAAAAAGTCAACCAATGAACTAGATTCTTGTACCGGATCTCCTCTCTGGTAAACAAGAATACCCTGAAGACTCTGGCAGGAGCACTCATTCAAGGGTACTACGACTATGCGTGCACCTCATGGTACCAAAGCACCTCAAAGGCGCTTAAAACAAAATTACAAACATCACAAAACAAACTGGTCAGACTACTACTTGACCTTACCCCCAGAACCCACCTCACCCCTGCCCACTTTGACAACCTAGGATGGCTTAGAGTAGACAACAGAGTACAGCAACTTGCAATGGGCCTGGTCTACAAGATACACTATACGACTAAGGTACCCATGTACATGTCAAAATACTTCCCAAAGGTCAGTGAATACCACAACCACTACACCAGAGGAAGCTCAACAAATCATGTTAAACCCAGATTTGGCTCAAACAAGGGACTAAACACGTTTCGCAATTATGCCACATCAATGTGGAACGCCCTACCCAAAGCTGTAAAGGAATGTGAATCCCTACCCACATTCAAAACCGCTCTTAAAGAGCACCTACGGGAGGCTGCAATTCGAAACTGGCCACCGTAAATGCCCAAAACCCCCACCACCTCCTAATAGACAGTCTCCTCCCCACCGCATGTATATATTCCCTCCCCGCCGTATGTATATTTCTCTCCCACCCACCCACCCCCTCCTAATGTACAGTCCCCTCCCCATCATATGTATATACTCTGTCAGGATCTAGGGGTAACAGTACTGTATATTTGAATAC
Source organism: Notolepis coatsorum (assembly GCF_963971535.1). Classification (NCBI taxonomy): domain Eukaryota; kingdom Metazoa; phylum Chordata; class Actinopteri; order Aulopiformes; family Paralepididae; genus Notolepis; species Notolepis coatsorum. The sequence continues at coordinate 53,670,571 of NC_140165.1, read as the reverse complement.
CGTTTAAGTCACAAATGTATCAGTACTAAATACCTATATGTCCCTATGCCATAAATGTCATGTATGTTGTGTATGTCATAAATGTCTATATGAATTGAAAATGGGGGACCCTGATGGAAACAAGACAAACGTCTTTCTCAGGTCTGCATCCCCTTAACAATTGTGTGTATTGAGCCGTACTGTATTGTACCCATTCTGCAATCTGTTAAATAAAGTTTTCATTCATTCATTCATTCAGGGACTCAAACTTAAGGTGCTGGTAATAGAAATAAGCATAAAATAAAAAATAAAACATAATATATCACAATACTAGAGATGTCTTCTTCGCTCCACTGCCAATATAGATCCAAGCACTAGGCTTTATGTAACAGGTCATCTGCTAATAGAGAGTTCTTATTCATTACTTTTACGGAACAGTGTCGACTAAAAAGGTGTGTTCGGCGGTTCTCGTCAACTCGTAAAGTTGGAAATGTCACACATTTACCACCAAGAAGTTACACCTGGTAACTAAACGTGGTAAATAAACACCAGAGTTTACGTAGCCATGACCTTTCACCTTTTGTGGCGCAAACATGCACATGGAGCATCATGAGACGTCATCAGAAATATGTTATCGATGTACTGGGATTCCTAAAGGTTCATCAAATCGCCTGCATCAAGAAAGAATGGTTGAATAATCGACACGAATCTGCTGCCTTGGATCCGATTGGTCCCGACTAAGGCTGGGTATCGCCACTGATTTCCTGAATCGATTCGATTCACAAGGTCCCGAATCGATTTGATTTCTGATTAAATTAGATTCTGATTCACAAGGTCCCGAATCGATTTGATTTCCGATTAAATTAGATTCCCGATTCACAAGGTCCCGAATCGAACGATTTCCGATTAAATTCGATTCAATGCTATAAAATTATAATGGTTCAAGGAACCCTCTAACATCTTGCATTGTTAAAAATATCAATGTTTACATTAAGAATCTCACGTCTGTCTGGGTGATGTCTCAGTAAGTGGTTTCGTAGATTTGTTGTATTTCCACAATCATTATCTATGTCTGTCGACGACTAAAGGTTAAGCTGAATTATTATTATTATATTTTTTATTATAATTTCAATTTAAAAAAAATTTAAGATCGATCTTGGGATTTTATAAAATCGATAATCGCTCATTCAAATGAAGATCGATTCAGAATCGGGAAATAGATTTTTTTAACCCAGCCCTAGTCCCGACTTTCTGACCTAATCCGTTACCTCATAATAGGACTTAAGTCACATGATTAATTTAACTTTCATCACTTTAGGCGTTGATGAGGACCGGGAAAGATGGGATACCAGCGTCGCTATCGGTGCATCCCTAAAACAGACTAGCCACGCTGCCAGCCCACACGCCAAATTACCCCGGCTGTAATTCAACTGCTTAAAAACACTCACCGCTGTGAATTTGTGTGCAGGGATCTTCTCTTGTCCTTCAGCGATGGTGTAGAAGAGAAGGTCCTCCAGGCTCGGCAGTACGCCTGCCTTCCTTCTCCTGGAGGAGGGGGACCAGACAGAGCCTGTGAGAAAGACAACAGCTCGCCCACTCCCCCTTTAAGCATCACATGTAAGGGAAACGGGTGACACTGCGGCGGAGGTAACTAGCGTTTCTACTGGAAGGAGAAGCGGTGAGTGTTGTTACGCTGCACAGGCCCCGGCTTGAACGAGGAAAAACACTTGTCAGAATACCAGTCGGGAAGGGGCCGTGCCTCGTGCGCATTGTCTCCGCGTGGCTACAGGGTTTATTACAGGCGTATTCATCCTTGCTGCTTTGAGAGGCCGGTGCGTGACTTGTAACAGGGTCCCCACAGACATTGCAAAATGAAATTCAAGTACTTTCCTAAGCACTAAATAGACATCTTACTATTTAAAAGGATGCACTTCACTTTTAAGTAAATCCAGTTTTTTTTATAGAAAAATAAATCGGATCCAATATCATGGATGAACAAAACTTTCAATGTGAATGGTTGATTTTTATTTCAAGGACTTTTTAAGCACCTTGTTAAAAAATGGGCTGTTTAAGGAATTCCAGGCCTTGACTTTTTCTTTAAAAAAATCAAGCACTTTAAGCACTTCAAGGACCTTGTGCGAACCCCGTTGTAACGACTGGGGCTACATGTCCGTTGCAGCCACGAGGTGGAGCGATGCCAAAAGGGCCGTGGGGGCACATCATTCACCGACTGGTATTAAAAGCAGCAGTTCCAAGTCCACTCAAACTCAAGAGAAGAGAGTTAGTACTGTGTGTTAGGAGGTAGATAGGAAATAGCTCGACAAGCTCTCGGCTATGATTCATATCGACGCCAAATTGGATTTGTACAAAGCTTCGGGAGCTAGGGGGGGGGGGGCACAAGCTCATGAGGTCCTGCATTGCATCATGGGACAGGGGCAATGGGGGCCAAGGGCCGGGCTCGGACTGAGACGGCACTAGTATGTCAAAAAGTCTGAAGGAGGTGAGCTTTAGTAGGTAGGTCCTGTCATCAGCTGCCCAGAAATGACTCAGACGATCAGCCATTGATACTAACGGTTGCCCGGTTGCCATGGGGCAAGCAAAATAATTATAATAATAATAAATCGGGACAAATGGAGTTTGCTTTCTGGTCGTCCCGAAAGGGCAAGTGGGCTTTTGATGGTTGTTTTTCATTTGTTTCTTTTTTTAGTGTTGGAGACAGAGAAGCAACCTTTATTTTGTCCGCTATTCGCACATTCCCCCCCCCCCCCCCCTTCCCTCTCACAGTCATGCACCAGCTGCCCCGTCATCCATCGTCAGACGAGACGACAAAGTCGGCGGCACTGGTCTGATTATAACGGAGAACATTATTGAATCGCTTGCCAGTAGCCTATTTGGATGTGTTTCCATAATATAATCTTCCAATTCACCCATAGATCTTAATTAAAGGTGCCACACCTTATGCACAACGACCATCAATTATGTGGGGAAGATTATAGAGCAGTTTTATCTCACCTACTGCCAGCCAGCAATAAGCAGAACAGCATCATGTCAAAAACAAAACTCTGTCAAGTCTGGCTTAGCTTCACTGAAACAGACGACAGCAGCAAATAATTTGTCACATTTTGCACCTTGTTACTTAGACGCGACAGTTCCTGTAGGTTACACTGCTGTGATGTTTAAACAGGAAAAGGAAAATCCTAAATGTGTTCAAAAGATACACAACAAGTAGGTCTGCACGATTAATCGAAGAAAAATCGCGATCTCGATTCATAGTCCTATGCAATCTCATTTCTAAATTATGATGATTTTCTTTTATTAAAAAAAAATATATATATTTTTACTTTTTACTTAACTTTTTTAAATGATGACGATTCGGACTAGAGTTATTTTGTATGTTACAAGAGACTTAAGTTTAAGTCAAGTACTTTCATATATGTTATGTTTAAGTTTAAGTCAAGCACTTTGATATATGTTATGTTGTCTGTTTTTTAAGAAAGAGTGCAATAAATCGTGTGCGAGAATCGTGATTCAAATATAATTTTTTTTTGGTCGATTTTTTATTGTTTTTACTACCGGGCAGTCCGGTAGAGAGAGAGAGAGGAAGAATGGGAGACAGAGCGGGGGGAAGACATTCGGCAAAGGAAGCCGGGTCCGGGAATCGAACCCGGGTCGGCCGCTTCGCGACGCACCGTGTTACATGGTTCGCCACTTGGGCACCCCGTGATTCACATTTTAGCAAGAATCGTGCAGCCCTATTCAAGAAAGTACACAAGTGTAAAACTATCCCAGTATCAAAGTATCTTCAGTATTTAATCTGCTGCGCAAGCTAAAACCAGTTTGGTTCGAGTGTCTCTCTCTCTCTCTCTCTCTGTCCGTCTCGTCGTGAACAGTATAGGCTACAGAAGAGCTCTGCGTCGCATTTCAAGTAAAACATTGTTTATAACGGACACTTTTGGGGGGGGGGGGGCAAGTGAACATGACCTTTCCTTTGGACCAAGTGCTTTTGAGACCTTGGTGTCAAACCCCTGGACCATGGACCTTTAAGAGACACAAAATAGGAATTCCTCATCACACCCATTAAGTCCACTAGCCGCTTGGCGTTTTAGACCCTGAGAACGGGTACAAAATAAAAATAACAAAAGAAAACTGTTAAAATGTCACTCGGATTACAATCGATATCAACGTGTGAAAACGCATGGCTTTTCTCGCTTGTTTGTTTGTATGCATTGGTCCATTTCTGACCTCATTACTGGAGGGCTGATGTCTGCTAGTGAGGCAAGCTGCAACACACGTCAGTGGGGAGGGGGGGGGGGGGGGGGGGTCAAGCGCATACGCTTGCGGGGCAGAGGACATTTTAAAAAGGTAGAAAGAGAGCAGTGTTGGAAGAGCAGCGGCTTTTCCTGGAAAAACTACTTCTACTGCAACATGATCAAAACAAAAAGAGATACATGATATACTTACACACAAACGTAAAGCAAGCGGATCAACGAGAGGGAGAGAGAAGTGTGCAGAGGGAATAATACTGAATTAGTATCAATTGGCAACTCACATCGTCATCAACAACAACATGCGATACAGATCCAGGCAGACATTTTTCACAATATGCAGACGTATAGCCTATTAATACTAATACACCAATCTCAGAGATGCCATTCATTTTTCTTTTTACATTCCAATATCTTTTGAAACATTTGAAGCATATGGAATATTTGAAAGAAAAAAAGAAAAACACACGGGTCTCCCAAGATTAGATGGACACAAATAGAAACAGTTTCAGAGAAATCCCACCTTGCAGTTCAGAGACTGGGGCGGTAAACAGAGACCGAGTGAAACACACAGTACACACAACAGATAATAACCTTGTTAATTAAAACTTGTTTTAAGCGGCACAGTGACATAATGACAAAGTGTACTGTCTTTGGGCCGGTGAGCCCGTCGTCTTGAGAACACCCACCGGTGCTCCCTGCAGCCAGGAGGAGAGAGAGGTGGAACATCTAACATCTGGGCCTTCACTAACATAATTAATGCCCACTCAGCCTTCAGCACCAAACCCGCCAGCCCTCCCTCCCCCCTCTCTGTCTCTCTGTCTTTCTCCCCCTCTCCTGCGGTCGTGCCGGAAGCTTTCGAGGTCAACTGTGAGTGTGACGCCTCACACAGTAAGTCCCTGTTTCTGAGCCTTCCTTGCGGGCCACGGTAGCTGCTACTAGGGCTGTCTTAAATACTTCGAAGCTTCATTCGATGGGCATGGGATTCGAATATGAAAATAAAATTTGAATATTAAAAAAAAAAGAACATATATATTTTTTGTGTGCAAAATCAAGTCTGCCTCTCTTTGTTAACTACAACAAGCAATGCCGTTTGTTATTTAAGATGAGGTCGGACTCGGCACTGACAGATTTGTGTTCATTGTGCTGCTTTTATAAAGCCTCAAATGATGGCTTACAATATTTCATGAAAGCAAAGTGTTTCGTTTGTCTAAGATTTAAAAAGGTTTAAACTTTACAGCACTGACAAAGTTGATCAAAGTGCTGTACAAGTCCCACAACATAAAAAAATATATAATAATAATAATAATAATTTAAAATAATTTATAATATTTTTCTTTCTTTTTTTTATCTCGAAGCTGCGAATTAAAATCGAATCTCGGCCCAGCACTAGCTGCTACGCTGTTCTGCGTTTGCTTCCGCCTGTGGAAAAAGAAAAACTTTCCAAAGCCTGGACTATGAAGTGACACATAATGAGGCATGTGTTTGATGTAGGAGTCTCTCTCCATTGCAAGTGTCCTGTAAAGCTTGAAGTTCTCAAACTTTTTCTTGCGTTTGTTTTTCAGCATTTTGGTAGCCAAGACACCAGTGGAGAAAGTAAAACATGTTATCAGAATAGTCAATCCTATACATTTTCTCATTGATCTCTAACCTCTAGTAATTAAAGTGACATTAAACTATTCCAAAAAAACAATCGAGACCCTCAAGGAGGTCCCCAGACCCCACGTTGGAAACCATTAGCTGTAAAGGACCATTGTTGTTCATAACAGGCCGCCTCCATTACACTCTGTCAACAATGCAGTCTGGTCTGCTTACAACTTGGGACAGTGGACACAGACTAGCTTATCTGTACTAAAGGCCTACTAAATAGCCTAAGCTATTTTTATTTAATTGACACAAATCAACGCAGCCACAAAAACGCTTATTTTGACGAGACAAGGCCTCTGTCTAGATGCAGTCGCTTTGCCTGCCATATTTATTGGACGAGCCCGATGAATCCTCCTGGCTTCCCTCAAGAGTTATCACAGTAAATTGGTTCGGGTCTGCAGTAGACAAATTGTTAACCGTTGACAGGCGGTACCGCAGAAATCAATCTGTCTGTATTAGTGGATGACTCATCTCGTCCTGTCGGCTCTTCAGAACTCATACATTAGGCAGAATGTCGGCTCTTCAGAACTCATACAGTAGGCAGAATCAATGCCAGGACTCGGGATTTGGTACAAGAAAACTAAATGTGGAAAAATACTGTCAGCGGGGCAGGCGGCCGCTCTCTGGATTCTAAACACTATTATTCAGGGGATAAATGGGCTCGTTGGTTTCTATGCTGAGAAAGAGCAGGCTTCCTAATAGGCTTGGTTGGTTGGTTTCTATGTGAGAAAGAGCAGGCTTCCTAATAGGCTTGCTTGGTTTCTATGTTCAGAAAGAGCAGGCTTCCTAATAGGCTTGGTTGGTTTCTATGTGAGAAAGAGCAGCTTCCTAATAGGCTTGGTTGGTTTCTATGTTCAGAAAGAGCAGGCTTCCAATAGGCTTGGTTGGTTTCTATGTTCAGAAAGAGCAGACTTCCTAATAGGCTTGGTTGGTTTCTATGTGAGAACGAGCAGGCTTCCTAATAGGCTTGGTTGGTTTCTATGTTCAGAAAGAGCAGGCTTCCTAATAGGCTTGGTTGGTTTCTATGTTCAGAAAGAGCAGGCTTCCTAATAGGCTTGGTTGGTTTCTATGTTCAGAAAGAGCAGGCTTCCAATAGGCTTGGTTGGTTTCTATGTTCAGAAAGAGCAGGCTTCCTAATAGGCTTGGTTGGTTTCTATGTGAGAACGAGCAGGCTTCCTAATAGGCTTGGTTGGTTTCTATGTTCAGAAAGAGCAGGCTTCCTAATGTGACATTCACTAAAGATGTGTCCTCGGGGGGGGGGGGGGGCATTGTTGTTGCTAACACAACCCATCAGCTAAGCAAAGAGGCTCCTTACAGTTGACCGACAAGTAAAGCAAATTGTCCGTGAATGGAAGCGAGTGGGGGGGACCTAGAGCAGATACGGTCAATGAGGCATTTTATTGCCACAGGTTCAATAATATCCTAGGAAATAAACCAGCTGTTTTGGTGACTGGTGGTAGCACATCTGCTATACTGTAGCCTTCTCCGTCAGCAGTGTTGCATGTCAGTTCAGGCCGACGGAAGGAAAATCCCTTCATCATTGTCAAAGTATCTAACATCTCTCACAGCTTGGAGCTCGTTTCCCAATCCCAGCTTTTCATCCTTAAGGGACCGACCCCTAGGTGACCCCCCTGACGAAAGGTCTGTTCGTCATAACATGTTATACAGTAGATCAGACCACAGACAGTGGTGTTTTAATCACATGTCCCATATCAAACAAGTCAACCCGGGAGTGGGATTTAGCCTAATGCGTTCTATTGTTGAGATGACTAAAAATGAGTGTGTGATAAATAAGGAATTGATTTTTGATTACACTGCTTACTTGCTCATATTCAGAGTTAATTATATTGTTTACACTGCTTATTTGTATCTCTACTATAGTTGTATTGCCTATATTTATGTCTTCTACTATTGCCATGCCCATACCTGTACCTCCCCTCCCCCATGCTGCTACAGTATGACGCCTGAATTTTCCAGGCCTAAGGGGATGATGATCAATAAAGGAATATCTTATTTTATCTTAGATATGGCCTAGAACTCTGGAGCAAAGCCTGTCCTGTGGGACCACACAGGCCCAACAGGGGGCAGAAGAGAGCTCCTCCTCCAGCCGCACGTGGAGACATGTTACGCCTGCTAATGACTTCCTTCATCACTCCCTGGAGAGCCGACCTGGTCTGACATAGTGCCGGGAGGCAGGGGTGGAACGGTTCGCAAAGATCACGGCTCGGTTCATGTCACTGTTTTGGGGTGAAGGTTTTCGGTTCAGTACGGTTCAGCTGGGACTGCATTGCCGATTCAAATAGTATTTGATAACAGGAAAATAATAATGTTTCGCCTTCAGTGCATTAGCTGAAAGCATAAGGAACATATATTTTGATCTTTTGTCCATTATCAATTATTTGTTCAATATAGGTGGTTTTCATGAGGGGGCGTTGTCTGAAGAACTATTTTGAAGAGTTGTAGGTGGTCTGGTAACTTTGCTCTGGAGGTCCATCCCTCTGTGTGGCTTTATATATAGTGGACGTGTTGGATAATCACAATTCTGCCTGGTGTCTGTTCCACGTTTGGAAATTACCTGTTGTTGAAATTACTATGAGGGGAAATATTAACGCTGTGGCTCGACGTAATGCGCTGAAATAATGTGACCGCATTGGGCTGCATAAAGTTGGCTATAAATAACAACAAAAAGGATTTGATTATGGATTTTGCCCTGTCGGAATCTAAATGTAGAGTTTGTTTTGTGTCTTTTCTTTATGCAGCGTGATAAAAACACAGCAGCGGGGGCAGGGAGGGGGATTCAGAGCAAACTCACTCACTGCCCCAGGGTTCCCACAGACATTTCTAAATGAAATTCAAGGACTTTCAAGTACTTTTCCAAGCACAGTTTTTCATTTTAACTCATTGACCGCCACGTTGGGAACGGGATATGACTATGTTCTGCCAACGCATTAAACCTATGGAGTCGCTCACCTTGTTTGCAGGGCTATAACTATTTAAATATTATAGCTATATATGCAATACTATGGCCCATTTGGCATCGAGTATCTATCGTTCAAGATGTGAAAAAGGAATCTTTTTTCCATCCATACATTCCCGTTTTATACCGTGGTGAATATAAGTATGGATTTAGAGCGGTTTAGGGTAATTCCTGGAAGGCCAGTATAATAGGCTGCGACGCATATTATACTTAATCCATTGGCATTTCGTCCCTATACACGCTACAATAAAAAATTCAAATGCATATGATCGGTATATTATGTTCCATCATGCATGCATGAAAGGGGGGGGGGGTCGTTTCTGATTAATTGATTGTCAATAACGGCATTCGTTAGTACAATGAAAAAAAAAGAAAAAGAAATGCACAACCAAGCTGAAATTGACATTTAAATTGCTCTTACTTGTGGCCGGTGAGATTACAAAAAGAATATTCCAATTATTTGATTGCCATCTGCTAGATCGTATGTCCATTTGGCCCACGCCATAACCCCCCACAGCATAATGAATCTGGCGTCCCGAAAGCGATTCAATGCGATCATGTATACCCCTCGGTCCACGTTACTCAAAAACTCCGCTCGGATGAATTTCAATGACGCACAGCCCCATACACAGAGTCAGAAAGGAAGTGCGACATCGTCCGCATACCACCAGGTGGCGGCATTGGATCTTTGCGATCTCAGACACATTGCATAATGGTACCACAGCCATCCTGGGTGATTTATAAATGGAAATAGCGAATAAAAGAAATAACGATCCAATAACGTATATATACGTGGTTGGCGTTATTCGATTGATGGACAAACACGTATTAAATCGTTGTTGGCAGCCATTGAGTTAAAAGGATACAATTCACTTTTAAATGCATGTTTTTTTTATTAAAAAAATTCGGACCCAATATTTATGGCTTAAACTCCATTTCCGAAAATGTGTTACACTTTAGATAAAAAAAAATATTTGATTTTGAAAAAAAAACTTCAATGCGAATGGTTGATTTGAATTTCAAGGACTTTTTAAGCACCTCGTTAAAAAATGAGCTGTTTTGAAGGATTTCCAGGCCTTGATTTTTTTTGTCAGAAATCAAGCACTTTAAGCACTTCAAGAACCTTGTGCGAATCCTGACTGCCCTCTCCACCTTTATAAAGAAAGCCAACTGAGCGAGTCACAAAGGCTCCGTTAACACTGCAAGCCTTAGCACTCAATTTGGATTCATTTCTCAGATCAGATTTATTTTTGTTTTGCTGTTCACATTTTTTTTTTTTTTTATGTGGCCAATATCAGATTTCAGTGTGAACTGGTCAGGCTCCTGAACTGACCCGCATTTGCAAATGAACAATAACAAAAGGTACTGTAAACATGGAGGACACTGAAGTCAGTTTAATTTATAAGTTGTACAGTATGTGCAGTGGAGGAGGTCAGCTAATTCGAGCAGATGATATTGGGGACAAGGAGGAGATGAAAGAGAGACATTTCTTCTTTCATTGTGCTTTCAAACACATAGCGGTTATGAGACGTCCCCTCTGGTTTTGCTCGAGTATCACCTCAAATACGTATAAGGTAGGACCTGCGAGATTTGTACTTTGTAGGTCTGCATTTTAAAGGAGTAAAACATAATAATACTCGAGTAAAGTACAAATCCCCAAAAACAGTACTTAAGTATTGTAATGAAGTACAATTGCTCAAGTACTTTACACCCCTGCCTAATAAACACCTCACTGTCCCTCCACTGAAAATGTTTTATCTAATTTGGGCCACTTTCACCTGCAGTCTGAACCTAGCCAAAGATACTGCAGTGACATGGCAGCTCCCCAGATCTTAAAACAAACTACTGAGGTCCCTCCTTGGATATTCTTATTTTTGGCTTGGGGGCCCCTCTCTGCTAACTCGGCACTACATCTAGGTATTCTGCAGGTCTCTGCATAACGTGGTGACTTTTGAACTCAAATCTCATACAAATAAGAGGCTGAAAGACCCCCAAGATGCAAATGAAATGCCCAATTCTGAGTCGTTTGTCATTTGTTCAAACCTTCGATGGGACCAGGTCGGACCAACATGATGGAAGAGAGCATACATATGTGTAATGTCTTCATCTGTGTTCAAACACCTGTCCAATAAGAGCTGTTCTAACAGATCGCACAGTCTGGCTAGAAGCAAACAGTACAAACAGTACTGTATTTGCAAATCTGGTATGTCATAAATGTATAGATGTAGCAGTACTGTCTATCTGTATGTCGTGTATGTATGTATTATATGTTATGATGAATTGAAAATGGGGGACCCTGATGTAAACAAGACGAAAGTATTTCTCTGGTCTGCATCCCCTTAACAATTGTGTGTATTGAGCCATACTGTACTCATTCTGCAATTTGTTAATAAAGTTTTCAATCAATCAATCAATCAAGCACTATCTGGCAGGACGGAAATCAGACTCTGGCTAGAATCACTATCTGGCAGGAAGGCAAAGGGCGTCACCCAAAACAGTTACCTCACAATGGAAATGGAAAAGCACTCTGAAGTACTAAAACCTTTTTATTTTATTTTTTTATTTAGGGATGAGACTGTACAATTTCTAGGAGCAATTTCAACTGCTTTTACCACAAGGAAGGAGCACAGGAAAGACCTAGGATGAGATTTGATGAGCATCAACTTGATAGCAACACAACTGCCTCAGAATCATTTAGGGAAGTCTGTGATGCGTTCATTGACTCCTGAATAAAGTCAAAAGCTGCCCATGTCAACTTGTGATGCAGTGGGCACTTGGCAGAACGCACTTAACCTACTGTGGGTTTATTCCATTAGAGGACTCCCCTACTCAAGGCACTTTCAGCAGTTACCAATTATGTCTCGTCAGGCAATTACCTCCGCCAGAGATATTCAATTACAGTCATATCAGCTTCAACAAATACTCACTTGCTGATAGGGTGCCACGTCAAACAGAGCCCCACAAAAATACAGAATGACAGTGCTACATCCATTGACAAATGCATGTGCCATCATCAGCATCATGTTAAAGATGGGACGAGTTGGGACCTAGATAACACAGTGCGCATAATATTGCCTGACCTACACAAATCATTGAGCTGATGCAGGTCTCCCACTTACGGGAAAATAATCTTGCAGGCAATAATAAATCTGAGACAAGCTGGTCAGGTCTGTCAGGTCGGGTTGCCACAATGTGCGGTCCTGGGTATTGCTGCACGTTTATCAACATTAATTATCCAATGTCAACAGCTGAGCACAGTATGACACGTGCCGTCGATGCAGAATGTAATCGCCGGCTAGAGATGCGCTAGAGACAGCTTGTGGCCGATGCTGGTGGTCATGATGAGAGGCTCATCTGTAACGACGGCAGCGTCGTCATCACGACCAGCTGCCTCACGCTGCGTGTGTATAAATAAAGTGTATGGAGATAATTGTGGGTTTTAAACTGTTTTACTTGTACACATGTTGGTTTGTTTGTTTGTATCCATCAAAGTGATTTTTTTTTATGATGAGGAGGACTCTTGTAAGAATAGCCCAGTTGGGCTCAAATAATATCCTAATTAAACTAAACTAAGAGGGGGGGCAAAGTAAACAGTATCTAGCTGCCACACTACGAATACTGTTTTAACCCTTTCACTGCGACAATAATACACATAAGGTTAACCCTTTCACTGCCACACACACACAACAGCCGGTTAACCCTTTCACTGCCACACGACAGAAGGTTAACCCTTTACTATCATCACACTAAAGTGATAGTAAAGGGTTAACCTTCTGTCGTGTGGCAGTGAAAGGGTTAAACTAAACTAAAGGGGGGGGGGCAAAGTAAACAGTATCTAGTTAAACTAAACTAAGGGGGGGGGGGCAAAGTAAACAGTATCTAGCGCTTAATATCTAGCTAAGCTCGTCACAGCTATAGGGTTAACGCCGTTAACTTAACGGTCAGCCTATAGCGTCTAGCTCACTTCTCTGTCGCCGTCTCCTTGGCGGCGGCGTCATGGTTGCTCCCTGCGCCGCTAGTGACGTCGCTCTTGGAGCAGAGAGCTCTGGTCGTCGCGTGCTGCTTGTGGCGCGAGGCGGCGGCGCGCGAGGCGGGTCTCCATCCGGTGCTGAAGGAGAAGCAATAGACGACGGTTAACGGGGACGCTTTGTTGTTGCCGACGATACCTGTCAAAGAAGGACGCTTCTTTAGGAGGTGGGATTGATGAAACAACTCCTTGAGCGCTACCGAAGACCGAAAATGTAACATTTCAATCCTATCGAACAATATCGAATAGCGGTGTGACTAACTAAAAAGGCTATAATTGAAATTGTGGCAATTAATTAACGCCGTGTATATTCCCGGTACGTATGTGTGTGTCAGCTTTCTCTCGGTCCGAGTAGCGGTTTCCACAGTGACTCTCACTCGACAGGGATGTTTCTCTCAGTGGGCGGGCTAAAAAACCCAATCGTTCACGCCTTGCATCCTTTGCATTGGTCTATACAATTGCAGATCCGCATCTGATTGGCTTGGGTGGCCTTCATTCATAATAATTACCACGCCTATTTTTTATAACCTCTATAAAATGCCGTGTGTGAGCTGAGCTGTGATGGAGATTGATAGTATTATTTTATTTGATATACACATTTCCCTCAATCACTGCACTAAAGTGACTAATGGATATCCTGTTAACTATATAACCTTTATGCTCGTAATTACAGTGTTTTCTTTTCCCATACACGAAACTATGAATTGAAAATGGGGGACCCTGATGTAAACAAGACAACCGTCTTTCTCTGGTCTGCATCCCCTTAACACTTGTGTGTATTGAGCCGTACTGTATTGTACCCATTCTGCAATCTGTTAAATACAGTTTTTATTCATTCATTCACAAGGCAGAACAATTCTTTCTAAATAGTCCTATTCCTAAAGCCAAGGTAGATCATAGGCTTTTGGGTACAGCTGCAGATCCAGTAGAGGGGGGCGGGGTCCTTTTAATCATTTGCTCACACATTGCCCATGTAATGCTACGCTGACCATCAATGATGGGGCCACTGGTGACATATGAGCAGTGTCCAAAACAAACAAGCCGTCGGCACAATGGGCACCTGTCCGCACAATTTTCTCTGCCCCTCTTCAAATGCATTCACAGGAAGGCTGAGTCAAGCCCCCTATTGGCCTAACCGGTTCAGTGAAAATTGCTCTTTCAACTTTCAACATTTTATTTTTCTGTTCTAGCATTCCTCCTCTAATGGGTTGCAATCTGCGTGTCTCTTCGTCCCAATGGCGAGAAAGATAGTCTATGCCAGTCGCCACAGTAGAAAACGTAACGTGTTATTACCGCAGATATGTAGCGTATAGTTCGCTTTGTTTTGTTTTTATGAGAAGTGCAGGTGATCAGGGTTGGGGCCAATTAAATTTCCATGGTCATAGATTCCTATAGCACTTAGAAATGATGTGCGTTCATTTATGCAAATGACATGTCGTCAGCTTGTGACTGCAACTTGTTCCTGTTCGCGGACGACTCAGCCCTGCTGGTCTCTGACAAGAACAAGTTGCAGGTTGAAAAAACCCTCAGCTCAGAACTCGGCAGAATCTGCACCTGGCTCGCTGACAACAAACTATCATTACACATGGGCAAAACAGAGTCCATTCTCTTCGGATCAAATAACAAACTCAGCAAGACCGACGGCTTCTCGGTTACAGTGGGTGACAATATTGTCACAAGGAAAGATGAAATTACATACCTAGGTTCCATCCTAGAGGCAAATCTTTCCTGTGACAAAATGGCATCCAAGGTAATAAAAAAAGTCAACCAACAAACTAGATTCTTGTACCGGATCTCCTCTCTGGTAAACAAGAATACCCTGAAGACTCTAACAGGAGCACTCATTCAAGGGTACTACGACTATGCTTGCACCTCATGGTACCAAAGCACCTCAAAGGTGCTAAAAACAAGATTACAAACATCACAAAACAAACTGGTCAGACTACTACTTGACCTTACTCCTAGAACCCACCTCACCCCTGCCCACTTTGACTACCTAGGATGGCTTAGAGTAGACGACTTGCAATGGGCCTGGTCTACAAGATACACTATACGACAAAATACTTCCCAAAGGGTAGTGAATACCACAACCACAACACCAGAGGAAGCTCCACAAATCATGTCAAACCCAGATTCGGCTCAAACAAGGGACTAAACACGTTTAGCAATTATGCCACATCAATGTGGAACGCCCTACCCAAAGCTGTAAAGGAATGTGAATCCCTACCCAGTGCCCACATCCAAAACCGCTCTTAAAGAGCACCTACGGGAGGCTGCAATCCGAAACTGGCCACCGTAAATGTCCAAACCCCCCCACCCTCTCCTAATAGACAGTCTCCTCCCCACCATATGTATATATTCTCTCCCCACCTTATGTATATTTCTTTCCCACCCACCCACCGTATGTATATTTCTCTCCCACCCACCCACCCCCTCCTAATGTAGTCTCCACCCCACCGTATGTATATATTCTCCCCCCACCGTATGTATATTTCTCTACCACCCACCCAGCCCCTCCTGAATGAATGAATGATGAATGAAAACTTTATTTAACAGATTGCAGAATGGGTACAATACAGTACGGCTCAATACATACAATTGTTAAGGGGATGCAGACCTGAGAAAGACGTTTGTCTTGTTTCCATCAGGGTCCCCCATTTTCAATTCATATAGACATATATGACTTACATGACATACAGATAGTCAGTACTGCTACATCTATACATTTATGACATACCAGATTTGCAAATACAGTACTGTTTGTGATACAGAAGGAGTCAAGAAAAGGGAGTATATACATTTGACGTAGAAACTGTACATTGGAGGTTGGGTGGGGGGGGTTGGGTACATTGGGATATTGACAACCATACTGGGTAATTTACATTGGAGGTGGTTGGGGGGGGGGGGGGGGGGGGCGGGGGGCATACTGTATAAACAAGTAACACTGTACATTGAGGGGGGGGGGGGAGGAGACACTGTACAAACAAACACAATTGTACATTGAACTATTGACAAAACCATACTAGGTAAATGACTGTACATTGGAGGGGGTTGGAATGATTGGGTTAGGATATTTACAGGGGCCAGTGTTGAATTGCAGTCTCCCGTAGGTGTCCCTTGAGAGAGGTTTTGAAAGTGGGTAGTGATCCACATTCCTTTACAGCTTTGGGTAGGGCGTTCCACATTGATGTGGCATAATTGCGAAACGTGTTTAGTCCCTTATTTGAGCCGAATCTGGGTTTGACATGATTTGTGGAGCTCCCTCTGGTGTTGTGATCGTGGTATTCACTGACCTTTGGGAAGTATTTTGACATGTACATGGGTACCTTGGTCGTGTAGTGTATCTTGTAGACCAGGCCCATTGCAAGTTGTTGTACTCTGTCGTCTACTCTAAGCCATCCTAGGTTGTCGAAGTGGGCAGGGGTGAGGTGGGTTCTAGGAGTAAGGTCAAGCAGTAGTCTGACCAGTTTGTTTTGAGATGTTTGTAATTTTGTTTTTAGCGCCTTTGAGGTGCTTTGGTACCATGAGGTGCAAGCATAGTCGTAGTACCCCTGAATGAGTGCTCCTGCCAGAGTCTTCAGGGTGTTCTTGTTTACCAGAGAGGAGATCCGGTACAAGAATCGAGTTCGTTGGTTGACTTTTTTTATTACATTGGATGCCATTTTGTCACAGGAGAGATTAGCCTCTAGGATGGACCCCAGGTAGGTAATTTCATCTTTCCTTGTGACAATATTGTCACCCCACTGTAACTGAGAAGCCGTCGGTCTTGCTGAGTTTGTTATTTGAACCGAAGAGAATGGACTCTGTTTTGCCCATGTGTAATGATAGTTTGTTATCAGCGAGCCATATGCAGATTCTGCCTAGTTCCGAGCTGAGGGTTTTTTCAACCTGTAACTTGTTCTTGTCAGAGACCAGCAGGGCTGAGTCGTCCGCAAACAGGAACAAGTTGCAGTCACAAGCTGACGACATGTCATTTGCATAAATTAGGAACAGTAGCGGTCCTAGTATGCTTCCTTGTGGAACACCACAGCTCACTGTGAGGGGGGGGGATAGGGTACCGTTTACCTCCACCATCTGTTCCCTCCCCTCAAGGTAGGATTGCATCCAGCTCACTGATAGACTATCCTAATGTACAGTCTCCTCACCATCATATGTATATACTCTCTGTCAGGATCTATGGGTAACAGTACTGTATATTTGCATATCGTATGTCACAAATGTAACAGTACCTGTATGTCATGTCATGATGTCATATATGTTGTGTATGTCATAACATAACACTATGAATTGAAAATGGGGGACCCTGATGTAAACAAGACAAACGTCTTTCTCTGGTCTGCATCCCCTTAACAATTGTGTGTATTGAGCCGTACTGTATTGTACCCATTCTGCAATCTGTTAAATAAAGTTTTCATTCATTCATTCATTCAGTGTTTCCCACAGCTTTCAGGTCATTTGTGATGGTAAGAGCCAGAGGCTGGGAGGGTACACAGTAAACACCACACACACAGCACCGTTAGAGGGGACAGTATGCACTCCTTTACCGATTGGCCGGGGTCTTCCGATGATTAAACCTAAACAAGCTGTTCAGAATTATTGCCCTTGGTGATGTCACAAGGAGCCACAAACACTGCCTCGCTAATCTTGCCCAGTTTGTAAAAGTTACATTTTTTTACGCTTGGGTAGCCAGACAGAGAAGGAAACCATTCATTTAAAACGTGGTGTGTTGCTAAAAAAAAACACTGTCCTCAATACAAGAGAAGATCGAAAATGAATACTTATACAAGTGGATTTAGACTCCACAGATTCAAGGAAGTCATATAACACTGGTGATGTTGGCGTGTTCATAAGTAATAATGTAGTGTTGATAGTTCATAAGCTGAACCAGAAATATATAATTGATTAAAATAAAATAAAATCACCCAGTACTGTCAGAGTACTGCAAGATTCTCTTTAGCAATACCGGTAACATGGATGTGGCATTACAGAGATGACATAAAAGTTGATTTATACAATTTTTTTTGCAGCAAAAATAAATTAAAGGAACACGCCAACATGATGTCAAACACGATTACCGTCTTCTCCAGAGTCAGACAAGAAGATAGATACCAATTTCCTCTCTGTGCGTTCAGTAGAAGGCTATCCGGCTGCAAGCTAAACTAGCTTAGCACGAATGAATAGAAGCGGATACGGACCAGCTAGCCTAGCTGTTGGCGGAAAAACACCTCTTTTAAGCTAGGCTAGTGGTCCATATCCGCTTCCATTAATTTGTGCTAAGCTAGCTAGGCTAACTTGCAGCCGGGTAGCTTTCCACTGAATGCACAAGGAAAAATTTATACAGAAGGAGGAAGGGAAATTGGTATCTATCTTCTTATCTGACTCTGGAGAGTTTCCCACCATGTCTGCATGTTCCTTTAGCAAACATGCTCCACAGATTCAAGGAAGTTGAATCTGAAATTGTTGAAAAGATACATAACATTTACTTTCACCAGCAACCTCTTCATATCCTTTAGCAACAGACTTTCACTTCTCAAATGTGATGAAAACCCACTTCTTTGATCGCATGGTCAAAAGTGAATCGACGTCCCCAACCTGATACAATGTGTGTATCCTCTGCCTCGTGGCCAGAGGCTCTATGGCCAAATATATTTGGTTGTAGGATTAGATGGGAGTCTCTATCATAGTAAGACATTTCTTGTGATACACTGACACCATGTGGCCAATATTGATATTGCAGATACTGAGACCACAGCCTTTCAGTAGGTGGCAGTATCTGGCATGCTTTCTCATAGGAAATGTCAGTGGAGTATCTAGTGTTGCACCCTCCGACAAGCAGACTACAGTCCCAACCCCAGTCACTAAAGGGAATACAATCATTTAGCTATACATTAATTATAATGTGTTCTACAATGTATGAAATGGGTCAACTCTTTAATAATTCTACATGACTTGTTCATACACAACATAACCAAACATTCCCTGTTCGGGTGAAATCAAAAGAAAAACCGTGTTTGTAGTTCTGTCTGATGAATTAAGAGGAATCCCCAACTCATGGACGACTATTTCTGTTGCTTTAGGAATATTAAGACCAACACCCTCTCTGTGGGCCGTGAGGGGCGAGGAGAGACAAGGAAAAGAAAGGAAAAACAACCAGCCCTATCCCTAACAAAACTGCAGGGAGGTGAAGAGATAATTCACAAACGCCCACGACTTCTCAAAAGCAGTCAGTTTTCATGCTCTTTCAAATGAGGGTGATGGTGTGCTCACCAGATCCCGCCCACACAGCTTAGCGGCTGGCTTCCGCCCACTGCCTGCAGTGCCGCCCACAATCGCTATTGCCATGGCAACACATCAGTGACTTGCATTGGCAGGGAGGCCATCGCACAGGGCTGGGACTGTGAGCTATACCAGTGTGGGTGTTCGTGAGCCAAACTGTTCTCAGGAGAAAATCTGCGTACGCGTGTGAGAGAGAGAGTGTGCTTGTGTTAGTGTATGTGCCTGTGTGAGTGTGTATGTGTTTGTGTTAGTGTATGTGCCTGTGTGAGTGTGTATGTGTTTGTGTTAATGTATGTGCCTGTGTGAGTGTATATGTGCCTGTGTTGGTGTGTATGTGCCTGTGTTGGTGTGTATGTGCTTGTGAGTGTATGTGCGAGCGTGAGTGAGAGATGCAGCGAGGGAGGAATGGAGGAGGAGGCAAGGGGGGGGGGGTGAGATAGAGGGAGTGGAAAGAGAGAGAGAGGGGAGGGGGGCATTGGTAGGTATGAGAAGGACCTGCGTCAGTGTGACTCATCAGACGGTTTCAGAATGTGTTGATGTGACGCTGATGCAAATGACCTACTGAGGGGACGCATCCCATTTCTTTTTTAAGACCAAGGAACCTTGAACCAAGAACCTGAAGTCCCCTCCTATGTGAGAGGCTTTCTGCCAGTCATGGTTTTCACTACACGACCCAGGCTGCTCATCTGTCTGGCACAGCATCCTGGCAGCTTCATGTCACCACCATACACCCTTTTTCTTTTTTGCACATTTCCCCAACCCATGCAGGTGTATGTATTTTGGAACGCTTCCTCCGAGTTCTACCACTCAATAGCTTCCACCGAGCCGCGTGTACATTTTCCCTAACGGAGTTGCACTTCCGCGTTCGGTTTGCGCGATCTGATTGGCCACTGACGTTTTTTTCAGCGCCAATCGCGTTACTCCTAACAATCGCGCCAGCAGGCTGTTACCCTAACCCTAACCATAACCAACTAACCCTAACCCTAACCTTAACCAACTAACCATAACCCTAACCTTAACCAACTAACCCTAACCTTAACCAACTAACCATAACCTTAACCCTAACCTTAACCAACTAACCCTAACCTTAACCAACTAACTAACCCTAACCAACTAACCCTAACCTTAACCCTAACCTTAACCAACTTCGAAAGAGAACGACTTCGAAAGAGTCGCCAAGCTTAACCAGTTTGTTAGTAGTAACGCGATTGGCGCTGAAAAAAACGTCAGTGGTCAATCAGATCGCGCAAACCGAACGCGGAAGTGCAACTCCGTTAGGGAAAATATACACATAGCTGTTGTGATGTCGACGGCCCCCCCTCCCCTCAAACCGGACCGTCCGCGGACGAGACAATACGGGGCTCACAATAAAGTTCAAAAAATAAAGTTTAATGTTTATGTGCTGTATAACAAATAAAATATATTAGTGTTTAAAAAAAAAACAGGTGCATAATCCGGGTGAGCCTAATCTATCTCGATCACTTTACAAGAACAGTGACAAGAAATGGTGAATCCGTTTAAAACTACTGGACGACCTCAATGGAGACGGTAGGTGGGTTGGTGGGTAAGACATGCGTTATTCCCCCAAAAGAACATCACACGGACAGCAACGTTAAACTAATCCGGCACAGGGACCGGTGGACAACAGTCAGAGAGCACAGAACGAATGGCGGGTCCACATGGAATGTACACACACATATTATACTTACATAAATATTGCATTGGTCTGTGAGAGCGGACACTAGCTATACCTGCTTCTGAGGCAAGGAGATGACAACCAGACAGCAAATAATCTGGACTGCCAGTATTTCTAAGACCTACGGAGCAAAAGACTTATTTACACAGTGGGAAAGGGGGGGGGGGGGGGGGGGGGGGGACAAACATGTATAAACACATTTAAACACTCAGTCCGTTATTTTATCTAACTCCTAACAGCACGATACATCTTGAAGTACGCACAGGTGGTCATCACAGATCAATAAAAACACTGTTAAGATCTAAGGCTAATCCACGTTATAATCTTGTAAAGCGTTTTTTTTCTTTTCTTTTTTTTTTTAAATAAATACCAAGACACTTTCACACTGTTGTTGTTCTTGTTGTTGTTGTCGTGTTTGTTTTTCTTCTCAATGACACATATTCCTTTTTTTTGTTTTTGGTTCCACACACAGGAATACCGTTATCGACACCTAAAGTCTACAGCAAGTTACGCTCAATGACAAAAAAATAAATAAAAAAAATCTGGCTGAGAGATTAGGCGATCACTACTGAGACTATTTACAGGCCCTGGGACGCCGGTCTACACCGAGAATAGCGGCGGGAAAACGTGAATTTTTGCCTAATTACAAAGTGAAACGAACCAATTAGCGTGCCCTGTGGTGCGCCAGCCAGGCTATCGTGCCAAGGCAAAGATGACAGAGAACCCCTGCTGTTTTTTTTTCTCTCTCCATCAAAACAGCTCATATACATCCTTGATTTTTAAATTACCCATCCATAAATATACACAACACAGAAGGAGGAAGGGGATATATCTCCTTTGTTTTCTCCTCCGTCTGGATTTGAATAATAATAACACAAGAATAATTCCACGAGGGCTGAATCTTAACCTCCATACACTTTTATCGTAATATTTTATCCCGGCAATTCCCTTATTTGCACCCAAAGCAAGGTTGTGTACAACAGCGCGAGTGACTAGCAAAAGACGTTTAAAAGGACAATGCCGGTGTTTTTGACACGTAGATCCCAAGTCATCCTTGCTTCAATACAAAAGGGATGCCTCAGATTATTGTTCCTAATGTTCAACCGTTTACTGGAAGCCAATGGCAGTGGTCAATTTGGCCAAAAATAACTACCACATTCTTCAGTAACGGTAAAACGTTAAGAAAAATAATTTGAGACATCAATCTTTTGAAAAGAATGACTTGGTGCGCAAATGTCAAAAACACACATATTGACCATTCACACAGCGGTCATTTTGCTCTTATGTCATGCTCACATTTGGGTTCCTGTGGAAAAGAACCCAACCTGAGCGTGAACTAACAGCAAGATGGGCGCCGTGTGACTATGGTCAGTTGTCCTTTAAGGTCAGAATTAAGGAGAAGGAAGGTCAGTCACCTTCACCAAAGATCATTTAAAAACATGAGATGCACATTGTCCATTTGTCCACTTTAAATATCTGGGCGAGAAAATGAACGCCACATAACCCCCGAAATCGACCTTTTAAGTTAAGATTCAGCCCCAAAATCATCAAACGAGCTGTCCAAAAAGAAACGTACAAAAAGTAACGCCCAGGCGGAGGTAAAAAAGTATACAAATGTTCATACCGATCGATCTTAAAGTACATCTCACTGTGTACAGTGAGTCAACAAAGAGCTGTGAAGCGTTCAGAGAATTCGCCCTGTTTAAAAACATCCCCGCCTTCTGAGCTCCCCCCCCCCACCCCGCGACTGAACGACGTGCTCTCTAGGTCGCTTTGGCAATACCTTTTTAAAAACAAAAACTGAAAGAAAATAAATGCTATTCATGAGGCAACGTTGGTTGTTAAGGCTCTACTGTGGCTGTGCTTGCTTAGTATCTATTGATGGATAGTAACTGCATACTGTAAAACTGTGAGTAGAACAGAGGAGGGGGGGGGTTGAGATGGGGGGGGGGGGGGCGGGAGGCACTATGTCGAGTCTTCGGGTTCTGATTTGATGGTCTTCTTGTCCGCGCTGCTGGACGCCCGCTGCGAGGTTCCGTTCTCTGAAAAAAGGAGAGAAAGCGACGTAGAATTAGCATAAAGGTAAGACTGGAAGAAATAAGGTTCTCATTGAAAGGATCTTTAACCAAGTTTGAGAAAACTTGAGAAATCACAGACACAGACCCTGATACTACAGCTACCCCCCCTGTATGGCGACTGTCCAAACATTTACTTAGTCACAGGGAGACTAAATCGGGGAAATAATTATACCTGCCAGACGCGCTGCTTGTCATAAAATCACTTCTCCAGGATACTGCGTTTGGTTAGTTTATTGAAGTTAAAACAGTTCATATACTAGTATCAAAATAAATGGCCGGTTGTAGGGAGGATAGAAGCCTTGCATCACGTGTCCCCTCCGATACACGAGGAGGCAGCCTGTCACATCTTTTCACCTGCCAGCGCGGACTCTTATTGGTGAGGTGTAACGCATGGGAGGCTCAC
This sequence comes from Notolepis coatsorum, assembly GCF_963971535.1. Taxonomy (NCBI): domain Eukaryota; kingdom Metazoa; phylum Chordata; class Actinopteri; order Aulopiformes; family Paralepididae; genus Notolepis; species Notolepis coatsorum. The sequence goes on along the minus strand of NC_140165.1, from coordinate 53,647,223 downwards.
ACTACCCCCACCAGCTCCCTGTCTCTGCTGTGCAGGCGTCCCCAACCGACCTGTAGAAGTCGCTGTCCACAATGTCCAGATTACCACCCATCGACTTCCACCCGCTGACTCTGCCAATTGAGTTAGTATGACGGCCGACCCAAGCCGGAGGCAACGCCGACAGCCGGAGTCGAACCCGGTGTCTCTTGCATTGGGGACGAGCGCAATGTCCGCTGCGCCACCCAGCCGCCCTGACGACTTCCTTTTCACACTCAATAAAAAAAAGAACTTGTTGAAATGGAAAAAAAGGAAAAAGAAAGAGACATTCTTCGGTCACAGAGAGGTAGATCTGAGGGGGGGGGGGGGGTTGAGGTTGAGGGTGTGTGAGGGGGTTGAGGGTGTGTGTGTGCGCTACGCTGACACAGAAAGACAAGACAAGCTACCACGGCTTGGCTTGTGATACTGAAAGGCTCAAATCAAACTACCCTCAATTAAAAAACAAGATATATATATATGTATTAGGACTGTCACAAAAAAACACGAGATTCGAACTTGAAGGGAGAAATTTGAATTTGGAAAGAATTTTTTTTAATATTTTTTTTATAATAATAATAACTTTAAAAAATAAGGATACCGGTAAAAACGGTAAAACAGATATTCCAAATAATTACTGGTCATGGTTATTTTTAGTCTTTCAATTTTAATATCTCTCAGGAGTTTTCATACTGTACATACTGTATATTGCATACTGTACAACACAAAAACGATTTTAGAAGATGTGTTTTTTCTACTATGAGGCTGAGTAAATGTAAACATGCTCCTGAAGCATTAGAAACAATGAAAACAAACGGTCAGGTCATATAGGTGAGACTGTGCTGAAAAGAATGATTCCAAACATACCATGGTAAAAAAAAAAGTAGCCAAAACGTTGAAAATAGCTTCGACTTTTTTTAGGTGTTTTAAAAAATAATATATATTTTACACTGAAATTTGAAATTTGAATTCTGCAACGAATTTCGAATTCGATTTTTTGTTAATAAAGTGACAGCCCTAATATATATATATATATATATATATATATATATATATATATATATATATATATATATATATATATATATATATATATATATATATATATATAATAGAGGTAGTAATGGAGGTCTGCATGAGTGGGAATCTTCCGCATTCCTAACCTGTTGCTGGTGTTTTGGTCTCGTCTGCGTTGTGGTTGTGGTTGTGGTGGCGCTTGAGCTCGTTGGCTAGCTGCTTGCCCAGGGGCAGGTCCCCTTCCGGCATGTTCTGGCTGACCACCCGCAGGTTCAGCGGCCTCTCGTCTGGAAACACAAACGCACGAAAACAAATGAAACATTGTGCGATGGATAAATAAATGCTTTCAATTTACATGTTGAACAATCCCATCTGAGGCTAGGGATGCACTAATACACTGACAGACAATCGGAACGGTTTGGTCTTTGAAAAGCACAATTGGAATCTTGTATATTTACACTGGGTTGAATTTCCTTTAACTTTTTCCTGGTGAGTATGTTTGATTTGATTCGACCTTTTATTTGTCTCGAACATAGAAACATAAAACAAGTTTAAAAAAAAACAAAAAGGTAAATACTTAGTCAAAGACTATTGCCATACAGTTCAATATATTATATATATTATATATATATATATATATATATATATATATATATATATATATATATATATATATATATATATATATATATATATATATATATATTTTTTTTTTTAATAAACGTATCAAGCCCTGCCCCTTCCTTACAATATTTTAGATTATAATAAAAAAAAGAATATAACAAATAATGAAAAATAAAATAAATTTACAGTTTTTTATATATACAAATATCCAAATGAGAAAAAATATACTGTATATTAGGCAGCAGTCACATTACTGCTCAAGCTCCTCTCTCTTATGTGTCCATAAGTGCTTGTTTATAGCTGCCTTTAAATTGGTTGATATTATTGCTTAATTTTATACTCACATCCAGTTTAAAGGGGCACTTGCATTCAACAATGCTGATTTATTTAGATTTATTTTCACATACATCCAAATACATCCAATTTTTGCACACATTAATTTAGTTATTGACAGTTATTGAGAATGAGTTTGAATATAGCCACCAGTGATGTCATAGGGGACATTCAATCCCTGTGTTCTGTTAATTACAGCACCACAAAATGATGTAGATGAGAATATAATAGCCTGTCTTATAGGGACTGCGACCTTATGATTTCATGGAGCTGTAAATAACACAACACAGGGATCGAATGTCCCCGATGACATCACTGGTGGTGGCCATATTCAAACTAATTTACTCTCAATAACTGTTCCAACTAAATTAATGTGTGCAAAACCGTTTCGTTTTTGGACGTGTGTGAGATTATGTGCAAAATAAATCAGCACTGTTTTTTGGTGAAGTGCCCCTTTAACCCTTTCACTGCCACACGACAGAAGGTTAGCCCTTTACTATCACACAACCGACGGCGATGCTCCATCATTAGCATCATTAGCTCCGCCCCAGCCAGAGTGAAACACTTTACAAACTGGGTGGTACATGAGGTACAGTACATGAGGTACAGTACATGAGGTACAGTGCTGAGGTCGGCGGTATTCCTGGCTGCAGAAAGCACTGCTGATTGATTCATTAATCCTTTCACTACCACACGGTTAACCCTTTCACGGCAACAATACAGACGGTTAACCCTCTCACTGACACGCGACAAAGGGTTAACCCTTTCACGACCACACTACAGAAGGTTAACCCTTTCACTACCGTCTGTAGTGTGGTAGTGAAAGGGTTAAAGGAGTAATATTTTTTTTAAATAAAACCTTAAACTAATAAATGAATAAACCTTCAAATAACCCCCCCTCCCCCTCTCTCCCC